>NC_091736.1:2406360-3609541 GCF_030179905.1 Drosophila bipectinata
AGGCCCCTGACTTCCGATAAGCCAAAGAAACCACTGAACATACATCACGGAAAGAGCTGCGACAATCACCCAGAGTTAGAGACAGTCCCACACCCCCTACAAGGTCAAGTTCCTCTGGTATTTTTTCTCCAAAAAACCTAGCATGTGGGCTCAAGATTTGTAAGCTCCATCGATGGAAAACGACAGAGTTCAAGGTAGAGACTTCCAAAGACCCACCGATTATCACCCCAACGAGCTTGAACTTTGATTTCTGAGCTGTCAGAGAAGTGTCAGAGGCTGACGAGGTCAACTTTGAATGAAAAGTTACTTCCTTTTTCTGCCAGTTACTTCCTTATACGGAAACACAGTCCTAGCACACAATAGCAGAGAGCTAGGTAGTTGGTAGTTGTAGTATTATTAAGTATTATTAGTAGAAATAGAACTAGAAATAGCTTTCAAGCTTCTTTAGAATTTTATAATAAATTTATTAGATCATTTCTCGCCGAAAATTGCCAAATATACACATTCGATTGTGGTCTCTAACTATATATATAGACTCTATATATATCATAGTACACACCCAGACCCACACCCAGACTGAGAATTGGCACACGACTATTTTGGCTTTCAATTTGTTTCCATTTTCAGACGATTGATCTTAATTTGTAGACTCAGAGAGTCATACTTTCTTTGTTGAGACTTCAAGCTTGGTCATTGGGCTTTCATTAGTTTCTTGACTCTGGTCTTCCATGTCTGAGGACCATAAAAAGTCACCACCACCAGAACTTAACTTTTACCAAAACTACCAGCCAGTCTGGCTATCTGTCTGGCAGACTTTTAATTTTCCTTTCTTTCCATTTTACGAGCCACCAGAAACTACTATACTTTCCAGTCCCGAAACTTGATTTATTTACTTCTGACTTCTGGCCAGGCTAATTACTAGAATTCGCTTCAGAGGGTCTTTTGGCCTCCATTGTGGGCCTGCCGATGCGAAATGTAATTATTTTTAGCCACGCACATGTGAAATAAGCCCCCGAGAAGATAAATAAACAATTTGCAGGCCCAGGCCAAGCCCAAAACCGGGTGCAATTTCCAGATTCGATATCGGGCCAGATATTTAAAAATAAATGGCGATTCTGATTATAAAGTTCATTGCATTTTCAAAAGAAACAAGAAAACCAGGAGTCGGGAGCCAGATGGCTTCCAAAAG
Source organism: Drosophila bipectinata (assembly GCF_030179905.1). NCBI lineage: Eukaryota > Metazoa > Arthropoda > Insecta > Diptera > Drosophilidae > Drosophila > Drosophila bipectinata. Next base: position 2,407,550 of record NC_091736.1, read on the forward strand.
AAATATACGATTTGTTATTGAACTTTTGTGGAAAATAATCAGAAAAGGGGGGCATCTATGTAAAATTTTGAAAAAAAAAAAATATTGATGCTATAGGGTTTTAAAAATAATATATCAAAAGATGGAATACGACAATAGTCCCTAATCAAGCACTTTAGAAGAGGACTTCTAAGTGAAAATCTAAAAAAAAAATCATTTTTTTGCTAAAAAGAAGCCATAGGGTCTTGAATAGAATAATAATAACCAAAATATAATAGAACCAAAATATAAAATCCCGCAAAAGTTCCTCTAAGTCTTTAAAATACTCAAAGTAAAACTTTATAATAAGATTTGCTCGAATTATGTGGCTTTTTTTGATCATATTTCGTTCCAATCATAACCAATCTATCTAAAACTTTCACAGGATATTCAAAATACCTTTGTCTACCGTAGTGCAAATTAATTTAATAATAATGCTTAGTCTTCCATTATCAACAATTTTGTGGTGTTTTTTGCGTAAAAAGTTAAAGTTTGGTTCGATTATGCGCCATTTTCAGAAAAATGAATATTAAATGAATATGAATAAAATGAAAATCCTCAGCTTGTCAATAGCTGTTGATGTAGAGAAAATAAACATTTAATTTTATTCTAGTATTCTAGTTAAAATTATTATAATTATTTATTATTTATTTATTTATTTATAAAGAGCTAACCGATTTAATTTTAATTATGAGCTAGCAATAATGTTGAGCAATGGCGACTCGAGTCTTCAATTATTTCATAATACTCTTTTTTTTTTCTATTTAAATAGATACCCCCCCTTAAGTGAGCTTAGTTCGGGCTTCATAATAATAAGCGACCTTGCATTGAAAACGCATTTATGGTCAGGCAATTATTTATTAATTTTAAAATAAACACAAAGCCCGCCAAGTCAAACAATATGTTTAGCAATTATTATAATTTCGAGATTATAATAAGGCTGGCTTGCCTTTCAAATGCCAGAAAATGGCTTCTATTCAAGATTTCTAAACATTTATTTTTTTGAAAATCTTTAAAACGCAAAAAATGAGGCAGACGGTCAAAAGGTGAACTCACTCGGAATGTTTACAAATAAAATGTAAGCCAAATATTTATTTATGGAAACCTACACACACGTTCTATTGAAGAGCCAAAGCTATAAACATTTTTTGCAAAAGAAATAATGGATTTTGGATTCAGGATGTTTTATTTCAGTTCCAGATATACAAAACTGCAAAAAGATAACTTGAAAGTGGAATGGAATGGAAAACAAAACCCCCACCAGTGGCCACCAGCAGCTGTTGTGTTTTGCGAACAACGGGGCGTATGAGTGATATTGCTTTAACTTTTATAACTAGCTTGTATAGCTATCTTGTATCTCTTAGGTATTTATGAACTTCTTTTGGTCATAAATCCCATCCAAGTCGAATACAAAACTCTTCGACAAATTCCCAGTCACTGGCATGCTAATTTTTGTTAATTAAGGCATCTTTGTGGGTCCGAACAATGGGAGTTGGAAATCTACGATGCTGTGGCATTTGACATGGGAAAACTTCCGACCGCCCTGAGAATATTCACGCCAGCCAGCCAGCCACAGCTCGGAGGTGGAGTTGGTGAGTTTCACAACTAATTAGGAACTGTTGACGGGGGCGACGATGTCGGGCTGTGATATCTATTCAATTATATCGACACCGCGTCATCAGCGTCATCAGAGATGTCAAACTAGTCTCGAAAAGGTCAACCTTTCAATAAATAATACAATATAGTTTCTAGTTCCAGTCACGATTTAGTCACGCACTCATCACTCATCACTAGAAGAGCTCAACAGCTGGGCTGGCACCTACACTTGCCTTTTTCTGATTGAATCTTTGACCCGAAGTGGTACTGGTTCGAGGGAAATTAACATACAAATGTATTCAATTATTCGCATTCCTTCTTAATTCGACTTAGGGCCAGAGATCGATTGGCTTTCGATGCGAACTAAGTAAGTAATAAACAAACAGGGCGTTTGTTTATTGCTCGGGGCATAGAAGGGGTTTGAATGCCCTACATTGGGTGGTTTTTAGGGAATAGAGTTTTTTTGAGTATATTTAGAGTATCTAAATAGATTTGTAGTAGGATTCTACATGGTACTTTGTAGCAAAACCTACAATAAAGTAATTTACAAAAAAATAACACGTATTTGGGCATCTATGAGGTTTAAATACCCTACTTTAGAAACCTTTAAGAGCATATACTTTGAAAGGGGAAAGATACTTTGCTTATTGGGAATATCTTAAATGATTTATAGAAGGTTTCTATATTCTATTCTATATAGGATTCTATATGGAACTATGTAGAAAAGACTGCAGCAGACAACAAATAAGGGGAATTTGTTGGGGCATAGACGGTTTTTAAATGGCCTACTTTAGGTACTTTTTAGAGAATATCGGAAGCAATAATACCTCTGATACTTAAGGGAGATATCTTCAATGATGTATCTTGAGGATTCTACATAGAAATGTATTGAAGCTTGAATGAAAGTTATAATACAGAAGGGAAATCGAGGATTTCTCACAAATAGATCATTTTGTAGAGCCTGTATAGGGCTTGAATACCCTACTTTAGATCCTTTTGAAAAGCATATCTTTAGTAATGAACCTCATATTCTTAAGAGGGATATCTTATGAGAAGGATTTCTTTAAAGAACTACCAAGAAAAGACTTTCGATATAGTTATATAAGCCATAAATACAACTTTTAGGCATATACAGAGTTGAAATACCCTACTTCAATCACTTTTAAGAGAATATCTTTAGTAATAGACCTCCGATTCTTAAGCAACATATCCCAAAAGATTTGTAGAAAGATTCTCTAAAGACCTGCCTTAAAATCTACAAACAAAACTCATAAAAATTATATATTTTTTTAATTTCCTCACCAAACTACGATGTAAAAAGATATAAATACTCTAATACTATAATGCCATATATAATATATATCCTATACTACTCTATACTCTAGCTAATACTACTATACATATATCTTTTCCAATATCTACTCCGCATAAATTTCTGTAATGAACTCCTCAGTTCACATTGCCGCCTTTGAATAAAATTATACTACCTCCGTAGAGCTATTAAAAATAGACATTGTTTGTTTTCTTTCACTTGCTACCCCGACTGGCACCTGCCCCGGCGACTCATTAAAGTTAATGGCGAAAAGGCGTTGGCTGGAAAAGAAAGAAAGGGCCCGACGCAACAAAGTGGCTAGCAAGAAAGTGATTTAAAATAGTAAACAAAACATACTCTGCTTTATTGAGGGTATTTTTTAGAGATTAGGTCACTGTTTTAATAAAAAAATAGCATTTAAAATCGCATTTTTGCATTTTCAAGATAAACGAGTGGATCATAAATTCGATTCATAAAGTCGAAGAAAGCCCATCACAGGAAGCGATAAGACGAAGTATTTCAAAGAACCAACTTCATTGTTGGTCAGCGGAAAATAGAACTTGGTTCTTGGAGAACATGTGGCAATGTTTCTATTTTCAAAAAAGAAATCATTTTCAACCAAAACACCATGTCAGCACAACAAAGTACACGATTTTTCAAAAAGAGGGCTTTGATTCCAACAGCCATAGAAAAGCCAGTTGCCAAAGATAAGAGGGGCTATAGCTATATAACTATATGGAGCGATAAAGCACAAATCATAGTGACAGAAGGGAGTTTTATGGACTCTATCCATGCGATACACCTAATCGAATAGTTTATCACGATAGCTCGAACCTCCCAAATACCAAAACAGCCATAGAGCCATGAGAACGCAATGTGGAATCAATTAAGTTAGGACAGGAATGGGTGCGGGGTATAATTTGCACTGGAGTGCCAACAATTGATACGAATATACTATATATATAGTGATATACCATTCCAGCGAATATATATAGTGCGCACTCTGACATCTGGCAGTGTGATAAGGCCATGAAGCGCAAAGCCACGCGATGTGGCAGAGCCACGTACTCACAGATACCAGTTACCAGCTAGCAGATATCAGAGGCGTTTTGGCATTTGCTTATCAAGTTACACGACCTGACAACAACAAAGGCTAATGGCTATTTTTACAATAAATTAAAGTGACTAAGATTTTATAGTAAAATAGAGGTCTTTAAAGGGTTCTATAAGTGTATAACTAATATCTGAAGAATATGAATACCAATAGAAGCAAATTTTCAGAAGTTATGACTATTTTTAGGTGTTTTTTTAGTTAACGGGTTCGAAACTCCTCTTTGTTTTTAATTTTAAACTTATAATAGCTCCTAAACTATTCCTATGATTTTTCTTAAATTTTCTACACAGTGTTAGTATATTCTGTTAAACTACCTAGATATATATTTTTAATTTTTAAAATTTGTATATTAATTTTTAACTTGTTTTAGAAAAAAAAAACATTTTTGGTCAAAAAAGTTTTTTTAAAACTGGTATTTCCCCAAATTTTTCTATTCTTACTTATGGAAATTAATTATTAAATGATATAATATTGATTTTTAGGATTTTAGATGATATAGCATCGAGTTATAAGCATATCTTTATTAATATTTTAACCAATATCTCTTAAACTTCATTCTTTAATATGAAACTTTACCCAATAAATGGATTAAAATAATTTTCCTCAAAAAACCTACCCAAAAACGATCCTTTTTTATAAAACCACCCACTTTATCCTTAAAAAACCCCCATAAATTAAAGTCAATTTTGAATAATTAGTCCTATTTCAATGACATCAAGTGTACATTTTTGACTGACTCGCTGGAGCAGACAGTAAGTAAGCTTCGGTCATAAAAATTAAATAAATACAAAGTCGGGCCATAATCAGTAGCGTTAAACTGTAAAAAACAGAAGAGATAACTCGGCGGTTGTCGTACTGCTTCCGTTTCTTTTTATCTTCTTTTGTCTTGCTCTTTCCTGTTGGAGAGCTTTGCCGTTTTGGGCTTCCACACTGGCACTGCATCGCGCGGATTGCGAATCGGAGTCAATTGCCGCAAGCTCTGCCTTAACGGTACCTGGAGCGGTGGGGGAGAGCGCGTCTCCGCTCAGCTAATAGATTGCATGAAAAAAGAGACAAACGAGGAGCAAACAACAACGCATCAAGTAACAGTTAAAAGTTGTTGTTTGTCTTTCTCTCTCTCGCACTCTCCTAGCAATTAGCAGGCAAAAAGAAAGGGGGCATGGCACAGTGGTTGTCATATAAATAGGTCATAGACCCGAAATGCATCAAAAAGTAACCCCTTAAAAATGGAGCAATAAAAATGGAATTTCTGGGTATGTGTACCTCTATTCACAGGTAAGACCTGTAGTTAGGGTTTCAGCTGTAAAAAGCTGCCGTATTAACTGCTCAGGTATGTTCAGGGAAATTTTCGACAGCTGTCATTTGTTTCAAAGGGGCACGTAAAAGAAAGTTGAGAGTCGAGGTTGCCCATAACATATGTTTTAAAGTATTATTTATATTTTTAGAAATATTCTCCTAAGGTTTCCATGCCACTGTGCAACATGGGGCAATAGTAGTGCAAACAAATCTGCAGCCGCCAGACAAGAAGCCGAAGCCAACTTAATCCCGCGACTGTTTATACCAAATGCCGGTGAAAGAGCAACAGAGAGAGCAAGATCGATAGGAGGCTGTGAGTCAAGAGCGAGAGGGATGCAAGCAGGTAAAAAAACCCGTCATGATTGGAGGACAGGGGGAGGTACTGTGGTGGGTCTGCAACGCTTAACTGGTTCTTGGCAAGCAACTTGTTTTTTCTGTAGATTGCCGTCTGAGGTTTATTATGCTTCTTCCCAGCAGCCAGCCAGCCAGCCAGCCTTTGCCATTTTTTTTTTTTATAAATATGGTAACTTGATTTAAAACTTACCCAATAAAACAATAACCATAAAAAAAAACGATGAATCCGAGTATGAATCTTCAACTAATACTTTTTGGGTTTTTGGTTTATTTTATTTAATATATTTTTTTTTAGGCTATTTATATGCAGGGAAGAGAGAACGAATTTTCAGTGATGCTGCCGACCATAGCAACACAGAAAAATGCTGCAGTCCAATTCAAAGCAACAACAACAACAACAACAACAACTACAGCATGGGGGAAACATATGATAACCGAGGTCAGGCGTGTGAGAGAGCGAGAGAGCAGAACGCGAAATAACAGACGAGGGTAACTTGTTTGCAATTCAATAAATATATATTTTTTATTACTCCTCTGAGCAGAGTTTTCAATTAATATATTTAATTAGGGTTTCCACTTGGACGCCACATAACAGCCAACAACAAGAACACGCAACCGAAAAAAACGCGCCCGCCACCGCTCACTTTTTCATTTCTTTGCCTTTTTTTTTTTTTTTGGTCGTTTGAACCTTTTTTTTTCGTTTTCATTTGCTGTTTTTCACATTTTTGTGCCACGATTATTTCTTGTCGAGGTGTCGGCTTTGTTGTTGCTAAGAATTTTCATACAATTATGGCCCAAATAGCATTTTCACTTTTTTTTTCTTTCAGCCAAACGCACACACATACACACAATTGTTTGGGCTCCTTTTTAAATGAAAACAATAAATATTTACATCGATGTGTTGATAACGACACGATTAGTATAGCACACGCCACGAAATAATCCAAAAAATCCGACGAAACAAAGAAACGAAAAAACAAATTTAACGTTTAGTTTTTAATGCTCAGATACAGAGCGACCGCACTTCCGTCGCGTCCGCACAGTGATGGCTTTTTTTCGATTCTGGCGTTTGTTATTTTGGGCCCACTGTGAGAGTTTCGAAATTAGGGTGGCCAGACCGTTGTTATTTTGGTTCCTTCGTGGCATTAGTGTGCCCAGTTTGATTTGAATCAGCTGTTTTTTTTGCTGGTCGGTGCTGCCAGAAAGTTATTTTGAAACATTTATCGAAATTTAAAAAATTAAAGCGAAATTTGAATATAGTTCGGGAAAAAATATTATTTTGAATTTAAATAACAAGAGTTATTGCAATGCTGAAATTGATATAAAACGAACAATTTGAAACTTAAACCAAACTTTAGGAACGGTGCTGCTTGTTTATGTTTCTTTATTTATTTATTGATAGAGATGAAAAAATATCGATAGACAAATCAATGTGAGTTATCGATTCATTTGTGATAAGAAAATACCACAGTTAAAAACCCGCTGGAATTTAAATTATTCTTAAACTTAAAAAATGACAAATGAAGCTGTTTTTGCCTGAGACGCTTCGCAAATGTAACGTCGTTTGCATATACATGGAAGGTCGTTTAAACGATGTTGATGTGAAATTTCCCTTTTATATCCAATCTCATCGCAATGCTCGTCAATATAATTATCGGGCTGCCCTGGAGCCCAAATGTCCAAAGACACCGGCAATCCTGTTGAGAACCATTCGTGTTTTTCCAGAGAAGCATAGTCCGATCCTGAGGTCCAGTATCCGTTATCAATCTTGTTATCCCACAGATAACGGTCTATGGCTTTCCACTCGTCAATGCTTTCAAAGGATACCAAATGGGAGTCCATTCGTCGGCAGGATTCAAACGCGTCATACCAATTCTTCTCCGCCTGGGTCTCTATATAATAATATCCATTGCCGATCTTGATAAAGGGATTTGTCTCAATGTCAATGTTCCCCACAACGCCTTCAATTAAAAAAAAACTTTTATAATATTTTATAAAATAATTTGAAAATATTTACCATCTTCCACGTTCGAAATAACGTGAAATGCTCTAATTTGAGAGCTGAGGCCAATAATGGCAAGTAGCAGAGTGAGTTTATTGGACATTTTGCGAAGACTGTGAAGTAAGTTTAAAAATTATTTCTTTTTATACTCTCTAAAGGCAGTTCTTATTTAACTTGTTTAAACAATTAACTAATCAATTAATTGGTCTGAGGGTTCTTAGAAGTGTTTCGAGACAAGTCACTTAAATTGGAATCGATTGAGAGATTCGTAAGCGCAGAAGACGTTTTATACTAAAAATCCTAAAATAACCATTATGTTATGAGTTTAATTTCTTTGTAATCATATTTTTGTATATTCATTATTTCATGACTACTTAAAATAACTCAATGAATAAGGTTAAAAAATTGTATAATTATTGATCTTTAATAGGTACTACAAATTACTGATTTTTTCGATTGAAAATAAACAAATAATCGTCATTTGAAGTCCCTTTGTTAATCATCATGATAAGGAAGCTAAGTTAAATTAAAAGTGTATACCAAACATAAGTAGACTGTTTAATTAAACTTCTTATCACTGTGAAACATTCAATAAACGATAAGAAATAGGTCAAAGAGTAAAAGAGAAAATCCATGTAAAATATCGGTGCAAAAATAAATATTTGTAATTCACAGCGTGTCTTCTTTAGAAAAAAAGGTTTGGTTGGAACTCTACTTTTAGTTACTTCCATCTACATTATTTGGTTTCCGTTTAGTGTACTTTAATTAATAGATAATATTTTTCCTTGATATACAAACATAAGCTTTAATAAGTTTAAACATAAGCTTACAAGTGGCGATTTTCAAATTGCGCGCCCAAAAAATGCATCCCTGAAAATACCGAAAACATGAAAAATATGAAACATTATTTTTATTGACAAATTAATTACAAAAGGCTATTCCATGCCTTTTATTTGTGTTTTATGTCAAAATTAGCAGTAGTGTCTCCTCGCTGGCCGTCCTCGCGGAAATTACCAGCGATAAGCCACAGAAAAAATACCGCGAAATGCAACCCTGACCACGAAGAAGCGAGTAGAGAAAAATTATTGAACGAAAAAAAAAGTGAACGAAAAACAGCAGAAAAGTCATCGTCGAAAACGTCGCAGCAAGTGAAAAAGAGGCAATAAGCAAGAACCGGAAAGCCACAGATCCGAGGAAACTAAAAAAAACAGATTTCTTTCCCCCAAGTGCATTGAGAGAAAGCCAGAGCCAAGATGAATGAGGAATACGATGCGATCGTGCTCGGCACAGGCCTGAAGGAGTGCATCCTCAGCGGGATGCTGTCCGTGTCCGGCAAGAAGGTGCTGCATATTGATCGGAACAAGTACTATGGCGGCGAGTCGGCCTCGATTACACCGCTGGAGGAGCTGTTCCAGCGCTATGGCCTGGAGGCGCCCGGCGAACGGTTCGGGCGTGGCCGCGACTGGAACGTGGACCTCATCCCCAAGTTCCTGATGGCCAACGGCCAGCTGGTCAAGCTGCTCATCCACACGGGCGTCACCCGCTATCTGGAGTTCAAGTCCATTGAGGGCAGCTACGTATACAAGGGCGGCAAGATTGCCAAGGTGCCGGTGGACCAGAAGGAGGCCCTGGCATCCGATCTCATGGGTTCGTAACTCCATTAACCCTTATTCTGCAGTTTTTTTTTCCTCCTCCATATCCCCAATCTAGCAATTTGTGCAAATTGCCAGCTGTGTGCCAGTGTGTGTGTGTGTGTGTACTCGACTCTCTTATCTGAGCCGCCTTGCCTCTCCCGGCTCTCTCTATCTGCCCTTTCTTTGTCTCCACTTTTATACTCGCTGGATTCCGTGGCTCTTGTTGTTGTTGTTGTTGCTGCTTTCGACTGTGACACGTATTTGCTATCTGCTCCCCAGCCCTGTCTATCTGTCTATGTGTGTGTGAGTGCGAAAAACAGTTGTTTTTCGGCCGCCACATAATTTCCACACACACACCTCCAGTTGGCCCAGAATTTATAGAAATTGTAGATATGCCCCTGCATTCTGATTAGAATTCTAGCCATGATTTGGTGGAAAATTTGGTTAAAATCCAGCTCTGTGTTGGGCTATGAATCAGCCACTCTCCACCTGCCGCTAATTACTCTCCTCTGGAGTACACCTGACATTCGCTTCAGTTGAATTTTTGCGTTTTTTTTTTCAATTCTTCTCTTCTCCTTCGTGGTGTTGGCAACAAAATGCAATTAGTTAGTTTTGGCCAACACGGTCTATTTATTTTTGATTGGAGCTCGAAGTTTGTTGGATGGATTTTCGAAAGAAGCTTTTCAAAAGTCGTTTTGGGGGCCATTGAACCCTTTCACTTTGTTTTTTTTTTCCAAAGAGATAAGCTTATAATAATAAATTAAATGGTAGCTTTTATATTTATTGTTTATTTTAGGAGGATAGTATATTTATTTAGTCGTTGAGTAATTAAGGTTTCAAATGTGACTAACTTCTCTTTTAATGGGAGTTCCAGGAATTGGGCAATTCTATGAACTGGCTGAGGTAGCAGAAAGTTAATGGCTTAAGCTTAAAAAAATGGCTTTATCTTAAGCTTCAAAAAATGTACAATATATTTCAAAAGAGTATTTCATATTTTTATTAAACGAATATCCCTTAAGAATAATAATTGTATGAATAATTGTAAATTTTAAAAACTTTTCCTGCCAATTTCCAACTCTATTTGCATTTTATGAGCATACATTCATATGCTCTGCATGACGTCATCTTGTGTCCAAAGCGGTTTCGCAATTGTTGGTGGTGGCTACTCTCCGCCCCCTAAATTAGAGGTCTCCTTGTATTGCGTGCCTCTCTCCAAGTGTATGTGTGTGGCATGCAAATGGAAATTGAAACTTAAAACCCCATGCCTGCACTCCCTTTTATGCAGATCCTGTTTCCAGGACTGACCAATATGGCTAACAACGATACTTATATATTCCATTTGCAGGCATGTTTGAGAAGCGACGCTTCCGGAACTTCCTCGTCTATGTGCAGGACTTCCGGGAGGATGATCCCAAGACCTGGAAGGACTTTGACCCCACCAAGGCCAACATGCAGGGTCTGTACGACAAGTTCGGACTGGACAAGAACACGCAGGACTTCACCGGCCACGCCCTGGCCCTGTTCCGTGATGACGAGTATCTGAACGAGCCGGCCGTGAACACCATCCGGCGCATCAAGCTCTACTCGGACTCGCTGGCGCGGTATGGCAAGTCGCCCTACCTCTATCCCATGTACGGCCTGGGTGAGCTGCCCCAGGGATTCGCTCGGCTGTCGGCCATCTATGGCGGCACCTACATGCTGGACAAGCCCATTGACGAGATTGTGCTGGGCGAGGGCGGCAAGGTAGTTGGAGTGCGCTCCGGCGACGAGGTCGCCAAGTGCAAGCAGGTCTACTGCGATCCCAGTTATGTGCCCGATAAGGTTAGTGGAGAAACAAGCAGTTAAGATCCTTTAATGACTTCCCCTATTTGACAGGTGCGCAAACGTGGCAAGGTGATTCGTTGCATTTGCATTTTGGACCATCCGGTGGCCAGCACCAAGGACGGTCTGTCCACGCAGATTATCATTCCACAGAAGCAGGTGGGCCGCAAGTCGGACATTTATGTGTCGCTGGTGAGCTCCACCCACCAGGTGGCCGCCAAGGGCTGGTTCGTGGGCATGGTCTCGACCACCGTGGAGACCGAGAATCCGGAGGTTGAGATCAAGCCCGGCCTGGACTTGCTCGAGCCGATCGCACAAAAGTTTGTGACCATCTCGGACTACTTGGAGCCGATCGACGATGGATCCGAGTCGCAGATCTTCATCTCGGAGTCGTACGACGCGACCACGCACTTCGAGACCACTTGCCTGGATGTGTTGAACATATTCAAGCGCGGCACTGGCGAGACGTTCGACTTTTCCAAGATCAAGCACGAGCTGGGCGACGAGGAGCAGTAAGCGGGGAGCACGAAGAGAGGCCTCATCTGGTTATGGTGCATATGGACAGCTCAACATCAGCCACAAAAAACATTGTAGATCGTCTCGGCGTCGTGGCCAAAACCTTAAAAACATACCCAAGATAAATGAAAAACCCTAAATAAACCCAAAACGAAATGAAAAAAAAAAAAGAAAATCCATAAATTGTATTACGAAAATGCTTTTCCATCGAGAGATGAAGTTTTAGATGTGAAATGAATTGCTTGCTTCGCGCAATATTGGATATGCCTAGAAAATATATATATATACACCTATATAACATAAATTATACAGCATGCAGTCGCGTATACATATTATGTACGTCTATATAAATGTATAAATATGTGAATGTTAGGCAACTAAATCAAATTCACACACAGATTCAGCTTTTTGTGACTCGAGAAGAAGGCGTATGCCTCGACGTATGTATACCCTCTCCCTACCACCCATTCGCCACCGATCGGCCAGTTAGTCACGAGATTAAGCTTTGATTTTAGTTGTACGACTATACAATAAAGTATATATATAATATATGAAATCATATATATATATTGTCTATGTATATTGCCCTCAATAGTTGCTTGGTTCCCCTTATTTGTGATCACAACACAACATTTGTCGGCCAACATCCCGAGGCCACAACAAAAAACGCATTAAAACACACATATAAATACATAATTATAAACATGACACTCTCACATCAATAAGCAGCATTATAATGGTAATTGTAATCCATAACAAGATATTGAAAATGTAAACTGGCGAAAAATATTCATCGCTGCATGCTGAAATTATTGCAACTGAATCGAAGCAGGGCAGGCAGGAGGCAGGAGAACCCAGGAAATTAAATAGAATCTAAAACAGATTGTCAATGGTCTAGAGAACTATGGTATTCCGCATTTTCAGAATTTACATTTTTAATAAAAATTGAAAAAAAAACACGTACTAAGATAGTTATGTATATTGTTGGGTTGTTTGGAATACTTTTGATTGAAGTTTAATCGGAAGTAGCCTAACCATAAATATATTTTTTATAGACCTATTAACCCAGCTCCGGTCATAATACCTATAAATATCCACCGCGTTGATAAGGCTCGTGGTTTTTTGTATAAAATGCCCGATCGGGGTAGTCCAGTAAAACAGTATCGCCAAAATGTTTCCCAAGTTGGTAGTACTTCTAGGCCTGCTTTCCCTTAGTGCAGGTTATACTATAACACCTTTTGTGGAAGATGGTAAGTTCTAATTGTATTTTTTTCAAAAAACCTTTTCGTAAACCTTCCTTTTAACCCCAAAAAGGCATTCATTCCTGTAGGTCGAAATATTAGCACAGACCCATTTGTTAAAATTGGTAATGGCTACTATTATATAGAGACCAATAGAGACGACTGGTTTGGGGCCTACGAATCCTGCCGCAAAATCAACGCTGAGTTGGTAGCTTTTGAGACTAAGGAGGAGATGGATGCCGTGGCTGAATATATTTCAGACACCTTTGTCTGGGGCTATTGGACATCAGGAAATGATTACGCTACTACGGGAAAGCACGTGTGGTTCTCCAATGCCCAGCCTATATTATCGGATCTATGGTATTACACCGAGCCAAACAACCTTGGAGGAAATGAGAGATGCGTGGTTTTTGTCTATAAAAAACCTGTGGATCTCCAAAATTTGACTGGATTGTATGATGTTGGATGTAGGGCAAGACAATCACGCTATATATGTGAATCCCCTCACCCCAAAACTGCATCTTTTATAGTAAATTAAAAATTTTTAAAAATAAAGCTAACAAGAAAGGAAAGCTTACTTGGGACGGAGCCGAAGTGATATACCCTTAGGCCGATCCTTATTATAATTTTATTATAAAACCAATTCATGAGAATAAAAAACTTTAAAAAAAGTCCCAAGATTTTATTTTCAAAAATACTAAAGTTTGCCTTTTTACCAAATACCAAGCTATAGGATAAAGTCGACCGATCCCCCTGAAATTTGGTAGGTCGGATCATAAAGTCGGACCCAAAATAAAGTCCGTATAAACTTTCAACTTTCTAAAACAAGGGTCATTTCTGATAGTTCCTATATGGCCCACAACTTAGCTATATCTTTCTTAATTATTATCCGATTCTCAAGCGGAGTACCTTAAACGATTTCTGGATCGATTCCCCACCATTCTGCATCAAAATCCTGAGACAAAATATTTTTTAGATTTTTTGTCCATTTTTCGTGATGGGATCCCTTAAAAATGGGGTTTTCCTCTATAGGGCCCACAGTGATGGCCATATCTTCCTCAATTCTAATCCGATTCTCAAGCGGAGTACCTTAAACGATTTCTATATTGATTCTCCATCATTCTGCATCAAAATCCTGAGACGAAATATTTTTTAGATTTTTTGTCCATTTTTCGTGATGGGATCCCTTGAAAATGGGGTTTTTCTCTATAGGGCCCACAGTGATGGCTATATCTTCCTCAATTCTCATCCGATTCTCAAGCGGAGCACCTTCATCGATTTCTGGATCGATTCTCCACCATTCTGCATCAAAATCCTGAGACGAAATATTTTTTAGATTTTTTCAGCGGAGTACCTTAAAAGATTTCTATATTGATTCTCCACCATTCTGCATCAAAATCCAGAGACAAAATATTTTTTAGATTTTTTGTCCATTTTTCGTGATGGGATCCCTTGAAAATGGGGTTTTTCTCTATAGGGCCCACAGTGATGGCTATATCTTCCTCAATTCTCATCCGATTCTCAAGCGGAGCACCTTAAAAGATTTCTATATTGATTCTCCACCATTCTGCATCAAAATCCAGAGACAAAATATTTTTTAGATTTTTTGTCCATTTTTCGTGATGGGATCCCTTGAAAATGGGGTTTTTCTCTATAGGGCCCACAGTGATGGCTATATCTTCCTCAATTCTCATCCGATTCTCAAGCGGAGCACCTTCATCGATTTCTGGATCGATTCTCCACCATTCTGCATCAAAATCCTGAGACGAAATATTTTTTAGATTTTTTGTCCATTTTTCGTGATGGGATCCCTTGAAAATGGTGTTTTCCCCTATATGGCCCACAGGGATGTCTATATCTTTCCCAATTCTCATCCGATTCTCAAGTGGAGTACCTTAAACGATTTGTAGATTGATTTTCCACCATTCTGCATCAAAACCCTGAGACAAAATATTTTTTAGATTTTTTGTCCATTTTTCGTGATGGGATCCCTTGAAAATGGGGTTTTTCTCTATAGGGCCCACAGTGATGGCTATATCTTCCTCAATTCTCATCCGATTCTCAAGCGGAGCACCTTAAAAGATTTCTATATTGATTCTCCACCATTCTGCATCAAAATCCAGAGACAAAATATTTTTTAGATTTTTTGTCCATTTTTCGTGATGGGATCCCTTGAAAATGGGGTTTTCCTCTATAGGGCCCACAGTGATGGCTATATCTTCCTCAATTCTAATCCGATTCTCAAGCGGAGTACCTTAAATGATTTGTGGATCGATTCTCCACCATTCTGCATCAAAATCCTGAGACGAAATATTTTTTAGATTTTTTGTCCATTTTTCGTGATGGGATCCCTTGAAAATGGGGGTTTCCCCTATATGGCCCACAGTGATGGCTATATCTTCCCCAATCCTGATCCGATTCTCAAGCGGAGTACCTTAAACGATTTCTGAATTTATTCTCCATTTAATCGGAAGTAGCCCAACCATAAATTTGTTTATTGGCTTATTAACCCAGCTCCGGTCATAATACCTATAAATATCTACCGCGTTGATAAGGCTCTTGGTTTTTTGTATAAAATGCCCGATAAGGTTAGTCCAGTAAAGCAGTATCGCCAAAATGTTTCCAAAGTTGGTTGTACTTCTAAGCCTGCTTTCCCTTAGTGCAGGTTATACCATAACACCTTTTGTGGAAGATGGTAAGTTCTAATTGTATTTTTTTGAATAAACCTTTTCGTAAAACTTTCGTGTAACCCCAAAAGGCATCCCTGAAGGGCGAAATATTAGCACAGACCCATTTGTTAAGATTGGTGATGGCTACTACTATATAGAAAGTACCAATAGAGACAACTGGTTCGGGGCCTACGAATCATGCCGCAAAATCAACGCTGAGTTGGTAACTTTCGAAACTAAGGAGGAGATGGATGCCGTGGCTGAATATATTTCAGACACGTTTCTCCCAGGTTATTGGACTTCTGGCAATGATCATGCTGTAATGGGAAAGCACATGTGGTTCTCCAATGCCCAGCCTATATTATCGGATCTATGGTATTACACTGAGCCAAACAACTTTGAAGGAGATGAGAGATGCGTTATTCTTTTATATAAAGAACCTTTGAGTTCTCAAAATAGGACAGGATTGCACGATGTTGGGTGTAAGACGAGGAAATCACGGTATATCTGTCAAGCCCCTCATCCGAAAACCGCCTATTTTATTGTAAATTAAAAAATGTTTAAAAATAATACGAGTAACTAAGAAGTTTAACTAAGATATAGATATTGAAAATGGTTATTTTAATTTTTTTTTCTGATTCTTAGATTGAAAATATATTAATAAAAATGTACTATTATTTTTTAACTTTATAGTCCGTAGAATCCAAAAGAAGCAACTAAATTTGTAACAAAAATTAAGAAATATGAAACTGTATACTTTGGTTGATTGGCATATAAAATGACTTGAAAGTGCTGAATTTAAATAAAACTGATAACATTTTGCTACCAAAAATAAACAAAAAAGAAATATAGAATTTAGTTTAAGATAACGCACTAATGTAATTAATAATCTCTTAAAATGGATCTTAAAATAAATTGGACTACTGATATTTACGAATTCTTACATTACTCTTATATATTTAAAATTTTTTCTAAATTAAAATGGATTTCACAAAAATATACTCGGTGTTTATTGTTCTTGAAGTTTGGTTTAAAATGTATTTTTAATTTTTTATTTTAACTATAAACTAAATTTATTGGTTTCATTTTAAAAGCTTTCATATTTTTTGCCGCCTATTTATTGGTTCCCTTTAAGGTCCTTCCAGTAGTTCAGTTCAAAAGAACTGATTCATTTAATGTCCTTTTCTTAGTTCATGGTTCCGCCTTCAAAAGGGCAAAAGTTTTCTAACATCCAAATTTTGTCAAGGAAAAAAGGCGGGTAAAAGAAATGAGTTCAAAAATAAAAACTGCTAATATTTTAAAAAGAAAAATAAGATTTTCCCTATGCCTAACAATGAAGGTTATGCAATTTATAATATTCTTAATATTTAAAATTAAATATAACAATAATTGTGTTGATAAGCCAAAAGTTATAAATATTTTTATGTCTTTAAACTTAAATATAGCTTGTTTTTAAGCCATAAATTAATAGCTCAGTTTATACCTAAATTATAAAAATTGGTTAATTATTTCCTACCGCTAAGATTGGTTCATTATCTTTATTAAGCCAATTGGCTTTCATCAACGGAAGGAAGAAATTAAGTCATAATCACCTTAAGTATTTTATGACTAATTGATAGCTACATTTCCCTTTGAAATTTTTTGGCAATTTGTGCTGAATTTGGCAGTTTGTGCTGATTAGATTAACGGCCGTTGATTATAAAAGGCCTTCCCAAAAAAATCTAGAGGCAGTTGTAGCACAATGTTCACCCTGATCAGCAAAGTGGTCGCTTTTTTGGGAATACTTTCCTTTGTGAAGGCTTACAGTATAAACCCTTACATTGAAGAGGGTAAGCTTATAAAACATACATGTATTTATTCCATATTAAACTAAATTCTATTTTTTTGTTTTTAGGAATACCTGAAAACGCCAACATAACTACAGATCCTTTTGTAAAAATAGGAAACGGCTATTATTACATTGAGAATTCTCAGACTGTAAATTGGTATACGGCGTACCACTCTTGTCGAAAATTGGGTGCTGATCTAGTTACCTTAGAGAACCAGGAAGAACTGAAGGCCCTACAGGAGTATAATCTAACCAGTGGGTTCTATTGGACCTCTGGCTCAGACTTGGCGTTCACCGGAAAGCACGTTTGGTTCTCCGATGCCGAGTCTATATCATCCGATCTTTGGCTTCCCAATGAACCCAATAATGCGGATTGCAATGAAAGATGTGTTTTACTTTCTGTGGCTAATACCTTGGCAGATTCTGGCCTAAATGATGTGACTTGCTCGAGGAACACTAGCTTTATTTGCGAGTCTCCCACACCAATGACAGCATCCTTTGTTATTTGGTAGATTTTGTAAAAGAATGGATTGTCACAACATTATTCGTCCTTTTAAATAAAACTTCAATAGGAAAAGTAAAAAAAAAAATGTATTTTATTCTCCGCTCGTGTAAAAAGTCTAAAAGTCTGACTACCAAAAGTTATAAACTTTTTTTTTCTGGAAATAAAATCGCAGCCATAGCTGGTTTATTAGCTGCCCAATAAATTTAAATCACGTAGCCATAAAGGTTGTAGTTATAGCCAAGAATCACCTCATCCTCTCTGCCCATCTCTTTCGCACTTTTTGGTCCTTTTTTTCCATCTCTCTCTTTCTGTGACACAATTGCAAAATCCGCAGCAAGTGTCTGGAATGCATTTGAAATACTTGACCCTCCTCCTGGCAGTTCCTACGTCTCTCGTCCTGGCAAGTGGGAAATTCTTATTGAATTGCATGTGGCATGCCACACGAGGCAGAGCCTGTTCCGCTCTTACCATTACACAAGGTCCTGGAACCTGAATCCTGTCGAAGCTTGGGGAATGTGCAAAATGCTGAGAATGCTCCACTCGATTCCTGTTAGTTTTAATGCTGTCGCTGACAGTTTTAGTTGATTTTTTTTCAAAGCTTCTACATACATATATATTTTATTTTTTTAGTTTTATTTTATTTCATTTTATTTGCTTTTGCGTTGGCGACGTGTCCAACAAAATGCCGCCAGCATTTTTCCAATTTCCGCTACCAAGAAAACGCAAAAGGGCCAAGACGTTTCGCATTCCTTTTGATTTTTTGTGCACTGAACTTTTTAACTTTTCTGAAGCCACAAGTGTTTTTTGTACACAAGAAAAAAATATTGCTATTTTGTTAGAAATATATTAAAAATACAATTAATTAACTAAATATTCATAAGTGTTATTGTGTTGATTTTTGGGGTTTATTAAATACCAGAAATGCAGAAAAAAAAGTTTTATTAAGAGTTGTAATACCTCTTGCCAAGCAAACCATTTATTTTATATTAAAATGCATTTTTTTAGGTAAAATAAAGATTTAAAATTATTGTCTATTCCTTAAGTAAAACACGAAAATTCTCCTCTTAATTTCAAGAGCTTAGATCAATGTCCTGCCGGCATTCCTGTCACATTTGCCATCTGCAACTATCCTTTCTCTTGGTTGATTCGGCATTTGGACTAGGAAATAGTTTTAACTACCACCTCGCATTTCTCCATTGGGGCGATGATGATGATGATGATGGCCATGTGGCTGAGACGGTGGCTGATGTGGCCAAAACACGTCGCCCCAAAGCTGGTCAAGTCTTTCACCACATTTTTGCTCCGCCGGCATCCTTCTTGGATTTGTTGTTTTTTGTGAAGGAAAAACAGCCAGACCAAATTTGTAACTGGGCAAATTGAAGTCAAAACTTTGGCGCTGGTCGCAGCATGCAAGTCACATACATTGGCCTGATGGAGAGTGGGTATGGGGTGGTGGTGGCATGGTGGGGCACTGGTTAGATGGAGCATGATGTCGACGCAGCACTGGCAGGCATGACTAAGCTGGCTGCCCCGGCTGCATGGCTGCCTAGCTGCCTCGGCTGGTCCTGTCCATGTCTGCATCTATATTCGTGTCCTTGTTGCTGATGCTCCTGCTTCTGGCCATGCAGGACAGGCTAACGAGCCGGGCTGGGCAGGGCAGGGGAGCAAAGTGGCATCGCGTCGGTCTCGTAATAACAGCCAACCGCAAAAGCACACACACAGATACAAAAACCCAAACACACACTCACACACACACACTCAACACCACACTCACACAAAACAAAGCAACAAAATGATGCCTTTGGGGTCGGTTGACGGTGTTCGGGCCATGATTTGGCGGCTTATGGACATTGTCCATGTGCAGCGGCAAAATTGACGCAGTGGACATGACCAGGCCAACACTTACAGGGACAGACACACACACACATCGACATCCATTACATGCGCATTAGGTCATGTTGAATATAATTCTTGGGCATTCCTTAGAGCGTAATGTGATTAATTATACAAGTTATAAATATAATGCATGCGACATGTTGTCTCCTTCGCTGATGCTACTGCTTCTGGTGCGGCATCATCGTCAGCCGTCGCATCATTATCCTGAGCGACATCCGTTACTGAAAGGACCCTAACAACAAGATTAAGGAGCACAAATTATGACAACACAGCAAGAAAATGAATTTAACTAATTGTGATAGATTTACACTTTAAACAGGATAAGCTTAAAAATAAAGGTAAAGAAAATCTGTTACAATTGGGTTATTAACCGGGCTTATATGAGAGTTTTTTCTGAATTAAAAATAAAGTTAATAAAAGCAAATATTTTTAAAGAATTTTCATTATTTTTATTATAGAACTAATAAGTTCAAAATAATGTTACTGTATGGTTATTATTTAGGACTATAATAAGTGGTCAAATAGAGAAAAGAAAATAAGCTAAAATTTGGCTGTTAACAGGGCTAATATGAGACATAGTTCCTAACTATGTTGATATTCTGTATTAGTTTTTATAAAAAAGTTTAAAATAAAAGTAAATATGCTCCATATTTAGACCTGAAATAAGTGCTAGTCTTGTACTTCCACCTTTGAGATAATTTTCATATATTTTCCTTCTAACTTTTGTAAAATCCTAATGGAATCCTTTATGGAATATATATACTTGGCATTTTCTTCCAGTCGCGTACTGTGTTTCTTTGGCTGCTTTTCAATTACTTGCACTTCTTATTGCCATGGCCGTTGTTATTGTTGTTTAGCATTTTCTTGCCATTGGCCCAAGAGCTTGTCAACAACTTCATTATCGCTTGCGACACTGTGCCATATCATCCCCCACCACACCAACATACCACCCACCATCAGCCTGGAAACAAGACCCCTTCCACTGGCCGCACTTTCTCCTCTTACTAGACAAGCAAATTTAAATCAATTAAGTAATCTTATTGCCACTGCCACTGCTTCAGCTGCTACAGCTCCAGCTTCAGCTGCTGCTTCAGATCCTTTTATTGTTGTTGCTGTTGCCTCTTCAGCTGCAGCTCTTGGCTGCGGCGCTGAAGATGCTCTCCGCCTTTTGCCATTTGGCATTGCCTGCTTTTAGGCACTACAACCCACACACTCACGCATGCACTCACACGCACTCGTGCACTCCCCCCACATGCATGTGTGTGTGTCTGCTGGTGCCGTTTGTGTTGTTGTCGCCGTTGTTGCTGTTTGCTGGCAAACTTTTGCTGTGTTGCATATTTTGTGCAGATTAATTAAATTGCTGGCATGAAGCCGGTAACCAAAAAAGGCGGCGGCCAAATGAGGGCGGGGTGAAGTGCGAAAAAATAAAGAGTGAGCAAGAGAGAGAGAGAGAGAAGGAAAGAGGAAGGTAGAGTGGGTGAAATCCTTGCTGCACTCTTTCGGCAACAGTGTTCAAATATTGAAGTGCATTATTAAATGTTTTTCTCTATAATTCATGGTAGTGGGGGGAGGGGGGAAACAACTAACAAACAAACACTTTCAACTATCCTCTTCCCCACTGAATTTTCAAGAAAAGTTAATTTTCCGCAATTAGTTGGAAAGAAATGAGCAAGCCAAGAAGTTTATTTTTGTGGCGTTAACTTGTAGGACGCCATTGTAAATAATTGGGTCTCATTAAATAATTAACATACAAAAAAGTGGGTGTACATTTTAAGCTTTTCCAAGTTTTCTAGTTTTTTCTTAAGGCTTTTAATTACTTTAGTTTACTTTACTTTAATATATAAAGCTACTTTTTAAAAAATTGTTAGCCTTAAGTCTTAAGCTTATAAAACGATAAAGATATTAAAACGTTATATTGAATATTAAAGATAAATTTTAATTTTCTCAAAAGTTTCCCAAAAAATATAACACAATTTACCTTGTTTTTGGAATAGAAGTTCTATAAAAAGCCAGGCTAAATCATATTTTTGAAATATTTCTTAAAGGTCGGAGTCTAAATAAATATAAATTTTATAAAATAACTCTATAAAATTTTATTAGATTTTATAGTTAAATATATTTAAAACTTAAAAACAATAACTTACTTTTACAGGATTACTCTCCAAAAGAACATTAAACCTAGAGTATGTTAACCAAAATTTGTGAAAGCTTTCTTTTAAAAAAGGGGGCTAACAGTAACTTCATAGAACTTGGATGTCCTTGCTTAATGTTAAGCCTAACAGAAGGGGAAATTCTCTTCATCAGGACAACATTCAAAGAGAAAGTCCTTGTGGCAAATGTTATCCTTGTTAATAACAGCCAGGATAACAGTAAGCCGAAAGATTTGAAGTTGGCAAGAAATTTATTGCTTCCACTTCGTGCGCTTAGGAGAAAGTTTTCTCGTAGGAAAAGTTTTGGGCGGATCTTGCATGAATTTTATTTCCCAATTAGTGCATAAGTTTAATTATTGCTGGCTGATTATTAAGCTGGAAAATCCTTAAACAAATTGCCATATCAAGTGCATTTTAGCATCCCACGCATGCAAGCGAAGGACATGTGGCGCCAATTGTCTGCAATCTGCAGCCCTTTGAACCTTTGGCGTTTGTTAGCAATTAAATGTATTCACTTGAGGGAGCATTTTGCCATTGAGACTGGCCGAAAGGCGGTGTTCCAAAGGTTGCCTCCAACAATGTATATAAAAAAGTCTTGGCCAACTTTTCTTGCGGCCAACAATGACTTTTGTGAAAAGTGAAGGCGCTGCATTTTGGGTTTTGCGGCCGTAAAGAAGCGGCCAAAAGAAAGAACATTTTTTTCCCCCTCTTTGAATTTAATTTATTTGGTTTAAGAATAGTTGGGCTAACAATTGAATTCTGTTTAAGTCTTTAAACCAATTATTAAATTTCATAAAGGTACTTTGACTGGAAAATATCCTTGAAATGAATTCTGATTCATTTTAAAATGAAAAAATTCGTACAAGTTTGAATTGAAAAAGGATATAAGCTGCTGGATGTTGCTGACATTTATCTCTTTCCTAGGTTCGGGCCAAGGTAACAATTTAAAATTCAAGCCATCAGATTCTATGGATGGCTATGCATTCTCATTTCAATCCTTCATCTGGCAGTTTATGAAGTATTTATCTTACTTTACCAAAATCTCAATGTGTTTGTTCTCGTTTCTTGTGTTGTCGGGCATGTTTACACTTTTCCTCCTTCTCTGGCTGTCACACAAATACCCACACTAATGCCGAGGTGGTCCTGGTTGCGTCGACTTGGCATTTAAGTGCCATATAAATTCATTTTCCCACTCACACACACACACACCAACAGTCATGGCAGTCATCTTTTCACCTAGTTTTTATGCAGTTTCCCTGGCATTTCCGCTGCGAATGCATTTTAGAGGGCATCCTTTGGCTGCATATCCTGCACACGCCCTATCCTCAGGCCAGCCCGCTAGCCCCTTTAAGTATGCAATAATTTCCCTTTGGCTTAGAAGCCAGCCAACTCCGGCAATTGTTGCTCGCCTTGAGTTATGTTACGGCGGACAGACGGACTCTGCGACACTCCGTAAATTATCCTGGAAAATGGCAAAACGGCACAGACACCAAAGACAATGGCCGCTTAATTGCTCTACTCTATATTGCGATGCCATTAGGCCGATAAGGCAGAAAAATTACCCGAAAAACGATGCCCGGAAGCGATCGTAGCCAAGTGGGTTGGATGGCTAAGACCCCGGCTTAAAGCCCCGGTTTTTAAATGCTGCAGGGTATGCTGCGGCAGCGGCTCCTTCTGCCACTTTTGCAATTTGAAATATTGTGACAAAACGTATTTTACGCTTACTCCAGAAAGTCCTTTCCTGTTGCCAAAACTGCAGCTGTGTTTACCTTGAAATTTTGGTTTTCAATAATATTTGGGTTTGGTTTCTCTCTGTCCGTGTGTCTGTGCTTGGGATTGTGTGTGTGTGTTTATGCGCGCATATGTACATATGTCTGCGTGTCTGTATGTCCTTTGCAAAAATAGCAAATGCATAAATGTGTGGCCACGCAGGGCAAAAGGGAAATGGTAGTCCGGAGAAAGCAAAAGAAGGCACGGTTGTTGGTGGATGTGTGAGTGTGGGGGGAGATCGGTGAAAGTTCAGCGGTGTTAGCGTTATCTGTGCAGCGACAGCCATATTTACCTGCCAAGCAAAAGGATACAAGAAAAAAATAGAAAAGGATACACCCACATATGTGTATGCACGTACGTGTATGATAGCTACTTGAGTTCAACGGTGGAATTTCTTGCATTTCCTTTAGTTGTGTGTTTTCCTGTATTTCGAGAGGATTTTCAACCCAAAATGCACCTTTTACCCGTAAAACCTAGAAACGAACTAGAAATGCTCTACTTTGTGGAAAAGATTATATTGAAGTTAGTTAATGAAGCTTTACCTTATTGGGTTTCCGGGGAATATGATCTTCTCAAACCACGATGTCCTTTCCATCAGTGACTTTTGCTTTCAGCTTAAGGCACTTTTAGGTCCTCTTCCCCACCCATCCCTCCCCACAAAAAAAGAAACCAGATCCTGTACCCTTTCGGCTCCTTTTCGTGGCTTATCAGAGGACGTGTCCATTAGCCAAGCCTGTTGGCTGTTTGGCTGCATTTGCCGCTTCCTGTCAAAATGCCACATTAGCTGAAGCTCTGACTGCGATTCGAATCTGGGTTTCTGTCGATCTGCATAGTCTACCCTCTCCGGGTCTACACTGAAAGAAATTACTATGAAATTTAAAGAGATAGAGACTGACTATTTTTGTTAGTTTATTAAATTATCTGTTGCCAAATTTAATAATTTAATATTTATAGTCAGAGTTCATATATGAAACATTTTAATGGGTAGCCTTGCTCAGACATGCATTCCATGTTTTCCAAAAAAAACTAAATATTTCCCTTTTGATGAGTTATTTTTCCAGTATTATTTTTTTTTAGGGTGCAAGTTTTTCCCCAAAAAATAACCCCTAGCCCCCTCTAGAGCTTGGGTGTGTGTGCGTGTCTGTTTTTAGCTATTTTTATACGATTTTCTATTTTTTCCGGATTTTTGTTTGCCATTGTTGCAGCCCCCCGTCCGCCCTCTTCTGATATAACCGAGAATTCTACCTTCTTTTTTGCCTTTTGGTTTTTCGCATAAAACTGACGCCAAATTTCTTTGGCGTCAAGCAAGGCACAGTGCTCACACACACACTCATAGACGTCACCCACACACACACTCTCTCCTAGACATCACCAACACAATGAAAACCCGCAAAAAAAAAGAAAATTGTTGGTTTAGTTGGTGGCTCTGACTTTTCGCGTTGTGTCTCTTGCTTTTTTTCACAGTTCGATTTTCCAGGTTGTGGGTGTTCTGTATGTTTGTATGCAGAGTAAAAAAATATCAAAAAATAATAAATGCGTTGCCCCATATGTAAGGATATATCCTAGTGAGTGTGCATGTGTGTGAACAGTTTGTCAGTTTCAGTGGGAACTTCCTTGCCATTCGCCACCCCTTTTGCCACCTGCGTGGCAACAAAAGTTTTGCCTTCATGCATATTGGTAATTTATTAGCATAAAATGCCAGGAACCCGTAAATAATGCACAAACATTTTGTTGTTTTCCCAACATTTAGCTAACATTTTGCTAACCTCCAGGCAGCCAGGCACTCGCCATATCCATTTGAATGCAACTTTCTATATATAGTATAGTATAGTATAGTACTTTTATATATTTGTGCACTTGTCCATTGGATAGATTTTATTGGTTCTGCTGGCTTGCCACTGAGCATAAAATTCATTTCCGCCGCATTTCTACGTCGCTCACTTGTCACAGGAGCAGGACATCGGTGGCAATGGTGCCAGGACCTCCTGAGGTAGGACCTCTGTGGAAAGGCAAGCATTGCTGCGTGTCTTTTGCTTCTCCGCATTTTTACTCGAACTTCATTACATTCGCAACTGAAAGCCATCCTCCTTCTACACCACTATTGGACTCCTGGAAATGTGGAGTTCAATATTTCCGTTAAAAGTGCCACAGTTTCTTCGACTCCTAGTTGAAGTCTCCTTCCGGGTCGGGGTCTCCATTTTGGTCTCCGGGTTCGGGCCGAGTGATTTCCTCTCGCCATTGACACATTTGACACATGACAAGTTTGTTTTTTTGGCTAAAATTTGTTATGGCACTAGAAGGTATTCCCTGAATTCCTGCATTTGAATTTTTTTTACTTAAATCTGCTTAAATTTTGTCTGAGAAAAATCAAGACACAGGAGTTTGATTTAATAAACTTTAAAGAAAGATTTCAAGATTGTCCTGTTGTATGGATATTTTCCTGTTCACAAAAATACAATGTTACATATTTTTTAAGATCAAAAAGATAGAACATGTTTCGCTTTTATATTCGGCAGCAAAAAAACAAAATGCGAAAACTTGATTAAATTTCATTTGGGCTTAGCAACATGGCCATGTATAACATGTATATTTTGGGACTAAAAATGTGTGTTTGTTTACAAGCTTGCCAGCCCATAAATACAATGGCTTAAATTATAGAACATGAGCTTAAATTAAAAGTGCAGACTAACATAATGCTATCTGTTCAAACATTTCTTTTTTTTTTGCATCACAATGCAGATGGAAAATGCATATGGGAGATGCTTTAGAAATTCCGTCATAAATTGGACCACAAGTTATTCATTAGATGGCCCAAAGACATTTGCCATGATGAGGCAGGCATGAGGACATCAGGACTGGCAGGAGTCGCAGCCGAAAAGGACGTGGCCGAAAAGAAAAAATCCTAACAAATTCAGCGACCCAATTCCAGAGGCGAATTTGTTGTTTGTTAATCACACAAAATGGTTGAGAGCCGAAGGAGACAACGGCGCGATGACGGCGACGACCTTAATTTGGTGGCTCGTTGTACCTTTTGGCCATAAATAATTAGCCATTTGTCTGTGGCATACTTAACAGGCCATTTGGATGCACCGAAAAAAGGGGGTTTCCCCCTGTGTACAGAGAGGGGGGGGAGGTCTATAACACATAGCCTACTTAATGGCGCCAAATGTTCGTTAAATGTTTCGTCGTTGCGGTATGCGAATTGTTTTAATTGAAATGAAAACGCGTAAATTCAAGTGAAATGGTTATGTGCCCATGTTGTATTTGCAAGTGTGTTTGTTTTTCTATTTGCATTCAATTTCACTTTGCAACAAACACACAGACAAACGGCACAAACAACACAAAACAGGCAAATTGCAATGGACACTGAAAATGGACAAAGAGCCAAAAAAGGACCAAAAAGGGTTAGGTTGGGGTAAGGCGGGTGTGGCAACTAGCAAAGTGTTTATTAACTTTGGCTGTTTGATCCACTTTGCCAGGCAGTTACCCCACCCATCCTGCTGATCCTTCTCCTTGCTCCAAGGATGTTTGCCATGTGGTGGCAGTGAGGCAGTGATGGTGTTGTTGCTGGTGGCATGGTGGCAGTCACACACAAAAAGTGCCTGCATACAAACGCACGCAAATGAACGAGGCAACGAGTGAATGAATGAATGCACCAAAGGGGGACTCCACCGTACCATCCCCACTCACACTTACCCAGATAGAGAGAGAGAGGGAGCGGATAATTCAAATGTAATTTACAAAAGCACTCGTTTGATTTGTTACTTGTGCCATTCTACCCAGTATCCTTGCCACCGCCGCCGTCAGCATCCTTTCCAGCTATATCTGCATCTGGCTGGGTATTAAGCGAGGCAGGGTGGTGCCTGCTGGCTGGTGGCTCAGTAAATTAGTTGGTCCTGGCTTTTGGCTAAAGGCTGCAACCGAACCAAAAGAAAGGGGCGCGCATTGGCTAACAAGCACAAAACCGAAAGACCAAACTCAACAAACAAAACAGCACACAAAATACAAAAAAAGGCAATAAAAAACCAAGGCACAGCTCCTTTTGGCTGATGAAATTCGTATACCCTTAGGGATTACGTTGGTAATTGTTAAACATTGTTTAGATAAGAAAAGGGATAACACACAAAAGGAAAATCTGGCAAAACGAATCGCCAGTTACATAAATTCCAATATCAAAACTTAAACTCCATTTAAATGGGTTTTTTTGTTTCATAAGAAGGATACCCAACTGTAGGATAAGTGTAAAATAACTCTTCCTTGCATTCGTTTCATTCATTCAGTGAAAATACCAGAAGAAAGTCCCTCTTTGGTCTCCTATTATTTGAATTGAATTATCTAACTAATTGGATCGGGTCGGCCAACACCGAAAGTCAACTAATTAGGCACCCACAAATTATAACAACATTTATGCCAGATATATTCATGGAGATACCGAGTAGTAGTACACTACCAAGTCAAATCCCAGACAGAGCCGACACGCTCCTCTTTAATTGCCAACCAGATTAAATTAATGCAAAGACAAATGGATATAGTATATCAATAGACAGTTTATGTTGTGGCAGTGCCGGCAGTTGGGACATCGTGCCTCCAGGGTGCAAGTTCACGGATCAGACTAAAGTTTGTTAAACCTTTTTGGCCAAAGGACACGTACCACAAATTAACTAAATGAATGGAATTTATTTTGGTGAATGAAAGCGAAATGAGAGATAACTACACTCGTCCTCCTTGGACACGTATGTATAAAAGGTCCTGATTGATGCGACTGGGAATAAATTAAATCCTGGCTAGTAAAGAAAAAAAATAGACAATTAATATGTGTTTTTTTTTCGAAGGTCTTATTAATCGGAAAGCTTAAGCTCATTAGGGGTAATTACTAAAAAAAATAGTTTTCAAATTAGTTTTGAACTCATACCTTAATCATTAATGAAAGTATAAATAGGAAAGCTTACTTTTTATTTTTCAAGATTAAAACAAAAACACTGCAGATATTGTATATACAAATTGTTTTATTTTATTTTTTTAGGTGTTTTAAAAACTTTTGAATCTTTTCTTAAACTGGAAGTGGTATTATAATTTCCTTTGGGATAAGACTTTCCCAATCCAGTTCGAGCTCGTGTTCTTGTGGCAACTACGCCATCATCATATCGACATATAAAAAACTTTGCGTTATTACAAACATCATCATTTAATCTGTGACTACCTGACACAGTTCTTCGGTAACCAATTTCATCGCAATGTTCTTCTCCATTTTGGTTATTATTTGGTTCTCCACTAAACCATATATTCATGGTTATGGGTTTGCCAGTTGAAATCCAGTAGTGTTTCTTTTTCAAGAATGCCAAATCAGTGCCGGATGTCCAATAGAAATCATCAATATCGTGATCCCACAGATACAAATCCAGGTCACGCCATTCCTTGTGGGTATTGAAATGTATTAGATACGCTCCTTTTACGCGACAAGTTTGATAGGCGTCGAACCAGTTTCTTTTTATTTTTCTTTCAATGTAAACAGACATCTTGCCGATCTTTTCAATGTCCTTGTTTGGAGGTTTTGTTGCAATGGTGGTTTGTGTCGGCTTCGGTGTCGTAGGTGGATTTGGATTTTCTGAGGATTCGGGGCCACCCGTGGTGCCGTCGGACATAATATCGTCTACTTTTGATAGTGAAATTATTACTCCAACTACGACCGCGAGTCTGAAGTATTTGGTCGACATTTTGCTTATATATTTGATGTGGCTCATTTCGAGAAAGAGGGTTGGTTTATATTTGTGTCTATGACAAGCGTAACTCTCCGTACATAATCAACTTAATCAACCTTGAAATACAATTTTTTAGCCCCCTTAATTTGAGACCAAGTATTTACCAGTGATCTTTCGTGCTCACTGGTGATATAGTGGAAGGCAGTCCGAGAAGGTGACGAATCTTTGGTACCTCCTTCTTCTATACCTCCTTTCACCTACAGTCGCATATTTTAAAAAAAAACTTACCACCTCCTTTACATTGAGTATTTTGTATTATTATTTATCTTGGAATAAAATTAATAGGGTCGCTTTTTAAAATCATTTTTTATTTATTTGGTAATTGAAAACTCAACATTTAACATAAATGGTAATTTAATAACGTGCTTTGCATATAAATCTTCTGTTAGAGTCACAATTTTTGTCGTTTAATTTGTGACTATTTGTTACATTCCTTCTCCAACCCATTTCGTCACATCGTTCAATCCCTCCATCATTATTGGGTTCTCCTGGACTCCAAATATCAAGTACTATTGGCTTGCCTGTTGAGAACCAAATATGGTAGCCCTGTTTGCCCAGGTCGGTGCCGGAGGTCCAATAGACATCATCCAAGTTGTTGTTCCAAAGATATTCATCAACTAAACGCCACTCCGTATATGATTCGAAATCTAAAAGATCAGCGTCTAGCAGGCGACAAGCTTGAAAGGCTTCGAACCAGTTATTTTCCACTTTGTTCTCAATATAATAACTTCGATTTCCGATCTTAACAAAAGTTACTGCATTGACCAGGGAAAACACTCCCACAACGGTCAGAAGACAAAACCACGAAAGAAACATTTTACGAATCTGTTTTAAAAACTCCAGATATTTGATTTAATATACCCTTTGATTAGGAAGTGAATTGTTAAAGCACATTGTTAATATTCTATGATAAGATACGACTAGAGTATTTTCTGAGAAAATTAATAATGGAGTTCACAAATAAAGAAAGGTTTTTAAACGTTGTCATTGAAGTGCAATTACCCATTAAGATAAGACCGCCGTTGTCAAATTAATCATATTGATATTTATTTATTATTAATAATACTTTGTGGTTAGAGCCTCTTAAAGTTCTACATTTTGTAACAATACTAAGTTAGGTAAGTTTAGGGTGTGACTGCTGTTGGGTTTTAAGCACTGGTTTTTAAACATTGGTTCACTACACAGGTCTTCGTTAAAAGCTCGCCACATGGTATGATCCTTGACCTCTCTATGGTCACATTGACAGAGAATTTATCTTTATATATGTAAATGGCCGCAGGCTACATTGTTTTACCATGAAATTTTAAGATTTCGAAGGGGATCCACCTAAAAATTTGACAATCTGAACATTTTCGTTTTTAGACGCTGGTTGACAGATAATTGATAGTTTATTGTATTCCGCTTGAGATTTCTATTCATAATTTACAATATAACTGCTATTAGGAGTATATATGGTACATTAAATATTTTGACTTCTTCTTTGCCTTTAAAATATTTTCCAGAGACAAGAAATATTCATCAGAATAACATTAGAAAGTCGTAAATCTTAAAAATGAGCAAAATTTAAGATACACGAAAGATAAAAACAAGTTTTACCTTAAGCGTTTTTCAAACTGTGATAATGTTGTAGTCATTAGCTAACAAAAATATAAAAGCAAACTGCTTTAAATATTTACCTTAGTCTAGTAGGAATGTTTCTGAAAATTAAATTGGTTTTTATATTGATCTGGAGATGTGTTTTGCTTTTAAAGAGTGAAGAAATTACAAATGAAATCGTAGGGGGTATGACTCGGAATCAATTATTCATTCATTTAATTATTCAATCATAATTTCTTAAAGTAGAAAAGGCAGGAGTTTTAAGTCTACACAATGCTCCTTTTGTAAAAATCGGAAATGGTCACTACTTCTTTGTGTCGAATATCGAAACCAACTGGTTCGATGCCTATGAGTATTGCAGAAGTATGGATACACATTTGATAACTTTTGAGACCATGGAAGAGTGGAATTTAATCAGTGACTATATGAAGGATAAAGAAATGATCGACTTCTATTGGACGTCTGGAACGGATTTGGCAAATTATGGAACACATACATGGTTTTCCAACGGAAAACCAATAACGTTGAATATTTGGCGTATAGGGGAACCAAATAATTATGGCGGCAACGAACATTGTGACTCTTTTTATATATTTCCCGTAACACAACACAGTGCATTGAATGATGAACAGTGTGTGACCTCGAGAAGGTTCATCTGTGAGGTTCCCACATCTTTATCAACTCCGTACTGTAATTTTTTGTGTGCCGTACATCAGAAATAAAATGATACATTAATAGATTCCGGATTCTTTCCAATAGGCCAATAATGATAAAGTCAACAAAAAATGCCGGATGTTATAGGAAATATATTCAACGCTGCCGGATACAATTTTCCACAACATCCTTATCTTAAGAATCGGATCAGGATTGAGGAAGATAGAGCTATCACTATGGGCCATGTAGGGGAAAACCCCATTTTTTCGGACGAAATTGGACGAAAAATCTAAAAAATATTTCGTCTCAGGATTTTGATGCAGAATGGTGGGGAATCGATCCAGAAATCGTTTAAGGTACTCCGCTTGAGAATCGGATGAGAATTGAGGAAGATATGGGCATCACTGTGGGCCCTATAGGGGAAAACCCCATTTTCAAGGGGTCCCATCACGAAAAATGGACAAAAAATCTAAAAAATATTTTGTCTCAGGATTTTGATGCAGAATGGTGGAGAATCGATCCTGAAATCGTTTAAGGTACTCCGCTTGAGAATCGGATGAGAATTGGGGAAGATATAGCCATCACTGTGGGCCATATAGGGAACAACTAAATAAATCCCTTATATACCCGAAACTAAAGCTGTTTGTAAAAGCGAAACCGTTTTGCCTTTGAAGTAGGTTAAAAAAAATGTAAATATGAGAAAGTATATATTAGCAGCCAATAAGAGATGGTAGAAAAGGTTGTGGTCATACTCCTGGTCTTCTATTTGGGATGGCCAACGCAATCGCTGCCCCGCAGTTTAATTCTTCAGGAATTACGAGGTAAACAAGTTTTTGCCATAGATTTGAAATAAATTGGCTTTTTTTAAGAAATACCAAGGCAATTGAATGTCAAAATCGAATCATTCCAAAGATCTGGTAATGGATGGTATTTTGTGGAGACGATGAAAAAAACCAGCTGGTTTGGAGCGTATGAGGAGTGTCGTCGACGGGGCTCTACTTTAATATCATTTAATATTCCCGACAAGTGGAATGAAACAATGAAATTTTTGGACAAGAAAACAAAAAGCTTGAATGCCAACTTTTGGACATCGGGAAGCTCAAATGGACATCCTGGGAATTTCAGTTGGTTCGGCACAGGAAGAAAAATTAATATAAGTAAATGGCTGCCACATGGAATAATGAATACGACAAATGAATCAAATTGTGTCGAACTGCAAATTAAAAATGAGAATAAAGGATTAAGAGCAGCGCCTTGCCTTAAGCTCAATGGATACATCTGCGAGGTTAACCGACCAAGAGGATTTCTGATCATGACTTGGTAAAAAATAAATTTAAATATATTTTTAAATTAAAGCTTATTAAATCGATTAATACCGGTATAATTGCCACATTTTATATAAAACAATCTAATTTTTTTCTCAACCAAGTAGTTGACAAAATGATGGAGAAACTATTTGGAATTTTTCTCGTCTGCTTTATTGGAGCAATAACTCCATTCGGAGCTCTTCGAGTTCTAACAGATGTAGCAAATGGTAGACATATCATTCTATTTATATGAATGTTTAATTTTGTGTTTTTTTTTTATAGGAGTATCGGATAGTTTTAAGCTAGATACCACACCTTTTATTAAACTTCCAACCGGCTACTATCACTTTGAGTTCGACAAGACAACTAACTGGTTTAAAGCCTTCGAAGCCTGTCGGAGAATAAATGGTCATTTGGTTTCTTTCGAGACAAAGGACGAATTGGAGGCCGTCGTTAGATATATCAGGAAAACCACTTACACTAACCACTTTTGGACTTCTGGTACCGATTACGCCAAGAAGGGTCACTATGTCTGGTTTGCCACCGGAAAGAAAATCGATCTCGACATCTGGTGGCCAGATGAACCCAATAATTTCAATGATACGGAACACTGTGCCGAGCTGAGTATAAATGCCAAGTCTAAGCAGGTGAAGGGTATAAATGACGTAGGATGTTTACTTTCCCGATCGTACGTCTGCGAAGCTGAGGAAGGAACTACTGCTTCCGTTGTAGTTTGGTAGGTTTTGTTCATCTTTAAATGGTATATTGATTTGATACATATTTTGATACTTCTTATTGAATAAATATAAATATAAACACATAGTTTTTCAGTTGAATTTTGGGCTAGAGCCAAGCCAAGAATATTTAAAAAAGCTTGCCAAGAATATTTAAAAAAGCTTGAAGCTTTTTTTATCTTTCCGAAAAAGATAATTTTTATCAGCTATAATGAGAAATGAGATTATGAATTTAATCCGCAAAAAAAACACTTTTGTTTTATTTTTTTTTTATTTATTTAACTAATATTAAACTAATTAAAAGTCGTCAAAGGGAATGTGTTTCGGACCAGATCTTGTTTTGGACAAAAGGCATTTATTTGCAAACTTCGTAGCCCGAAGACATATTACGTATGTTTTATTAACACGTAAATCTTAAAATAAAATGGAATATAATAATATTTGAATATTTTTTTTTGACAATTGGAACCAACCAGTTAGACAGAAGACAATACACTTGATATCTGTAAGCGACTTATTAGTGTCTCAAGTACCTTTCAAATCATTGTTAGTTGATAACAAATATAAGTGCTTCCGATTTCCGAAATTGCCTTTGTTTTGTCGCTAAAAATTAAACCAACAACAAGTGGGGACTCTTGTTGTTCCACTTTTGATATAACAAATATTAAAAATAATTAAAGGTAAATATGGTGTTATAACTGGTAAGGTATCATTGGAGATGGTATAAAAGTTAGAAAGCCGGTGACTTTAACTGCAGTTTGAAAAATGTCTTTGAAAGTTCTTGTTATCTTTGCCGCATTGGTACTGGTCTGTGCCGCTCAAAGCTATAATATTAATCCCTATATACAAAATGGTAAGTATTCCAAATAAAATATTTATACGATTAAAATAATTTTTTTTTTTAAATATAGGGATTCCTGAATCGTGGCATATAAATACCTCTCCATTTATAAAGATCGGCGAAGGATATTACTATATAGATACTAGAACCGCCAAGAACTGGTTCGATGCTTTTGAATCGTGTCGTCGACTCGGCGCCAATCTTATCTCTTTTGAAACCCTGAAGGAGTGGGACCTAATCAATCAATATTTGTGGAATCACGGTTTAAATCATATATACTGGACCTCGGGGGCAGATTTGGCGCATCAGGGCAAACATCACTGGTTTGCAAATGGAGAAGCAATAAGCCTGAATATTTGGTATCCTGGGGAACCAAATAACCAAAATGGAAATGAACATTGCGATGAATTGGGGGACAGGCGTACTGAATCCAATTATAATGTATTAAATGATAGACCCTGCAGTTACGAAAGGTATTACATTTGTGAAACAAACCAGCCAAAAACAGCTTCGTTTGTTATTTGGTAATATTATTTATAAAATACACACAATGTAAATATACCCATTTTGAAATAAATAAATTTAACAAGATTTAGACTCAAACAATATTAACAAAGTGATTGGATTCCAATAAGAGCTTTAAAAGTAGCTTACATGAATTACCTATTGGGACTGCCATGATCCTTTTTTTTGGAACTTCGTAGGATCTCTTATTGAGTACCTGGTGGAGTATTATCTCGTACATACGTATGACTTTAAAGGTCCATTGAATGAAAAAAGGAAAAGGTTTTTCATTTGTTAAAATACATCTTAATAGGACTCACTCAATGGCGTTTAATACTTTTAATAATTGGCTTATTTAATGAGGGAATAAAACTAAGTTTATATTCATAACTTACATAGACTGAAAAATTTGAAAACCAATTACGAAAACTTGTGCAAAATATTTTTCAAATAACAAGCATACCAAAAATTTCAGAAATATTAATACAACCATTTACTGAGTTAATCAAAGAGATATTTTTTTGCGACTTATTAGTCTCTATGTCACTCCCCTCTTATATCATTTTCAACCGATAAGAAATATAAGTTCTTAATTTTGTCGCAATTTTCTACCTTTTGTCGCAAAAGATATCAATATCAATGAAATTATGAACAATATAATTACGAAGTTAATTAAAAGTAAGGTGTTATAGCTTGTTAGGTATTACTGGGGATGGTATAAAAGTAAGAAACCATCTGATATCAACTGCAGTTTGCAAAATATCTTTGAAATGGAACTGAAAATTGCGATGAATTGGGGTACAGGCCTATTATAATGTATTGAATGATAGAGCCTGCAGTAACGAATGGAATTATATATGTGAAACAATTCAACCCAAAACAGCTTCGTTTGTTATTTGGTAATATTTGTGTATATAAAAATACACAAAAGAACATATAACCATTTTAAAATAAATAAATTCCTGAAGATCCTGACCATTTCTCAATTTGTGGCTATATGACTTTTACTGAGATTTTGATTCACTGCCGGAAGTTAAAAGACCGCTCTGACTTCTGGCTAAATGGAATTCGCATTGAGTAGGATTTGGCCAATTACAGAATTCGCTGGGGAATTGTCTGTAACTTTTTCAACTGCCAATTGGGGGACCATAAAATATTTGACAAATTGCCATATTTGCAGGCATTTCAGTATTGCGACAGGCCACACAAAGAAATCGAAAGTCAAAATGGGGAATTTGATTCATTTGGCATTTATTTAAATTTGCCACAATTTGTAAGCTAATTTCATTGTCAGAGGCAAATCTGGGCCATATTTGTGCTGGGTCGATTGTTATGTCTGACAGCGACAAATGTCAGAATGTCAAATCACTGGAAAAACATATACGCATACTCACTGTTGCGATATATGTATGCGAAAAAAAGTGTGGGCGAACAATTTGTTTTATTTGCATTTCACACATTCCCCAGTGAAACGGGTGAGCGCCTAAAAATATGCTATACTCCGGCATAAGCGTTTGTTATTCGCCGATGGCCAAAAAGCAAAAGTTACCAGGCCCATATGTCTGCCACAAAAATAACGAAAAAAAGAATGGATATGGGAAAAAATTGGATGTACATATATGTATGTATTTCGGTGAGCTATTTTAATCCACTTTTCAAAATTTATTATGCAGAAACGTTCAAAAATTTCTCGCCAAACTTTTCGCTCCCAAAAAAAAAGGACGAGAATCATCTTTTCGGATTCGTTTTTCAATTGCGGCATTTTTTGGTTTTGTTTTTATTTCCAAAGGGGTTTTTGTCTTTCGCCAGACTAGAGCTGTCCACATGTTTTGGGGGTCATAAATCTGCAATTACCAGTCATGCTGGACTGACTCGTCCTCGGCCTGGTCCGGGTCCTGGACCCATCGTTTCGATGCTGCAGCATTGTCCGGGGATATTTTTGCTGGCCGCCAAGTTGCCGGGGCCCAGTTGCGAAATTCGCTTGATGAATCGGTTTGCTTTGGCCGTCGGAATGATTTTCAAATTGAATCTGCAACTTAAAGCGGCACCGATGTGACATCTAAATTATGCTTAGACTCTGTTTGCCTGACATTTGATTGGAGACCTCTCTGATTCGGTGCGGGGCTCCGAGTCGACTCTCGGCGAGGAAAGTTACCCAGTTAGTTTGTTGGCCCGAAAAATAAATAAACAAAACAGTTGAAAAGAAACTTGAAGTTGACTAGTTTCCCTGCCCTTTTAGCTATCTCTTTATTTCTCTACTTGGCTTTCTATTTTTTTTTCTTGTGTCCCCCTTACCAGTGTTTTTTTTTTCCTCCTGTGAGCCGGTAATTTTTGCCATTTCTTGGCCGAGTCCTGGATGCTCGACTAACTTGTATGCGTTCATGCTTGGCAGCCAATTCAAGTCGTGTCATTTTGTTGAGTTTGTGTTGAGAGTTCGTTGAGTTACCGTATCCGCCCCCTCTCTCTTGGCCAGGCCAAAAGGCCCCCCTTGTGCTCTTCCCCGCCCTTTAGCCTTCACCGCTTGTAATTCAAATGTCAGTCAGTGAGTCAGTCATTCAGTCGTCGGTTCGTTCGTTTGTTCGTCCTTTCAGTCGGCACGTCAATGTGAGGCAAAAGTTCCTTCCAAGCT
Source organism: Drosophila bipectinata (assembly GCF_030179905.1). Taxonomy (NCBI): domain Eukaryota; kingdom Metazoa; phylum Arthropoda; class Insecta; order Diptera; family Drosophilidae; genus Drosophila; species Drosophila bipectinata. Next base: position 2,445,296 of record NC_091736.1, read on the forward strand.
CTTTCCATCCACTTGAGCCTTGCCAACTGAGTCGCATCGGATCCGTCTGCCCCTCTGCTACTCTGCTCAGCCTCCCAGGATCCTGCATCCTCCAGGACAGGTGTTGTCTCATTTGTATCGTTGCATGTGTGTAAGTGTGTGCGTGAGCCTTGTGGTCTTCTAGTTTTTCCTCCAGTTTCCCGTCTATCCAGTTTGCGGTTAGCAGGTTGAAACCTTCTCGGCTACGGCTCTCTACTTTCCGTTTGTCTTGCGTGAGCCTGGCAAAAATAAATTATTTATTGAACTCGGTTGGTCGGGCACACGGAAAATTCCAAACACAATAAACTACATACATGGATAAATTGATTCTTGCTTAGTTTTCTGGGTAATCAACTGAAATCTTTGGCAATCATCGATCAAAGGCCAAAAGGCAAAGCAAAGGGCGCCTTCCAAAGAGAAACTTTGTAAATATGAAAAGATAAAATTGAAACTGATGTATTTTATTTAAACAAGATTGTGAGAATCACTCTGTTTAATAATTCCTTAGGAGAAGAGCTTATTGAATTTAATTTCTGTTTACCCAAAAAAAAGTTTACTTTAACTAAACACCGAAACTTTAGACTTTCTTCGTCCTCTTTTTGAAATATAAACACAAAGTTCTATTATTCTTAACAGTAAAATTGTTGGCCAAGTCTAGGTCTTTAGCCTTGAGCTTGGAGTGTTTTAGTTATTTACACCTTGCAATAATCTCAGAGACTCTAGACACTCACTTTCCCTGGGTAGAGGGGTACAAAATTTCCTTATTTATTCACCCTTGAAGTAACACACGGAAGTAAATTTTCGACTTTGAATTCATGGCGCTGCCATTTGGCTAAAATATGCCCGGCATTGTGCTGTCCTGTCATTGTTCCCGCTTGTATCCTTGCATATTTGCACGCCGCCAGCTGAAGTTCGCACTGCCACCATCCTGCAGCGGGTCGCCTCTCGGCTTGCCACACACTCGACACTACTGGCTCGGGCGCCACACAACTCACAGCTTATGAATTTGCGGCCTTAGGAGCATCAGCCTCAGCTCCGGCTTGGCGCGTATAAATTTCATAAGCCAACAACGGCACTGAACCTGCAAGTGTTAGGGGGTATGGAGGGTAGAGGGACGTCATGGTCTCGCAGTGCCATAAAACGCTGGCTAAGTGAAGCTCAAAACGGGTTAAATTGCAATTACGTGCCGGCCACTTGCCCCAGAGCATTGTCGTGCCGCAACATGTTGATTGTCTGGCGGAGGAAGTGGTGCCTCCGGTGGTAGAAAGGGTCTGGGCGAGCTGGGTAGCTGGGAATCCTGGGCAGTGGCCATACCTATCTACGTGTTTCCCACCTCGGACTCTCTCTGACTGGGCATAAATTTTGCCGGTTATCTACGAGCCTGCTGCGTCTGCGGGTCTAAAAAGTTTTTAATTAAAAAATGCAGTTAAGAAATTTTTGCCCCACTATGACAAATAGCGCCAACAGCAGCAAACAAGTATGCCGTGATGTATACATGCAGCTCTACATATATTTATGGATATTACTAGAATCGCTTTGTATTGCCAAATCAATCTGCATATTAACAAAACATAAAATAAATAAAATTGCACATCCCCCGAATGCCGATAAATATGTACATAACTTGGTAACTTCGGTGGCCCCACCAGCCTGTTCTTGTCGTTTCTCTTGGCGAAACTTTTGGTCAGGGCTCTTGCACTTTGCCAGCTTTTTTTGGGCCCTGACTGCCTGCCTGCCTGCCTGCTGCCAAAGGAAAATTGAAAAACTAATTTTCAACAACAAAATCAAAGCAAAAAGCATCTGTGAAAGGAAAAATTCGGTTTGCATAAAATTTCCATAATACAATTTCGATAATTTGCACAAACTATGTTGATGGCAGGCGAGGAGTTTGGGGCAGATGAAGTATGAAGGACGACCAACTTGAGCTGCAACTTGACTTTCGACTTGACTACTGCTGACGTTTCCCTCGCCAAGGACCTCCTTGCCGAGTCCTGAAAGTCCGGAGTCACCCCCCGCCCAGCCCCACAGGCAACAGCGGGCGCAACAACGTGTTAACAACTATATGTCCTGGCTTGACAATTTTTGGCACCTAGGGCGACAGCGTCAGCCCGAGGAGTCATCAATCATGATGGTGTCCTGGCGTTGAGGCACGTGACATGCGGGTTAAGGATTCCCATTATATCCCACCTAAGACCATAGAGAGTTCAAGGCTGATGACGTGGGGCGAGCTGTCGGCGAAGGTCAAACCGAGATTTATGAGGGGATTTACTCGATCCGAGGAAGGCGATAAGTTTAAATTGCAAAATTCAGCTTCTGAGATTTATAAACGATTTTAAAACAATTTATCTCTTCCGAACTTTGTCTATTTGTGGACTAACATTCGGAGAAAATAGAAATTTCAGAGTCACTAATTATAAAGTATTAGTTTCACTATAAATATTTATTATAATAAGATTATTATATTATTATAATGGGTTACAGTCATGTTTTATTTAGTTTTAAATGCAATTACCGAATAAGAATAGTTTTTAATGTTTTATATACATATATTGCATTGTTTCGTCTCACAAATGCATATTAGATATTGTAGGCTTGCGAGCTCGTCACCGATATTTAACCTCCTCAAGAGGTTTTTTATTTAATGTCAGCTGCATTCTGTGTTTACATGGTGAATTCTTGTATTGATTATTTGATACGATTTTGCGATTTGCGATATCTTATCGTATATCTTATCAATGAGCGGTTACAATTCCCTCCTCACCAAAAGGTATATAAGAAGAATGTTGTGGAGTTTCCAAACCCGCTACCGTATAATGTTTCTTTCGCGGCTGTGGCTTCTGACCGTTGTCGGAGTAGTTTCCCTGGTTAAAGGGACTTTTGTTGAGATCGGAAGTCGAAACTATTATATAGAAACCAGAGTGGAGAAGAACTGGTTTGAAGCCTTTCAAGCTTGTCGTCTGCTAAACGCTGACCTTGTATATTTTGAATCCTTCGCTGAATGGCGCTTAGTTGATGAATATCTTTGGGACAACAACTTGGATAATGTCTATTGGACCTCCGGCACCGACTTGGGGAACAAGGGCTACCATGTTTGGTTCTCAACTGGCAAGCCAATAGTACTTGATATTTGGAAACCCGGAGAACCAAATAATGATGAAGGCATTGAACGATGCGATGAAATGGGTTGGAGAAGGAATGTAACAAATAGTCACAGATTAAACGACAAAAAATGTGACTCTAACAGAAGATTTATATGCAAAGCACGTTAATATGTTCAAAATTTAAACAAATAAAGTAGATTTATTAAATAACTTATTTTTTGGCTATTTATATTTTTAGCTAATGCGGTTAATATCTAACGTAGACTGCCTTCTAGGCATACTAGGTCGGTATTTAAGGGAGTATTTAAGAAAGTATTTCAAGGTGGATTAAATAAATTATACACAGAAAGTTTCACTAATCATATAAACCAATATAGTCGATAATGGCTGTGACGACTTTCTCTATAAAAGACTAGAAATGAACCGAATCAAAAGTATTAGAAAAATGCGCATCAAATACTTAAGACTCGCGGTCGTAGTTGGGGTATTAATTTCGTTATCAAAAGCAGATAAACTAAAAGAAAACGCGAGTGATGTCAGTGACATGATTTCAACGTCGTCTTATTGGTATTCTATTGAAAGGAAGACCTCACGGAACTGGTTTGAAGCTTTTCAAACATGTCGCTTGGCAGGACTGCATCTAATTTATTTTAAAACGCATAGCGAATGGCGAGAATTAAATGATTCTCTGTGGGTCAACCACGCTGATAATATCTATTGGACTTCTGGCACTGACCTGGCTTTTAAGAACAGAAAATATTACTGGTTTTCATCTGGAGAGCCTTTCCATACGAATCTGTGGGCCTATGGAGAACCGACTCGGAGTAGAAGGAGGAAAGGTGGAAATCAAAACTGTGCTGTAATGGGCCACGAAAGGACTAGGTCAGGTAGTCACAGACTCGGGAACAAGGATTGTTATGATAAAAATCTTTATATATGCAGAAAAAACAAAGAAGAATAGATTAATTTAATTTTATAGTTTTCTCATCATCGCCTTATATTTAAATCTCAAGCTCTGTCATGGATATAAAAATTACCAAACAATACCTACGAAGATATATTTTTTGGATTAAGTTCAAAGATCTCAATGCATTTATGCAAAAAAAAAAAAATTTTAATGTTTTGAAAGTATTGAAAAAAAAGTTAAAATTTTGGATAATTCAAAAAAGATACAGGAAAAAAATCGTAACACTTAACACCTTATTTTCATATGAAAAAAATGAACAATAATACAAAACTTAATTAAGAGAACTTTAATATATCTAAACTTAGTTTAACGCTGACCTAATCTGTCTTGGATCATTAGGCAATTTCAACTATCAATTTTAAGAAAACATGAGGTCATTACTATATTGAGAAAATTACTAAAACCCAATATGTTATCATATGTATAACCAATAACTTTCGTCACCTTCGTGGACTGTCTTTCACAGTGACACGATAAAGTTCAGTACTGAATATTAGGTAGGTATTTAAGATATGCTTTAACAAGCAGTTCAAGGTAGATTAATTTTATTCTACGCGGAGAGTTGCGCTTATCATTGCACAAATATAAACAACTTTCTCCAAAAGTCTCGAAATAAGCCGCATCCAAAATAATGGAAAGATGTCCAGCAAGTGCTTAACACTCGTGATCCTAGTAGGAGTAATAATTTCATTGTCAGATGCAGCTCGTTCAAAGTGGTTAATTGAAAGAGCGGACAAAAAGAACTGGTTTGACGCCTTTCAAACATGCCGATTTAAAGGAATGCATCTCCTGTATTTTAAAACAATGGCGGAATGGCGTGAACTTGATTTATATCTATGGGATAACGACTGGGATGGTGTCTATTGGACATCCGGCACAGACTTCGCTTTTTCGAAAAAATTTTACTGGTTTTCAACTGGAAAACTCATTACTATGAATCTATGGGAGCACGGTGAACCGAATAATAAAGGAGGAGCTGAACATTGTGTGGAAATGGGCTCTAAAAGGACTTCTTCGAGTACGCACAGACTTAATGACAACAATTGTTATACGAAAAATCTGTATATATGCAAAAAGTAAAAATAATAGTAATCGAAATTGTAATTTAAAATAAAAACAAGAAAGGAAAGCAAAATTTTGGCGGAACCAAAGTGTCCCAATGTTAGGTCGGTATTAAAGGGACGCTTTAACAGGCAGTTCAAGGTAGATTAAGATGATTATACACGGAGAGTATATGAAAAATATAAAAAATATAAAATATAAACAACTTTTTCCAAAAGTCTCAAAATAAGCTGCACCAAAAATAAGGGCAAAATGTCCAGCAAGTACTTAAGACTCGTGGTCCTAGTTGCAGTAATAATTTCATTGTCAGAAGCACTTCGTTCAAAGTGGTTAATTGAAAGAGGTGACAAAAAGAACTGGTTTGATGCCTTTCAATCATGCCGTTTAAAAGGAATGCATCTCGTGTTTTTTAAAACGTTCCCGGAATGGCGCGAACTTGATTTACATCTATGGGATAACGACTGGGATGATGTCTATTGGACATCCGGCAATGACTTGGCTTTTAGAAATACGTTTTACTGGTTTTCAACTGGAAAGCTCATTACTATGAATCTGTGGGAGCACAAAGAACGTAATCGTGGAGGAAATGAACATTGTGTGGAAATGGGCCACAAAAGGACTTGGTCAAGTACGCACAGACTTAATGCCAACGATTGTTATAAGAAAAATATGTATATATGCAGAAAGTAAAAATAATAGTAGTCGAAATTGTAATTTAAAATAAAAGTTAATACACCCTGCCAGTTAAGAACGGAAGTACGTCGAAAATATCGGCTAGAGTTATCCGATTCATATATGAATTTTATTATAAAACCCATATCTTATAATAAAAATTAAAAAAAAAAATTCGAAGCTTCTAGTTTTGAATAAACCAAACTTTCAGTCTCGTCATCGTCTCATATTAAGAACTTGAGAACGTTGTAGGATTTAATGCCATTGGGAAGTCGTCAAAGTAGCCATATAAACGATTAAAACGGTGCTAATATGGGAAAATTAGGTAATCTCTAAAAGATAATTGAATAATTCATTCTCAGTACATTAATTTATCTTACCTCAGCTAAACCGTTTTGGCTATGTAGGAACATTTTTAAGAAAACCTGAGGTGATTGTCATAATCTGAGAAGAACTAAAATCCAAAATTTTGTCATGTTACAAGTAACGTTCGTCACCTTGGTGGTCTGCCTTTCACAGTGATGCCACAATGATAGGTCGGTATTAAAGGGAAGCTTTAACAAGCAGTTCAAGGTATATTAAGTTGATTATACACGGAGAGTTTCGCTTATGATACATGCAAAATAAACCTTATACAAATTACTATCAATATGTCCACCAAATACTTTAGACTGACGGTCGTAGTTGCAGTAATAATTTCATTGTCAAAAGCAAAACATAACTATACAGTGGAAGAACCTCCAGAGTATTATATTGAAAGAAAAGTACTAATGAACTGGTTTGACGCCTTTCAAACATGCCGCTTTAAAGGAATGCATCTCCTGTATTTTAAAACGATTGCGGAATGGCGTGAACTTGATTTATATCTATGGGATAACGACTGGGATGGTGTCTATTGGACATCCGGCAATGACTTGGCTTTTTGGAAAAAATTTTACTGGTTTTCAACTGGAAAGATCATTACTATGAATCTGTGGGAGCACGGAGAACCGAATAATCAAGGTGGAAAGGAACATTGTGTGGAAATGGGCCACAAGAGGACTTGGTCTGGTAATCACAGACTTAATGACAAATATTGTTATAATAAAAGGCTTTATATATGCAGAAAGGATAAAAACACTACATATACTTGTAATTGTAATGAAGTTGGATAAATTTCATTGTCGGTCAACAAATCAATGCTGCCTATACTCGTTCGGTCATCCAATTCCATAATGATATTCTGAAAATAATCTGTTAGTCCCTCAAAAGACATCATCAAAATATCAGAAAATAAACTGAATTGTTGTCACACAATATTAGAAACTATATACTCGGTCTGGGTTTCAGGGAGCTAATAAAAAGTATTAAGTAGATTAAGTGGATTTAACACAGAGAATTAACACATTAATGGTGTGACGCCTGGCTCTATAAAACACTAGAACCTATTCTTATCAAAAGGTTTTAAAAAATGTCCCCCAAACAATTAAGACTCGCGTTCAGAGTCTTAACAGACGCACGGTTCTATATTTGAAGAAAAGTTCTCTGAATGTTTTATAAGAAAAATATTAAATTTCTAACAATAAAGACATAAGCTTTAGATTCATATTCTGTCAAGAAATGAAATCAAAGCTCGCAGATCAAAGATTCCGCTCTGATAAAACAAAATGTCAATCAACCTAACTTATTTTTTATCAGAGATTTCGATAAAATACTTGCGTTTCGTATAAAAGGCCAGAACTTAAACGTTGGTGACCAATTTGTGAAAATGTTGGCTAAGATAGCACTCATTTGGTCGGTGTATGGAATATTTTCGGCAATCGGAGCATATCAAGTGGTACAATATCTACAAAATGGTAATGTCTTCACGATCATATTCATAATCATAATAATACTAATCCTATTTATTTCAGGAGTGCCTGGTTACCTGAACATAACCTCCGATCCATTCGTAAATATCAACGGTGGGTTCTATTATATTGAACCAAAATCGAAAGTGACCTGGTATCAGGCTTTCGAGTCCTGTCGTCGAATGGATGCCTATCTGATTGCCTTCGAAACCATTGAAGAATGGAACCAGATCAACCAATACCTGTGGAATCACAACATCAGTGATTTGTACTGGACTTCGGGTGTGGACTTGGCGGTTGAGGGAAAACACGGTTGGTTCTCAATCGGCGAGCCCATCCAACTAAATATTTGGGGCACTGGAGAACCAAACAATATGGATGGAGTTGAGCATTGTGATGAGCTGGGCTACGATGGAAATGCCACCAATTACAAGGTACTGAACGATATACAGTGCGACGAGCAAAGATTATTCATATGCGAGACTCATGGACCCAAAACGGCATCGGTTGTAGTGTGGTAGAGATGGGATATAAAAAACCCTTTGCCTTTCCAGAATAAATATATCATAGCACCTCTACTGATATGTCAGAATGATATTGTGGGCATATCTTGGGCCAAGATAGCGCAAGTGTTGATCCAAGATGCCAGGATGTTTTTGTGGGAAAAGAAGCAAACCGGAGACAGGGAAACCTCGGAGCTGACAAACTTTAGCTTATGCACAATTCAGATTGCATTGTCAGCAATTTTTCCATTTTTGACTTTTTCCACATGCCAACTTTTCTACGAGCTATTGTTTTTCTCCCATTCCGTGTGCTTTTTTTTTCGCCTGCCTCACGCTTTTCGCCCGCACCGAGCGCAGACATGACAAATGATGTCAGCGCTCGTGCATAGTTTTCCGGAAAGGAAAACACAGAGCGGGAAAACCGGACTGGACTGGGGGAGGTGAGGGAAAGTCTCCTGACAGTGTTGAAAAATGTGCTGGCTGCAAAATCAACACAAACATTTGAAGCAGGCAGCAGAAGAGCAAGTTAGCCGCACTCGGGCGTGACATGTCGCGCTAAAAGTTTTTCCAATGCAAAGAATCCCCCGCGGAAAAGTCCGACTCAAGGGAAAAAGTTTCAAAATCATATGAGTGGGCATTGATTATCATAATTGAAATAAGTCGGCTTTCAAAAGTCAAACACCAACTAATGTGAAGAAAGCCCAAAAGGGAGAAACTCAATCGTTAAAATAAACGCTCAAGTTTTCCACAATGCCACTTCAGACAAGAATGAAAAAATATCTAGTATTTAATAGTGATATCCTTTAAAGACAAAAATCTTTCACCTTTTTTAAAGGTCTGTTTTCAATACTATTGTCTTTTGAACAAAAACCAAACATAAAGTAAATGGATTTCTCTTAAACGTAAATGAATATTCAGAGAAAATATACACACACTTACCGCCCAAAGTAGGTTTCCTAAGAAAACACAACTCAATTCATGGAGCTTTATCCTGGGACCAGGACAGAGCGAAATCTTGGCGGCTCAGGCAAATTGTAGTTGCTCTTTGTTGGCACGCATCTTAAATGTAATTTGCATTTGGGGCGAAGGCGAATCGTTGCAAGGAAGCCCTTGGATTACGATTGCCCCGCTCCTCTAGGTCCCTGGCCACCCAGTGGGTAATTATAATTGTCCGTCTGGCAGGACACTCACTGTCCTGAGTGTTGCGGCTTGCTGCGCTTAATTTGTGTTGCCGCAAAACGATTTTCCAAGAGCTCAAATTGTAATTAAATTTTGACATCGACTGTCCGGCTGTCCGACTTTGGACATTCGATGCCAGGCATTTAGCTTCAAGGATCATTGGGCAGAGTTTCGATTAGCGTCCAAGGAATCCCAAGGAGTGGGAAGATAATCGAGACTTCCAGCATGGGGTGAAGCTGTTTCTTGGCAGCAAAAGATTTCTAAAAGTGTAAACTTTCACCAGTTGGAGAATCGAGGGGTGTTTGTTCAGTTTGCCAGTTGCTCCGCATCTTGTTCAGCTTCTTGCACTTGCTGGAATATTTACGCTCCGAGGCGGATGTATGTCAATAAGCAAAAGTTGATGCTGGCCCAAGCATTTTGCCAAGTTGCGTCTCGAGATGCACTCATCTCCATTTGAGCCATAAAGCTAAGTAACTTAAGCACAATGCAACGAAAGCAGTGAAAGCGATTCAAAAGTTGCAATTCAGCCGGGTCCCGGTCCGTGTCCGGGTCTGGGTCCGGGTACGGGTCCGGGCAATTGGCCAAGTTATCATAGAAATGAGTTATTTGTTAGATCCATCATCCCGAATGCATAAAAGGAGAAAACACAGAAATTCCTTCCGCCTGCTCTGGCTCTGCTTTCTGCTTTCAGCTCTGCATGAAAATAGCACGAAAATGGCCCTGGAAGCTCCGCAAAGAAACGACGACTGACCGCGTCCACATAATCAAAAAGCAAATTGCATGGCTCGAAAAAATAAACATAAATTTCAGCTACAGACTATAAAACAGCTAAAAACGAGAAGAACAAACCGGCAAGGAGGCTATAGCCAAGGAAGCGTTTGGGCGGAAACCAGAAACTTGTTAACAAAATTGCTCTGGGTTCATTGACAGTTGATTGTGAGCCAGCAAGTGCAAGTTTATACTTTCAAACAGCTTTATTGCACGGTGGAAATAATATTTTAATCGATTTCAAATATAAATATACAATACCCGACCTGCCTGGCCTAAATGGCATTTTTAATTATAAGCCCAAAAGTTGTAGAATATTCTGTGGAAATAATATATTCTAATTCGCTTTAATTAAGCAGGTTTGGGTTTCGACCAGGTGTCGACCAAATTGCCAATCTGCAACACTTACCAAAAAGGATATTCAAAATAATACGATAATACTTTTAATTTATTTTGGAATCTCTTTGAGTCTTAAGTGCTTTTCCGTTTAAGCTAAAATTTTAACAAGACTTAATTATGCCTTTAAAATAGTGGGAGAAAGTCGTTTTGTTTTACAATTTACAGTGTGAAAGCCGGGCAGATCATATGGCCAAAAACCACATTCCATTTCCGCCAGCACTTCCAGGTTGTGCAAAAACTGTAGTCTACTTAAAAGGGCAGCGGTAACGGCAGCCAAACGAAATTCATTATCAAAAATGGCTCAAGGCAGCTGGCAACGGAGGATGGTCGAAGGGCATAGGAGATTGGAGCTCACCTTTAAGTTCCCAACCTTGGCTAATGAATGTCAGAGGGGGGTGTCAGGTCGCCAGGGGTAGCAGCCTGGCTGGGAGGAGGACAGGGTAGCTGGAGCCATAACGCGGGTCGCCACTGAAATGTCAACTGGCGCATGCCCCCTGGGCAAGTAATTATGTTTGATGACCTGGCGGTCGCCAGCTCTCCTCCCCCCTTCTCTCTCTGGCGCTATTTTTCGTCTCACTCTTTCCCCCGCCAACGTCCCGGCCCGCCCGCAGTCTAGCGCACCCTTGACTCTGGTGGGAAAAATAAGTTAAGCGATGGAGCAGAAAGTCAGCAGGAGCAGCAGCGTCGAGATTATAATGCAAATGTTGAATGGCTTGGCCATCTATTTTCCCAAAAGTAATTGAGCGAACTTTACAATCAGTTCATAGTTTGGATTTTTAATTTGTTCGTTTATCGGTGGCCAGTAGCCACAAGAATAATTATAATCGGAATAAGCTAATGCGATGTTTTATTATAATTGCAGTTTAATTATGCATTTAATTATTGAATTGTTTCTTCTTAATGCCATTGATATTACTTAAACCTACAATAAATTGAAAAGCCTATTAATTGTGGGTCAACTTTCGTTGTTAAGTATTAAACATGTGGCGATTATTATTCGTACAATTAATCCAAATTGGCCAGTGTTTTCTACCCAACAGAACACCTGTTGTAAGCTGATTTTATTTTCATTTGGATTGTTTATTGTTATGAACTGAACATTTTACATTCATTTCTTAATATGTTTCAAAGATATAACTATACAAAAAATTGTATGTCAATTGAAAAGCATCGGTCGAGCATTGGAATAAAAGATTGGCCACAGATGTTTGCGTCATCCCCATACAGGACTCTACCATCGGCCATTGTAATAATACAATATCGGCCAAACATGGCAAACAAGCCTCGATAATCTTTAAATCTTCTATAATAATTATTATATAATTATTATTATTCTTAGATTATAATCTAAGAATTTTTTGAAAAATTTAATAAAAAAAATTAAAGTTCCTTAAGCATTCCTGTTTCCTTCCTATTTTCCGTTTCGTCCTTTGAATCCTGCTGGCTTGTTTAGCCCTCTAGTGGCTGGTGGATGATGTACAAGAACATAGAAATCAAGGACACATATAACATAGAAATATAGAATAAAGGACACGAACGTAGAAAGGATAAATATAGAATAAGATAGAAGGATAAATATAGAATATAGACTCTATTCTATTTTGCATGTTCATAAAAACATTTGAACTTAAGATAGAACATTCTATATTTTTTATAAAACTAACATATGAAAAATAAAATTTACTTTTACTGTTAAAGTTTTGACTGTAAACAGGTTAACTTCCATCTTCTTTATATGTTTTGCCAACTCTAAATGTAAAATAGGCAACATAAAGCGATATCTGGTGGCAATTTTTATATAAGCTGCTAGATGGTGCCACTTAATACTTATTATAATAATTTTATATTATAAAAAATTAAAATTAAATCAATTCTCTACCGATTCTTAAGCGGAGTACTTTAAACGATTTCTGGATCGATTCTCCACCATTCTGCATCAAAATCCTGAGACGAAATATTTTTTAGATTTTTTGTCCATTTTTCGTGATGGGATCCCTTGAAAATGGGGTTTTCCCCTATAGGGCCCACAGCGATGCCCATATCTTCCTCAATTCTTCTTCGATTCTCAAGCGGAGTACCTTAAACGATTTCTGTATCGATTCTCCACCACTCTGCATCAAAATCCCGAGAAGAAATATTTTTTAGATTTTTTGTCCATTTTTCGTAATGGGATCCCTTGAAAATGGGGTTTTCCCCTATAGGGCCCACAGCGATGCCCATATCTTCCTCAATTCTTCTTCGATTCTCAAGCGGAGTACCTTAAACGATTTCTGTATCGATTCTCCACCACTCTGCATCAAAATCCTGAGACGAAATATTTTTTAGATTTTTTGTCCATTTTTCGTGATGGGATCCCTTGAAAATGGGGTTTTCCCCTATAGGGCCCACGGTGATGCCCATATCTTTCTCAATTCTCATCCGATTCTCAAGCAGAGTACCTTAAACGATTTCTGAATCGATTCTCCACCACTCTGCATCAAAATCCTGAGACGAAATATTTTTTAGATTTTTTGTCCATTTTTCGTGATGGGATCCCTTGAAAATAAGTTTTCCCCTATAGGGCCCACAGCGATGCCCATATCTTCCTTAATTCTCATCCGATTCTCAAGCAGAGTACCTTAAACGATTTCTGAATCGATTCTCCACCATTCTGCATCAAAATCCCGAGACGAAATATTTTTTAGATTTTTAGTCCATTTTTCGTGATGGGATCCCTTGAAAATGGGGTTTTCCCCTATAGGTCCCACAGCGATGCCCATATCTTCCTCAATTCTTCTTCGATTCTCAAGCGGAGTACCTTAAACGATTTCTGTATCGATTCTCCACCACTCTGCATCAAAATCCCGAGAAGAAATATTTTTTAGATTTTTTGTCCATTTTTCGTAATGGGATCCCTTGAAAATGGGGTTTTCCCCTATAGGTCCCACAGCGATGCCCATATCTTCCTCAATTCTTCTTCGATTCTCAAGCGGAGTACCTTAAACGATTTCTGGATCGATTCTCCACCATTCTGCATCAAAATCCCGAGACGAAATATTTTTTAGATTTTTTGTCCATTTTTCGTGATGGGATCCCTTGAAAATGGGGTTTTCCCCTATAGGGCCCACAGCGATGCCCATATCTTCCTCAATTCTTCTTCGATTCTCAAGCGGAGTACCTTAAACGATTTCTGGATCGATTCTCCACCATTTTGCATCAAAATCCCTAGACGAAATATTTTTTTGATTTTTTGTCCATTTGTTGTCCCCCTTAAAAATGGGGTTTTCTCCTATATGGCCCACAGTGATGGCTTTATCTTCCCCAATTCTCATCCGATTCTCAAGCAGAGTACCTTAAAAAGTTTCTGGGTCGATTACGCACCCGATTACTCGGATCTTTTGGATTGTTAACTTATACACAAACATTTTTTCGTTTAGAAATGATAGAATAAATTTAATTTAAAAGATTTAGTCTCACTCTTCTGTTACACTTCTCTACATAAACCAAAAAGGTTTGAAACATGGCTATGGGTAAGAGTAAAAAATGTATATAAGATTTAATAAAAGTCCAGGAGTCCTATCGAGAGTCTTTTTGATAATCCAGATAGTCAATTAAATACAATTCCATACCTTGATAAACCTGAATAAATGATTTTGTTTATACCGATTAAGTTTCATACCGTTTATTTAACTCACAAATTAATGTTCCATATTTTACAATATTTTGAATATCCAATAACGACCATTTGATAGACATTTTTTATACAAACGATAAACATAATATCTCAGATAATATGTGGCAATGCCTAATATTAAATTTATTTTATGGAATAATGTGTGCATGTCAATTTTTACTAAACGTCAAACGAAACGATATGCATTTTCTATATACTTTCGATAATATCTATATATTCATGTATATACGTGTGTATACATAGTTTTGTATTTAATTTTGATGTATATTAGCTAATAATAAATATATATATTCTTTTCCTCATGGAGTTTGTTGATTTATTATTTTAGAGACAAAAAAACTTGTCACGCTGTGATTTATAAGAATAGTCCTTAAGTTTCAGTAGTGCCCATTGTAAATATATAGAAAAGTTTTGGTTCCCGATATCAAAAGTACCAACGAATCCAAAAACAAAGCCTGGTGACATTTTGCAAGCCAAATCAAATCATAAATCATTCAACGATTGTATGTACAATGATCTGTGAATCGATTTCAAGAATACTGATCATTCCGATGTCGCTTCTTTGATTTATGGATATATCTTCTTACTTTTTATTTTATCAAATTTTAAGTAACGTTTGGTGCATTGTTTAGGAGGTGGTTCGAATTATCCAATTTCATTTATCTACTATCTTTACTAAAAAACTGAAAACTAAGAAAAATAAAACAGATAATTACATTTCCTGTGAAGTACACAAGACGAGAATGTATTTCGCTTTTCGGTAATCTGTCTTTTACAATGTTTACGTTATAGTTTTACGATTAAAGTGTGTTTATTGATCTCAATATAACTATATCGGTTTTCATTAGTTGCGATTCATTTAGCTGCATCATTCGTAAGCTTAAATAGTTTAAAGTTACTCATGCTATCGAATTCATTTATTTTTTTTTTCTGCATTTTTAAATTATATTTATAAGTTAAGTATAATACATTTTGTACAATTTTAAAAATTAAATTAAATAATAAGAATTGATGTTAAAACGGTAGTCCGCACACTGACACACTGACAAAATAATAATTAGCCCTAAGACATAGAGTTTCCTACATAGCAACGTATTTGTAATCATTATTCCTAGCAGGATATAGATCAACAAGTATTGGAAGGGCATTTACCAAAGTATAATACATGTTTTCGGATTTACGATTAAGTCGATAAGGTGCCATTTGATTTTTATTACTGTGGGTAACTTGGTAGCTTGGTCAATTTAGGATCTGGCCTAGAGCTAAGCGCCATTCAAGGGTGTCTTTACGCGTCTAAGTATCTGTATTTAATGTGGGTTTCTGTTTTCTATTCATAATTCAACATTAGTTATGTTTGCGTTAAGTATCTCTAATTCTCTGATGTAACCGCCATCCGTCATTCATCCATCCATCCATCCACTCATCCACCTCCAGCCTGGACTTTAAACTAAGTTGCGTTTTTTTCAAGCGAACCACACTTTTTGTCCCCCTGGTGACCCCCGCGTTGCGACCTTTAGAGCTGCACCTGGAACGACTGCGCCGGCGCCTTGGGCGGTGAGATGAACGGATTGGTGCTGTGCCTGGCCAGCGGCGAGCGGGAGGTGCTGGCCACCGGGAGATCCGGTGAGAGTTGCTTGGCCGCCGCCACATTGGCCGCCCACTCGGCATCGAACGGATCATCCGGACCGCCACCGGCTGCAGGGGCAAGGGTCTGGGCGCGACCCACATTGGCCAGATAGCTGGGACGCTTGGGCGCTGCCGGCGAAGTGCTGCGCACCACCTGACCCAGCCATTGGTCGGCGTTGGGCAGCTCCGTGGAGGTTTCTATGTTCTGCTCCGAGCGGGTGGGCGACTGCGAGTGGAGCGTCTGGTAGGTGGGCGTGGTGCTGACCACCCGGGGCGTCACCTGCGCCGTGGGCGTGGCGCTGTACGAGATAGAGTGCTGCTGCACCTGCTTCTCGGCGGCAATGATGTTCTGGTTGATGCTGCGATTGTTGTTGAAGTTGAGGTCGTCGCCGGTGGCCATCAGGGTGTCTGACTGGCTGAGCAGCGAGAGACCCTGGCTGAGCTCCTGGCACAGCTGGCTGACGGAGTCGGCGGCCACGGCGGCGGCGGCAGACGGATCAGCGCCTGCTCCGGACTTTGCTGGCGAGACCTCGGCAATGGGCGAAACGCTGCGGAGCGGTGTCTGCAGCGGATTCCCGGCAGCGGCGGCCAGGAAGGCCCTCTGGCGATCGGCGTTGGACGGAAGATCGTTGACGCGCAGTGACATCTGGCGCTTGAACGGCGACTGGCTGCCGATCGTGCTCAGCCGGAACGAGCTCTGGCGCTCCAGCATGTTGGGCGTGGCGTGTGGCCGCTCAATGGCGAAGGGATTGTACGGTTTGACGGTGGCCGCCGGCGGACCCGGCATCGCTGACCCCGGCCCGTCCACGCTCCGCTCGTTGGTGCCCACCGTGGCCATGGCCAGGCGCTCCGTCAGCGTCTGCTGCCGGAAGGAACCGGTCCGTGTGAATGTTGAGTTCTTCGTGTCGAAGGTCATCGTGACGCCGCACTCCTTATCCCGCCGCTGCTTCCGTTCCAGACAAACGGCAAAGGCACAGCCCACGGCATGGCTCAGCCGCTCGCCAGAGTCCTTGCACGCCAGGAAGCCATGGCACATCCAGCGCCGAGTTGTACCGTCCCGACAAATGTAGCTGAAGCCGCGTTCGTGGTTGCGATCCGGAGCGCAGAAGCTGACCTTCTCGATGGTCTGGTCCACAATAAGGCCCTTGGTCTCGTCGTCCACCACCCGCAGGCCATCCCCACTGACATGAAGCAGTCCTCGGACAGGACGACGTCGCGAGTTCTACAAATAGGACGCAATTTAATAAGAAATAAGGACATTGGAGGTGCTAGTCTCACTTACCCTTAGGACCTTGAGGGCCTCTTCGCAGACCTGCATTCCACGCGACTCAAAGACTTCGACACAGCCCAGATACTTGACCGAAAAGGAGCAGGTGGCCGATCGCACGGCCTCCTCGTCGGCCTGCCACTGATGCGGCTTGGAGGACTCGGGGACGCGGTCCTTGCGACGCCGGAAGGAGTCGCGAAAGGAGCGACGCAGACGATCCATTTTCTTGGGGGATTTCTTGCTAAACCGGAAGGAGGCGGATTTCTAAAGGGCACAAACAGGAAGCATTAAAAAAATTAGTTATTACACAATATACAGAGAGAGAGAGAGGTATCGAAACAAGTGCAAGTTCAACCCTATTTCTGGGCTTCTAAACTTTATAAATGGACTGTCGAGATCGGAGCTGGAATGAGGAAACCTACCCCATTTTTAACGTCACCGAATTTTCCGCGTGTGAAGCCGCGCTCGAGTGGTTCGTGCGTGTGTGACGATGAGTTTCCCATGCTTGCCGGCTGACTATATAGTATGTGGTGGCTCCTGCCTCAGCCTCGATCCAGGGGCGTGAGTAAATTGTCGTGAATAACCGTTACAAGCTGGCTATAGAAAGCGTTGCCAGATGCCACTGACAGTCACTCAGATTCTATTATTTTTTCTTCAATTTTGAATTGTATTTCGTTTTATTGATCGATTTATTGGCTATAGTCGGGGCTGCGCAAATTTATTTGTTCATTGAATTTGAGTTATGCTTTTTGATTAAATTAAATTGACGGGCGATCTGGAAAATGTTTAGAGATGGTTATTGTAGAGGGGGGTTACAACAAGTCTTTATCAGCGCTGACGTCTCCAATATGCAGTGAGTCACAAACCGTATCGATGGTACGCATGAAACCACTTTCGTTTATCTTTTCCCAGCTTTTATTTTTTTGTATTTTATTTTATTTATTTTTTCAACGCCCCCTCGATTGTGCAGAGATTTCGATCCATTAGCTATCTGAATATTGGAACCACAACCAGAGAGATACCAACCAACCAACCTCCCCGGCATGGCCCGAACTAGAACTAAAGTCAAGAGGAACAATTAATGCCAACGGCCTCCAATAGCTTATCGCGTCCGGACTCCGGAGTGGGCGCTGCGGGGGCGTGGCCACTCTCGAGTGTCTCACGTAATTGTTTACACACATATTTAATATTTCATTTTTTTTTTTTAACGTTTAGCATTTATTTGCTTTGACTTGGTCGGAGCTTTTGTTTTCCCAGCGCTGCGGCGACACGGTTGACATTTTTGTGACTTTATCACATGCCTCGTATTGCGGTAAACTGTTGATAAACTAAGCGTCCGTAATTATCGCCAAATAATAACAAAATACTGTGTATTTTTTGGGTCTTATTTTCGCCAAAAAACAATCAGTCTAATATCATTATTTCAGCTGACTTTTGATTTTGATGGAGAGATCAACAAACCAGGAGAGGAATCCCAAACCTTCCACTGATTTTATTTCAAGCTCATGTGGCTCATGATAAGCTTGAATAAATATATCTAGCTCTTAGCCAGATCTAATAAATATTATCTAATTATCTAATATTTATTTGATTTAAAAAAGGGGTAATCTCTGCCCCTAAACTGCCTGTCTAAATCTGCCTGTCTAGATCTCTCGGAACTGAAAAGCCCGAGTCACTCAAGACCCAAAATAGTCTGTTATTTTCCTAAAAGTTTTCCCAGCCTTCTAGCCATGATGAATTAGCCCGGTCATGTTAATTGACCAACTCAAACAGTGTCAGAGAGCGAGCTGAACTAATTGGGCTTATTTGTCCAACTTATTTTTGATTTTCCAAACTGAGTTTGGAGCTCCGACGTGTTTCGAATTCCGCTGCAGTGTTGACTTTCCTTGTGAGCCACGTTAAGTGGTAACTGTAAATGTTACGAAACCAGTTTTCGCCCCCCAGTTGGCTGACCAGGCAAGGGCAATCCCACAATTGGTATCTTTGACTTTGGTTTCGGTTTTTGGCTTTTTTCCGTTTTTTTTTTTTAGATTCATTAGAAGAAGGGCGTTGACTTGAGTTCGATGCTGCCCGACTGCATTTCTTAGCTCTGAAAGGTATCTAAACATTCTATAAAGTGGGTCAAAGGTCTCTATCTTATAAGTAGATTGTTCTGGTCAGTAATCTCAGCCATTTGGCTGTGGGAACACCTCTACTAACCACTTTAAAAATCACTAAAAAAGCACTAAGCCTATTCGAATGCCAATAGTGATTCATGGCTTACGCAGAAAAACCACAAAACACCAGATAAAAGCCAAATCACGCACTAAAAGTAAACATGATTTCAGAAATGACAACAATCGAAGGGAGGTGGCGGTGGAGGAGCACCATCCGGAAGGGTTCATTCAACCAATAATCGAGACATAAAACAGGTTCCAGTCGTAAAAATCTGTGTACGTGTTTGTTTGAGAATCAGATCACAGACTGCAGTTGGCTGATAAAAAATTCATATAAAATACAAGAGAGGAGTCTTTATCAATGTTTACCAGATCACGAGATATTTATTTTATTTATATGATATGGTAATTATTAAAACAGCAATCTAAAGGTACTTTCCATGACTAAAGCAAACAGAAAAGGCTTAGTCTTATAGTTATAATGGCTGTTTATTAATTGAAATTCGTCTGGCACTTCATTGACCTCTGACCATTCTTTAAGGCCTGCTGGGACACTCTACCTAATTAATTCATTAAACTTTTTTTTTTTAGAGCCCAACTATAAATCATAGGCCACATGTCTGACCATCCAGTGGGTGACATGTCGTGCCAGAACATGGCAAATATTTCCAGTTTCTCTCTTTATTTTTTTTTTAATTTAGCATTAAACAATTAACCCTGGGATGACAAAACAAGCGCAGTCAACGACACTTCTATATGGGCGGAATATATTGTAGTTACTTTTATTGTATAACCACAATTATCATCGAGCTTTGATGGGTGGGTGGAGTGGGTAGGCCCACCCGAGGTAATTAAATTTCGTTTTTGCCCTCAAAAGGCCAACGACACTTGTTGCATTCCCGGATGATGGATGCTGATGGGTACTCGATGATAGGAACTTGGGGTTATCACCTATATGATGGATATTTTAAGGCCTTTCTAACCTAAGCTCATCACGTACTAGTCTTAAAGATACTTAATATTTTGTTCGAATTATTGGAAGAATACCCACAACATCACTGACACTGCATTTTGTTCACACGCTGCTTTGATGGTCAGAGAAGGATACACATTTTATGGCTTCTTGTTTCCTTTTTTTTGTTTTTTTTTTTTTGCTAGTACTCGATATAAAATTATAATTATTCCAGCCATACGCTTCTGTCTGTCTCTCATTTTTTTCCAAAGGGACTACGGGCCTTATCAACCACCATCGAGTCGGGCATCGACTCCTCGTCCTGTCGGGGGTTGCCCTCTACTACTGGAATTTTTAATTTTTAATGTTCTTCCTTGTGTCGGTGGTCGTGGGAACTTTTCGTTTTTTTTTTTTGGAAAATAAATTTGAAATATATCAGACAACGGTTTGTATGAATATTTAGTGAAGCCATTAAACGGTGTGTGTATAAAGAATACCTTCCTCTTTTATGGCTAGTGGGAGCTCCACGATAATGACTTCAATTAGGCAGCATAATAAGGTGCATTGCGCCGAAATAAAATTAAATTATAGCCCAGGGAGGTTTGCAAAAGGATGTGGGTCAGGGTCAGAGTCAGAGATTTTATGGTAATAAATAGAAGAATTAAATAGCCATGAGTAAGAGCTTTAACTAACTATGATTTAATATCGGATAGAGGTCGAACAAACAGGGCAGAGTTCAACATCTGTGACAACCAGAGAGAGTTCACTTCAGCCATAAATCTCTAGAGAAACCCTCCAAAGAAGTACGCAAGAATCCACAAACCAAAAACCTAAAAAATAATAAAAGAATTTCACAGCATCTGGCCGAGAGTGGCGAACTTCTATAGAACCATGCGAATATTTCTTCTGTGACGCATCTACCTCCTCCCATAGTTATTCCAAAACAATGACAATCCTTACAGAAGCCCCGAAAAGGGTGGAAAATAATTGCCAGGAGATTCTTCAAGTTCATGGGATTTTGGAGAAGGAAAATGCAAAAAGGATCTCCGTATCTTGGGAATCCTTAGCCTCTCGCTTGGGTTACTACTTCTTCATGCCCGAGTGGATGCTTAGATATTTCACACGCTGACCCAAAATGCACCCTTAAGGACCCTCAAGGCGAGGGAAGGGAGGGAATTCCTGTGCATGCACCTATGTGTGTCCTATGCAGGCGAAGTCCTAATTGGCGGGCAAAGGACACAAAGGAGGGCTGGGTGTTGAGCGTTGAGGGGGGTTACTGTGCGCATAATTATTAGCTGTCAATTGGGCGTTGATCAGACCATTATGAGGTGTACTACCTGGGCTGGGAACTAAAAAGTGTGAGAAAACTGATAGAAGGTAGAGGGATGCTGGGGAGATGCAAAAAGCATCTGTTCGCCTGACATTCAAATTCAAACTCCACAGTAAACCAATAAGCATTTCCAATATTCATTTGCCTCACATCCTCCCCAACTCTCTCAACACATCCTTTGAAAAAAACAAACTCCAATCGAGGAAGCACTTGAGAGAGAAACCTCAAAAACCCAACGAACGGAAGTAAAAATGCAGGCACAAAAAAATATAAAAACAAAGGGCATACCAGTATATATGTTCAGGTCTATATACTCCATATACATACTCCATATACACCACATAAGAAGTATCCTGCAGAACAAGAGAACTCGTCGCGAGTCGAAATTGTTTGCATCTGTCGGTGGAAGGACGAAATGCAGCCGCCATTCGTGCCACATCCTTTCTGCCTTCACTCCGACATATGTTCGGTGCACGTGGCGAAGGATACTCGAAGGATTTTGAAAGAGCCTCTGTCTAGTTAGGGTCTCGCACATGCCGCAGTCTGACTTCGATTTGGCACGATTTTCAGGTAGATGCCAGATCCTTGTTATTCCTTATTTGTTTGCCAGCCGGCAGATGTGCCTCAAATAAGGTTCAATCTTAGGCATCCCTCAGATAGTTTTTTGGTTACTTTTTCTTAGGATTTTTGTAGATTCATTATGCAAATGACCATGTCGATGACTCAACTTCGAGTGACACACATAACAAAAGTTATACAAACTTCTTGGACGGGGAACCTGTTTCTTACAACGAGTTTTGTGCGTCGAGGAACATGGTAATTCCATTAAAATATGCAATTGAATAAAGCCAAGAGAGAGAGAACATGTATCTTTCAGAGCCAATCAGTCATTCAAGGCATATTTGTCATTAAGAATTCAAAGCTCATAAAGCGAGGGGAAATCAATGGAGATTTCAAAGAATTTCAAAAGCCTGGTAAACACATTCCTAGAGAAGTTCTAGGCAGGAAAATTATGAAAAATAGCTACTAGGCTGATCTCAAAAGAAAGACGTATAAGGTGTAATGTGCTCCAACGTCATGCGACAGAAGCAAACACTACACCACTTTTATCTGACAGTTTTAAGATCTTTTTTAAAAATCCTACCTCTTGATAAGTCTGACTAGCTTACAAAGTTGTAGTTTTCGTGGAAAACTACGTGACATCACCGAAGCACAGTTTTGTTTGGATAACCGCTAAGTTTAGATGATTATCCAACCGATTTATGGCTGGAAAGGTCGCAGAGTCGGACCCAACCAAGCCTGACTCTCTGCTCTGATTGTCATTGGTAGCCGATAGGCTGTGTTTTCCCTATTTTCCCTATTTTCTATTTGTCAGAGCTCCTATGTTTATTCGAAGCAAATAAACACTCGAACAGCTGTTGGCCAATTGCTTGCCAATTTCCGGGGCCAGCGCCCAAAAGTAGGCTCCGAACAGCTACCCATGGAAATAATCGATAGGAAACTAAACAAACAACCCATATAGAAGCCATTCCAGTGCTCGAATCTATCTATAGTGGGAGAGAAGTAACCAAATACACAAAGGCCTCCCCCTTGGACTGGGGAACAGGTGTGTTGAGTGGGTATTTGAAGACATTATTGGGAATATATAATACACATAAACATTGTCGAAATTATGGCAAATAGAAGAAGGACAAAGCTCCTAAATTAATTACATTTATAGATCTTCCATCCAAATCATAAGACAGGAAATTAAGGGGAAAACTTCCAGTAACTTATTCGCGACCTTTGACATTCAAAGGGCTCTGCGGTTTGGGGTTTGAAGTTTCCTTTTTGAAGTAACCGGAGTAACCACATCCAAGGCCGCGTTACTGCCAACGTGGCGGGTCTTTTTAGCCATTTTCTGAGAAACTTTATGGTTAGTTAACTATTGGCAGGCCAGGAACTTTGATTTGCGAAGCACCCCAGATTCAATTTACTGCCAAGCTTGAGACCATTTGCAAAGTGCTTTTCTCCAGGTGCCGGGGTAATGGAGAGTCTCCCTCGGTAGACATTAATTGCAAGATTTGCCATAAAAATGCGCCTAGTAATCACAGCCTCATTTAAGTATCGGCTTAATGACAAAACGTTTACATGCATAATTATCCAATTTTTTTGCATTTTTAATTTCCTGCCTTAGATGCACAATGGGAGGGAGGCGATGTCCCGACTCCAGAGTCGGCCAAGTTAATGGCCCAGAAGTGGCAGCCATGACTTGGTCTTGGACTCGTTCTTGACTTCTCTGTTGGCTGTTGGCTGCTGCTGCTGTTAATCATCCAAGTTGCTGCATAAAAATAGAAAGGAAATTCCATGAAATTAAAGTTTAATGCAGCAGCAGCAGCACCAACGATCAACTTGAAGTTGTAGCTGAAGTTGAAGTTGAAGTTGAGCTCTCTTTTTGTGTGTTTGTTGAACTTGGAGCTCGGTAGATGGTAGATGGTGAAGTCTCGTCGCGGGTCTTAGCCAACAGTTTAGCGAAAGCCGGGCCGGGCCGTGGAGTCGCCAACTTGAAGAATGCAGTCGGCTTGGCATAATCGAAAGGCATGTG
The DNA here is from genome assembly GCF_030179905.1 of Drosophila bipectinata. Classification (NCBI taxonomy): domain Eukaryota; kingdom Metazoa; phylum Arthropoda; class Insecta; order Diptera; family Drosophilidae; genus Drosophila; species Drosophila bipectinata. The sequence continues at coordinate 2,469,382 of NC_091736.1, forward strand.
AGAAAAGTTGCCAGCTACCAAACCGGTTGGGCTTCATCTCTTCAGTCCGACTGCACCCAGCCAGCCAGCAGCCTTATGTTCTTACTTTTTTGCCCTAACTTGTTACCAGTTTTTTTATCTTGTTCGTTGTTGTTTTTTTTCTGGCTTTTCTCGGAATGTTTCTGAATGGTTTTCTGCTGGAGGAGCTTTTGGTCTGAAGTTTTTATGAACTGCTGAGATTTATAATCTAACTGAAGAAATGCAGCATAAATCAGAAGGCCCTTTGGTCTAAGAACATTCCAACTAAATCAACTCCAACGGCATGTAATTATGCATAGCAAAAGTATCTCTATCTCATACTTTCCCCCATGTTGGCTTTTAATTACATTGTAATCATAATATATTTTCACCCACTCCCGAGTGGTTCCGTTCTCACCCACCCACCCAACCACCAACACCAATTCATAGCTCATTTCAATGGGAAATTTTTACCATTTCCACTTTTCTTTTTTGTATTTTTTTTTTGGGTTGTAATTTATGCAGTTGACAGTAAAACAATTTGGCACACCGCATACATTAAAATAAATTAACTTTTTAAAAAAGAGACAGGGGGATAACGACTTGAGACTTGCGGGTTTTTAGCAAAAAAAAACTGATTGTAAATATTGCCAATAGATTCGATATTCGAATTCGATATTATACGTTAATTTGACAACCTCTAGCTCGATTTCAATTGTTTATAAGGTTGTTGTAGTCATGCTGGATGAATGATTCATCGTGAGAGTCTGGACTCCAGCCACTCGGAACTGTATAGATACGTTCATGTGATGTATCCGAAAGCAGCTAATTGCGATTCGAATTTATTTCCTTTGTTAGCTTCCCTCCCAAATGGTCATGTTCAAGTGCAAACTCCAGTGATTTATTGAGTTTTAACCTCACTAACTGAATAATTGCCGATAAATATAGCTTTTAGAAAAAAAAACATTGTTCGTTACTAAGTAACTATGTCAGCGTAAACAGCTGTTCGAAGTCAGTACTCACTGCATATGGATAACGTTGTCAACTGAAACTTTAACAAAAAAAATGCCAAATATTTTTCCATTTTCTACAAATGTCATAGCAGTAACAACAAACCTGTCCAAGTCCAAGAATTGTATGCAAACTAGTTTTGACCTGGCCAGAGCTTCACAAAGCTTGGCTCGAAGCTTAGCTTGGGGTTTTTTGTCGTTACTGGTATTGTGATTTTTAAACAAAAATTTACCATTCATATGTATATGGGGATCGGTGTGTGTTTTGTTTCGGTATATATCCAAGCCGCGTAATTAATTAAATAAAATCCGGTTGGGGCCTTATATAATATTTTGGCTCTTTCGGCGTCTCGACGATATTTTTGCCAACGTTTTCAGATTTTTTTTTCAGATTCCAAGAACACCTCACAGCACAGCACACGAATTTGGGGGGAAAAATCGCACAAGTCACGAAGAAAATCGTAAAAACGCGATCCCCAATGGATGGATATACGGATATTGGCCAACAGGAGTGCCCTATCACTGAGTTACCGTTACTATGACCCCCCCTAAGGTGAAACGAAAGTGTCGGATATTTTGTTCACGCGGACATTGGTACAACCGTGGTCTACCGTGGTCGATATGGAATGGAAAACGGTACGCGTTTATCCGGCAAGCGGAAAGACGGTTTGCTCGATTCGGCGTTTCGACTCAAATTGCTCTACTGTACTGGGTAAGCGCCATCGCATCGCTCACTGCTCGCCGAAGAGAGAGTGAGCGTGCGAAGAGAGCGCGAAGAGAGACTTTGCGACAGCTGTTGCAGGGTAGGTGAGATTGTGTGCGTGGTTTTGCTCAGTTCCATTTCCATTATGTTTATTTACTACCAACAACGCAACGGCAACCATAGCCTATGAGCCGCGTTCTTCATTTTCTACAATAAGGGTCAGTGATATAGTACTGGGGATCATGATTCTACAGTCCTTAAAAAATATTATTTGAATAAATACAAGGTTGTTGAAAGAAATTTCTTAAAAATCGATCTTTATAATCCTCTTTTATTGATGTATCTTAGGGGCTTATATACCCTATATTATATATTTGGATATATTTTTTAGATTAATTAGATTATTATATTTCGATTCATTTTATACCTATCCTATAAACAGTGGATTTATTATTTAGATTTTTAACTTTAATCCACAGAGTTTGTACAACAAAATTACTCATACGCCCTGTGAACTTTTGAACTTTTTCCAGAAAATCTCTTTATATCTATGCCTTAAATAGATCAATCCTTTAAAGATCTTGCTTATCAACCTATTGTATTTAATAGTTTTAAAATAAAATATAAAAAAATAAACCACTCTGCGTATGATTAATAACTTTAAAATCCATAGACAGGAATTTTGGTCAAAATTTACTTAAACTTTATTATTCTAAAATATTTATTTATTCTTGTCTTTAGAGTACTTATTCTGATGTATCTCAAAAATACATCTAAAAGATTAATAGCTATTTCGTTACCCTCAACTGTGACTCACCTCCGCATAGGTGATATAGTGGTTGTTGTTGCTGATAGTGACGGCAATGATAAAACTGCGACGCGTTACTGCAGCTTGTAGATTTTGTCGAGAGGGAAAGAGATAGTTCAATACAAAAGAGCAAGAGGGCACATGGGTATCTGGGCTTAGGTAGAATCCCAGGTGCTCTACCCTCAAAGATCGCGATTTCTTACAGTAATCATGGCTTAAAAGATTTGCGGAAATTCTTAGAACTCACGAGCTCGCTTTCATTATGCAAGTCTAGGAATTTTCCCGAAAAATGAGGTGTTTCTGAAAACAATTAGTGGGGAAGGCGGACGAAGGATTAAACAATATTTTTAATTTTATTTTAATAACCAGATTTTGGGTTTTCTTTTAATCCGAAGCTAGTGGGCTGAAAGTGTTGTAGATCTGGAATTTCCAGACAGGATTTAGAAATGTAAATTGCGGAAATAGTTAAAAATTTTAATATACCCTATTCGAATCAATGTAGAGAACTTAAAACCAGTTGTTGGTTTCGTTGGTTCTGCAGCTGCCTTTTTTTTATTTTCTTAACGCGGAGAGTCAAGAGCGCGTGGTTATGGAAGTGATTATAGCGGCCCAAGAGAGTCGGCCAAGAGAGTTATCGCAGCAGATACAATACTTCTTGAGATACAATTCAGTAGAACAACCGAGAGGTTATGAAATGCCATCGGAAATGGAAAATGATCGGAAAGAATAAAAAACTGATTAGGCGAACAATAATCAAGACTCGTTAATCAACGTATTGAACTTATCGATTCGAATTAGTTGCCCAACCTAAATTCCGTGACAACAATGGGAAATGATCGATCGGGCTCTGAGAGTTAGGGGAGCACAAGATAAAGAGCACGAGACAAGGTCGTACTCATTCAAGAGCAAATCCGTACGACCAGGTAGGTTACGAACGTAGTTTGATTAGATAAAGTATATAGATACATTTGCATGTGTGTGAGTAAGCAAAGAGCAGAGAGAGGTATTAAGAGAGTAGACCGCAGTGGAACGTGCGAAAAATTGCAATGCAGCAGTGAGTAGTTTAATCCAGGTAACCTAGGTGACCCATAAAACCAGGTAGTAAAAAAAAACCGATATCAAGACTATTTGGAACAAACCATAGCTACCTACACACGCTATCCAATCAGGCCCGACCCTATCTTCAACTTTAAATGCAGAAAATAAAGAAAATTGCTGCAAACTCTGCAAAAAATAAAACAGAACCCAAGTATCTGTTTTTTATATTTCTCTTATCAAGCTTGCAGTATAAAAATAGTAAACGATTCTCAGCCGTTTAGTTTTTAAAGGTGTTACAGCTTTGTACCTGCAGATAAACCTTAATGAAAACAGCTAGCAGAGTGAATGTGGAAACCCATTTGGATCCCAGACACACCCACCCACGACCAGGCCACCTTCCACCCACCTCCCACCTGACAGTCGCTCGAATGAATAGACAAAAGATAAGGCCAGACAATGAAATGGGTAAAAGGAAAGCGGCACTCCGGGGGACGGGGGGTAAATGACCACAAGCTGAGAAATCAAAGCCAGTCAAAAGGGGGTTGTGGGGTTGTGGGGCAACCAGACAAATGCCACATGTGCAACCTAATCAAAATTTCAATCAAAATGCGCAAAACGCTGCAATGAAAGGTCCACAAAAGGCAACAAATACCCTCTAATGGCTTAGAATGAGTAATCCAATCCAATCCGGCCTGTAATTGTGATTAAGAAGGCAATTGGGCTTTTCGATTACAAATTGTTGGGTCGACAGGATTAACCAATCAATTGTTGGCCAATAATTGAAATAATTTTGTGATTGAAGTTACTTGATTGTCCTGTTTTTCAATAAATAATTCACTTTTAAAAGCTCAATAATAGGGTATTGCACTTGTTTCTTGTAAAATTTTAAGTTAACTTACCCTTAGAACCAATATTCCTTGTCTAGAACCTGTAATTAAAGAATAAAAATTGATATATCTTCAGTTTAAAAAAGCGTTAAATAGTTTTAAAGCTGGCAATGCCTTCTGTAAAGCCTCTCTTAAATAGAACTTAAGAGCTTGCCCGCAGCAGCTACTTGAGTGACAATATCAGTGACGTTTACAAAAAAGTTCCCACAGTCATTAGGGTCATGGTGTCTCTGGCCATTCGGTCTCGTGTTCACAATTTGTTTTTAATTTAAGAATGAATGTTCATGTGCATGTGCATGTGTATTTATATTTATATTTATGTTTGTTTAAAGCCCCTAAGATTCGCAAGCTGTTGCATATAAGGCTGTGCAAATGTTGGCGTGTGTGCTTATGAGCATGGCTTGAGTGGGTTCTTGAGACGTCGCCGGTTTCAGCCGCAAAGCTCGAGGGTCTAGAGGGCTTAAAAGCTTAAAAGCTTTTCAAGTTTAAGCCCGGCTTGCGGTTGAATGAACTTAGTCTTAAAGGGGCTTAAAGCTCTAATATGAATTACTAGAACCTTAAAACAGTGGTCGGCACATAATACATTGATATAATTCATGACGTTTCATACATTTTATACTGTGTGTGAGCAGCAGAGCTCAGGCGGAGAGATTTCCTATGCCCCTGGAATAAGGACCTGCCGACCACTGCCTTAAAACCACCAGAGGTCCTGTTTTTTTAATCAGCTCGATTAATTGTATTTACTCTATCAGATTTAAAGCTAATATTTATCTAATCCGATAAAAAGTGGTTTGCTTTGGGCAATTGCACAGCTTTGTGGGTTTTTTTTCTCCCACAGTTCCATAAATAAAGAGGTCCTTTTTTTATGTACCTTCGAACACATAGGGGTGGACAGTTTTTTGAGTACTTGAAGTGAAACTCACACACATTTCACACCCCAACAATTAGCCAAGGGTTGCACACGCCCTCCTACCCCCTAGACCGCCCTAGCCCGCCCTCTTTCGCCCCCTGCATCCTTCTCGATTTAAACCCAGCTTTCAAGTGCCCTCTGATAAGGCTGCCAATGCAATTAAAAACCATTTAACGGATTAGACGGCAATAAAAAGAAGATTGCTGTTTAAAAAAAAAAAGGGGAATACCAGCATTACTACAGGTCGCTGCTAGCTGGAGGGGATGAAGCAGCGTGTGAACCGATTTCGTTGGAATTTAATTTAATTATAATCCAGAAACTAGGATAAAGTCGGCAAGGAATGCCAGGGCCATGGCCCGAGGTCGAAGGAAATAGTTAACAACTATATTGGAAATTTCTTAAGCAAATCCATTTATCCATTTTCAAGACCTTGGGCCTGAGATATGCCCTACACCCTAAACCCCTTTAAGCCAAGCTTAGTTTAATGTTCCATTGAGGAATATCGAGCAATCTCACTTTCTCCCATTAGGCCAGCTAGAGCATATTAGCCATAACCATAAATATCTCAATTATGGCTCAGTCTTGACTTGCCATTACGCATCCAATTTGTTGGGGCATCATCAGCTTCATGCCCCGCCTGCCACGCCCCCATCCACAAGCTACAAAAATGGCACCTAAAGTTTGTGTAATGCAATTCCATTTTACAGCATTTCTTCATCGGATACTAGTCTGGTTCTTCCAGCTGCAGTCGCCGGAGTCATGTGCCGGCAATTTGGAACCATTCCCGATCCCCCGATGCTGGATGCTGGTTGTTGGATGCTGGATGCAGATGCAGATACAGACACAGATACAGATACAAAGCTGACAACGACCGCGGACACCAATTGGAACGTGCCGTTTAGCTGTTTTTTTTTTTTTGTAAAAATTGCATTAATGCAATTCATTCTTTTTTCCAGGCCAGCACTCACCCTATCCCTCGAGGGAATACCAAATTGTATTTATTTTAAGACTTGCAGAAAACTTTTAGCTTTAAGATTTAAAGAAGGAAAGTTTTATAAAAAGTCTTTTGGATTTCTTGATTTGCTAGTCTGGGTAATTAACTTAACATTAAGTGGATCAATCTAACACTAAATTTAACCTCAAGAAGGTGAACCAGAAGGTGAATCAATAAAGAAAATAGTATCCGGATCGGACACCTTAAGGTGTGGTTTCCTTGATTGGTCTTCTATGCTTTCGTGGCGGGGCATGCCACAAGATTAATGATGGCGTTAAGAGCGCCTAAACTTCTTCCACCGGCCACGCCAAGTCAGCCACCTACACAAGTCATGGATACATCCATACATCTATACTGTTTTTTTTCTTAATCTTCCTCCTAGCCAGAGACCATAAACCCAAAACCGACAGACACTTAATGAGGCAAAAAAAACAAGACCCTTCCTCTTCTATACTTCCTCCTGTATATAGTAGTATCTTGTAGATTTTCCTTCCCATTTCCCATTCGACTGCGACTTCGACCACGCCAAAGTCGTTTCCTTTGCCAACGCAAATATCATCCACATCATGGTAGTACCTCCACATCGTAGTTGCTTTCCATGATGCTTTTGTTATTGTTGTGGTTTTGGCTTTTTCAATTGCACTTGAGGAGCTTCTTCATCATCATCGTCATCGTAGTAGTCATCAGAACACACCTTCAAGGTGGAAAAACAATAATAAGAAGACTAAGCATAATAAAAGCCGGATGTCCATTAAAGCTCTTCTCTCTGCTGAAATTCTATATTTTTTCTCATATCGCCTGTAGGTTGATTGGTTTGGATATAAGGTGGTGTCTGTGGGTGTTGGCGGATGAATTTGTTTCCACTCATCTTTCAGATTGAAAAACCCCATCCTCAAGGATATGAATTTTTAAGGTAAATTTGATTGGAATTGATTGTTTAAAAAAGTTACTTCAAACAGGCCTCATCTTAAAGGATTATACAATATTTATTGGGATAGGACTTTTACTGCCACGCGCCAAAAAAAAAGGAGTCTAACCAGCAGCGTGGGTATACCAGGAAATTCGCACGCCCACGATACAAGATTATATTCCGAGTTCCCACGGGAACACAACCCACATTTGATCCTGTAACCCCCAACCCACCCACTGAAGGAGAAGAAAAGCTGTTCTCAGCAGTTACACTTGTAGTTACAAGCGCCTGCCGCAGCGACGCTTAAGGATAATGTGGCGTACGCTTGAGGCGGCCTACAACTACTGCCAGGGAGTGTCCTTGTTAACCCTGGTCGCCGGAATCCTGGCCAGCGAGGGTGCGTCCGGAAATCATGCAAAAACGTGTCGAGCACGAGCCGCCAAGGAAAACGAAAACGAGGAAAACTTTCCAAGTTTCTGGCAGTTTCGTGTCTGGCGGTGACAGTTCTCATTCTCATTCTAATTGCTTGCCGGTCCGAGGTCCTGTCCTGGGTCCTGCTTCGGAGGCAACAACCCCATCAATCCGGCTAAGCCGCTAACTGACATATTAATTGTTCATAAAGCATAAACAGTCACCACCAAAAATTTAATCCCCCTGATTGGACGTCGGGGGTTGCTTTCTGCTCTGAAACTCGCAATTGTGCAAACGATGCAAATTTTCCCCGGGCTGGGAACATTTTCTTCATATTTCACGCCAAACAACAAATTGCCCTTTGACCTAAGCACATCCCAACGTAGCTCAAGTGTCTGTGGCATTGTCCTTGCCCGGCAGACAGTTGCCTTAACGCTCCACTGCCTCCTTCGGAGTGCTCCTGCTAAATTGCTCATTAGCCGGCTCACGAAGTACAGGAGCAGGATAGGAGCTCCACCAGAACGTGAGAACCTAGGAAACTGTTTTGACTTGGCAGCTAAATTCCTGACAAAGGTCAGATGTCAAAGGGCCGAGTAACAGTTCCTACTTTTTGGAGTTTCAACTCTCTATGTAGAGTATAGAGTAGTGTAGATGCCTCTGCAATGCACTTTAATCATCGTCCCCAGCCCCTCATGGCTGCCGTAATTGGTAAACTGTTCAGCTGATATCACAATTTAATTATCGCTCATTAATTGCGCGACAAACGAAGCTGCACCCAGCACTCTCCCGAAGATGAACATGGCTCTTCATGGAAGAAGTACCATCTGGGAACCGCCTACAATCGAATTAAAGTTAATTTTTCATGCTCTACAAAGAGTTATGCACACTTTGCGATTGTCAACCGACCCAGACACGGCGGAAATATCGGCTATGGGGAGCTACCACCACCACCACCTACCCGGTGCATCCCCATTCACATCTAGTCTCTAAGTGGGATGCAGTGGTGCTGGGCGGCTGGTGTCGTGCTTGGTTGCTCATTTATGACCAACCATAGCGCTTGGGCAGAGTGTATCTGTCAGATACACGTACTCGCCACGCACACAGAATGCAATTGCGGAGCGGAGTGGAATCGGATGTTGTTGATTCAAGGCTCCGGAGTAGCAGCTTTAAGTCACCTTCTGGTCGTTTGATGCTTCAGTGAGCTGCGACTACCGTCGCTTCCTGCTGCATGCAACTGGGCTACCTTTTGGGTAGGGGGACTGACTCTGGGCACTGATTTTATTCTGTTCCCCACACTGAACATGGCCAAGTCGGGGGCTTTCCCGAGGGTCAGTTGGTCATGCTTGGGGAGCAGTTAATTAATGTAAAGGTATCTTTAACTCCAAAAACCTATTTGTACCTTTAAAGTCTTCCATCACTGGATATTGCACTGGAATAGTAATATGTCATGGCCCTCTAGGGTTATCCCACAAATATATGCATATCGATATCCCAGTCGCATTACGTTTCTTGACATTTGCCATTACGCCTTCACGCCTCTGCATTGCCAATGACGGATGACATTTTCCATTTGGATGATTGCTGGAAGACGCATCTGTAATATGCACAGAATGCGCAAGATACAAATGTATCTATATGCCGCGCAGATGTCGCTAGATTTACGACCATCCCGTATAACAAAGGAGCTTTCGGAGGAGGAGGAGGAGCTCCTAGTCTAGTTTCTTCAAGCCAATGCCAGTCATGTCGTTGAAATCTTGATAAATATTTAGACAAACAGTCGCAGCTTTGGAGCCCTAAGTGGGGCTTTATAGTATATATTTTGGTGTTAATGAATCAAAGAGGAAACCCACATAAAAAAAATCTTTCAAATGTTTCCCTAGAGTGCGTTTTTATTTATTTCTCTAGAGAGTAATATTAATTTTATCAAAAATGCTTGAAGGTTTAAGACTTTTGTTTGGATATGATTAAGAAAAAGTGAAGTAGTTATATATAAGACTAGTAAGTATCCTTTAAAAAGACAACTAGAGAGATATATAGACAAAGACAGTTGGATTTAAATAAATATAAATGAAATATCGATTCATTAGAGTTCCAGGGTGTTATTCCTCTATTATATAGGTTACATATAGAGGTTAGAGTTCTGAGGTTCTGAGCTTATATTCCATATATTTATAGCTATAATCCATTCCTCGTGACAATGCCAAATCCTCCAAATGCCTCAATTGAAAGCATGTGCAGAACTGGTATGCAAATTGTATCTTTCCCTTTCCGGATGATGTTTTTCGACCCTACCCCAATAGCATCTCAGTTGCCGGGCAGACCAGAAAGGGGAATAATTCATTCCGAGGCAGACGCCCCGGACAAATTGCCATCTTAAATTATATTTGACATTTAATAATAAAAGTTGATGAAGCTCCAGTGCTTATTTTTCTTAAATATTATCGAATTTCTGTCTGACGCCATTTGTCAGTCGAATTTGATTGTTTTTTTCATCGAAATTTCCAGTTTTTTTTAAGGCTTTAATTAGCAGATTTGTTTTTGTTCTAATTAACACACTCTTTCACGGTTCAATTAACGTTTTCGAGTGCAAGGCACTGGCCATGTCTTATCTGAACTTATGAATATGATATTTATGCGAAGTAAGGTCGTTGTATTGTTGAAAGGCTTTTCGAAAGTAACCAATATACCAAGTTACCGAATGACTAAGAAGAGCTTTACTGTTACCAACCGTCAATGCCGACTAAAGGGGCTTAATATATATGATTATGATTAATAATCAGATACCAAGACAAACAAGCCACTAACGTACATAGATACGGTTTGGTTTGCCACCCGAAGGCGGCAAATGATACAAAATTCAGATTTTTTAACAAAGTTGGTTCTCATTTTTTGTACATGGCCGAAAAGGCTTTGGGGCAAATAATGGAAGTATTCGTTAGATACAAATTCAAAGCGTGGGCTTTAGCCAAATAAGGCGAATTAAACTGGATCTCGAAATGCCAAAAGCACAACATTTTTTAACAAGGCAAGGCATGATTTTTGTTTAAAGTTCTATACAAAGTACATCCAGTATTGGGGTCAAAGGATGTGAAGAAAATGAAATCAAAATAAACGCGTGCTGGCAATAAAAGTCCAAATAAAATAACAAAAACAAACAGACTGTCAACGAAGAAATCCCAATAATGCAATCGTCGCAGGGTCTACGTATAAGTAAACATCCAGAAAATAAAAATAGGAAAGAATAATGAAATGGAAAGCAGAGATTTTGAAAGGGTTTTATAATTATTTAAATACCCTTTATTTGGTTCTTAAAAAATAAAATTCTAAGGGGGTATTTTAAGAGGTTTAAGGGGCTTAAACTAGTCATAGTCTATAAGATTTGTAAAGTATACATTTTAATAAAATAAAGCTCAGTACCCCAAGATCGTACAATATCGTATAATAGAATAATATGTACTCCTTAGGAACAGGGAATTTTTTTGGGGATAGTCAGGACTGTTATGCTTTCGTTATAATAGGAAACAAGGTATCAGATCACGACTATATGTGGCTGGGCGCTTTAAGGCATCTTAGTTTTTCAAACTAGTTATAATATATAACATTTAAAAGGTATTATCATTAATATAATAAAGCTCTACATGCCAGGATCGCATAAAAAAGAATAATATGCCTCATATTTCTACTCTTAAGATTGTCATTCTTTCGTTATTATAGAAAATAGTGTAGAAGATCGCGTTTTTATGACTTTAAAAACTATAATACGTCTTTTTTTAAAATTATTAATAATCTAGGTATAATATTGAATGCCAGACAAGATTTCTACCCATAGGCTTGTCATGCTTTCGTTATTCTAGGAAATAGTGTATAAGATCGTGTATAGGATATCTTAATCTTTGTTTCCCAAACTAATAATAATCTAGTTATAATATTTAGATCGTGTAGAAGACTATAAGACATCTTTATTTTTCAAAAATATTTATAATTTAGTTTTAATATTCAATAAAATGAACCTCAATATGCCAGAATTTAATATCCCAAGTTACATAACCCCTCTGGGAATCCCCTTTTTAGGGTTCTCTGGGAATTTGTCAGGACTGTCGAGCTTCCCCTATTTTTGAGAAATAGGGTATCGGATCGCGACCATATGGCGCTGGGGTCGCGTTGCCTTGGCAATGTGACAAAATGCAAATGCGGCAACCTCTGCTCGGCTCGGCTAACGGTAAGCTTGGGGAGCTGCAGAAAAACCGTTTCTGTTCTTGATTAAATATCCCCACTACCACAACCATACACATACACACACACACACACACACACATATGGATATCCAACACGCATACTGATGGCTCCTTTACGTGAAGGAGGAAATCGCAGGAAAATATAAAAAGAGCGCCAGAACTGGAGCTCGGAAAAGAAAATCGATAATTTGGTGTTTTGGCCATACCATGCTGCCTTTTTTTGTGACTTTTTTTTTTATAGTAGTGCCACCAAAAAAAAAAATTGTGGCCCAGAGAGTAGAACGAACGAGAAATTGGAGCAGAGTAATTGCGATTATTTTCCAGGTGAGTGTGCGTGTGTATGCGAGTGTGTGTGTGCCTGTGAATTATTTCATCCAACTCACCTGTGACGATTTATTTGTGAATTATGACTCGAGCTCTGGGGCTGGGGCTGGTGTGGAGTTCAAGAGCTCTTTACACACTCCGGCGGCTCGAAGCAATTTATAAATATTTTTGTACGAGACGAGGTTGGTGCCGAAATGTGCCGAGAAAAACAAACAAAGCCACAAACTCCAACTTTCGGACTGATTACACAACGCCAACAACAATAAAAACGGAGTCGGTGCGAAGTTTCGAGCGATGGGGCCTCGATTCAATAGTGGCTTTCAATGGATATATCTCAGCAGTACCGAAATACTAAGATCTTCCAGGGTTTCAATCGTGATTTTCATCCTAAAAGTGACACCGGAGTTGTGCCAAAAATTCGCGCACCAAACAAATCCCCTACACACACACACACACTCGCACGCACGCACACATACACGCGGTTCTGGGGCAGGTCCGAGGAGCGCGCGAGAGAGCTCCACCACGCGGCAGCAGTTGAAGTCAACTGAGCTGGAGCTCGGAAACTGACTGTGTTGGGGCTCGGTACACAAAACAACAACAAAAAGAAAGAAACCCGAATATCCATACGAATCCAAAGCAGCACAGTCGACCTCGACGACGAGCTCCCCAAAGAGAGGGACCGAAACACTCGCCACAACGAGCGCGAAAAAGACGGGAGCTTAGGCCTGGGGGGTGCGTTTCTGTGCGCTCAGCTGAGAGAAGCTTTGAAACCATTTTGGCCGAAAGTTGGTATAATTTTGGGTAATATAACGGTAAATGACAGAAGGGTGTTTATGCATCCCTGGTATGGTAGAGCTTGGCGGCAAGTTTGAATTTTAATCGTTATTGTTCTAAGTTTGTAGAATAGAAGGGCTTATAGCGGTAAGGAAGTGCTGGCACTCCGTCTAAAATTAATTTTTCGTAATATCCTTTGTATTTTTCATTAAATCTTACTCTCCACAATACCATAACATTTATAATTTAACTAAAATTCTTTGTTATCCATTCGGGATTTGGAATTAGTTATCAGCTTTGGGACCCTTGTCACCTTTGGCACCCATGTCACCTTTGGCGCCCTTATCATCCTTGCCACCAAAGCTGCAAATGGTTTTGAAAGAGGGTTGATTGTCCAACTCGGTGTCTTCGAAATCGACGATGTCTCCAACGCGAACAGGTCCCTTCACGGTGCGCAGAAATTGCATCTTTGGGAACTCCAGTAGCTGGACACGAACTTCGGTAAGGATACCCCGGGCTCCAATGCGTCCCAGGACCTTAATAACACGAGCTTTTGAAGCGACTTGTTGCGACATTGTTAATTTTTGAATAAAATTCGAAGAAATTAAGACGTTATACCTCAGAGGGTGTTGTTTTAAATGATTTTCAGAAATACTCAGAATTATAAGAACTGACAGTATCTGCCAAGCATTCCGGGTTAGATATTTTATTTAAAACCTAATTATTAATTTTGAACACTTTCAAACTTTCCACGCAGCAGGACATCCCTCATAATACCAGCGAGTTCCTCGTTCTTTTGAGCTCGCATCTCGTCGATGAGGGACTCCTTGAACCCCGGATCTTTGGCAGGATCTGAAGTGTCCTGTGTTTTCTTCTTCTCCAGCTGCAGTTGGGGCACTTCCACCCCGAAAGTGGCCCCAATCCGCTCTACACTCTGAGCTCCCGTGTCTCCGATCTTCGACCAACTGTCCGTTCCAAACCAAATGCAAAGGGGTTCATTGAAATCAGTCACCTGGCTTCGGAAAGGTTGGGCCGGGCTGCCAAAGCCCAGGTGGCAGATGGTGTCCTTGAGAACCTTCGCCAGCTTGGGCATACGTTGGGAATAAAAGAGCAATGCCCCACCGATCAAGTGGGCCATGGAGCGGAGGCACCGGCAGGTGTGCTTCCTAACTGCCGGATCCAGGCCAGCAAAGATATCGTACTTTCCACCCACAATCACCACCGGGAAGGGCAGGGGCTCCTGATTGCCCAGATCCTCCTTGTTCTGTTGGCCCAGTCGCTCCAATGTTCTCTGTTCTATGATCTCCCTGAGCTCTGGGGACAGGCTCTCCATCATCTGCTGGGCCGTGTCCTTCAAGCCCTTGTACGCACACTCCAAGTCAGTCCAGAAGCGCTGGGGCTGCGAAAGGTCCAGCATTATGAAGACTGCGAACTGATGCAGGCCATGTGTCCTCATGGGGACCTCTAGCAGTTGATCGGCATTTTCCAAGGATCCCAATTCCCAGACATTCATCACCTGGGGGGTTTTTCCATTCCCTAACCTTCGGGCGTAGCTGTACTCCAGGGCCAGGGTGGGTCGCGTTGTGTGCTCCTCGCGATCGAAGAATTTGTTGATGGCTGTGGTCTTGCCCTTGAAGAAGCGTTTAAGGATATCACAAAGGATATTTAATAATAAAGTATCATCTCTTACCACACATTTGCTTCCCAAGATGAGCACTGTTCGCTCCTTGGGCATTGTGGTGGCCTCCTTTTGCCTCAGCCGCTGCTGCTCCTCCGCCAGCCTGCCGGCAATATCCTGGATGCTGGGCGTACCACCATCCTCCTGGTTTTTTTCAAACATTTTTTGGAGACGCTTGTGGAGGCTATGGAATATCTGCGGCAAACGCATCCCAGGAGAAATATGATAAAAAAGCCGAAACTCGAGGGGTTGTTGTGGCTTTTAAAAGGTTGTCAGGGGTAACCATTGTAGGTACGGTAACGCCACCAAAAGTGGTAATAGAAACCGTTAGTAGAAGCCTAGATCTAGGCCTCTATGGTCTAAGGTTGGCCCACCAATCAATATAACACAATTCTGTTTATTTTCTATATATTTTAATCATAAGCCTTTCCTCCGACTTTCCACTTAGGGTTATTGTAAAAAGTGTGCAACAAAATAGAAATACTTTCCAACATTTGGCTAAAGGGCGGAATAGGAAACTACCAGCAATATACAGTGGCGAACAGGATATAGACACAAGAATACAAGTTGGCTAAAGGCTAAACGACAGTATGCGGCATCTGGGGTTCTTAAAAATAAAACAAGGTTAACAAGAATAGAATGTGGAATACTTCGGAATGCTCAATAGAGCCAGATCTCTTCCAGGATTCCGTTGTCCAGCTGATCGGCGGGCAGAGCTTTAAGCGTGCGCAGCGTCTCCATGTAGAAGGTCAGCTCCGAGGTGACCACCCCGTGCTGGGGTCCTCCGTTGTTGTTGACATTCAACTTGAGCAACTGTTCCCGCAGCTTGTCCTTAAAGTTACGGTGCACCACACCGTAGATCTCGTGGATCTGTGCTTCCGGCAGCACTCCAGCGATGGCTTCGTGCAGCTTCACCAAGTGCCTGGAGATGTGGCGGAAGGTCTGCGAAGGAATGGGCGGTCTGGCCTCCCAGGCATCCAGCTGGGCAGCCAACCTCTCGGACACGATGCCATGGATCTTGTTTTCGATCTCTTTGATGTGGCCCTGGTAGTCCCGCTCGATGGCCTCGTAGCCGCTCATCGCCTGGAAGTGCTCCTTCAGCTTGGGTAGCAGCCACAGGACCAGCTGCAGTGCCCGGGAAACCAGCGCCAGGTTCGTGCTAGTGATGGTCTTCAAGCCCGCCACCCTCATCGCTCCTGCTCCGATGATGAGCTGGCAACTGCGCGAGTTGAAACACCTCAGCAGGTCCACCACGTTCCGGGCATGGTAGCTGGCCAGCAGAGGCAAACGGTGAGCACTTCCCCCATACTCATACAGCATCCGGATGAGCATCAGCGAGGCGCTGACTAAGGCATAGGGCTGCTTCCCCTCCACCAGGAGCACAGGATTGCCCCCACCATTGGCAATGTAGGTGCTCGGCTCCGACTTGGCGTAGTCTCCGGCCGCCATCCGCTCGATGATGCGCTGGAACTCCTGCGGTATGTCCACCTGACGCCAGCGCTCCTGGTCCAGCAGCAAAGAGAGCTTCTGCTTGCGATCCGAGTGGAATCTTTGAGCGTAGCGCGACGCTTGGACTTTCAGGGCCAGCTGAAGCGGCACACTGGCCACTCCACAGATGCTCCGCGTCGTCTCACCGAATTGGTCCACAATTTCCGAGAGCTGGGTGAGCTCCTGCTCGCTGGCCGAACTCTTCTCCAAGCTCTGCGGAGAAACAATGTTGGCGCAGCGTTCGTGGCAGTAGTGGCACACGGCCTGAAGGAGCTGTTGCAACTGGGAGCGCAGCTGCTCATGATGTGCCGGGCTGAGGAAAGCCTCGGAGTCTATCAGATTAACTGCATCCTGAGCGCCCACAGCTGCATCCGCCGTTTGCTGCATTATACCGACCACAGCCTTGATGCGTTCGAGAATGGAAACCAGCGCCTGGCTGGAGCGCTGGAGCAAGGCGATCCACTCGGGCAGGGTGAGCTCCAAGGCCTGTTCGCCGTGGCCCGTCAGACTGATCTCCTGGTCGCTGTCACTCCGCGCCAGGACCTCGATCAACAGCTGCTTGATGATGGCCCTGATGGTGGCAATGGCCTCCTGCTGGTACGACTGAACGAAAGTAAAGTTCTGCTTTCGCAGAAGACCCATCACTATGGCCACCAGCTTGTCCTCCTCGGCGCACACGCTGTCCGTTTCCCTCAAGGCGTCGGTCAGCGGACGATTCAGATCCGAGGCAGCGTAGCGTTCGAACTCCGTGGTAAGCATCTTGTCTATCAGCTTTTCCATCTCGCTGAGCTGCATTGGAAGATGCTTGAAGCAGTGGACGCCTAGCAGTTCGGCGGAAAGGATCTCCTGGGTGGTGCCGATCAAATCCAATGCCGCCACATAGTCTTGGGTGCCCAGCAGGAGCTGGAGCATGGGCTGCGTCTTGTGCACCGTGGCCATCAGCCGGAGCTTGTCCAGGGTGAGGTTGTAGTGCTGCCTGCGCTGGGCATAGCGCAACACCTTGAAGCTGTCCACCACCGAGTGGCTGTGCAGCTCCGACAGCGCCGCCCTGAGCTGTCGCACTTGCTCTGCAGCTTGCTCCATTTCGGCCATTATGGCGTGCTGTGTGGTCATTGCGTGGAAGAAGGCGGCCGACTTCTGGGACACCTGCTGGGCAATCCTCACCTCCACCATATCCAAGTAGTGACTCAACTGCTCCTGCAACTGGCGCCCGGTTTGCTGGTGACTTTCCGGACTAGACGCAGATGTCTGCATATAGTTTGGAAAGACCTGCTTAAATGTGGGCGGGTGGTGCAGTTGCAGCTGAGATTTTAGGAAGATCTCTGGCACAGAGCCCAGGTGGGAGGGCGACTGAGAGCCCAATCCCGATACCGGTGTCCCTGGGGAACCATTCTCCAAGGGTTTGTCCCTTTCCAGCTGCTGCTGCCTTCGCTCGTGCCACCGATACCGTTTCCCAATGCTGCCCAGATAAACGGCGAAGTCGGCATGGGTTATATCCGGCAATCGCGGAGAGGCGGGTATATGGCTACGTTCCACGAAATGCTCGCCCCACTTCTTGGTGAATAGGTTGCTCTGCTTCCCTCGCGACGGATCGTTCAGCACAGCGGGCAGATTCTGGGCCGCCGAATAGACTCCCCACTCGGGCGGCATCTCCCGCGTTTGCTGATTCACATGATACTTGGCGACATGGGCGTCGTAGTCTCTATCCGATACTCCATCCAAGGGCAGTGAGGCACACACGCCATTGAAGCCATATCGGCACACAAAGGAGCCTCCTTCACGCGTGCAGTGTCGAGATCGCAGATGACTAAAAATGGAAGTAAAATATTATTTTGTTTTTTTTATTAAAATTCCAATGGTTTCCAGGCCAGATTGCGTATCTCGGAGTCATATTTTTTTTACGGAGTCAAACCACAACAAATTCCTTTCTTATCAGTGACCGAGTTTGGTTTCTTTTGAAAGTCTAGCTTACTAATTTTTACAAAACAGCTTTATACATATCACACTTTGTGAAAGGCAACTGGTTATCTACCATTCCTAGCTGCTCAGCATGATTCACATGCCACCAGCTGACCTTTTATGGCTGCCCCAGAAGGTGGGTCCCTCGAACTCCACTTGAAACTGACTCGGAGGTGGTAATGAGGCCTGGAGAACACCACTCACTTGACAAACTCGCCAATGGACTTGAAATGCTCTCGGGTGCAGTAGTAGCAGCTCTGCCAGCTGGCCGAAATTCCGCCCGCAACCCCACCACTTCCACTGGCGGTGGATAGCTTCCTGGAGGCGGCGGATCCTGGCTCAGGAGCGGCAGCTGAGTCGCCGGCTGGTCGCGTTGTGGCCATTACACATGCCCCGCGGTGCTGTTCCCGCGCCGTATGCTTCTCCACCGGATATTTCCTCGCTCGTCTCGTCACCCAATCGTTGACGTGTTATGTCAATGTTTGCTCTCTATCTGCGCTCTGTTCGGAACAGTGGTATATGTTGCATTTTGGGGTGCTCCAAGATAGCTCCACTCTCGTAGTTTATTCACAGTTGTAGGGCCAAGGCCGTTGACACCACCATTTGGGTGTTTTCTGTTGCTCTTTTATAAAAAAAAGTTAATGTTTTGGTGCGGCTGTTGATGAGGCACCAGTGTTGCCAGACCACATAAATGCAATTATACTAAATCTCTGGAGAAACTAGTATTTTTACAAGACAACTTAGAAAATATATATTATTTTAGTTATATTGTATTCATAGTCTTTATTTTGTCATTTATATTTTTATTATAATTATTAAAATAAAATATTTTTCATTTTTATACATATTTTTATTTAATTTAAATCCTTATCTAGTCCTATCAAACGTTTACCAACACTACCACCTGCCAGAAATCAGCTGTCTGTCGAAATTCAACGGCTCCCAACATTTTGCGGGATTCCATATTTTTAAATCTCTAAAGAAGCAGGACTACGGACGTTCATATATCAAGATTCAGTTTTCAACCAGTGGAATCATGCGTTTGCGGCGCCGTTTCATTGCTGTCGCGGTTGCCGTAGTCGTCCTGTGGTTTATATTGCTCCTCATGGGCTCGGGTATAATTATGGACTTTGATAGTCCTGGTCCTGGCTCCCAGGATGAGCCTGTGGAGTTGCTCTGGTGGTCTCGTCACATGTCCTGGAACTACGATGTGGAACGCCAGTGCGGCATATACACTTGTCGCATCACCAACAAGCGGAAACGCTTGAGAACATCCAGGGTTTGTGTTAAAACCTCATCCGGCTGAGATTTTGATAAGAATACTTGGGGGACGTGTAGTATATATGGGGGCATTATGTTCAAATTAAAGCTGAGATAGTCAGTACTGAAAATAAATATATTATAAACATATTTTCGCAGGGAGTGCTATTCTACGGCTCGGATTTGGATGTTGGAGACTTCCCACTGCCTCGTCGCCCACAGCATGTATGGGCTTTGCTGCACGAGGAGTCGCCCAGGAATGTGCCATTCGTACCACACAACGAGTTCCTTCGCCACTTTCACGCCACCTCCACATTCAGTCGCTTCAGCACCTTTCCCCTAACCACCCAGTACCTTCCAAGCGCCATGGCGCTCACCTCGAAGGACTATTTTGTTACGTTTGCCGGGAAATCTTCATCGGGATATCGCCCATCAACGTCGGTGGTGTTCCTGCAGAGTGATTGCGACACAATGACCGGACGAGAGGACTACGTGAAGGAGTTGATGAAATATGTGGAGGTGGATTCCTACGGAGCTTGCCTTCAAAACAAGAAACTGCCAAAAAGGCAAGTAGGCTGAGTTAATACTGTGCCCAGTCCCCCATCACATATCTCTCATTACTCAAACGTAAACTCATAAGCTCATAGTATACAGCTCACAATATATCTAGAAATTTAAATAATTATGGAGTCCCCTGAGTCCCAACAACTGCCACAGATTTGCTGCACCGAGTGCTGGGAGTCGTTGGGTGGTACCTTGCCTTCTAAGAAGCCTTCCCCTGTTACTTCAAGCCAAGCAATAGTTAATTCTGACGAGGCTAAAAATGGACAACAGGGCTCTTCTAAGGAAAACGATTCTGAAGAGGAAAAACCGTGCTGCTCCCGTTCGACTAAGCAACAATTTAAATTTTAAGAAGTTAAATATTAATCCAGAGCCCCATAGTTTTGATAGTAGAGCTGTTATATATTTTTTAATATTTATGCAATTGATCCAACACAAAAGTAATGTTTAGTTTTGGAAATCAATACTTTAATATAACCTATAACTTTTCATTTCTTACAGCCTCCAAAAAGACTACCTAAACAATCTATATTCGCCGGAGCTGTTAAAATTTTTATCTGGCTACAAGTTTATGATTGCCATTGAGAACGCTGCTTGTCCGGATTATATAACCGAAAAGTTTTGGCGTCCGCTGGTTATGGGAGTTGTGCCTATTTACTTTGGATCGCCTACAATAAAAGCAAGTCTAAGCCGAAAGAAACAAACAATTTATTAATATTCAACTTATATTTCAGTATTGGGAACCAAACAAAAAATCTGCCATTTATGTGGATGACTTTCCACATCCACGGGCATTAGCCAAATACCTGCACGAAGTGGCCGATAATGAGACTGAGTACGATTCGTACAGATTCCACAAAATTAACTGGCAAAGCCCCATTAAGAATAATAATTTAAACTACAACTTGTTAACTCGTCGATACCATATAGGAGATACCTCTCCTGGAGGAAGTCTCTTCGAAAGATTTGAGTGCTCAGTTTGCAGATATGTGATAACCACCGCCAGGAACGTAAGGGCTGACATTGCCCACTACGATTGCCCCATAGAACCGATCTACGCCCATTTGGAGTCACAGCAGGAGCCTGAGAATGTTGGCGACTGGAGATCCATGATGCAGGTGGGAAAGTGTCAAGCAAAAATCCTAGACACATTCTTTCGTCGCAATTACAGCTATACCAGAGCGGACTTTGATGCTGAACTCAATCGTAGAATGGACAAAAGCGACTGCGCACCTTAAAAATGTGTTTCATTTATTTAAATAGTTTGACTGACGGCGACAAATAGTTAACTCTGGTTTAAACCAAAAAAATTGTGATAATCTAGATTCTAGAATTATAAACTGGTATATTGTGAAATATTTTCACTCCTTCTCACTTTTCAAGTGTTCGTAAATACATTGACTATTTCAACCTCAAATTTATTATTTTATTGGCTTCTGGTATAGGTTCTAAAGAGGTCTTTGCAGACAGACAATTTAAAAAAAATCTAAAAAATATTTTGTTTGTATATTTTGATGCAGATTTACAGAGAATTGATCTACAAATCGTTTAAGGTGTGCCTCAGTAGAATCGGATGATTTTTGGCCAAGATATGGCCATTGCGGTGGGCCGAACGGTGCCCCCATGCATTTTTCAGGATTTTCAAGGGGACCCATCATGGAAATAGTTTTTTGATTTTTTGTCAAATTTCCTGATGGAAATCTAAAAATTGTTCAAACAAGTAATTTATTTTCATGTTGCTCAATAAATCTTGTCCTTGATCTCCACAACGGACTCCATTCCGCCAACAAACTCTTCTTTGTCCAACATATTCAGTTTCACCTTGATGAGACCTCGGGGCGAGGTAACGGCCCAACCCGAGGTGTCGAGCATCATTTTTTTTATGTAGTATTTACCCTTGGGTATCGGACAAACGGTTCCGCCCTCCAAGTCCAAGTCTGTGTTTACTCCTGG
Organism: Drosophila bipectinata; assembly: GCF_030179905.1. Taxonomy (NCBI): domain Eukaryota; kingdom Metazoa; phylum Arthropoda; class Insecta; order Diptera; family Drosophilidae; genus Drosophila; species Drosophila bipectinata. Next base: position 2,491,282 of record NC_091736.1, read on the forward strand.
TATTAGAGATCCCTCCAAAAATCTATCGTAGTACAGTCGGATAACGTCGCAGAATGGCATTGGCGGCACCTCCAATGGCATAAGCTTGAATCCACTTGTGCCAGCATCCGAATACACACTCACTGAGCCGAAAATTTTATTAGGAATATCCTCTACGAACTCAATCGTACCGTTAATAGCTTTTTCTCGGCCAATGAGTTTCAGATCAGTCTTGAATAATCTCCCAGGATAATTGTTTACAGCAACACTTACGTAATCATACGGTTGATTCCAACTCTAAATATTAAATTAATATATATGTAGGTATGTTCCCAGAGAATATAGTATTCCTTTAGCTCACATTAACTGTTGAATTCCAGGAGAACACAATAATAAGCAAAAAGGATAATCTACAAAAACTGAAACAAGCCATGTTTAATTTTATATTTTACACTATTCTCGTTAGCGGTATTAGCGTTTTATTTATACACAATATCCAGTTGATATTCTTCTATAATTAGGAGGATTGATTTAAGCGATTTGATCTTTTGTCTCCGCCAATTTCATGTTTTGTTTCTCCACCCATTTTAAATAAGTGAACTGGCGATAGATACATAGTTTTTGTCACGATTGCAAATAAAAAATCTAAATACGACACCTATAATTTTACACTCTTTTTACTTAAATTATTTTCAATTTCATAATCGTACTGTGAATAGTTTCAACTTCACATTCAGTTATTTATTTAACTATAATCTGATTCTTCTTGGCCTTTAACAGAAGACGTGGGTCGTTCTTATATCGCACAAATATTTCGCTTTTGAAAACGTCAAATTTTCTCCGATTGGCATTGTTCTGCTGCTCAAGGACAAAAAATTGAAAGTGGAGAATCGATCTAGAAATCGTTTAAGGTATTCCGCTCAAGGATCGGACGAAAACTGGCAAAGATATGGACATCGCAGTGGCCCATAGGGGTACTCCCCATACATTCCCCAGTTTTCATGGGAGTCTCCATGGAAAAATTGACAAAAAATCTGAAAATATTTTTGCCTTGGGGTTTTGATGCAGATTGGTGGAGAATCGATCTAGAAATCGTTTAAGGTGTTCCGCTCAAGGATCGGACGAAAACTGGCAAAGATATGGACATCGCAGTGGCCCATAGGGGTACTCCCCATACATTCCCCAGTTTTCATGGGAGTCTCCATGGAAAATTGACAAAAAATCTGAAAATATTTTTGCCTTGGGGTTTTGATGCAGATTGGTGGAGAATCGATCTAGAAATCGTTTAAGGTGTTCCGCTCAAGGATCGGAAGAAAACTGCCAAAGATATGGACTTCGCAGTGGCCCATAGGGGTACTCCCCATACATTCCCCAGTTTTCATGGGAGTCTCCATGGAAAAATTGACAAAAAATCTAAAAAATATTTTGTTTGTAGATTTTGATGCAGATTTACAGAGAATTGATCTACAAATCGTTTAAGGTGTGCCTCAGTAGAATCGGACGATTTTTGGCCAAGATATGCCCATCGCGGTGGGCCAAACTGTGCCCCCATGCATTTTTCTGGATTTTCAAGGGGACCCATCAGGAAATTTGACAAAAAATCTAAAAAATATTTTGTTTGTAGATTTTGATGCAGGTTTACAGAGAATTGATTTACAAATCGTTTAAGGTGTGCCTCAGTGGAATCGGATGATTTTTGGCCAAGATATGGCCATCGCGGTGGGCCGAACTGTGCCCCCATGCATTTTTCAGGATTTTCAAGGGGACCCATCAGGAAATTTGACAAAAAATCTAAAAAATATTTAAAAATGAAATTCAAGTTTAATCTTCAGTTTTAAAATACATTTTATAATTTTGTTTTGAATCTTGCGATAGTTGTTGGACTGCTGCCTTGAAACACTCCAATAATTCGTTCATTCCTTTATTACTGGGACGAGCTTCAAAAATCCTTTCCATTCCCTCTTCTGCCGGTTTCTCTCCACAGAAATATAGTCATTCTTGTTCTGATTGGGGTACAGATAGTATGTCGAACGTACTGTCTTTTCCTCCGAATCTATATTTACAGAGGACGTCTTTGGAGAAACAACGCAGGACATGAATTTTTAAGAATCGTCCTTGTCGGTGCAGCATGTTTCCAAGGAAGATTGGGTTGGTTTGGGGGAGAGACTTATAGAGGATACAGAATTCTTTGCTGAAAGATTTGCTTAAGATTTAATTTTTTCGAGAATATTTTGAAAATAGGATACATCATCAGTCACATTCTTTGAAATTTGACTAGATTTTGAGTCAATTTCCATGGAATTTTCGATCATATTTTCCTTAGAAATTTTTCCTTGTGATTTCTCTTGGCGTACTTGGCTTGGTCCAGATCTATCAGGTAAAAGATCATCCTTAGAGTCGAAGTTTACTTGAATTTTGGTATGTTTCCTGAAAGGTGCGATGCCTTTGTTGGCTGCCTTTTTGAATTTCTCGGTCGGTTGTCTCCCCATTCGTTCCATCTCCCTAAGTAGTATTTTCTTGAAATCCCGTCGATATGGTGCCGCCGAATCCTTATTAATTATCGCTATCCGCCTTAAAAGTTCCTTCCGGTCTTGAGTGCACTGGGCCTTGGTTTTAAGTTTGCGACCACGGCCCTTCATGGAGGTTGCTTTAAAAGAGGTCTTGCATCGGGGCTTCCTGAACTTGGGTGTAATCGTCTTTGCTTTGCATCGAGGCAACGGCTGTCTTTTTTTAAAATCACCGCAAAATACGCATCTACTCTTGAATTCACAGAGCATTCGATTTTTTCTATTAGCCATTATGATGGTTGTCTGTGTAGAAATCACAAGAAATTTTACTTCGTTAAAATTAAAAGAAAAGTGAAAGTATAAATATGGGGTCTCATTTATTTTTGAGACCTGATGTTAGCAGTTGTTGTACACGACTGAAGTTTTTTTCGATAAAGTTTCATACGTGAGTTTGACAGAAATTTCAAAAGATACCAGAAGATATGGTTTATTTTAGAAATACTAAAACTAAAATTTTTTCTACAAGTATAACGTTGCGATACAAGTTAAAACGATACTTTGAATGAATTATATTTAAAATTCTAATTTCAAATAATGGAAAAAATCAAAACATTAAAAAAAAAGAAAACTTGATTTAGAAACCTCATAAAAAGGATTCTAGTTGTTTTTCTCTGACAAGATCCAAAAATGTCGTTTGTGGGTACTCTCCACAGGGGGCTAGATTCACAGATAATTATCCATCAATTGTATTGGAAATATAAATATTGCAACCCCAGTTTTTAGTCAAGTCAGAATTAAAAATATTGTATTACAATTAAGGTATATTTTATTAACAATTAAACACAATAATCAAGCATTTATTTGGAGTATTGTAGTTCTTTATAAGGTCCTCCTCCTAAGGCTTAAAGTTCTTGTCGCAAGTACCTTTGGAACGTAGAAGTGCCTCGAATAGTCCTTCGAAGAACTCTTTTAATGCTTCTTCTCCATGATTAAGGGAACCATATACGATACCAGTTTCAAATAAAGATTTTAGAACGGCTTTTACTTGTTCCTCAGGGAAAAATTCTTCTTGATTCCGCAATGATAATAGAAATGATATTGGATCTGTTACTGGAAGGGATGTATTGGGAGAGAATACGGCTAAGGACATCGAATTATTATCAACCGTTTGAAAGCCTAGGTTTGGCATGGATAGTGAAAATTTCGGGAATACCATATTCTGGGACATTATATTTTGCCCGAAAGTAATATTCCATGCACTTTTTCCCTGGTTTTGATTGATCTCCAACTCTGTCCTCGGACCACAGCCCTCAAATAAAATGTCTTCCTGGGAGCTTGAATTTCCACATGGAATAGTAAACTGAATAGATTTTCCGCTAGGTTCGAATGACTTTGCCATAGCCCGTTTGAAATCTTCACCAGATTGTCTTCCCAGTTGATCCATCTGATTCTGGACTTCCATTTGGTCAGGCTTTGCAGAGATCGCATTTGGGAGAAACTCATTCAAATAGGACCATCCAAATGGCCGACTATTTGGAGGAAAATCCATGTTGGATGCCATGGCAGTCTGGTCCGCCATTTCGACATCCGATGGTAGTCTACCAAGTCGATTCATCTCCCTATGTATTACTTCCTTGTAGTTGCGTTTATTTGGGAAAAACTGATCCTCCACTTCCATTCTTTCAGGCTTTTCGGAGATCGCATTTGGGAGAAACTCATTCAAATAGGACCATCCAAATGGCCGACTATTTGGAGAAAAATCCATGTTGGATGTCTGTTGGATGGCAGTCTGGTCCGCCATTTCAATATCTACCGATGATCTACCAAGTCGTTTCATCTCCCTATGTATTACTCTCTTGAATTTCTGTTTATTGGGGAAACACTGATCCTCCTCTTCGACTCGACGCTTTTTGGAGATCACATTTGGAGGGAGCTCTTTTAAATAGGACCACTAACCATACAGCATATAGACAACCCATTTCATACAACGAAAATGGACGCGAAAATTTCTTGCGACAGGCCCCAGCAGGCCCCAGAGCGGATTTCTTACGCTCTTTTACGCTCATCGTTCGTTCATCTTACGCTCATTCTCGCATTAAATGTTTTCTGTTTCTCAGTCTCTAAACGGAGCGCGATGAAGAAGGTTGGCCTGCGCTTCGGTTGATCTTTGTGTGTATGCGTGTCACACATTCACATACACGGGTGTATGTGTGCGTGCGATTTCGTTTCGAAGCCAGCGCACAAAATTTTGATTTTTCTTACTTTTCAGGCTTGCTACCCTAACCAAATTCGGGTATTCGTTATTTGATGAAATGACGAAAGAAATTATATTATTTTTTATATTATATTTTTTATTATTTCAGCATACATTTTTAATTTATTTAGGAATAAGATTGAGTGTTAGTAGTAAATGATTACTGTATATATATTTTTACGAATCATTAAAAATGAATATGAGAAAATGAGAAATGAGAAAATTTCAGAGTATATTTCAGTCGGAGTTACTCAAAACGCCTATATCCTTTAAGTTTTTCTTGTTCTGCAAGAGGTATCAGAAAACCAATGTAAATATGTATGTATATATATACAAATATATGTATATCTGTAAAAAATTCGAGCGGCGACTTTTTTAAAGTTCCAAAATATATAAGGAAATTATTAAATTGACGACAATAATTTAATTAAATCTCACAATAACCCAAATTAATAACAAGTGCCTGAAAAATTGTAAACAAAAAAGGTAAACAATTCCATCAGCTGTTTTCGTGTCTTCACCCTCCCCTAAAAATCATTCCATCGTTAGAGTAGGCATGCACAAGCCTCTTGCAGAACAACAAAAACTTAAAAGCAATCGGCGTTTTAAGTGACTCCGACTGAAATATACTCTGAAATTTTCTCATTTCTCATTTTCTCATATTCATTTTTAATGATTCGTAAAAATATATATACAGTAATCATTTACTACTAACACTCAATCTTATTCCTAAATAAATTAAAAATGTATGCTGAAATAATAAAAAATATAATATAAAAAATAATATAATTTCTTTCGTCATTTCATCAAATAACGAATACCCGAATTTGGTTAGGGTAGCAAGCCTGAAAAGTAAGAAAAATCAAAATTTTGTGCGCTGGCTTCGAAACGAAATCGCACGCACACATACACCCGTGTATGTGAATGTGTGACACGCATACACACAAAGATCAACCGAAGCGCAGGCCAACCTTCTTCATCGCGCTCCGTTTAGAGACTGAGAAACAGAAAACATTTAATGCGAGAATGAGCGTAAGATGAACGAACGATGAGCGTAAAAGAGCGTAAGAAATCCGCTCTGGGGCCTGCTGGGGCCTGTCGCAAGAAATTTTCGCGTCCATTTTCGTTGTATGAAATGGGTTGTCTATATGCTGTATGGTTAGTGATAGGACCATCCAAATGGCCGACTATTTTGAGAAAACTGCCTTTTCTGTGACATGGCAGTCTTGTCGGCAATTTGATTCTCTTTAGTAGGCTCTCTACCAAGTCGTTTCATCTCCCTAAATATTATTCCCTTCATATCCTGCCCGTTTGCTTCAGTTTCCATCATTGTTGTTGCTTCCCCATGTTGCTGCTGGAATAGATCATTTGAAGAAGCTTTTTTCCGATTGGATGACATCAAGGAGAGAACCGAAGATTCAGAATTCTTAGCCGAAATATTTTTGACAGTTGAAATTGTTTTTGAATCGATTTTCTTCGACTTTGATGTCCATAGTCGAAAGCAACTAGGTAAATATTTGTTGGAAACTGCCTTTGGTTCTTTCGCAGCCTTTTTGAAGTTGGTTGAAGGTTGTCTCCCCAGTCGATTCATCTCTCTGAGAATTACTTTTTTGAAGTCCTGTCCATTTTCCAACATGGTATCATTCTCATTCTTAATTATTTCAATATTTGCTAAAAATTCCTTTCGCTTCTTAACAAGCCTAGATTTCATTTTTAGATCCCGGGCCTTTTGGCGCGACATGTAGTTCGCGAATGCAGCCATCTTCTGAGACTCGTACTCCCCGAATGCAGCACGTTTGAAAACTGCGGTAGGCTGTCTCCCTAGTCTCTCCATCTCCCTAAGTATTACTAACTTGAAACATGGTTCAGAAGTCGATGGAGTGTTATCTGCCAACATCATATCTTGCTGCTGTGGAGCAAGCCGTTTCCATATTAATGAAGCCCATGGGCACTTCTTGTAAGGGACCTTGAAACGAAAGATGCTGGAACTTATTGGCTTAGAGAACTTCTTCCTCCCTTTTTTAATTGGTTTTGACCGTGTTCTCTCTTTTTTAGCTCGCATTGTTCAAGAATCAAGAATAATAACGAAAATTTAGCTTTTTATAAATTTTAGAAAGGTTTAAAAATTTTAACTAATTCTGATTTTTTAGATTTGGGAAAAGTTTTAGGGCTTGTGTGTTACCCGGTCTAGTTGTTGTGTACAAGTGAAAATATTTAGAATAGACTCTCCTACTTCATTGTGACAGAAAGATCAAAGCGACTTGTTTTTATTTTTAGAAATAGTTTATCTTTAATTTCTTATGCAAATAGGTTTCTTAGACAATCACAGATGTTTAGTTTACAACGATGCGTTCTATGGAATATATACAAATGCTAGAGAAAAAGAATTTCACGAAAAAATTAGGCTTTATCTCGAGGTTCTACCATCGTCTTCAATAAATAATCTCTGAATTTCGTTTGGCAAGTTTGGGGTGCTCTCTTTCTGGGTGATCCATTATCCGAGGGATTTCAGCAAAAGGACGAAAATAGGTATTAGAACCAAAGTGGGCTTCAATCCATAACTGCCACCTCCGGCATTGGAAGGACTTGCAGTGGTTGGCTGGCCTGGTCCTGTGATGTCAGTTGTGGGTCCATCCGATTTGGCGTCTGGATTGTAATCTCCGCATGTGGGGAAGTTCTCGGGTACGGGGACCATTTGGTCGTCGTTACCCACTTTGAAGACCAGGGCCATGCCAATCTCAGCATGGAACTCAATGTGGCAGTGGAAGAGCCAATATCCCGGGTTAGAGGCCTCGAATCTAATGATGGTGTAGCCACCATCTGGAACGGTCACAGTGTCCTTCACAGGCGGATGATGAAAGTTGCGTTTGAGTAAGTTAAATTGGTCTAGTTGTTTAACCTGTTAAATGATAAATGGTAAGTGTTAAATAATAAATTATATAATATTACTCCCTCACCATTTCGACGGTCACATTCTCTCCCAACCTCTCCAATCCCATGACTCTGAAGGCATTGCCGTGCAAATGGAACGGATGATTGGCATAATACTGGAAGCCCTCGTCCACAATGATTAGCTCCACCACTGCCCCAAGGTGCACCTGTAGCACATGGTGGCATTTGCAGAACTCCGTCCGGCAATCAATGCCCTGATCCGCCAGGCTCGTCTCGTTACAGAAGTCCGATTCCTTGAGCTGGCTCCTCGCAGGCAGCAACGCCAGAGATGGAAAGTCCAAGGTAATGTGATTCAACTGCGGAGTGTAGAGACGGTTCACTTGGGTCATTTCCATGTCCATGGCATAGAGGTCTTTGTCGTGGAAGTCGGGATTGTTTTTCGTATAGAAATCGTAGTAGACAAAGAACTTAAAGTCGGCCTCCGGCTTGAGGGTGTCCTCGTCTATGCCAGACACATGGTCATAGATGGGCAGGGCTCGCATCTCGGCCACAGTTTTGGTGTCCGGATATCCAGGACCTCGATTCATCACATTCAGCTCGATGCCGTCCGCCTTGTGGGCATAGCTGAGTTCTGCCGAGGGCTCCTCGTCCGGAGCTCCCTCATATCGGAGAATGGCCACCTGGAAGGCCGAGGTGAAGACCTCGCTGCAGTCCATCAGGCCCTTCAAGCGAATCCAGTAGTTTCCCACATCCATGTTGGCATTGAGAACAAAGTCGAAGCGCTCTCCGGAATATGTGACTATGGAGCCCACCTCCATGGCCTCGATATCGAAGCCATCCGAGTTTATGGCCGTAAGATTGTGGTGATCTATGGACACAACAATAGGACAGTTGAGGTACTCAGCATTGATGATCCTCATGCGGTAGCGGAAGCCCTTGCGTACATGGTAGACCTGATGAGGCACCAATTCCAGAGGGATCTGGTTTAGATTGCCTCTCTTCTGGCGGGAGTGCACTGGAAAAAGCTTGGTGGTCTGATTGTTCTTGGCCAGGCGAGCTTGACGCGGCAGCGTTTGAACGAAGTCCACCTGGGATTTGGGCAGTGGTTCCAGAGGCTGGGTGGTTCTACTCTCCTCAGTACGACGATGCATTTGCTTGGCCTCCTCCCAAATGCGATTGTAATAACGCCCTCGGCCATTGATGAGTAGGTTGTGTGGCTTGTTGTCACCACGGGAATGGTGGTGGAAGGCAAACACACTAACTCCCGGCTCATGGATCCAATCCTGGACAACCATCACATGATCACTCAAATCGAAATCGTAGAGTGCGCCATGGGGCTCGGCGGCTTTGGGTTTCCGGATGATGAGAGCTCCAAAGACCCCATCGCCGCGCTGCATTCCCGTGTGCGAGTGCCAGAAATGAGTTCCCGAAAGATCGGCTGGGAAGGAGTACCGGAACGTGGCATGCGGCGTGATGGGACACTGCGTTATGTGCGGCACTCCGTCCATATAGGGCGTCTTCTTTTGGTGCAGACCATGCCAGTGGATGGTGGTGCTCTCGCCCAGCAGATGGTTCTTCACATCCACCACAATCTGATCGCCTTCGCAGACTTCTATAGAGGGCCCTGGCATCATGCGGTTTACCACAGTGATGCTCCGCTCGAGGCCGTCGCCCATGACGCAGTGCGGCCGGGAGCAGTCTGTGAGGTTCCGAGGGCAGTCGAAGCAGGCCTTGGAGAAGGTCTGGTACCACTCCACCACGAATTTGTACCGGCAGGTCATGGGCTCAGCTCCCATCTGGCAGTCTCGGTTGCAGGGATGCTGGCGATAAAACTCGGCGGTCCAAATGTCATCGGAGGACTCCGCCGCATCAGCTTCCGCGATTTCTTCCACTCGGGATGCCTTTAAGGGTCTGCAGTAGGGACAGCAGTTTCTCTCCTCCAACCTGGATGGCGGACAGTCTTCGGTCAAGGCGGGACAGTTCCTCTTGTAGGTGTTTATGATGATCTGTCCATTGGCCAGGCGGCCACATTCCAGCAAAGTGCAATCGGCATCATTGTGCCAGGACTCACCCACAGCATACAGGGAGTGATTGTGCTGGCAGTGAGTTCTCACACATTCCCCGCAACAGCTACCCTCGACACTACGCAGCTCAGAACCCTAAAATGGAAAAATTATTAATATTAATTATTACAAATTAATTGAATTACTAACCACTTCGCAGTAGAACTCATTGCAGTCGACCTGGGTAACCACTATATGAGCCTGAGGATCCTTGGCCACTCCCGCTGCACAGGAGTATACCAGACAGGGATCCTTGGCAGAAAACCACACAGCTCCGAGTTCCTTGCGGTACGTATTATTGTGTTCCTGGTAAAGGCATATGGTATTGTCAACTGAAAAAGAATATAATATTTGTCTAAACGTTGAGGAAAATTGTATCTGAGTTTTTAATTTATTTATTCTATTGTCATCGCAAACAATTGCTTTTGTGTCTCTAAGCCATTGGTAAATACAAATCTTATGGCCATAAACAAAAGCAACCAAAACGGAAAGACAAATGCAAACAATTTGGAGACCAAAAGACCATTTTTTGTGCCGGCATATCACGCGCCCGAGATTCACAATTTATTACTCATTTAATTGAATGTATGACATTATTTTCACACTTTTGTATTCTTTAATCTCTTTGTATGGCTTTCAAAATTCAGAGTGCTATTATTAGTACTTAAATGATCATTACACGTGCTAATCGCCCGTCTCCGGGTGCCTTGAACTCGCTCCCAGTTTGAGTCATGAATTGGACGACAGGTGTTAATTAAAATGAAAGTGAGAATTGTTGTGAAACTTTACTATTTTTGACATTAATAAAATATCTTAATCTTAGATAATCTTAGATTAAGAACAAGTTCTCATTAACCAAACACTAATTTGGCTTTAAAAAAGTTCCCAATCTATTAATTTATTGACTGAATCGTTTAAGAAATGCGATTTCTAGTGCAAAATCTGACAAGTGCCGACATTCGTATGCAAATCAGTGCACACATCAGTTAAGCGGCGATAAAATGCAAATTAAAATGCCATCAAGATCCGGATCTGGTGGAATTCTCTGACCCGGTTATATGTAGGTAGTAGTTTATTCCGTAGACCAGTTAATTATAATTAAAGTGCCCTTTATAAAAGCTATGTGACTAAGCGTGACATAGCAATGGCCGATCCAATTGGGGAATATTCGAGTGGCCGGCTAATCTAGCAGACCTTGCCATTGGCCCATAAATACAGTCGGCCATAAAGGCGGCTTAGCCAAACAGCACGTCTCAAAGAAAACTTAGTTGATTGGCAAATCACAGCTAAAAATACACTCAAATTAAAAAACAATTAACTTTACGACAACAATCGACATGAAATGGCGATTAAAAATCAGATAAGCTGATAAGATGTTTTTGTTTTGCTTCCAAGAACAAAAAAGATTCCATTACTTGTGAAGTGAAATGTTTATAAAAAAAAGAACAATATCCATTGTAAAGTAATTTGGGGTAATGTTATAATTTAAGATTTAGGAGGGGCTATAGAAGATACTATTTTAGAGTTTATTTTTAGACGACCATTTATCTATTTCAAGTAGACTTTTAAGACTGAACTAAACTCATCCTGGTTTATATTTTTATTTCCCATTTTTAAAAGGGCGACAGCAGCTGCTTGGCATATAAATTATATTCGTATTATATGCGAATGTTGCACGTAGATATCACGTATACGTAGTATGTACACACACGTACTTTCATACATTTATTTATAACCAGATCCGTTAGGTGGCTGTCTGTCAGTTGAGCATTAAGGCCGCGTTTATTGACTGTTTTTTTTTTCCTTTTCTGTTAAGACCGTGCGCGGGTTTTGGCGGCGGAGCTGCATCGTTTATTGGCTCGTTATGTCCATTATTATGATTGCCTGTCGTTTGTTTTAACCATCAAGCACTCGCTTGATTATTTGCCGGACTTACGCAAAGTTACAGGCTTCTGCCAGGTGGGCCGGTACTTAATTTTCGCATGGGAGTGGCAATCGTTATTTACATGTATTGTTTAATTGTTAAGGCTAACACATGGGTGTACATTATTACCAAGTGATAATGATTTTGCCGGCAATAATGTTGGTCAAGGTTGGAACCCGTGAAATTAATAACTCAAGCTTTTGAAGCAATATCTTTTCTTGTAAAAACAAACATTGATCATTTTTGTATCAGATAAGATCATTTTGTAATATATTAAGTGTATAATTAAATTTTAATAAATAAATCTTTAAACTTACCCTTTGTTTCATTTACAGTTTGCAAGCCACTGGCCAGCCCCACACACATGGCTGTTAGGACTGTTAACGTTAACAGCGTCGCGTTTAATCTGCTGTTGATGACCCGCATTTTGTTGCTGGTTTTGTTATTATTTATGATAATGCTTGTGGTAGTTGTTGTTTTTGTTTCGGCCAGGCTCATTTGGTCATAATTATGGCTTACGCTTATTCAATTTGCGGTTATTGTTTTTATTTCGACTTTTTTTTGGTTGGATGTGACTGTCTCTTATTGAATATTTTGGAAGTTATTGAATTTTATGCGGAAGTTGTTGTTTATTTTAACCACCAATTGCCTGCAAATGAGAGAAATAAAACGAACATTGACTATTATTACTACAAGTTGGGTCTGAAATTACACTTAATATGGCTATAATATGTATTTATTCAACTAGCGAATTTTAGCATTTAATTGCAATGTTTTTCTTATTTTTACCAATTAACTGAATATTTGACTTGCTTGGCAGATGGTCCAGTTATTTGTTTGCCAAAAACGTGTTGCTTTGTCATAAAAATTATTGAATTTATATTATTTAGCGGGTTCTGGTTCAAGGCCCAGGGTCTGAGGCCTTGAAATTAAAGCCACGTTTGTCCTAATTCATTTAAGCCTTTTTTTATTGAATTAGAAATTCTCTCCATATGTTTACAAACAAATTGGCCAGGCCGTGGCCCAAACAAGTTTTCCCCCAATTAACAATAACAATTACAGAAAATTGCTTTACTTCCCTCTACTCCCAATCTCAATCAATAGAAATTCGCACGCCTAGCCCTATAACCAGCCCAGCAGCCTTTATTGACCTCCTTGGCCAGAAGAATGAAGCACGCACATGGCCAGAAAGGGCAAACATATGAGGGAATATATTGTATATTAAGTTAAGTATGATTTACGGCCTGACGGTAAATATCACTCATACGCTCCGTGGTACCCTTGCTGGTAGCCAGATGCCTTCGATGTGTGTGAGTCCTTGCTTGGTCCTATCAGCACATGGCCAGCACATGGATTCTCAGGCTCAACTCAAGACACTGGACCAGCAACACACTCTCATAAAGCACGTACAAATTTAATTAATTAGCACGCTGTTTCTTAAACACATACACACACAACACTCACGAAAAGCCGAAACTCACGTCCGGCGCGAGTCCGCCGTCCAGAAGCCAAAGTCCGCCGGAGTCCATGGAGACACTCCACCCCCCCAAGGCTGCCCCATATAAAGAAAACTGCGCATAAATTATGAAAAGCAAAAACACAAAAATGATGCCGGCAAGAAAAATACGAAAGAAAAGGCCCCATAAAGTTTTCTCAACGCTGTCATTATGCGAACTTTAGAAATACCATTAAAATTTTATTTTATTAAAAAAATTAAATAAGAATAAAAAGATAAGATAGAAAGGTTTGTACCATTCAAAAGAATAATTTAAAATATTGTTTTATAGAGTATTCAAAAATCTATTATGTTATTTCAGGTAAAAATTCTGGGACCCTCTCAAGACTATCTCCATGACTTCCAGTTTTATTTGGCAACACTTGAAACATCTTAAAGATTTATGTACTGTGAGTACCTTTAGGGCCCATGGACCCAACGCACTTCCGTTAATTAGGAATTAAGTGCCCTGCCTACATAGCACTTAATTCAAGTCTAAAAAGAAAAAACCGTAAAATGTAAAATTCAATAAAAAGCTATTAAAAGTATATAAGTAATTTGGCGGGGAATTTAATTGTCGAATAAACTTTGCTGACCCGGAACTAAGATCTTAATGACTGAAGCTCCGGCACGGACAAATCAATAATCAATCAAAATATTTCGATGACGACATGTCTTTTCACAATTAGGGCTCAAGAATGCTTCCCAAAGGTGGCTTTATTAATTATGATCGGCTTTCATGATATTCTCTAGTGGTCTTGACTGGTTTTCTGACAAACTGTAAAATCACTTTGAGCCGCAATTACATTAATACTCTTTGATTCGCAAACTGCGAAAGCCACGTGACATGACTCATGTGGACTAGAAGTGTTCATTTGATTTCGAGTTTCATTAAAATCCCACAGGGGTATTCCCTGCAAATTAGCACTTATGTGTGTAAAATGTGTAACTTTGTGTTTTCTTTTGCGGTAAGTTTATGAATATTTATATATATTTTCTTAGAAAATAGAACTTGGCTTGGGTTGCGGTTCCTCTTGAGTGGCCACAGTAATTGGAGATTCCCCAATCAATTTAAATATTTAATCTTGAGAAAGGGGAACAATCAAAATATAAGATAATCGAAGCCTATAACAAAGTTCCAAATGTGTGAATTTTTTTTTTAAATAATCTCGTATGACTAAGGGGGTCAGCCCCTAACAATACTCCTTCTAAAGTATCTACTTTGTGTTTATATGTTCCCTTAAGTGGACTTTCAAGTTGGTACTTCAACTTGAAATATATTATTTAATCAGACTTTTTCCCTTTTCAAGAGCATTCTGAGAGGTATTTATGCCTTCCATTGATTCAACATAATCAGATTACCAATGTTTTTGGGTTCGCTTTATGGCCAATTTCTTTTTAAATAAATTTCACCGTCAATCAGAAATTGTTGTTATGCAAAGTTGGCTTTTATATATTTTTGCTGAGCTACTTGTGTAGATATTTTTTTTTTTCTGTTAAGTACCTACTGCCGAATAACACGTTCATAAAAAAGTTGCATAATTCCCAAAGAGTCTTCCGTTTCACGTTTTTACATATAATTATCGGCTTGTTTATTATAATTTGATTTATTTGAGACCGTTTTTTTTTACGAGTATCTTCTCCGTTTGGCCATTTATTTTGACAACAATTAGCCGATGCTGCTGCCGCTTGACCGCATTTTTGGTTTTTTTCGTTATTTTATTATTTGTTGGCCATATGTTGAGGTAGGCAAGGGAAGAGTGAAATGCGATAAAAATTATGGCAATAGCAGAGATGGAGTGGAAGATTTTTAATCGGCTTATCGTTGGGCCGGAGATACTCGCTTGAAACGATTGGCAATCGTTGGGGGTTTCCCTACTACTCTCCTTGGGAAATCCCTGACATGTCAGGGATCCGTCTTTAAAGCCATGTTCTCGCCAACATCGTTGACCACTCAAAAGACGGTTTTCTTCTTCGGGGGAACCAGTATATGAAGAGGTGCTTTTCATTACAGGTCCGAACCAAAACAAAGAAACCAAAAATCAAAACAAACTTTGAATTGTGTTACGTGCCTTGGAGCTTGGAGAACAAAAACAGAAACCTTTTTTTTAGATTTGTATATGTTTGTGGAAAAAATTCAGAGGTAATTTATGAATCGTAAGTCATGTATTTCAAAGATTAATCTTGAGGGTTAAGTAGATTTTTCTTGTCGCTGATTGTAGTCTGTGTGGGTAAATGAACTGGGCAATTGTTTTTTGTTTTCTTGACTGGGCCTGGGCCGCCGACATGTTTTATCGGATTTATTTTCAATGTCAAGGCCATTCGTAAACGGTGGGAAAATATTTCAAATTATTCAACTTTAGAAAAGGTATGTTTGAGACACGCTAACTTCAATAAATTTTGGACCCTATTACTTGAAAAAGTTAAAGATAAATAAGCTTATCGTATGAGTCTATATAGTTTAAAACTATAATCTTTGTTTAGAAATTACGAAATGTTTTGTCTGTTGAATGTATATATACGAAAGTGAAAATTCAAACAAAGTGTAGTTTAATGAGAGTAGGAAAATATGTTTTAAAGGACATCTTGAGGTTTTTAGTCTAAGGACTTGTAGGTCTTTTCAAGAAAACTTAAACGAATTCAAACCTTATAGTGTTTTGAAAATTACAAAGCAATAATTTCGCCACAAAACGATCCTCACCGTGTTATATCAAAGTTAATGTTTATAAAAATTTTTATGGAACACACTTAATAAATTTATGGCCTACGTGAAGTGTGTTAGTCAGTGTCCGCGGTGGAGATCGCTCTTTCGTGGCTTTATCCCAGCAGGTTTTTGCACTTATCACACGTCGCTGGGCATTATGATATCACAAAATACTATTTGCTTAGCACCGACGCGATTGAATTTTATTGCCTGGGTACCAGACTGGGGTCTGCTTCACGGAATTCTCTCGGATCCCGATCACACGACGGAATCGGCTGGGCAAAGTCCTTACGGGAAATGGTCCGGGAAATCGCACCGGAAACCTATTCGTAACTCGATGCGTACCGCTCGCCGTCTAAACTGCAACTAACTCGCGACAGATGCAGCTAAGGCGCTTTTGAAGATAGCCAACCTCGGCCGAAGAAAACACGCTAAAACTGAGTGCGATTTTAGCCCAGTTCATGACGAAGTCGACCCTTTTGGCCCGCTCGTTTCGACGGCTTCGGCAGCTGATAACGCTAAGCACGATCGGCTAAGAGAGTCAGCGAAAGAGCGAATCGAGCTCTCTCTGTTTTGCCGACTAATTAAACCGCACCTGTCGCTCCGTGTTGGCCATGTTAACAGCGGTACTTTGTTACCAGAGATCTCTATTGTGCTTATCTCCGCTGATTGGTCGAATGTTAAGAGCTCTTTTCAGAAGCTGCCGACATGCTTCCGTGTCTTGATTAGAATTTTTCGCCTGTTTTTCTAAGGCATTCCATGAGATCTTTATTTTTGACTGCACTTGGAAAAAATAAGAGCATAAATTAGAAAATAAAAATAGAAAATAATAATAATCCCATTTTAAAAACAGTTTATAGGTATTTAAAGTTAATTTTTAAACCCTTTTTTATGAAACATATGATTTTATAGGTATAAACCCTTTTAAAATTTATTTTCCAGTGCTAAGGCTTCCACCGATCTTTGCATTTATTAATAAACAAACTGGCTGTAGTTGTCACAGCATATTTGCATTGATATTTTAATTTCAGACATCTGCGTCTAGTCTGCTCAATGCTTGTTCGATTTGATTACTTTTTTCCCCTTTTTGAATAAGAGTCTTAACTAATATTGGAAATCAAGTTGCCGGTTGGCAAGGGGAAACTGGATTTTTGCGAAATTGCTATATGCGCTCGACTTGATTGCTTCTTGGCTTTAAATAGAATATGAGTTAAATGAGTTGCCAAGCTGATAAATTTATGTTCATTTTTGCAAAGGTTATTGAACGTTTAATCATATATATTTGAATATATTTTGAATAATTATGCCCAGTGCATCTAAAATATATTCACCACACTTTGAGAGGAAAAAGCTCCGGCTCTCTGGGTCTCGGCAACTCCATCCGGCAGCATCCTGTTGTTTGGTCCTGGCTGGCCGAAGACACGAACTCAACAGCCGACGAGTCCTTACTGGCAGAACGGCATGTCCTTTTCGCTGGCTGCGCGCTGCGTTCAGTTGCGTTTCGGTTACTGGTTCACTTAATATTCAGTTCGCTTGAGGACGTGCGTGCGGCAGGACTTGTGAGCGGAACCTCGATACGGCACTTGCCTGGCGGTCAATTGGTTAATGTGGCAACAATCGAACGGCCATCGCCCGGATGGGCGAACGGATAGACGGATGGATCCTGTGGAATGCTGAATATGTGCCAATATGCCAGTGGGCCTTTAATATCCGTGTCGCGTTTGCGGGTGTGTGCCAGTGAGTCAGTGGTGTGAGACAGTGTCCTTCGGCGGACTAACAGGTTCTCCCGTCCTGTCGAGTGTTAAAGTGCGGCCAAAAGTATTTCCGAAACAAAAAAATACGGCAGAAAGTTACAAATCTGCTGTCGCCTCTGTTATTTTTTTCGTCGACAAAAGTTTTTGGCCGAAAGGATTAAAGCCCTGAAACGGACCTACTGGAAGGTAAGTTGTCTAGTTTGTTTTTGTTTTTTACGGGGCTTCTGTTTTTTAACTCCATTTGGGTACTTTACCGGAAGAAACTTCAGTGTTGTCCCTTAGTTTTTCCTTTTGTAAGTGTTGTTTCGGGTTCACGCACTGCCCTGGGAGCCATAAAATAAATCAGCTAACATGTAGGTGGCCCTTTGTGCCGACTTCAATTTATTTTGGTCTCCGATGTCCCCGTCTCTGGATAGGGAGATAATCTATAGTAATGGCATCTGTCGGGTATAAGTTATGGGGATTATGAAATTAGAATTCATTTTTTGGGTAAAAGATTACAAGCAAGATAGTTTATACAAAAATAATATAATTTAATAGAGAATTATGGATTTTAAAAGAGGTTTCTTTTTGCATTAGTAGTTTTTTTATAACTTATCATAAAATTTATTAGGAATTATAGAAGCATGTGCCAAATCCTTAGTAGAACTTTGACCTAATAAAACCACACATTGTTTAAAGGGTCAACTACTTTAACTCCCATTCTTAGGGTACTCTCTTTATGGAATATTATTTAAAATATGGATTTTTTCTCTCAAGGGTCATCGTTGGGCCACAGTCTTTTGTTTCTCAGTTTCCCCAGACACTATCCATTGGCTTGCCCTTCTGCCCATTGTAGTTGGCTGTTTTTGGCCAAAACCAACAGCAAAAAGGTTTAATTTATGGTCCTTTCAGATTGGCCCTATGCCCACGATACATTTGCGAGACACTCATGCAGTGCCGAAAAGTTTTTTGTTGGCTGTCAGCTACGGTGACATTTTATGTGGAAGGACCAACACCAACACCAACACCAACATAACACAACAAACACACACCAAGAGCAATAAACATAAACTAAAAATAGTCACAAGTGCCCAACAAAAAAGTGCCGTAAAAGAAGTCGCCAAGGAATGCCAGTTGCCATTCCTCTCATTTATCAAAGTTTCACTTTTATGCGAGATTCGTGCTAGCAATGAAAATCCGTTATGCTTGGTAATTGAGTTATGAGCCGCCAACCAGAAGACTAACCCAACAAAAAAAACACATCAGGACTGCTTAACACTAACTTACCCACGAATACAGACAACAGCAAAAAACAGTTGCATTTATAGAGCAGACGTCACAGATGCCTTAAAGCCTGCAAAAAGGACATAAAACAGGGCAAGAGACAACCACGAAGGAGTAAAGCTCGAGCCCGAGCCACGAGAAATGTAATTAAGGCGGCAGAGTGAGAGTGAGACAGTAGGGCCATAAAACATGTACGCAAACAAAAATTAAGGCATAAACTACAATTGTTGAGATTATTGCACGTCGTGAGCTTAATGCAGCAGACAATGAGGACTGGAAGGACTCGTCGTTGCGTCGGCAAATGGGATGTCCTTTAATGGCTTTTCGCCTGCTTTATAATTTCGCAATTGTCATTGTCGTCACTGGCATGTAATTTCGCTTGATCGAACAGCTATTTGCCAGCCCGGGCCTGGTGTGGCTTCTGTTGCTGTCTCTCTCTCTGCTTCTTCTGCGGCAAATGGGGCGTATACACGATATGAATAATTTATGTTTAAATTGGAAAATGACTCGCAAACAAATAAAATTCTAATTGCCGGTTAGAACACACGCAGAAATGAGGTTAAATTGGTTTAAAGTTAAAGGAAAAGCCACAAAAGGGTCTACGACCTACACTAAGAAAATGGAAAAATAAAAATTGAGAAAACGTAATAAGTAACTTTATATTTTTCAAATTAGTCAAGAGGCTACTCGAGTACCTATTCATTTTCATATTTGTTACAAATTAAGTTTCAAACTCGACCGCATCGGCTCAAAAATGCTTATAAGTTTTCCTTATTAATTTATGCGAAAACCATGAAAAGTTTTAAGCCCTTTTCTTTATTGATAAAAATGGTATAAAGTTGGCAGTTTTTGGAAAGTTTTCGCCCACCTTGATTTTTGATGACAGGTTAAGTCAACTCAAGATTTAAAAAATATAAAAATAGAAGAAAATGTCAGTAAAGGTAAACTTTCTTGAGTGGAAAGTGGTTAGGAAAATGAACCCAGTGGCTTTAGTAATGAGATTCCTAGAAAATACTGCCAGCTAGCCGTGGCCTAGGAGGAGTAGCAGTAGTAGTCTAGAAAAATATTTCGCTAGGCTGCCTGTGGGGACAGGCCACCAGTCACCATGTGCAGGGAGGCGGGGGTTTTTGGTGGCTTGGTTGGACTTTGGCCCCCACGGGCATCGGAAAATAAGCGGGGGCCTGCCATTGACAACAGCTGCTTTCATGTCTGCGACCTACTGACTTGTGTAGCCTACTTTCCGGCGTCGAGAGAGGAGGGGCTACCCCACACTTTCCCACTCGCACACTCCTTTTTCCACGCTCCTGCGGAAGCTGCGCTTAATGGCATCGCCGGCCTTGCTGCACTTGCCGCCCCGTGCCACGCATCAGTCCAACAATTTTACCCTGACGCTGACGTTGACACAATTAAGTGCATGAAAAATACTTTGAAAATTTAATTAAACCGCCCGCCATTGACGTCACCACATAACCGAGTCAATATACATAAGTATGTGGATTCCTTGTCGGCCCCCAAGGAATGCGCTCCCGAGCATCCAACTCCGGGCCATTTGTCATGTGCGCCGTGATCTCATCGATGGGCTTGTGGTCTGATTGCCATTCCGCATGACTTAATGACGGCTTGATAAGAATTCCCAGGTTTCGAGTACCCTATGTTAGTTATAAAAGTTGATAGCAAACGACAAGCAGCAATCATTCTGCAGATCGTTTCTGAAGGCAATAAGGGCAACCTATTTTCAAAGGTGTTGCAGTAGAGTGACTTTGAAACTATTTATTCGGTTACTCTTTATTTCAAATATTGACATATTGTGACTAATCATGTGGCATACAATTATGTCATCAAGTGTATGAATATTTTCCAGTTTTTCAAAGAAAATATTATTTTTTAATTACTATTTTAAACCGATAGTATTTCCCCTTGGGTAAAATGATCTTAGAGTTTTATTGTGGATTTATTTGTCCAAACCATAAAATGTGTTTTACATGAAGCTCTGCCAGGTTAAACACCACACAAAGGACTGATGTTTGAACAATTTAACAAAATCACATACATAAGATTCGACAGAAAGCAAATAATTTAACCAGAAGACCCAGCACGTGATGCAAACACACGGGGCGAGGCCTCACCTGGGCGAATGGGCTGGAAAATGCTCTGCCGAAATGTAATTTAAGTTCGTAAAACATTTACTTTATGGCAAATAAAATGTAGTGCCCTGGATGGGTGGGGCTATAAGGGGCTGTGTTTGCCTTGGGTTTTGCCGGCAAACATGTTTGCTTTTAATTAAAGGCCAGCAGGGACAGAGGCTGAAACTAAGCAAGCTTTTGCCAGCCCAACGAATTGCGATTTCCGATGCGAAATGAAATGAAATATTTTTCAATATATGTAGGGGGGGGTGTGTAGTGACCCAGAGCAATATAAACAAGTTGAGGCTGAAATAGGGTCACTGAAGGATCTGTTTCGCTCTCTGTGTGTGCATATTGCATAGCACATTATTTATGTGAAATCCATGTTCCATTATATTTCATAAGTGCAGTGCCGGCAATGGGAAATGAAAAGAAAATAGTTTCTCAGACAGGCTGCCAATGCCACGCCTCTTTCCACTCTGGCTGGCATAGTTCAAATATTTTTACATGTCAAATACGGAAAAAAAAGGGAGGAAATTTTCTAGCTGTATGTTTGCATTCAACAAGAAATAGTAGTCAAGGATGGAGGACGGAAAAAAAATAAGTTATACTCGAATGTGTACGCGTACACACGGTTTCAGGGCCATTATGTTGAAGAACTCCCAGGCAGTTGAAGAGACTTTCAACAGTTGCATAGCCAAACTAAAAACACAGCCCAGAGAACCCGGTCCACAGTCCGGGCCATAACTGCCAATGAGAGTTGACTGATGCGATGGGTTTTTCAGCCAAAAAATAGCAAGTAAGGCTGAGTGGAGGGGAAAATCAAAAGGAAAACATAAATCCCACTCTGTGCTGACAGCTGCTGCGGATGTCGACAATAAATCTTAATGCTATGATTTCACAATTCTATACATTTTTTGTGTGTATTTTTAAATGTATTTATCGAGGAGTGTTCCAGGCGAAAATTGAAGCAAAACGTGTTTTCAATTGAAACATTTATCTTTTCTTTACACGCTTCTGAAGGATAGTGTTTTTGATTTATTATTCAAGATTACAATTCCATTCGTGGCTCTATTACGGAAGAAAGAAGCTTGAGTGATTCGAGCTTGCTATTTAAAATATCTTTCACTGAATCATTTATTTCCTGCTGATTACTATCAAAAAGCATCATGTGTTTTTTGTTTGTTTTCCTAATAAACTGAATGCCCTCCCTAATTATTTATGCATCCATCAAGCATATTTCATATGGCTTTGTTGGGTGGGAGTGGAATAATAAATCGCATAAATTACAATTCAATTTCTTAGGGCCTATTATTTAATGCCTGACAGGGGGAGTGAATCCCCGAAGCAGCCACGCCCCTCGCACAGGCTCCGACTTTAGGCCCTTTTCGCTTTCCGCCCTGGCATGTGGGACTGAGAGCCATAAAGCTGAAGCTGCTGCCAAATAGTAATCATATTTTCGGGCTAAAAGCAAGCTGAACAACAAACGCGCTAAGGATAATCCCATTCGGTACAGGCCAATGATTTCAAATGCGCTGCATGACGCCGCCACCCCATCTCACCATCCTGTAACCATCCAGCACCCCTACATCCTTGTCTTGGCGTATTCATAATTCGATTTTTCATGCTTTTCCTCGTTCCCGGCATCTACTTAGGCGCCCCATTTGCTGAGTCGCCTTTTGCCTTGGCCAATGTTTTTGCGATTACGTCGGGTCCATCCCCTCACGCCTGGGGATGTTGTGGAGCTGGTCAGACAAACGAATTATGGATTCCTTGCCATTATCATGGCCCAATGCTCCTTTTGCTCTTCTGTCGGATTATTGGAGGTCCTTTTTATTGTCCTGGAGGAGCAGAAAGAATGCCCTTTTGTTGTTCATTGGCATGGGACTCATGTGTTATAGCTGGTTTATTAATAAAGAAATTGAGATTCATGGCTAGTTTTCGGTTCTACCGCAAAAATAAATGTATGATAGGTATGTATGGCTACAAAATTATTCAATCCTAGCTATATCTTATAGGAAACTTTTGTTACAATTCCAACAATATCCGAAATGACTGCAGCTGTCCCTTTTAATTTTCATACTTTTCCCCGAATCGAATTCACAAAGTTTTGTGAAAGAATGCCACGTCGAGAAGTTCTCTGCGAACTGATAAATAATGCATTCTCTAGTAAGTCAGAGACAAACAACAAGGATGACATCTGACGGTGGATTGTTTGTCGTTTGGCTTGATTTTTCCTGCAAACATGTCAGATATAGTTTCCTGGCTCTTTTATGACTACTTTTGCAGTTAGTTTTTAGATTTCTTTAACTTTAAAGGAAGTAAAAAGGGTAAATCCTCCAAAACATTAGTAGTGTGAGGGATTAAAGTGTAAGAATTTTACCCAAAACTTAGTTCTATCTAAATTTAATTTTTATTACAAAATAATTAGCTTGAAAGAGTATTCAAAGTAAGCTAGTGGTTCGACACAACTTTTCTCATTTCTTGCCGTCGACCAGGAAAATGTCTTCCCTGTCTCCTCCGAAGATCTGCAGTCCTTTGCTGTTTGTCCCGACAACTTTCCGCCAGTCGTCCTTTTTTGCCTTTTGGCTCTGCCTGTTTCCGCTCTGGACAATGACTGTGCTGCTGACCTTGTCCACTGCGCTTTTCCCACGCCGCTGCCGGAGGGACGACCGAGTTCGCTTCCTGGCCATTGATTTTCGCCATCATCAGCGCCAGTTCGGCCCCGTTGCCTCTTTAATTTACAGAAAAAAACGCAACTCGATTTATGGGTTTTGTGTTTTACTATTTTCCGTGCTCTTCTTCATTTGCACATTATTTGGTTGCACCGAAAGGGAAATGTTTTGTTTGACCCGAAACTTGCCCGGTTTTGTTTAGTTTCGTTGTAGTTTTCTGTTCACTAAAAGTTTCTCGTTTGCTGTGATTTCGCTTTTCCTTTTTTTTCGATTGGGCTTTGGGCAGCATTGTTTCGAATTTTCCCTTTTCCCGCAGGCATCAGGTCACATTCCGCATTCTCAAAGTCAGAGTAGTATCTGGGTTTATTTTCATTTAACTGTTTGGTTGGGCGTGCCTCGTCCTTCAGCCTTTTGTATTTTGGGGCCAGCTCGGCTAATGTGGCGTATGAGTGACGTGGCGTATATATGCAATTAAAATGAGAATTCTGAAAAGTGCAAACTTTCATTTTAATCAGGTCACTTATTTATTCTACAGATTGTAGATGATTCAGTTTGATTTATGTCTGAGAAGTGCTTTTATTTATGATTTATATGATACTTTTATTTATAGTGCAATTTCCCATATCTATCCATTGTCTTTTCATCCTCAATTAAAATTTTCACATGCTTTCTTTGCCAAATAGATTCACATATTTTTACTGGCAAGCTCGATTGCCTCGCCCCTTGCTTGACACACAAAAGTGAACATCTCTCCAAGGGATTTAAATAAATCGCCTCCATCACAATACGAAATTGGCAAAAACGTATTATTCACTTTAACACACATTTGCGCACGGCACTCGACGGCAAACGAGCCAAGGACTTGATAGGACCCATCCTCGAACATGTCGGGCCTCAGTGAACAACTGATTGATTTCGGGGGGAGTTTTTTGGGGATGGAGGCTTTTCATGGGAATGGAGATGAGGCTGGGGCTGGGGCCTTCCGAGAGGCAGCTGAGAAGTGCCACTAACAGGCGGTGCAGTCGTGAAGTGGCGCCGCAGAATTGGTGCTACGGGAGGGCGAAAGCCCAAAGACAAAGCGCGAACCGAAAGCACTCAGCGATGAGGAACTGCTCCCCAACCGCCACTGTCAATCCTCTATGGCTGAGGCAGAGTCGGAGGTGGTGGCTGGTGGCAAAGGCAAAGCCAGTAGCAGTGGCAGCCACTTAATGAATGGAAAGTCTTTCTAAACGCCGCCGAGATTGATGACGCACTTGATGCTCCCTCAGTTGGCTGTCGCTGTTCACTCGGAATCTCATTCCCATTGCGACTGCAAAACTTTGCCGCTGTCGAGTGTCCTTTTTATATAGTCAGTCAGTCACTCAGTCAGTTGATCGGTGGAGTGGTCTTGTCACTACCTCTTACGTTCTTTTTTTTTTTTTTTTTTTTCGTTGGTTTCAGCCTCTTCTCTGGGTTGTCTCAGCTCTCGCGCTACTCTGACTTTTGTGCTCCGTCGCACTTAACCAACATTTTGTCATTTTGACAGCGAACACATGGCCCCTCGGCCTCCACCACCACCGCTCCTGTCCTGGTCCGAACGCTCCTAAAGTGCGGCCAAGTAAAAAATTTGCATACTCAGCTAAAGCGACCGAAGCACCAACCAAAAATAAAATGAAAGTGTACTATATACAATGGAATATATATGTATATATATTTTTACGAATTTTCGATGCAAGTGTGTCTCCAATTTTTGGCCACAATTTCGTTCCACAAAACTGCCGCAGTGATGAGACACAATATTTCCCTCGACTTTCCTCTGCCTTAACTTTTACTTTTTGTCTTTTTTTGTGTCGATTGTATTGTATTCGTTCTTTTAGAAATTTCCTTCAAATTTATTCAGCTTATTGCCTGCTGGGGCTAACGTGGCGTATGCGTTATTTTTGTCAGTCTTTTCATCAGGCTAAAATCACTTTCTGGCTTGACAAAGTGAAACGATGAGTTAGGTTTTACATCACAAGAGGCTCATTCATCTGATTTGCAACATTTTAGCAGGTTTATGACACGTTTAAAATTCTTTTTAAAAACAGATGCGTTAAAAACTGGTATATCCTTGAAATAAAATGAAAGAATCTCACTTCAAACGTCAGCTATCAATCAAAGAACTAAAATATACTTTATACTAAAGCCATAGCATAAATTTTATCAAAGAATTTATTTTTGCCTTAATGGCTTTTGGAATTCTTCAGAAATTTCCCACCCAAAAAATATCTAATTAATTTTCGTTTGTCAAAGGAAAATATTTTCAATGCTGCCGCACTTTGCACATCCTTTGGGGGTTATGGCTGAAGTATTTGCTTTGCATAAAGAATTTTATTTATAAGTAGTTGGGTATGTATCTCGGGGGCACACAGCGCATTACTGCATTACTGCAAGGATATTAACCCACACTCGGCATCCAGCTTACTTGAACCTTTCTAAAGTCCTTGGCAACAATTTTTTCCCTCTCCTCTATTTTCAGTCAAAGGATAAGCAAAGCGCCGTGGGCCACTGCCTGAGGAGCAGAGGAGCAAAAAGGACGATGGAAGCGGAAGATATGCAAAGCTAACACCATAAACCCAAAGCCGGCAAATGCGAGTGCAGAACAAACTACGAAAGTGCAACCTGCGCCCAAGTCTAATTAAAAAGTCCCGCGCTGATTCCACGGATTGCTCATACGCCGTGTGGCACGAAAGTGGTTAGTGTGTGATTTAAGGTTTTAAAGCTGAAACTCTTGAATATCGGTCGAAGAGGCTCGAAGTGTGTGTTTCGATTTGTTTGTGGGCCGTCAAAGAATTACTCTGGCATGCGGCTGTTGTTGCCACAACTGTTGCATGCAACATGGATGGCGAAAATCGGATTATACTCAATGTGGGCGGAATAAGGTGAGTTACTATTTTCATTATAAATGTATTACATTTTTGAGTAAATATCTGTAAGTTTTGAATGGTAAATAGTCGAAAGCTTACAGAGAAATCTCCCCATTTTTGTACAAAAAATAAAACCTATATTTCTAAGCTTACTGAATATCAACCATCCATTTTATGAACTCTTCAAATATATTATTTAGTCTCTATATATTTATCTAAGCAATGCCTAAATCACGTAGCATATCCTGTTGATTTAATATTCTCCATAAATGTACACAATAGCACTCGACCCAAATTTTGAGATTGGTCTTTTAGGCTATCGATACAGTATTGGCTTTCGTTTATTTGCTATTTTTTTTGGTTTGTTTGGAAGGATATTGGACCAGGAAAGTTCAATGTATTTCCGTCATATTTTTGGGCAGAACAATAGAGGCGTTACGGAGTCGGTTTTCCCTGCCAACATAACAAAAACAAGAAATAAGAAAAACAAAGCTGAACTAGGAAAATTGTTCACAATTTGTGTAACAACAGGAAATGTTGGCTCTTGCCTCTCAATGTTTTTTTTGTTGCTTTTTTTTGAGGCAGAGTCAGTGTACGTATTTTCATGTAGATAACCGTCCTGGCTTTGAGTTGTAAGCTCCATTATCAGCATCGTCATCGTCATCATCATCGTGTGTGGGAGTGCTCTTTCATTTTTTTTTTTGGGGATACTTCATGTATCCCCCAGGCTACTCGGGCCCTGGGCCCTTGTCTGCTTGAACGCACTTTTCTGGCTGAGGGCCTTTATCCAGCTGCAGATTTTCGTGCCTAGTTAATAATTTATGATTCCGTTAATGGGCATTGCGAGAGGGGCGATTAAAAGGAAATCCGGTTACTTTTACCCAATTTTTTAGTTCGGACTTAATGAATGAAAATACCGAATGCGTCCTTAAAGCTTTCAAAATGAAATGTTAAGCCTACACAGTTTGGCCCAAAGCGAGTTAATTTTATTGCTACTAACATATTTTAAAGGCTCGGTTTACCGCACTTTGCAAAATTAACAACACAATTGAAATTGCATCATCAAAGTATATAGTCTATCTTGGTCCATTTGTGTTTCAAAACCACAGCCCTGACCACAAAAAAAAAACAGTATAAAACAAACGACAAAGTTGTATTGCTTTGGGTGTTTTTATTTTGTATTATTTTTCAAATCCACCAAGCCCATGAAGCAAGCCATTAAATTGACACATTTCTGTGGAAAAATAAAATATATTGTGGTAAACATGGAATTACTTGAATAGGGATTCTAGCAGAATTTTGTGGGTAGGAAATATAGCTTTCGAAAACATTGTTTATAAACTTAAAACTATGTAAATTATTAAAGATCTGGAAGACTTTTAAGTTATGTATACTTCTCTTTTAAAAATCTTTAAAAATGTGCATTAATTTTTAAATTTCCCTTTGTCTTTAAATATAAAATGTTTTCAGTGCCTAGGTACAAAAGCACCGCTTCTTGCCCACTTAAATATACTGAAATCTCGCCCAGAGCCGACATTTGCCATCAAATGGATGAAAGCTTTGGTTTCAGTTTCGCTTAAAGTTCTGTGGATTGCAATGGAGGCAGCAAGTGGGTGCGGGATGGGGTGTTGTAATATGTCACACTACTCGAATGCTTGTTTAAGCCCTGCCTGTGCCTGTGCCTGTGCGCTTCGTGGTGGTCCTTGGTATGTGTATGTGTGTGCTCCTTGGACTCCTTCCAGACACATACATTTTTGTAGCATACTTATGCGGGCCATGACTGGCATCACGCTGTCAGCTTGCCGACGTTTTTAGCACAAATAATACATGTACAATGTACATAGATACACCCACATATATACACTGGGCATTGTTCGTGTGAGCATTAAATAGAATACATTGTACTGTGAGTATGTTTGGCTGTAAGCTGTTTGCTATTTTCCTAAGTTTCGCATTCAAACCGAAAGTTGTCGCCTTAAAGGGAGCACACAGAAAATACGCTTAAAATACGTTTGGTTTGGTGAAGTAGATTAAGTTCTGTTAAGAGTTTGTTACTGAGAAACTTTAAATAATAACTATGATTAGTGAGATTATATTCCAAATATTCTGCAGGATAATTGGTAGAAAGAAGTTAGAAAAAAGGCCT
The DNA here is from genome assembly GCF_030179905.1 of Drosophila bipectinata. NCBI lineage: Eukaryota > Metazoa > Arthropoda > Insecta > Diptera > Drosophilidae > Drosophila > Drosophila bipectinata. The sequence continues at coordinate 2,519,949 of NC_091736.1, forward strand.
TACTTTTGATGGTGTCTAATTCAAAAGAAATCGAAGAGGAATAATAAGGCGTTTGGGAATATTAGATGGTTGACTTGACTTACTTATTAAAATACTTTCAAATAACCAAATCCTGCAGTAGTTTAGTAAAATCTTCTAAATTAACATACCATATCTGGCAAAAGAGTGACCAACTGAAAATCATTTTCCCAGAGCAATCATAATAGAAATTATATACATATATTTCCCAACCGCCCATCATCAGTCCTTCGGAATAGCGTGTGTAGCCGAATGTGTGATCATAATCATTGTGATTACGCGGCATTTTTTGTCATAAAAAAAAGGAGAGTAGAGTAGGGAGCTGGGCAAATATTGTATAGGGGAATGTCCTGGGAATTGGTCGGTTTAAGGATGGGTGATTCTCGGATCCAGCTGCTCATCAGCGCAGACAATTGCGCACTGATTGTATCTCAGATACACGCACACACACATCACGCACACAGGCAATAAAGTTGCCGCTGTGGTTGCCTTTCAACACAAATACATTATACTTAGTGCCGCTGGTTGTTTGTTTGTGTTGCTGCCACTGCTGCTGCTGCTCTTGTTGTTGTTGATGCTATGTATTTCCGCTGGCATTTTCGCCAGCCATTGTTGGGATTTGTTCTGATGCCTGGCCTCTTCCACTGCTCTTTGCCCCTCAATCTCACGCCATTGTGTGCGAATTAAACGAAATGGCTAATGAAAAGTTTAACAGTCAATAAATAAAGCAGGCTAAACCATCAACCATCACAGAATAGAAGATGAATGTTGATTCCTTCCATTCAATTTCATCTTCAAAGCACCCATTCGTTTATTGGATTTGACTGTATATGGAATAGTCTACGTACAAATCTCAGAAAAGTCATTTAAATTTAAGGATAATTAAGTAAAACTTTCAAATTGAATTTTTTTTATAATCTGGAATGGAAATTGAATTCCTATTACGCGTTGAACTGCCAGACGGGATGGCAGTATCCCGGGAAAGTGTCGCATTGTCCTGCAACTTCAAAGGGCTTTGGTGTGGTTGACAAATTGCTGACAAGCATTCTGCAGCATTTACTGCAGCAAACAAAAAAAAAAAAAAAGAAGAAACATGAAACCGAAACCAGAAAAAAAAACGAAAGACTGAAAGCAAAAGTAAAATGAAAATTCTCGTGCCAGTTTCATTGCTCAAGTAGCCGCTTAGAGGCAAGTGGCAAAGACAATGGCTCAAACCGAGTCCTTCCCCACTGCCTCGCACACACACACACTAAACACACACGTAAACAATAAAAGAAGGGAACCGCCGACCACAACAACAATGCCATAGACGGGAAAAAGCTGACAAAACCACAGCCAACACGGCGAACAACAATTTAAAATCAACAGCTGCGCGTGTCCCAACAGAAGATGCCGGAAAAAAAAGTTTAAGTAGCAACTTGAAACGCTTCTGGTTTTTTGTTTTAAAGGCCAAGAGAGGATAACAGGATGGCAGGATGATGCAGGAGTGCTGGGCGGAAATAGCAAAGTAATAAATAAATTTCCTGCTCTTTTGCTGTTTTATGTTTGGACCGCTTTATTGCGGCTTCGTCTGCAGCGCCTAACGCTTCATTAACTTTTTGGGCTTTTAATATACTTCGGCCAGGACTTCCGAATTTCCGCTGCCTATTTACCCCGTCTTCCGCCCAATCATCCGCCGCCCACTCAGTCCACCCAGCCCCTTCGTCTTTTGGGGAGAGTCCTTGCCGCTGCTGTTGTCACTCAGTCAGGCGTTCATCGAGTTTCGTTTCTGTCTGTTGCGGCCACAAAATTGGAAAATATTTTCGGTTTCTTTTTGTTTGTTTTGACTTTTTTGGTTTTTTTGAAACTTCAGCAAAAAAAAGGGCCATAAAATAAATAAACACTGGAAACAAAAACCGCCTATGGCCTTAGGAAAGACAAGAAAAAATGCGAATACCGCCGAAAAAAATGGGCACTTTTTAACCCTTTGGGGTGTTGAGGTGTGAGATTTTGTGACACTTTGGCTGACGAGAATCCTTTGTGGCCAAAATAAATGCGGGAACATGGTTCTTTCAAAACAAAACATAAACAATGTATAGTTTGTTTTTAAAACATTTTATAAAAACGATTTAAATTCGATTACCATCCTAATCTGAAAACCAAACACCACTATTAGGGCTCTAACTTTCTTCCAAACTTGGTAAATATTTCAAAGTTGTGTGGTGCTCTCTTGTTCGGCAGTTAAATAAACTCGGCAAACTATCAATGCCCCAGTTGCAAGAACTCTCGAAAACAAAAATAAAGAAATCCCCTCAAAGCAATGGGTTAACTCTTCTGCCATGAGTACGTTGAATGTTGTGTTTATATGCGGGGAAGCAATTTTTTAACGTACAAGCTAGGAGCTGGGGGTAGGAACTGGGAGGTTGGGGAAAAAAATGAACAGAACCACAAAATCATATTGTAAGCCTTGTCAGTTGGTACACGCACTCACAGAACACAAACACACACATACACTCGTGCGAATCCCTAGCTATTTCTATACGTCCTTGTGCAAGGACCTCCACTTCCGCATCCTTACCCCGCTGCGTGTGCGTGTGTTATTTTAACAGCAATTTTAATGAAGCGCGAAACCGTTGAAATACAATTTGTAAAGCTGAGGGGCTGTGCGGATAAGGATGTTGGAGCGGGGTCGGATGTCTGGCAAAGTGAAAGATACCAAGGGGAGAGCACGAGTAGGATTGGTTGGGAGCGTGGTGGTGCCTGGAAATATCTGTTTTGGCCAGGTCTTTTTCTGCCTCTGGTAAGGCCAAATAAAAATGGCTGGCAAACGCGTTTTGGACCCGCGCCGCTTGCTGTTACTTTGTGACTCGCAAGCGTGTTTTGTTCGCGCGTTTGTGCGAGTTAATTAAAAAGGGTTTTAGAATCAGCGCACAAAGGGGTCCCCGGAGGGCTCGGAAGGAGCCAGCCGAAGGCTAAAGGAGAACGCAGAAGTCTTCATATATTTCAATGTAATTTCGCCTAGGTCTTGGGGGCATTAGGAGTTATGGCTAAATTTGTTTCGGCGGGCTGGCCTCATAAAGAAAACTTGGGCGCTACTTTATTTTCAATTGTGAGAAGCAGCGGCCCTGAAGATTTTTTAGCATTATTTAGAGATCTTTATTTAAACCTTATTTTGTGAAAAATCACTGTGTACCTGCTAGTATAGCACTGTACCACTTTTAAGTGGCCACCTATTCAAAAAAAACTGCCTAAAACCCCTTGTTCCTTTCAAGCTACCACACTTGTGTATAGAGTCATGTTGTTGGCTTAAAGGACACTTTTCCCCGTACCAGGCCAGCGCTCATTTTTGCTTTTTTTAAGGACCTAACCGTTGTTTGCTTTACGCTGGCTATGTTTGCTTTTTTTAGCCGTCTAGTGCAACGCGGGTGCCTAAGCAAATATTTGAGCAAGTTAATAGCCAAGAGCGCTGGCGATGCCGATGCTGATGCCCATGTGGATGCAGCTTCCAGCGTCTGTGTCTGGCTTTGGTGGCGCCTCCGGCATGTCCCCAAGATTACAAAGGGGACGGCGATAGAGCCGAGGACCAGCCCATCAATGGCTCTTCTCACGCCAATGCGCAATACACTTCCACTTTATGCACATTTCCGGACCAACGCGGCAAAAAAACGAAGGGCTTTTGGAAGGCAAGTGCAATGGGGATTATACGAATATAATTATACACTATCTTGGCTTTTAGTTGGTTAAAGATTATAGATCATTTTGATGAAAAATAAAAGATTTTCTAACTAGTCTTACATGTTTACATGTTTTATAAAATTTCAAAAAAAGAGTTTTAAAACTGCCAACTACATAGCCATATTTGCTTTTGTGACATGTGTAACTGTGGGCATGGCCAGGAGCCGTGCGCGGAAATGCCGTTGCTCTTGGCCAACAACAAAAGGCCCGCAATGCTCACAGGCAGTGGTTCTTACAAACAGACGGCCGCGTGGATGATGCATCGGAACGTTTCCATTTGAAGTGGCATCAAAGCCATCATCGTTTTCGCATTTGCGGCAGTACTAGTCGTAGAGGAGTAGTAGTTGCTCTTTGTTGCTGCCACTGTTGTTGCAGGTTTTGGCATCACACGGCCACCATTTCTACCTTATTGACTGCAACAGCATTTTGGCCCATTTTCATGCGATTAGCGGCGATGGCGTGAAAATCGATAGACTTTGTGGTGGGAAAAATTCAACGGATGTCGGCCCCAATTACGGATTATGTTGAATATTTAATTACTTGGTTGATTTTGTCAGTGGTCTAGATCAATTAGAAGGCTTAAAATAAAAGCATCAAACGAAAATACTTTTATTCAGGTTAAATGCAGTGAAAAAAACTAAAATAAATATTCATTCCTCCATTTTTTAAAACCAAGGATTGGAAACCACTGTGCATAAATCGCATTATAGCCATAAAATGGTGATGTGCTTGTAAAAGCATTTAGCCTGGCTGGGGGAGGCGGTAATAGGCAAACGGCAGAAAAAAAAGGAAAAATCCTGGCTTAATGCTGACACGTCTCACTGATCCTTTCGTAGGCGGTTTATTGGGTTAAGTGTGCTGCATATATATTCCTGAGTGTGTGAGTAACCGAAATTTGATTTTTCACTTATGTTTTGAGTGAAGGGCTTGGCGGGCGTTTGCGGTGCGTTTTTGATGCGTTTCTGGGGCGGTTTTCTAAGCTCTTAAGAAATTTTGATTGCATACTTTGAGGCTGACTGAATTTAAAGCTCCTCCATCTCACTTGTCTGCGGAAATGTCTTGATTCGGGTTACACTGCTAATCCGGGACAGAAATCCTTTTGTTTGTTTGCCCTGTCATTTATGTTGCTGTTGCTTTTTTCGATGTGTTTTCTTGTTGGCTTTGCTCTTTTTCTTTATTTGTCCTACTGGCTTATCTGCGCCGTGTCCATGGCCATTTTCCGGCTAATGATCAAAGTGCTGGCATCGGTCCGAGGTCCCGACGGGTTTCGTTACTTTTCCACTGATTCTTTGGCCCTTCTTGTTGGCTGCCAGCCTTCGGACGCTGCCATAACAATGTAATCGAGTGTAGACACTGCGATAAAGTCGAATTGCCAGGCACTTAGTGGACCGGCCGCAAAGAGAAAAAACTGGTCGAAATGTGTCGGGAAATTGGCCAACACGGTGGCTTTCTCCCTCCCCGGCAATGGAGTGCAAATGCTGAGTTATAGTTTTTGGGGCAGGATAATTAAAGTATAGCGGTAGTTTATAACATTTTTCTGGCTGCCATTAGGTCCGGTGAAAAATGATTTTCAATTATGGCCCGCACTCATGCCTGAACTAAAAACAACAACGCTCGAGCGCACCTGTGCACGCGCCTCAATGCGCACGGCTGCGCTTTTGGCAATCACCCGGATCCGGCTCCTGCCAGAGCACCTCCTTTTCGTCCTTCTCTTAACTGACTTCTATGCCGGCTCTTTCAGTTGGCCACCTGCCATTTGGGGTATTAAAATTGCCCATGGATCATTTGCAATTTTAACAGTTTTCGCAGCTCTCGCACTCACTTGCTTTTTGCCCATTTGCCATTTTTGTAGTTTTTTCACACTCGAATATATATGAAATGGTTGCCACCAAGCGAAAATCAATTTAAATCAACTGAATGGCCAAAAAATAAGAATAATTCAGCTGCCGGCATACAATAATTGCGTATACGCCATGTGGACTATTCTGACTCAAATCGAATCAAGTGCGAAATGGCATAAAAAATGGAGTTGTCTATTGGGAGAAAGGGTTATGGTTAAATGAAATAGAACAATACGATTTAAAACTCATGAATCAAAAACTAAAGAGTGCTACGTGGTTCTATCAACCAGAATTTTAACAAAAATTTTAATAAAATTTCAACTATGTGAGCACTTTGGCAGCTTTGCATCTATGCCAATCTCATAAATAAAACAAATAGCCAGCTGCACTTTGGCCTTTGCCGATAGTGCAAAAAACAATTTGCTGGGAATTGTAAAAATTGAAATACAAATTTTAAATAAATTGCATACAAATGCGCTTATTCAATTTCAAAAACAACAAAGTGGAAAATAAGAGAAAAACTTTTGCTTCTAACCGCAAAGCACTTGACACGCTCAGCTGCTGTCCAATCTAATGGAAAACTTTCAGTTCCCCTCTCCTTGTTTGCAATGATGTCGGATGAAAGACGACCTGCTGTGTCCTCCTGTGTGTTGTGTGTGTCCTGGGTGTGTGCTTGGCCAAATCCCCAAGCTATGCAAATACAGATGCAGATACGGTTACAGGAATACTCACACACTCACTCTGACTAAAACAAAACGTTGAAAAATACCAATAAATGCAAATAAATTTAAGCTTATTTTTCCTAGATGGACGAGCACGTCGCAGCGTCGGAGAGGTCCTTGTTGTTGCTGCTCACTTTTCCGTTTGCTCTTAGCTCTGCGGAAAACCAATCAACGTTTTGTTCAGTGTAAGCTGTGAGCCAGTGCCGGAGTATCCGAGTATCTGAGTGTTTGTTCTGGCTCGGTGTTGTTGGATAAGCAAAATAATGACATTCAGTTCAGAGTGCGCCATAAACAAAGCCAAGAATCTATTGGCAAACAATGGGATCGCACATAAATAAGTCCTCCTAGTGCACGGGAGAAACATTATAGATGTGATGGATGAAACCATTTCGAAATTGGCTGTACTTTTCTGCTTGAATAGATGTACTCTTAAAAAAATAACCAAGTATTTTTGTTTATAACTATACATGTTTCGAAGCCTTTATTTCAATTTAGAGATGTACACTTATTTAATTTAGATATTTATAGTAAAAATTTTAAATCACCTTAACAGGCAGAACCGTTTCACATCCCTCTCGGAGGGCATAATGTCTGGTGCTGCTTAGGAATTCTTCTGGGCCACCTTGACGACAACGCTCTTGACCTCCGTGTAGTTGGAAAGCGCGTACTCGCCGTTCTCACGTCCGTGACCGGACATCTTGTAGCCGCCGAAGGGAGACTGGGCAGCGAGCACGTTGTAGGTGTTTACCCACACGGTGCCGGCACGCAGGCCGTTCACAAGGTAGTTGGCCTTGTCCAGATCCTTGGTGAAGATTCCGGCGGCCAGTCCGTATTCGGAGTTGTTGGCACGCTCGATGACCTCGTCCAGCTTCTTGAAGCGGATCAGTTGCTGCACAGGGCCGAAGATCTCATCGGTGGCAATGGTCATGTCGTCCTCGACGTTGGCGAACACGGTTGGCTCGACGAAGTAGCCGGGCAGGCCCTCGGGGCGTTTTCCACCGGCCACCAGCTTGGCTCCCTGCTTCTCGCCAGTCTTGATCAGGCCCAGGATCTTCTCCATCTGCTCCTCGTTGACCTGAGGACCCTGCTCGGTTTTCAGGTCGAAGGGGTTGCCCAAGGTGCGCTTCTTGGCGCGCTCGGCACTGCGCTCCACGAACTCGTCGTAGATCTTGTCCTCCACAAAGGTACGGGATCCAGCGCAGCAGCACTGGCCCATGTTGAAGAAGAGACCAAAGTGAGCGGTCTCCACGGCGTAGTCCAGGTCAGAGTCGGCCAGGATAATGTTGGGCGACTTGCCTCCCAGCTCCAGGGTCACGCGCTTCAGGTTGGTGTTGCCAGAGGCCAGCTGGATGAGCTTGCCCACGTCAGTGGATCCAGTGAAGGCCACCTTGTCGACGTCGCAGTGGTTGGCCAGGGCAGCACCGGTTTTTCCGAATCCGGGCACCACATTGACCACGCCCTCCGGGAAGCCAGCCTCCTTGACCAGCTGGGCAATGTAAAGGGCAGTCAAGCTGGTTTGCTCGGCTGGCTTCAGGACAATGGTGTTGCCGGTGGCCAGGGCAGGACCCAATTTCCAGGCCATCATCAAGATGGGGAAGTTCCAGGGGATGATCTGACCGCAAACACCCACGGGCTCGTGGCGGGTGTAATTGAAGAAGTCACCGTCCATGGGAATCGTCTTGCCGTGGATCTTGTCCGCCCAGCCTGCAAAGTAGCGCAGGTTCTTGATGGAAAACGGCAGATCCACATTGTAGGCCACGCTGTATGGCTTGCCATTGTCAAGGGTCTCCAAGCTCTGGAAAGATTTGAGAATATTTTATTATTGCTTTAATTGGTGTAATTGATCAATAGAAGATGTGACCTGGAAGGTCTTTTAAAAGGCGGAGATAGTTAAACATCTTCAGAAAATAGCATCCAAATACCAGGTTATACTTACAGCCAAGTAAACCTGATCGCGCTCCATCAGATCAGCCAGACGGTAAAGGAGGCGACCACGGTCGGAAGCGTCCATACGGCGCCATGGGGAGCCCAGCCTAGTTGGGAAACAAACAATAAATTAATAAAAAAGAATGTAATAATATCCCAGTACAATACTCACTGGAACGCCTGACGGGCAGCCTGGACAGCCAAATCAATATCCTCCTTATCACCGGACTGGATTTCGGCAATACCCTCCTCTGTGGCAGGGTTAACAGTGCAGAAGGTTTTGCCCGATTTGCTCTTGTGCCACTCGTTGTTGATGAACAGCTGAAATGATTACCAAACATGAATAGTACCATGTCATCTCCACAATCGGATATATTGCATTTCATTTCATTTACAAAGCTTTGTGAAGTGGCCGAGCCAGGCACTCCTCAACTTGATAAGCCTTTGTTGTGATTAGCCACATGTGCGTGTGCTACCCCATTGGCCGATCGCTGAGTTAGCATGTTAGCTGTCAGTACCCCAACCTTTCGAGCCCTCCTCCTCCTTGTAATCAGAAACGTTTACCGGCTAACTGATTAGAATTGAAATGAAATGAGCTCCCCTCACGTATCACGTCATCTTTGAGTCGGCTTCTGTTTATAAAATTATTTTATGTGTTTTGTTTTTGTTTTTGGTCTTCCTCTGGATTTCACAATCATTTCGCGATTATATGTATAAAAATTTCCACCAGACGCTCAAACATAAATATAGTCGAAGGCTGGCGAAAAAAAAGAGGCGCGTGTCAGACTTTTTTGTTGCCTGGTATGGCCAGACGTCTGGCGAGACGATCGAACTAGTTTGGCCACAAAGCTTAATTTTATACACAAAGTGTGTCATGTTATCTTTATAATAAAGACCCCCAAATATAATCAAGCTACTTGGTGATAAGGAGTGGAATCTGCCTAGGGTTCTACAAAATATGAGGAGGCGTGTAAAATGGTGATTATAGCTTTAGATTTCTATCCCAAAGATTATAGGACTATTTTTGTGCCATGATTAGTTGTGAAGCCGGTGTGTATGAAAAATAGTACAGCTTTATGTATTTTCTATATTTTTACTTAGGAATAATGATACTTTATTTTGAGTTCCATTATGGAATAGTTCCATATCGTCTCGCCACATGTTATGATTTGAAAAAATCCCTAGCTTAAGTCCAACACAGAAAACCCATTTTTTTGCCACTAGAAAGCCATTTATCCTTTTAATTAATTCTACACACAAAAAAAAAAACACGAATCCTTAGGAAATGTTGGATTTTTTTTTTGTAACCTTGAAAGAGACATCTCCGATCCTATTAAGTATATTAAGTACAAATATGTACATATATATATTATTGATCAGGGTCACCTCCTGATCTCTCAGTCCTGTCAGTTTTTCTTTTTCTATGCAAACTAGACTCTTAGTCCTGACGTTATCCTGACTTCAAACTTCGCATACATCTTTTTTTCATTTTAGCACATTATATAAGTCGAAACGGGTATCGATAAACCATATCCCATTTCCATAGAACATCATATATAAAGGATATCATATTTTACGGTTAAAGCTTTGAGACATTCTATGAATTCTATTTGGAACAACTGATTTGATCTGCCTTATGTCTTAGGGAGTTGCAAGGATTAGGTGACTATATCCTATAGCTCTTATAGCTATAATAGAACTATGAAAAATTCTATCAATTTCTTATTATTTTATAAGGGTTGCCTATTTATAACATAACTGCATATCGGAAACAATACAACGTAGGTGTTTTTAGATGATAGAAGCTTGGGACTTCTTCTTGGGAATTTGTATTATATAACCAATTGTATATTATTATATTATTAATATAATTTTATAATGAAATTTTAATAATGAAGAATCGGACTATAACTTATATTTGCGATACATACTGAAACATACATATAATAAAAGCTGCTAATTAACGGCAGGGCTTATTTTCAGTATATTTTAGAGCAATATAAATTATAATTTTCATTGTCAATAAATCTATTTAAAACTATCTAGATAGAAAATCTAATACAGTCCTTAATTTTTTTGTTGTTTATTCTTTTTCTAATTGCGCCACTAATGGAAAAAAATTAAGCTTGCAAATTTGTTGAATTTATGCAAATTTCCCCAGCGGCAGCGACAAAACCGCAAGATATAAGAGAAAAAGAGAGAACTGGCATTAAACAAAATGGTTTTTGTTGTGTGTACTATATGCTGCTGTGACATAACAATGAAACGACAAACAACGCAAATCGAAAATAACAAAAACAACAGCCGGCTACCCATGCTTGCTATACTTGTTTTTGCTTTCAATTTAGCTTTTATCTATTTTTTATTTGCCGGTTTTTCGGCTTGTTTAAACTGGCTAATACCCTACACATTAAGAAAATATATTAGAGTTTGTAAAATTTTAAAATTTAAAATTTAAAATTTTTTTTAGCTATAGAAAAGCTCTTTTTTTTCTGTGTACTTTTTTAAAACTTTAAGAACGATAAACATGTGGTGTACGTGATCTGAATGTTGAGAGGGTCTGATTTTGTTCATTTGCCAATTTCTTTGTTAAGCCCAAGCCATAGGGAATCCTAAACTGTGAAATCTTAAAAACTTGATTTCGCATATGTGGGGCACATGGTGAGGAACCGGGAGGGGTCTCTCACCCCCCGACTTTTGAGCGATAACAGCTGCAGTTGCCAGCCCCAAGGTCAACTCAAAAACACGTTTAGTGTGTGATAACTTATTGATGATTTCTTCTTCTATGCAGGCTGATAACTTGCAATTATTTCTATTAAATTTGAAAGACTTACCCCAGTGTAGAGAATTTCGGGCTTGGTCTGGGGCTGTGGGAGGTCGGAGTAGTGCGCCACAGCTGCGACAAAGTTCTTGGTCTGGGCCCGCAACAAGGCACCGGTCTTTAAAACGCGCAGCATTCTGTTTTTTTTTTTTTCTTAAAAGCGAAAACTTGAAACTAGAACTGTGTGTTGCTGCGGTCGATGGGCAACTGAGTGTTATACGCCCTGTTGCCGCTCGTGAAACCTACGGACGTATTTTTCAAAGGTATCGGGGTGAATTCTCAGCAAACTAGTGATGCTAAAAATATCTAGCTATAAAATAAAAATAAATATATATATACACTATTTTTTATGAAAAGATAAATTTAAAATAAAATTATTTTAGAAGGTCTACATAAAAATAATGCTAAAAAAAACAGATTTCATTAAATTAATAAGTAAAAAATATTAAATCTAATTTTTCTTTAATTTTTTTCTGGCCGAAAAAAGCTAAATACCCCAGGAAGTAATCAGTAGGCAAGCCAGAGCTTGTGAGAATTATATAGTGGGGCTACAATCTCTCAAGTAATCAGAACCAATAAGAGAAAGAGCTCTTCAACACATTCAACAGTTTCAGTAAACAATAACAAAATAAAAATAAAAATATTACTAAAAAATACATTATACAAATTGCATTTGCGTGCGGTTTTATTTGATATGCGAAGGAGGGATTATTATAATATTGTTTATCAAATTGCCATGCTCCGATATGAGAGGAATATATACATACATATAAGCATGGGACCAGGCGTAGAGGCATAAATTATCATACGATTCTTGTTTATAGAGAAAACGTTCCAGAATTAGTTTCTTTGTTTATTTTGTTTTTTTTCTTGATGACTTGCAAATTTAAAATTGTATTTGAACGAGAGTGTTTGTTGAATTTCATGATTAAAAGAAATCAAATGGAAAGCAAAAGCATGAAATGGAAAAATTTCAGGAAGACTATAGCAATCAGTGTTTTTTTAAACATGTATAAAAATTAAAATAAAATGTGTACAATGCGAGATAATGAAACGTGAATTGTAACACTGAAACCTCATCCATCACGACGAGTTCTTAAAAATAGAACACGCTTATTTATTATAAAAGTGTCCTGTAATTTTATCATTATATTTCTTATTTTTATGCCGATTTTCTCCGGTCTTCCACTCCATCAATGTACATAGCTGACTCGTCAACATTTCTCACATTTTCTCTCACCATTCGGACAATATAAATTATTTTGGCATACTTTTCGGCTGTCAGCCATAATACAAGCACAAAATTGATGGCCGAAAAGAGGCCGAAATTTATTTGTACATAATTCATTAAATACGATTTAGGCCAATTTGTCAAAATCCGTGGAAATGGAAATTCATTTCACTCGTAAATTGAAAGCTCAGCCCAGCTGTCAAGTGAATCACGCATACGCATCGTTGGCCACAATTACAAAAGCAACAGAAACCAATCACGAACCCAAAACTAATTTAATACAATGCTCCCCAAAAATTGCATCCAATTCGAATGGGAGCTGAGCAAACATTTGTTTCAGCTCATCCCGGGCCACTACAAAGCTGCCAAGCCCAATTACCATCGTCGAACCATCGGCCGAATAAACTTTAATGGCAATTGTTATGCGGTGGTGCCCGTTATTGATGATTCGCCTGTTGTTTTTACTGCGGCTACGGCTGCTGTCCTCAGATGTATGAAATATTTAATAACCGAGAGCAAACAGTTTGGCGTAAAAAATAAATTGCATATGGACAGCTCAGCTCAGCACAGCACAGCAGAGTACAGCGACGAAGGATAGCCCAAACGGCTCCGCAGGACACGCACTTAAATGTCACTGATTGCTGCGACCGTGTGTGCGGGTTACACCATAAATGCGAAAATGAAATTTACAACAATTTGTTGGAAATTACTTGCAATTGAATTTAATTATGCCTGGTGGGAGTTGTTGGGCCCTCCTGCTCGTATAATTTTATGGATGATTACGTAAATTAAGTTTGGTTTGTGGGCGGCGGAATGATATTCCCATTCGGGCATAATGTACGTGAAGTTAATGTGGAAATCTGATTAACACGCAAATAATTTGCCTCTGTAGCTTTCAACAATGTATTTTTTGGCCTTATTTGTTATCATAAGTATATGGAAATGATGGTTTTGATAAATTCTTTCCAAGGCAAACTTGTAAATTGACTTTTGTTTGGAAAACAAATATTAACAAACGTCAAACTGGATGAATAGAAAATCCATCAATTTCATTATAATGATCTCTGTCAAAGGCCACATCAAACAAAGGAAACCTTAGACCAGAGTCTACGTGACCCATTTTGGACTTTGGCCAGAACCATAACCGAAAACCCTCATACTTTATGCTTTCGGCACACAAGAAAAAACAGGACAGTGGAAAAAATGAAAGGAATAGAGAGCCATGGCAGAGTCAGGGTAGAGCCATGGGAAAAAATAAAGTGAAATGTATGCAAATGGCTTATGGCTGGGTTTTTGCTTACACTTGCTTGACCCTCTCCCTTTTTTTTTTAACTTTTACCCTTCCCTCTTCAAAACGATCCACCTTTTTTTATCGCTTACTTTTTTTGCCGAGAGCACACTGTCTCGGGTCGGGTTTCATGGCTCGATATAATGGCGGAGTGGTCAGGCAAAAGGGTAGAAAGTTATGGCTTAAGTAATTTGTTAAGTTATTATCCAGCACACATGGCGTATGCGCAATGCACGCCAAAAGTAATTTACATGCAAATGTTAGCAAATTTATGCTCATCCACCCTCAAATTTTGCCATTGCAGATATGAAACCTACAAGGCCACGCTCAAGAAAATCCCCGCAACACGTCTCTCCCGACTGACCGAAGCCCTGGCCAACTATGATCCGGTACTCAATGAATACTTCTTCGATCGCCATCCCGGGGTCTTCACCCAAATCCTCAACTATTACAGGTAAGTACCTCAGTACACCGGGCCGGGCTAATTAAGCTGCTAAAAGCTGTTTAGACGTGCAACGACTGTGAATGAGGGTTGAGGGGACCTTTAAGCATGGTAATTACATCATTTAGTTCCGGCAAAAACATTCCGAGTAGAGACATTTTCTAGGGAAAATTGTGCCCTCAGTCCCCTTCACTTTGCTTATTTAATTTTCAGCTACCTTTGGAATTTGAATTTGCTTCTTGCCTGCTATGATTGCCCTGATTAATGGCGCTTAGCAAACATATCAACAGTCAGCTTCCCTTATAGATGGCTTGACGAATAAACAAACTAATAATTTAATTGCTCTGCAACCTGCAGGGACCAACTTGGCATGGCCATTAATCTAAAGTTTTTGAGCTGCGAAAGTTTATTTAACATTTTTCGGGGTCATTAGCGGGCTCATTTATCTTTGCCGTGAGCTGTGAAAGCCCGACTGGAAAGCGGAGGTGCTGCTCCTATTGCGATGACTTAAGTTGTTTAAAATTAATGAAAGTTTGTTTTGCTCATCACCCATTGCCGCTAGCCATCGCACCTAAGTCTGCTTGCACCGACTGATGAAGCTGTTGTCGGATGAAGCAACGCTGTCAGCATCTCACACAGCTCGCATCTTCATTGATTGGGCAGGACCTTGCTCCAGCCCGGCTTCCATGGCTCCGGGGGCTTTTGGCCAAACAGTTTCCAACTCAATTAACCAGGCACCACAGCCAGCCAGCCAAATGGTGTCAAAGAAGGGCGGCAACATCAGCAGGAAGTAAAAAAATAATGCAGCAACCCGCGTTGATTGGAAATGAAACCGAGTCCCCCAGGGTACTGTCGGTGCGACCAGGATACCCCGACACTGGGGGTCTGGTATAATCAAATTATGCACGCACCGAAAGCTTCAGACAATTTATGTGTAAAGATTTTATTCAGATAGAGAGTGCAGGAGAGTGCAGCAAAATAACAAAAGGAAATGGAAATGCAAATCACGGCTCTAAACTTTCAACCATTCATTGTCCCACTTAAGTTCACGAAAAGTAATTATTATTCATTGACCGAAAAGCCCATAAAAGTTCTTCGGTAAATCCCTTTAATATCTTCCCTATTTAAAATGCAAAACCAACAGACCGAATGTGTGAAGGTTAATCGATATTCTTACTTATGCACATTTAAGCGGGAAGAGACTCCTTTATGCGGCTGATCAGCCCTGGTCCTGTTTGAGGTCAGCTATAAATATTGATTGCGACGGTTGCACGCTGCGTATGCGTAATATTTGTTATGCACACTTGATGAAGGGCGAGGCGATTCCGATAATGGAGAAAAAAGGGAAAGCATACCAAAAATATTGCGGGGACAATGGAAATATTTTTAAAAGGCGTAAAGGCAGTGTGCGGAGCTGAATGGGATTGCGGATTTTATGGAGGAAACCAATTAACAATCCATACAAATGTGCCGCAAGGATTATTTGCAAAAGCCATGACAACGACTGCAGTGCATTTCAAAAAGATTAAACACAGAGAAAAATATTATTAAAATGTACAAAATAAATTAAATTTAGAAACTTAAAAGTGTAAATAAAATAAGGGTTATATAACCAATTAATCTCTCAATTTACGGTTTTAAAATCTTAAGCCTAGACCAGGTTGAAAAAAAGTCTTTCCCTCGAAATAACTCTATTTTTCCAGCCGGCCGTGTGAAAATGTCAAAAAAAGTCTGTTGCGGGTCCTATAGACATGAAATCGAACCGGATCCAGATTGTTGAATGAAAGCCGTAATTTGCAAGTTCGCAGGCAGGAGGGAGATAGGTTACGGGTACTTTATTATACCCTTGCAGAGATTATTATAATTTAGGTCAAAAGTGTACAACGCTGTGAATAAGAAAATTCCGACCCTTTGAGGTATACATATATAATCTTGATCAGGATCACCTCCTGAGTTAATAAAAGCATGTCCGTCTTAGGGTGGGTGAGGTGGCGAATCGATAGAAGAAATCGTTTAAGGTACTTTGCTTGAGAATTGGATGAGAATTGGGGAAGATATAGCCATCACTGTGTGTCATATAGGGAAAAACTCCATTTTGAAGGGATCGCATCACAAAAATGGACAAAAAATCTAAAAAATATTTTGTCTCAAGATTTTGACGCAGAATGGTGGAGAATCGGTCTAGAAATTGTTTAAGGTACTCCGCTTGAGAATCAGATGAGAATTGGGGAAGATACAGCCATCACTGTGGGCCATGTAGGGGAAAACCTCATTTTCAAGGGATCCCATCACAAAAATGGACAAAAAATCTAAAAAATATTTTGTCTCTGGATTTTGATGCAGAATGATGGAGAATCAATATAGAAATCGTTTAAGGTACTCCGCTTGAGAATCGGATGAGAATTGGAGAAGATATAGCCATCACAGTGGGCCCTATAGGGAAAAACCCCATTTTCAAGGGATCCCATCACGAAAAATGGACAAAAAATCTAAAAAATATTTTGTCTCTGGATTTTGATGCAGAATGGTGGAGAATCGATCTAGAAATCGTTGAAGGTACTCCGCTTGTGAATCGGATGAGAATTGGGGAAGATATAGCCATCACTGTGGCCCATATAGGGGAAAACCCCATTTTCAAAGGATCCCATCATGAAAAATGGACAAAAAATCTAAAAAATATTTTGTCTCTGGATTTTGATGCAGAATAGTGGAGAATCGATCTACAAATCGTTTAAGGTACTCCGCTTGAGAATCGGATGAGAATTGGGGAAGATACAGCTATCCCTGTGGGCCATATAAGAAAAAACCCCATTTTCAGGGGATCCCATCACAAAAATGGACAAAAAATCTAAAAAATATTTTGTCTCTGGATTTTGACGCAGAATGGTGGAGAATCGGTCTAGAAATCGTTTAAGATACTCCGCTTGAGAATCGGATGAGAATTGATGAAGATACAGCTATCCCTGTGGGCCATATAAGAAAAAACCCCATTTTCAAGGGATCCCATCACGAAAAATGGACAAAAAATCTAAAAAATATTTTGTCTCTGGATTTTGATGCAGAATGGTGGAGAATCGATCTAGAAATCGTTGAAGGTACTCCGCTTGTAAATCGGATGAGAATTGGGGAAGATATAGCCATCACTGTGGCCCATATAGGGGAAAACCCCATTTTCAAAGGATCCCATCATGAAAAATGGACAAAAAATCTAAAAAATATTTTGTCTCTGGATTTTGATGCAGAATAGTGGAGAATCGATCTACAAATCGTTTAAGGTACTCCGCTTGAGAATCGGATGAGAATTGGGGAAGATACAGCTATCCCTGTGGGCCATATAAGAAAAAACCCCATTTTCAAGGGATCCCATCACGAAAAATGGACAAAAAATCTAAAAAATATTTTGTCTCTGGATTTTGATGCAGAATGGTGGAGAATCGATCTAGAAATCGTTGAAGGTACTCCGCTTGTAAATCGGATGAGAATTGGGGAAGATATAGCCATCACTGTGGCCCATATAGGGGAAAACCCCATTTTCAAAGGATCCCATCATGAAAAATGGACAAAAAATTCAAAAAATATTTTGTCTCTGGATTTTGATGCAGAATAGTGGAGAATCGATCTACAAATAGTTTAAGGTACTCCGCTTGAGAATCGGATGAGAATTGGGGAAGATATAGCCATCACTGTGGACCATGTAGGGGAAAACCTCATTTTCAAGGGATCCCATCACAAAAATGGACAAAAAATCTAAAAAATATTTTGTCTCAGGATTTTGGTGCAGAATGGTGGAGAATCGGTATAGAAATTGTTTAAGGTACTCCGCTTGAGAATCGGATGAGAATTGGGGAAGATACAGCTATCCCTGTGGGCCATGTAGGGGAAAACCTCATTTTCAAGGGATCCCATCACAAAAATGGACAAAAAATCTAAAAAATATTTTGTCTCTGGATTTTGATGCAGAATGGTGGAGAATCAATATAGAAATCGTTTAAGGTACTCCGCTTGAGAATCGGATGAGAATTGGGGAAGATATAGCCATCACTGTGGCCCATATAGGGGAAAACCCCATTTTCAAGGGATCCCATCACAAAAATGGACAAAAAATTTAAAAAATATTTTGTCTCAGGATTTTGATGCAGAATGGTGAAAAATCGGTATAGAAATCGTTTAAGGTACTCCGCTTGAGAATCGGATGAGAATTGGGGAAGATATAGCCATCACTGTGGACCATGTAGGGGAAAACCTCATTTTCAAGGGATCCCATCACAAAAATGGACAAAAAATCTAAAAAATATTTTGTCTCAGGATTTTGGTGCAGAATGGTGGAGAATCGGTATAGAAATTGTTTAAGGTACTCCGCTTGAGAATCGGATGAGAATTGGGGAAGATACAGCTATCCCTGTGGGCCATGTAGGGGAAAACCTCATTTTCAAGGGATCCCATCACAAAAATGGACAAAAAATCTAAAAAATATTTTGTCTCTGGATTTTGATGCAGAATGGTGGAGAATCAATATAGAAATCGTTTAAGGTACTCCGCTTGAGAATCGGATGAGAATTGGGGAAGATATAGCCATCACTGTGGCCCATATAGGGGAAAACCTCATTTTCAAGGGATCCCATCACAAAAATGGACAAAAAATCTAAAAAATATTTTGTCTCAGGATTTTGATGCAGAATGGTGGAGAATCGGTCTAGAAATCGTTTAAGGTACTCCGCTTGAGAATCGGATGAGAATTGGGGAAGATACAGCTATCCCTGTGGGCCATATAAGAAAAAACCCCATTTTCAAGGGATCCCATCACAAAAATGGACAAAAAATCTAAAAAATATTTTGTCTCAGGATTTTGACGCAGAATGGTGGAGAATCGGTATAGAAATCGTTTAAGATACTCCGCTTGAGAATCGGATGAGAATTGGGAAAGATACAGCTATCCCTGTGGGCCATATAAGAAAAATCCCCATTTTCAAGGGATCCCATCACAAAAATGGACAAAAAATCTAAAAAATATTTTGTCTCAGGATTTTGATGCAGAATGGTGAAAAATCGGTATAGAAATCGTTTAAGGTACTCCGCTTGAGAATCGGTTGAGAATTGGGAAAGATATAGCCATCACTGTGGCCCATTTATTTCAATAAATTGGTTTCATAATTAAATAAGGATCGGCTTACTTTATGCGGTTTTCGCGATAAATATCCAATCTTAGCTGCAAGAGTATATGAATTTCGGCTCCGCTTTCCTTTCTTGTTTTATAAGATTTTTTGCCATTCAATCTGGGTACGTAATGATTTTAACAAGCACAAAAGCGCGGCCAGCAGGAGGAAGCAAAAAAGTAACGCCAAATATGTTGGGCTCCTCCAAAAAAAAGTAAAGGACATTCAGGATGTGAACACGTGGCACTCACACAAAAAATATATATGTATATTCAAAGGGATGGTGGTGGCAGCAATGGGGCGGAGTGAAGATATCATCCAAAAATAAATGCAGCCAAGGACTCGTCCCACACTCGGCAGCTGTCCGGCAGCTGATATGGCATTACAAGTTGGCCAACAACTGTGGACAAGGACGACCGACCCACTCAAGCCACAGCTGCCTTCCCTGGCCAAAAATCCCACTATTTTCCGGAACTCCCTTGCAGCCATTTACTGCAATTTGCACACACACTCCCCCACACTCGCACAGCAACAACGAGGGCATCAAAAATTGTTGCACATGGCCAAGAGAACGGAACAATGGCCGAGCAGCATTATGAATATTCCCAGGGTTGGCACGAAGGGTTAAGAGGTCCGGGTGCAGGCGGGCTATGACCATGTCTTTTTCTCCACCAGGTGCATGGGCATCCACCCACTTACCTGCCATGCATACGCAAGTGAAACGAACCGTTCTCATAGCTCCACACCCAGTCTTTGTGTCTTTTCGGTTGTGCAATTTGCAGCCGCAATTCCAGACGTGCCGTTTCGACCATAATATTATACAGCCTGATGTTTAAGGTCACTGCGTGCATTTCGAAGTCCATGAATTTGTTTAGACAGCTCCAGACGCCCAGGGGGGCTGTCGACGTTTAGCCACAAAATTCTTAGAGCTTAATTACGGCGACTTAATGAGATTCTAAGAGCCTGAATAACTTTAACTTTATTTAATTTTAAATCCTTAGAACTGGAAAACTGCATTATCCAACTGACGTGTGTGGACCTCTTTTCGAGGAGGAACTGGAATTCTGGGGCCTCGATTCAAACCAGGTAGAGCCATGCTGTTGGTCGACCTATAGCATACATCGCGATACGCAAGTAAGTTTCAACTGCGTCCTCTTCTACTTAAATATTTTAAAAATATATTAAATATTTTGTAGAACACCTTAGCCATATTAGATAAGCTAGATATTGAAAATGAAAAGCCCACGGAGGAGCAGATAGCTCGACTTTTTGGCTTTGAAGAGGCACTGAGCAATGGCGAGCTTAACTGTTGGCAGCGTCTGAAACCCAAGATTTGGGCCATGTTCGATGAGCCCTCGAGTTCCACGGGTGCCAAGGTGACTTGACTTACCTTTCAACTACCAATTACGCCTTTTAATAACTATTTGTTCTGTTAGATCGTTGCTGGCATGTCGGTTTTCTTTATATTTGTTTCTGTGATATCATTCTGCCTGAAGACCCACCCCGGCTTCCGCGTGGACCTGCCCACCTCAGCCGACGGCAGCCACGGCCCCGGCTCGGGAACAGCAGGTGGCCTGCCCCACGGTCACGATCCGATGGGAGAGCCCCCACCTCCGCCACAGACGCACCAGTACCATCAGCACAGCATAACGCCGCCGAGCGGCAGCATCGGGCCCACCTTTCGCGTCACCAACTACACCAGCTATAGTAGCAGCAACTTCACCGCCCCCGGCCAGGCCACGCCCATTGCCACCATCAAGGGGGGGCAGCGGCAGCGGCTGAGACGGGACGTGAACGGGAGCAGTCTGAACGAGTTCATAGAGCAGCAGCTCCTGGGCCACAACGGGAGAAGGAAGCACGGGTGGATCGAAACGTACGGCCAGCCCCACGAGGCCTTCTTCTACGTGGAGCTGGTGTGCAACGTCTGGTTCTTCATCGAGGTCATCATCAGGCTAATAGTAAGTACCTAAAACCATGGCCAAAACAAACCACTAACCAACCATCCTATCAGGTATCGCCCAATCTCTGGCAGTTCATAAAGTCGCCGGTAAACATAATCGACTTTACGGCCACATTGAGCTTCTATACGGACGTAATGCAGCGCATGGGGGAGTACACAGGTCTCCTGGAGGCCTTCTCAATCGTCCGGATAATGCGACTGTTTAAGCTGACGCGGCACTCGCCAGGTCTGCGAATCCTCATCCACACGTTCAAGGCCTCTGCCAAGGAGCTGACCCTTCTGGTTTTCTTCCTCGTCCTGGGCATTGTGTTCTTTGCCAGTCTGGCCTACTATGCCGAGAAACTCCAGGTTAGCTTAAATAAATAATAAATTAAATAAAAACTCTGGATGGGTAAAATTGCGGTCAATAAATGTGTGAGAATAATTTAGCAACCGCAGGAAAGTAATTAAAATAATAAAAGCAATATCCTGTTCTCGTTCGCAGGACAACCCGGACAACCAATTCAAGAGCATTCCCTTGGGTCTGTGGTGGGCCATTGTGACTATGACCACAGTGGGCTACGGCGATGTGGCGCCCAAGACCTATCCGGGCATGTTTGTGGGCGCCCTCTGTGCCCTCGCCGGTGTGCTGACCATTGCCCTGCCAGTGCCAGTTATCGTCAGCAACTTCTCCATGTTCTACTCGCATACTCAGGTTTGTTGGGCCATCGAAGCTACATATTTTCACACCATGTTTACCCGAGTTTTGCTACCAATTCCCAGGCCCGATCCAAGCTGCCCAAGAAGCGTCGTCGGGTCCTGCCCGTGGAGCAGCCGCGCCGCAAACGGGAGCCCACTGTCCCGCACCGCGGGCGAACGAATGCCATTAAACAGACGCCACCCACTGTGCCGGGATTGGTGGGTGGAGCTGGCGGTAGTGGAGCTGGGGGTGGTCCCGGGCCAGGAGGTGGTGGGGGAATTGGGGGTCATGCGATGGGCCACCCAGCAGCAGCATCGCCCATGTTCAAGGATGCATTTGGTGGCGCGAAAATAGGTGAGTCCAGCAGATGTTTGTTTTTAATGCTCTTTACAAGGATTATGGCGTATTAGTTCTGAAAACCCAAATAGGACACTACCAGTATTTAACTAAATGTTTAAAAGAATATTCTTAGTAAAGGGTATTCATAAGGTCGGATAGATCGACCATTATCTGCTATTCTATCTCTCTATTTGGTATTTTATAAAATTTATTTTCGGTTTTGTTGCTTTATTTTTTGGCCTGCAGATGTTTAGAGCTGCCTCAGATAACGCCACAGACCAAGATGAAACACACACAGCATATACACCATATACCACACTTATACATAAACAAAGATATATACCATACATATATGCAACAGACACACACTCACACAGAAATTCAAATGCTGAGAGCTCTTGCCATAGCTTTTCCCTCGCTCCTGGGGCCAAACTAATTTCATTCAATTTCTTGTTTAATTATTTTATTATTTATGCACCCTTCACTGAACGAGTCAGCTGTTATTTAGCATTTAGCATTAGCCCCCATAGCCCCCGGGGGGTTGTCTCCGAGACCCCCCTGGGGTAGGGTAGTTTCATGTGGTAAATTTCCATTTTACTGATTATTCAAAAGCACCGAAGGCAGCATAGGGCCGGGGACCTCTTAACCACATGCGAGCGAGTGGCCTGAATGATAATGACGATGCAGCCCCCAGGGCCGAAAGGATTTAAGTAGATATATGCACTCAACCAACGACAAGACTTGCCACTATCCTCTTAGCTCTTAGCTCATGGCTCATAGCTCATAGCCACTGCAATTGCGGAGCAATTTCAAGTTCATTGAAAGGTTATAAATTTAATGTCGTACAAGGATTTATAATCGTTTCAGTGCTGCCTTCAAAGGGCCCTACTTCTTAGTCAGTTGAATTAACAGAGTCCTGCTGAGTACATTAATATCCGAATTGGTCAGGGATAATCCAGATTGTTTACTAAGTATTGAAGAAACAAGTTGAAAGGCTACAATTTATGGTAAGGCATTCGTATTCAAACAGTTTAAGCCAAGTTCATATGGGTATTTGAGGTTTCTTAGCCACAAGTTCTTAAATATTAACTCACATAAAATATCATGCTATCGTTCAGTAGAAATTGAAAGGCTTTTTTAATATATATTTATTATTTGATTAAAACCCTTTTTAAAATAAAAATTAATAATTTTATGAAATAAATATATTGGCCTTAATTCAAGGAAATAATGGGTGTACTTTATTTACTTATTGGCTTATTGTAAAAAATTATCCTTTCATTTATATATTAATTTTTAATACATTTTTAATCAATTTAACTAAAAAGCTGAGTGCTTAGTCATTTATTCGTATTGATTCGTGTTTTTTTGTGGCTGTATTCAAAATTGAAAATATTTTTATTCATCGCCCTTCTTCTCGATATCCCCCTTTTGGTGTTTCTATTGTTCCTAAATTATGTAAATTGTTTTTATATTTTAATGGTTGGTATATATTGTATTTTTGTACTTTGTTACCTTGTGTGTGTTGGTGTAACGACATGTCCACGTATGCGTGTGTCGTATATGTGTATGTAAATGTAACTGCATCCGTCCGATGTTGAAACTGCAATCGTGCAACCGTGGCAACCGCGGCAGGCACCGTGAACGTGAACGGCGTCAATGTCATTGGCCTGCACCATTCTGCGCCACCGAGGACAACGACGATGCCGACGATTCCGATTCCGAGTGCCGATCCGACGGCCATGTCGGCAATGACCTACCAAGTGCCTATGCTCCAGCCTCCGCCCACGCTTTCGCATCACCCGCCCGCCCATAGTCACGGCCATGCCCATGGCCACGCCCATGCCCATGCCCATGCCGTTGCCGGGACCATGTCGGGGTCTGGGTTGGGTTTGGGGGCGATGACGTCATCGCCGGCATCGCTCACCGGCTCAGCTGCCTCGGCAGCCGCTGCCACAGCCGCCGTAGCCGCCGCAGCCGCACCCGCCGGTCCCTCATTCATCAGTTGTAAGTGTTGTTCCTTGTCTTGTGTCATTCCCCATTTCTTTCTCACTTTCTCTCCTGTCTCTCTTGTCCTGTCTTCGTCCTGGTCTTGGCATGCTGCACATGTAGAAATGCTTGTTAACCATTTGCCTTTTTATGTCTTGAAATGCACTGAGAAAATATAAAATAAATATTTAATTATATTTAAAATTAATATGAATTTTATTAAAATAAGTGAAATAAGTATTTTTATAAGAAATCCCTTTCCTATGACTTTGATTTAATTTAAAAAAAAATATATATACACCCCCTTTTCTCTGTATAATTTCCCCTTTAATGTCTGCATAAGATGGTTTATGTGTTTGCTACAATTAGTCCTATGGGTGAGCCATTACACCCACATCTCCGCCGTGTCACTTCACCCTTGGCTTGTTAAAATTTATCGCATGCTATAAATTCTGCCCAAACGCCATAACTTTGTCACTCCGAGTCAGTCAGTCAATAAAAGAGCTCGCCTGCAACAAACACAAAACGAAAAAAATAAGGAAAAACTTTTTATGTTTATTTGCATATTAAAAGCTTTTGGAAACTCCTTTTTATTTTGGGCATTTAACTTTAATTACAATTTTATTATGCTAGCCGAAAATCCTTTTTATGTCATATTTCAAAATGGCCGCTCACACACTCCCTCACCGAAAAAGAAAAACATTTATATGCACAATCTAAGCACTTCAACATATATAGAAATAAAGTTCATTTATCGCCAAACAAATTGAAAAACTTTTTCCATTTGCCGTCCACCAAAGCACTGGAAAATCGCTCAAAAAATGAAAAGTGTAAAAATATGAAAAGGAAAAACCTGTCGGGGCATACGAGAAAAAAAAGAATATAATGTGAGGGACCTGGTCAGGAAAAATTTCTGCATGATGTGCATTTTAATTAAAGCCACAAAAGCTCAAGTGTGCAAGCTCGAACCTCGACTTTTATACTTTTTTTTTTCTTTTGCCTTTTGACCACTAAAAAGGAGGTGGGAAACGGAAAGCAGTTTGCGGCTCTCAAGGCGATTAATTTCTTGAGCCACTTGTAAGATTGTGAAGAGTGCAGAAAGGAAATCCAGTCGAAAGTTTAAACTTGCTTAGCTGAACTTGCTTGCTTGTTTCGCTAAAGGATTTCAGGGGATGCGAACTTTAACAGGAAGTGTTAAAAGAAAAAATACCCATAAAGGTTAATGCAAAAACTTGGTCGGATTTTTTAACTATTAATAACAACGTAGTTATATGAGAAGCTTTAACAACTTTCTTGTTTAGTTTTAGAAAGTCATTTATTAAAAGTTTAAATTTTATACAGAAACTTTAAATCTTTTTTTTTTAATAAATAATAAGTATAAATAAGTAAGAATAAAATTAGACGTAAAACTTTTTAAGTAAAAAGTGGTAAACTGTGGTTTATGGGTCGTATACGTAATATATTGATCTAAAAAAATACAAGCGACATTTCATTTGTTATTTTAACACAGAAAGTGTCAAAATAACCATAATTATTAAATACTTTTGTACTAAAATGTGTTGTTATTTCAAAAGCTCCGTCCCGCGTAACAAAACTTTTCATAAGCCGCTTAAAAAACACAACCTCCTCCATTTCCCTGCACAAAAAAAAAGGATAATAAAAGAAGTTTAAAAGTGTTGCATTCTTTGGCACGTTCGGAGACGGGGCAAATGACATTTCTATGTTTGCCGGAAATGCAGGAACGCTAACATTTGGCACGGGTGTGCTCCCCCCACAAATACAAAGCAGCTTTGCATTATGCCAAGGCTTTACGCCCGAGGGAAAGGCTTTCTTTTCCTCACTTTCGCATGCAGAAGGCGGGTCACAAAAATGGCAACTAAATCATTAGCAGGCCAGGTTGCTGCAGGAGCTCTGGCAGTGCGCTAAAGTCTTACTTCTAGGACCTTCTAGTGGTCATTAAACGCCAAACTCACAGCCGTGAGAGGAGAACGCAGCCGAGAACAATTTATGGCCGCAGTGGGGCAAAAGTGCATGCCAACAGCAGGCCGACAGCCAGGAATTTCAATTAAAGTCGGCGTGGGTGCCGATGCTTTTTAAAATTCGCCCTCCCACAGGCATCTGGCTGGCGTAACCCCAACCCTTTCTACGGTGAGCTGGCCGTGCAATTTCTTTGCATTTTTTTGTAGCACCACCAATTGGTACGGCATACCTTTACTCACCTGGCCAGAGCTCGCGTTAATTAATTTTAATATTTAAACTTGCTCCAATGGCACAGACACAGACGGTTAAAGTTAAATACTTTTGGAGTCTTCCTGATGTTTACTAAGGAAAGAACAACTCAACTTCACAGAGCTTGTCAATTTTAGGTGAAAGTTTGTCAGAAAAGATGGCACTTTGATGGATTGTTTGTTCAATAAAAATTAAAAATACACAACTTAAAATTGGTTAAGTTTTAGATGTTTGACTTTTGATGTTTTTAAGCTTAAGACTAGTTTAGTTCTTAGTTCTTAGCTAAGTGTGTGACTTAAGCTCTTGTATAGTATTTCTTCCCTTATACTTTGTGACATTGACTTTTATCTCCAATTGTAATTTAAAAGTTGTCATGTCCTGTTTTTTGAGCTTCCTTTTTCGTAGAACCATTTATGTCTATAGAAATATTAAAAATGATTTCACAACTTTACACTTTTTTTTGGTGTCTTGCCGCAAACTTTTTTCCAAGAAGCTATGAAGCAAAGAACATTTTTGTTGCGTGCCTTTTTAAAGTTTTGTAAACCCCCGACCCTTTTGGGTTGCCATTCACTTTTTATATATTTTTTCTTTCCCTACATTCGTGTTTGTTTTTCTTTTGTTTATTTTCTTTATTTTTTTTTTGCGCTGGGGAAACTTTTGCCTTGCCTTGACTTGGCCACCGTTTGCAGCGACGGCACTAACGCATTTCCACGGCCTTTCCGGCCACCTCCTCTGACTTTGCAGCGGACTATTTGAGCGTGCCGGCGGTGCAGAGCCTGCAGCCTCGGGCGGCGACGACGGGCCACGACTTTATGCTGCCGCTACAGCCGAAACTCCTGGCCCCCCTTGGTGAGTTGATGATGGGTTAGCCATGGGGGCCTCCGTGGCCTCCGTCTCCCGTTTTGGTTGAAAGTTTTACGGACAGATAATTGCGTGAGGGGCGAGAGGTGATGGGCTGCCGGAAAAGGTGATGCCCACACAGTTGAACCCACTTGTAGCCATACACCCACTATAGTTTGAGAGCCATTGTATGGCCAGGACAATGGTCCGACAGAGGACTATGGCCGGGTGTCACTGGAAAGTTTCGAGCACCCTGTGGAGGGGCAATTGAAATTTCTGCTCGAGTTTGTAATTCTTAAAAGGGGTTATCAACATGTTCAAAATGTGGGCAGTTTACAATTGTATAGAGTAAAAAATATAAATAGTTTTTTTATTAAAAAAAAACTGTTAAAAATTATTTTATAAAAACCATCCTTGTTTTTTAAGGAAAGTAACTTGTTTGAGGACTAAACTGCTGCTACGTATACTTCATTTTTTAATTAAATCCATTCAAATATACTATCAGATCTTTCTTACTTCAGTAAAGAACTATTTTCAGGAGAATTTGTGAATCCTAAAAGTAATTACTAAATTGAAACTTATCAAGGGTATTTCTCATCTTCACTTGTTTTAATTTATTTTGGTTGGAAAAATGTGTGACAGGCGGAAGTGGGAAAGGACGCGAAGTGCTCTCAGCTCGTTCATTCACTCGAATCCTTTACAGATGCCTGCACAATGCCGGGCGATAAACCAATCGCTGACATGTCCTCGAATGCACTTCCGCTTCCGTGTCCTCTTCCGCATTCGCATCCGCATTCTTCAGATACTTTACAAATTGGAGTGCTTACAGTAGCCACCTTTTCTCTCCTCTTTTCTTCCACTTGGCAGAGCGCAAGGATCAGCATCCCCTGCAGCTGACCGCCCACAACTTGGCCTCCGATACGCACCAGCTAATGTACACGAGCCACGCCCACAAAACGGCAGGTGGTGGTGGCGGTGGTGCGGCTGTACTGAGTGTCCCACCCACCTTGAGTATGACGCACACCCAGATGCCACCGGGAATGGCCAGCATGGGCCAGCGGACTCCGAACCTGAGTTTCCGGGCCTCACACACCGGCGGTCAGGTGGCCACGATTCAGCAGCCCATACCGCACGCCCATGCCTGCCACGCCTCCACGAACTGCAACATCAAGATCTCGGTGGCCTCCGCCTTGGGCTGCCCAGACGAGCTGCGGGGACCGAAGGTGACCCTCCTAGACGATCTCAGCGACGAAGTGAACTCCTCGACGGACGACTGCGGCGATTGCTGCCTGGTGGAGGACAGTGACACCTACGAAGGCGGCACCACCAACAACGGATCCTGCGGCCAGGGAACAGGAGCCATTCCGATCGGTGGGCTGCTCGACGGCGGTGAGGAGGACAACGACGACGGAGATGGCAGCTGTGTGGGCGGCGATAGTGGCGACAGTCTGGGCGGGATCTACATCGGGCCCACGCACTAAGCACCTGAAGCCAGAAAATTGAAAGGATAGGAATAAATGTTTAAGGATAAAGTGTTAAAGTTTGTGTATTGTGTGAGTGTCTCGTGTTAGGTGTTTATGAAAACTTAATTCTGAAGAAAACTAAACACTTTCTTAGGTCAGTGAAGCACAAATTTTTGAAAAGTTTCAAATCTTTTGGTCTTGCCAGGTTTAGTTTTAGTAAATTATGAAATAGACTTTTCAAAATCTTGAGTCGGTAAATGAAGGACGTTTATTTCCTATTTAACAGAAAATATTTTAAATATCCTATTTTATATTTTCCTAAACTTCAACACCTTTAAAATATTAAATGCTTAAAATTTCTAACGAAAACAAAGCTTCCCAGTGAGTGAGTCTATAAAGCTGCCACTTTAATATTTTGAGAACAAAATAATTTAAAATTTAGCCACTAAATCACTGCCTTTCTCATTTAATTCCTTACTGCAACAATTTTGTATATTTTTTGGTGGGAAATCCATTTGCAGGACTCATTTATCAAGTGTTTTAATCAATCTCTGCTCCCGGCGACAAATAACATTTCTTGTCTGGCCAAGACAAACATCCGTAACATTTGTATCAGTGTCCTTATAACTGTCATGTTGACAACTGCCATTGACAGTGTGCTGTACACACACACACACACAGTCTGTGTGTGTTTTCTTATGCAGCCGGGCACGTCCGGAATTCTGTCGGAGTCCGGCCATTTTGCAAACAAAGAGCGACAGAAGAGACAGAAGTTACGGAAGAGCGGAGCAGCATACCCGCATACAAAGCAAACATATCGTCCATATAAATGTGACCACTTGTGTGCAGCCAAGCAGCGATATCCCTAGTCCCCCCCACACCCACAGTCCCCCATGAATCCTTCGATCCTGTGGCTGACACATCAAGGTGTTTATTGTCCAAAGTCTTAAGGACAAAACTTGCATGGCCAACTATACATTTCTCGACTCTCTCGTGCTCCATTTCCCGGATCAGACCCTGAATCATGGCGAAAAGTGTCACCGGGCATGTTTATCTGACACATTGACTGCCACCATTTCAATGAACTTGCGAGCAAAAACTATGTCGACAAGTCGCACACACCCACACACAGAAACACAAAAGACGGCGACTGCCAAAAAACTAAAATGTCCTTGGGTGGGAATCCTTCCTCGGAAATACATAGATAATGGTGTGTGCGTGCGTGTGGTTCACCTTGTAAATAGTATTTTGTGGTCGCTACTATGTATGCCAAGTTTTCTTCGACATTTATTCCTATGAATGGTAATTTATTAATTTATGGTCGGAAAACGCAAGAAGCTGTAAATATTTAATTATGAGAAAAAATAGAAAAGAAAAAAAACACAAAAAGTGAAAATAGAGACGACTTCAAATAAGGTTCAATGGTAATTTTTGGTCCAATACTTATAGTTTTCTTAGATGTGCTAAGAGATTAACCAACAGGCGAAATGTTTCATTCCAATTCTTATGTAAATGAGTGTTTAAAATTTATTAATTAAAAGTCATAAGTGAGTGTGAAATAATGTTAGTATAGAGACTACAAGCCAACAAATGATGGTGGTAAATGGTTAATAATGCTATTTTGTCAGTATAATCAAATCTGTTGGTCTGAGTGTGTATCGTTATAAATTTAGTCTTAATTCCGTAAGTAACTCAAATTAAATTGTTCAATATTTACCAATTTCTAGAAAATATTATGTAAGGGTATTCGTTGCATCGGCTTGCCGATTCTATTGTTTTTTTCCTATTTTTAAAATAGATTCTTTATTGTATATGAAAATGTTGCTTTAAATACTGTTCAATTTAGATAAAAATCAAATAATTTCTAAAATTACAAAACCAAAAGTTTTAAAATTAGGACAGCTCTGAAACAAAGAAGATAAAACGAAAATGTTATTTCAAAAAAGATAAAATTTGCATAAAAAACAAAACAAGTTAAACGATTTACTTTTTGAATAAATTAAGCTACAGCAGGCCAATGATCATTGAAATGAAAATTGTTTCAATATTAAAAGTTAGTTTGAAAAACACCAGTGAAACTAATATTAAAATTTTGCCTAGCAAACAACATAGTTTAGTCCGGACATTGAGAGAAGAAAGTTCATGGAAAATCCAATTCTATAGAAAATATTAAACCTTTTGAATGAAATCACCCACCACGCGGCAGGCAACAGGAATCCGGCTGAACAAAAAATGAATTAAAACAATTTTCAAGCTAAACTCTGAGTGTATATAACTAATTTCAAAGTAAACTCCATTTGATTACCTAAATGTCGAAATGAAGTGGAAATGGATACATTTCTATAACATTTATTGTAAGTAACGTGTGAAAAAAAGAAACCAAAAACAAAAAACCCATTTACAAACAAAGCGAATTTTTAAATGTTGAAAAGAAATAACAAAAAAAATATAAATGAGGTCCTCGAATGGCTAATAACATATTAAGAACAACATTGTGGTGTGTGAAAAATTCCAATTTTAACAGAAATAAAAATAAAAAACTCTTTGGAAAAGCATTCAAATTTCAATGACTTTTACTCCGCTTCTACAAGGGCATCATCATCAAATTTTCCAGGCCGACCAAGACACGTAGAACATTTTATGCTAATCAAACCGGGACGAGGAGGAAATTCAATTTCAGGGCCGCCCACACAGCAGCCATGGGCAGGATTTTTAATTTAAAGAGCCGACCGGAGGTAGGAGCAAC
Organism: Drosophila bipectinata; assembly: GCF_030179905.1. Taxonomy (NCBI): domain Eukaryota; kingdom Metazoa; phylum Arthropoda; class Insecta; order Diptera; family Drosophilidae; genus Drosophila; species Drosophila bipectinata. The sequence continues at coordinate 2,551,350 of NC_091736.1, forward strand.
CAATCTGAATGGGAAAATGCGGCTCCGACTCGCACTCACTTTTCATTTGGCATGGCCATAAACAGGGGATCAGCTTTGAGGCCGCCCTCATAAGGCCATTTAGAGGGAAATTTATGCCTGCCACCTCTGCAGTAAAATGGCCCAAAAAGCACGGCCCAAAAAATACCCACGTGCGCCCACAAATGGGAAACTGCAAGTGATGGCGTCTAATATAGACACTTAACCACTTACAACCAGGCCGAAATACACACTCACATCTACACACATGTATGGCACAATACGATTTTGATACACGTACACGCAGTTGGCACATCAAAGCGCAAATCCATTAAGCATTAAGGTGGCCAACTATGCGGGCCAAGGTGTTTAAAATTCAACAAATTGGTTAGAATAAGGGATACTCTTTTTTAAAATACGTTCAATATTTAATTTTGATTTTTATTTCAAGAAAATAATGTTATTTCTTTCATTTTACTCAATATTATATACTTTATATAAATTATGACTCATATATTACTCATACGCACTGATGTCCTAAGCACACATACCAAGTTATGTTACTCATACGCACTGTTGTCTTTTTTCAAGAAAAGATTCCTTAGAGAAGACTAAAAAAGTTTCATTGAAAAAAATCAAAAAAGTCACCGACTAATAAAGAAACTAACCAAGCCCAATCTCCCCTACATGCAAAGGGTATTATATGGCATTGAAGCGGGCAAAGGAAATCACAAGCCGGATACGTGAGCTCGCTGCAAGGGCGGGGCTTATCTGCAGTCCCGGCTCCCAGGAGTGTGCTAAAGCAGTACGGCTGGAAAAAAAAGAGGGAAAAACGCTGGCAATGGAGGCCTGGAGGGGAGAGGTAGTGAAGCGGTGAAGCAACACCGCTCATAAGCGAGCGCAAGATTAATGAGCACCACCTGCCTGCAGACAAATTAGATGGCATAATTCAGTGTGACCCGCACACGGAACATATTTCGTGCTCTTCTCCGGCCGGAGATTGAGATTGTGGGGGCTTGGCTTCCTTGGTGTCCTCATAGGTGTGCGGCGTAGATCTGCCACGTTAAGTGCTGGCAAATTTATGCAAAATAAATTATTTGCCAGTTTGAAACATGCGGGAACAACAAAGTAAGTGTGACTCGGGCAGAATAAAACTTACCCATCTCTCGAGATGAAATCCAGCGTAAGCTGTTGATTTATGCTCGACTTGATAAAATGTCGCATATCCGGTTCCGAAATGGCAGGCCCAGGCCCAAGCCCTGGAAAATGAAATACAATTTTTTCCCTTCGCCTTCTATTTTTTCTCTGCCAGCTGCCTTCTATTTCGGGGAAATGGGAAATGGCAGAGACTGGATAAGGGGATGCGATAAAAGCCAGAAGAAGTAATCAAAGTTAGCATATGGCGGCGATTGCTGTCTAGAAATGCATGGCAATCCCCAAATGTGTTCCCTGATTGTCTGCAACTCCTCTGACACGCCCATTTTTATTCATTTCCAGCTTGGCTTTGTGTATAAGTATTTTCCAGCGCAGTGAGTGTTTGTTATGGCCTGGCCTGGCGGGGCGCATGAGAAATGCGCTCTTCGATGAATAATACGGACAAGTTCTTGGTGAGTGTTTTTGTTTTTTCTTTCTTCATAAGAGTGTACATATGTATATACATTTTTCATAGGCATAGTATTTTTGAAAGTAAATTACATTTTTGGAACCTTAAATTTAGTTGTTGGGTTGCTGGTTAAAAAAAATACTACTGATGACACCTGGGGTTCTTTCTGGACTTTGCCGTCCACCCTCATGTCTTGGGCGGCAATTTGGCGGTGGCTTACAGTCTGGAGCACGTTTGTGAGGCATCCTGAAAGTACGATATGAAGATGGCCTTGGAGCCGGACATCGAGGTGCTGGGACTGGGCAATGAGGGGATCGACGCCTCACCTGGCTTAACTTGAAGAAGCAACGCATCATTCGAATCGAGTTGTTCAGGTTGGTCCGCAGGAGCCTGAAGAACAACTGGATGTAGAAGGTACTGTCGGTGGCTTCCAGGACAAACCATAAGACTGTCCCTCCAGCCAAGCTGGTAACCAGACCGGAAACCCAATAAATGTGAGGCGAGGGGTCGCAGCCGGTGCAGCTCTTACCGAGGAAGTCTTCAATCAGCCCATAGAGGAACCGCTCTATTCCACACCATATGATAATGGTTGCTATCTCAGCCACGAAGATGGTACTTATAGTCTCGACCACCAGTTGCCAGATCCGGTTACAAGGGATAAAGCGTCTCGAAATAATGCTGACATCCCAGAGGAATCTTAAAGTTGCCAACAAGAAGAGCCAGCTGCCCAGGATCGGAGACGGCGAACAGCAATCCTTCGGCTGGACAAAGAAGAAGGCGAAGCCCAGGAATTGGAAAAACGCAGCAATAGTCACGGCAATGATATCCATTTAAAGATATTTCGGTTTTATTATTTTTTAAAGTTTATAAAATAATTCCGAAATATATTTCGTAAAAAAATTTACTTCGTCTTGTGACTGTTATACTAGTTCAATTGAATTTTATGGTTTAAATTTCACTGAAATGTCTTTAAAAGTCTACTGTGTTTCAGGACCCACTTTGTTGAAACATGACTGACAGCCCCTGAGTAATTAGCCTTCTCCAATCATCAGCAGGAGACTAACCAACAGAGAGAAGACCCTCCAAAGCCGAACTCATTATGCATGTATTGCAATTAATTAGTGTTTGTCAACCCATACAAATCCTTGTGCACACGCATAGTCCCTCTGGTGTGTGACAGGATTCGAGAGAAAATTAGTTTACCGACCCGCCCACTAATAGCCTCGCATTACGCGCTTATCTAAAATCAGTCGACAGGCAGACAGACAGGCGGCTGGCTGGCAGGGAGATGGCAGGCTTTGGCATCGGCAGCCATCCAAAAAAGTGCCAACAAATTAACATAACATTTACCGCAATTAATCAAAATTAAATCGTTACACCATCACACCGATACCACCAGCTATGACCATGTCAATGTACCGCATGAACAGACTTGGGTCTGGGCCTTGTTCGTTGTCCTCCGGAGAGTGTGCCAAAAACAAGCCAAGACCGCCTCCTTTAGAGTCCTTCGTGGGGGGGTTGGGAGGAGTGATGAATGACCTACCTGGCGTCCGACTGCGAACTTGAATCTATCAAAGCCATTGGCGTCGGGGCAAGTGAAAGTGCCTGAAACTGACAGAGGGAACACCTTTTCGCCCCAGGCCATTGCACAGTGGTTCAAAAACGGTAAATTAAAATTCAGAAAATTAATATTTTACTTTTAAAGAACTGTCTTATATGCTTGGAACTTCTACACATCATATGCATTTTTTTTCTCCTCCTATAATTACAAATTTTGTTAAATATTTTCTCAAAATCAACCACTGTCAGAGGATACACTCACATGCCCTTTAAGCTCACTGATGAAGAGGGTTCATTGTTGTCAGTCCTAGGGTCCTGGGTCCTGTGTTCCCGGGTTCATCTTGTCTATTTAAAAATTGATTTGTTGTTATTTACATGCGACATTATTTATTTGGGATATCTTTTTAAGCGATTTTATGCCAGCACGGCAACCGATAATTGTGTGTCCTTCAGGTCCTGTTGGTGCTGTCGAAAATCCAATTTGTAAGTGTCACAGACAGTTTTTCGGGAGTGAACGAGACAGATTCCCTACACCAGAGATTTTTTTTTTTATTGGTGGATTCTCCAGTGAAGCGAGAATCACAGTTGATTTCGGATGCAACAAGTTGGCAGGGGTCAGGATCGAGGACTTTGGGGCATGACTGGAGGTGCCACAGCATGACATTTGTTATTGTACTCGGTTGGCGAATACATGTTCATTTTGAGGTGGGAGATGGGGCCAAAAGAGATAGGGCCAGAGATAGAGGCCTGTAATTGAAAGCATTCGAGTAGAAAAATCAATCAAAATTGTGCGATTGACATTTAAACGGGTTTGGGTGCAAATTCCTCGAGAGTTGAGGGCATTTTGTCCACTGAGCTGGAAGCTTTTTTTGCATAAATACTTGCTTGTTACTCTTGTTACTTCCATTTTAGGAAAAAAATAAATAATTTGTAATTATAATTTGCATTTTCTGGCTTCCTCCCCGCCAACGCAAACGAAAAATGTACACAAAGGAAGCACTTACATTTCAATTAAATAATAAATCAGTTGAGGAAGAAGTAATGACTGCAATGGCGGCAGCAATTAAGCGTATAAACCATCAAAAATGTCTGGGGAAAATAATTTGCACTTTCCCTGTGCCTCTGCGTCTGTCAGTCTGTGTGTCTGCCCCACCTCGTTTCTCGCCTGCTACCCAGCTAGTCCCTCCTAGCCGTTCGGTTTGTGGCAGGAAGCCCAGAGCAGTTGGGAGCAGACACGCGGCCAAGTCGTGCACTTAAAATTTCATATAATTTCGCACGTGAAACTTTAATGAACTTTTCACACTCATTACACACACGCACGCAGATCGAGATAGGATACACAATGAGGTACCATGTGGAATCGGGATATATTATATATGCCAGTGGCGTAGTTGGTTATAATGAGGATTCAAAAATGTATGCTATAATAGGCAATAATTAAAATAATTGGTTAGGAATGAGTAGGTTCAATTATTCTCCAAACCCTTTCTAATAATTTAGGTCAAGTAAGTTTCATGCCCTAAAGACTTCCTATTTCATGACCTAATTTAATAATAATTAGAACTATTTTGAGGTAACTAATTCCCCTTAAATATATAATAACTTAAACTGCGCTCCTGAAACTAAGAACAAGTGATTTCCTAAGGGATTCAAAATAGAGAGAATAAAATGGAGTCTAAAAGGATGTAAAGGTGGAAGAGGTAACCCTTAAGTTTGGATTATCGGGTGTGCCTTTGTAGCCACATGCATTGTGTGGCAGCTACAAGGGGATATGGGGTGCAGGGCACAGGAACATGGGGCAACCAACTTGGGCTTGCAACAAAAACGAACTTGACTTGTCAAATCGTGCGCGTAAAAGTTTTAGCCATGAAAAGTTTTTTGCTGCTACCTGTAAGGCATTTATTTTTACCTTTATTTTTGTATCTAGTTTATATGCTCTTTTGCAGTCACTGTAAAAGACACTGACAGCTTGCAAAATTTTCAGATAAAAGGTAGAGATACCTGAATACCATTTAAAGAACTTGAAGAAAAATTAGTAAAATAAAAATAATGATACAAAATATTATAATGTCTAGTAGGGATACCCCCAAGTGACATATTTTTAATGACTTTTCCAGTCTTTAAATTTGAATTTGATCTCTTTAAATCTCCCATACCCTGAATGTAACAGTGCAGCAGCAACAAAGTTGTATGCCAGTAGCTGCATGTTGCACACGTGTCAGGCGGCAAGTTGGATAGAAGACAAGGAAACGGTGCAGTATCCGGGGGCTTTTTACGTGCCACAGCCGGAGCCAGAGCAGGAGCCGGAGCGACTTGTCAAAGGCAGTCCCCATCAGTTCCGCTTCTGAAAAGTAGATACTACACCCGTCCCACCCTGCCCCGAGAGACAAATTGAATTCGTTGGGATTGTTGCAACTCTGCGGCACACGAAATGCGGACAGGCAGTGTCTGCCACTGCGGCAGTTGGCGAGTTTGTTTGTGTGGGGCTGTGTGGGGGCAGGGCCCGCTTGATTTGCATTTGCCACCCAAGCGATTTTCGGTGCCCCATCAACCGTTGAAAATCACGCTAATTGTCGGCGACACAAAACACGGAAAGAAAATGTAATCAGAAATGGTGAGTGGCAGACACAGTGGCAATTAGGACTTGAAGGATAAGGGATTAACTTGCTAATATCATAAATATCTCTAGGATCTTCAAGCTGAAACCTAATTTATTATTTAATTTTTATCAGTGCATGTTTAGGCGCAATGCAGCTGTTGGAAATAGCTGACGAAAGTAAAAGTATCTTTTGGAACACTTTGCCGGAATTTGCATTAATTGAAATGCAGAAAGTCAATGGGGACAGGTTGCACAATTTGCACTAGATGAAGTAAACTTCTTGAAACTGCCTTTTAAACGGTTGTTTTTTTTTAGCTGAGACTTGGATTTGTAGATTTTCAAATACTTTTCGGATAACAAGCTTGTGCCAAGAGCAGCGACAGTATCCAGCTTTGTCATGCAAATCTGACAACTCTTTGTCAGCTGCCCCGTCCACATCCTGACATCCTCCGAGTCCCGGCTGCCAAAAGCTGTCCGGCTGTCTCTGGTCCTGTTTGGTGACAAGACGCAAACGCAAACACAAATACAAACAAAAGTCAATGCTCGGAGCTATTAGGGAAACAACAACACGGCCCCGAATCAACACTGGCCCACTCACCAGCCTTTTAGCCAAAAAGTGCAGCTAGTTACGCCAAATGAAGGATGAACAGGAGGATGGCAGGTTCTACCGTGCTGTCTCTCTCTCAACAAAGCAAGAAAAAAAAGGACACCTTGCATAATTAATAAGCATTTCCATTTGCAACAAGGAGGAAAAGCGGAAAAGCTGCTGGCCGCGACATTTGCATTTCAACGCAGTTTTAACACGCTCATGAGCAGCAAATAGCAGGATAAGGAGGACCAAGGACACTGGACCAAGGAGAGGGGAATTAATTTCCATCTGGCCTGCGGTCGGGCGACTACTAATGAGTGCACTAAAGTCCTGGTCTTCAACAGAGTTAATTTGGAGCATTAAGTAATTTCATTAGAAAAACAATTGAAAGGGTAGTAGTGCTTAATGATAAAAAAACAGATGGTGGAATCAATTTCTTAATTGAAGAGTAGCCACTAGAAGATAATTTCTTGGATATCCTTGATCTTTTACCTTTTCTTCAACGCTCTTGAAATACAATTTGACAATAAACCTGAGCACACTTCGATTTCCTTAACGACTAAGGCAAACTTTATTTTCTAAAGGACACTCGGGGCGTCATGGTCTCATGTGTTATGGTGTGACCTAGGCAAACATTTCAATTAGTTCCTTCGGTCCTGCCAGGCCGACAAATTTCAAATTGTTTTGTCAGCCCGAGCCAAACTTGATAAATGCCAAAGTGTCGAAAGTGTTCTGGTATGGCATTGTCCTGACGTTGAAAGCATTTAAAACACGATTTTCACATTTACTTTTCAATTTTGCATTGTTATCGCATGGGCTGCTATCGACCCTCTCTTTCTATTAGTCATTCTCCATCTCTTTCGCCGGTTGGCCCGACCCACTTGTCAGACAATGGCGACATATTGGGGAAAAGTGTCTAGCAAGCCAGAATTGAATCACACTCTGCGGGACCTCAGATTCGATTAACTTAAATCGAATTTTTTGGTTTTGGTTTTCGGTTTTGCGATAAAAACATCAACTAAGTCACTCAGCTTGGGAAGAGAGGGTGAAAGCCAGCCTTTGGTAACAAAATCAGGATATAAAGGGAGTCTGCCATCCTAGCCGCTAGCTGCGATTTCCTCTTATTCTTTTTTTTTTTGAGCATAAACAAGATTTATATCGGCAATAAAATATTTCACGCTCCACCCAAGCTCAACTAAGAACTCACCTTTTCACAGGAACGAGGTGTGGCAGTCACTTCAGGACATGGGGGTCCTGTGAGTCCGCGCCCCCATCGACAGTCTCGTTTCTGAGGAATGTTCCCGACGAAGTGGCTTCATCAAAGGAGTGTGGATAATTTGTCATGCCAATACAAATTCCTGTGCCAGACATTCTATGATCTGGATAAGCCAGAAACGTGGCTAATGGGGTGATAATAGGGATTACTTCCAGAAGTGGCCATTTTAGATATCTATTGGAAGCTTTAATTGCATTACTCAAGACTTTTCAATTATACACTCTAAAGTCGACAACATGCTAATAAAATATTAAGAAAAGTTACTCTCAAGCTCTAATCTCTTCCAGGATTCATAAATCGTGTTTCCATATCCCTTAACTCCTGCTGCTCCTGCTCACATGGCTTGTTGGAGCCTTTGTTATTGTTATCAAGCAAATAGGCTGACTTATAGCCCGCCTCCTTTTCCTTTTGTGTCGTCCTGGGTTGTCTGTTGCATGTACAAACAATTTAATGCCCAGGATAACAAGGCAGCAACACACACGCGAACACACACTGGCACGCAGCAAGTCACATGCCAGAGAGCACCTTGAGGCCAGGAGGGGCCAGGAGGAACACCAGGACATTGCCGGGCAGGACATGCCAGAAGGATAACCTCGCTCCGTCGCTCCCTCACACTAAGGCTGTGTGTTTGTGTGAAAATCTGCTTTGCTCCCATAAAATGCGCTCTCAAATGCATTTTCTGTCATTTTTAATGGTTTTATAAGTTGCACCCGGTCATGTTCAACTACTGTTTGTGCCACCAACACACGAAAAATAATAAAAGAAGCCAAAAAATATAGATCTCAAGAAAAAACTATCACAGATTTCCTATCGTAAAATAAACCCAATAAAGTACAATATTTTTTTCTGAGATTTAAAGCAAAACAATATTTGTTTTCAGTGCACTTATTTATTTTTATATGTACGTACCTCGAAGTACTGTCTGGGATTGAAGCAGCACCTGCAGCTACGGTGGCACTCCATGTTGTTATCATTATAGTGGCATTTGTTGGCCATTTACCCCCATGTTATCACCGTGACTGCTCATTGCCTGGTTTCTTCTCCAGGTGACCAGACACTGCATTAGTCAGGTATTAAGTTTGTTTGCTCTTTTAATGAGCGAACTGAACCAAACAGGACATAACCAGTCCACCTAGTCCTCCCTCCTACACTCCTTAAAGCATCTCTCCTGTGCTGGCAATTAGTGAATCATTTGTGCCACAGGTAACCTGGTTTTACCCTGATTAGTCTCAGTTAATTGCTGGACATCACAGCGTGTTTGTGCCAAGCTGTTGGGAGTGCATTTTAGAGATTATCGGACTGGTATTTAATCAACAGGGATTGACAAAAGGATTATCTTGCCCAATTTGGCATCAAGTGGGTTTGAATTAGTAGTTATTAAATAGTTTTACATGACTATTATAAGATGTCATTTAATCTGAATTGTCCCCAATAGTTTTCTTGTAAGTAAGTAATTCTTGTAAGTAATATTTTTGTAGTGTTAGTTCTTTAAAAAAATGTGAAGCCCTTGCAACTCCCTTGATTCCCAGCATCTCTCGGATTTTTCTCCCAATTCCCAAGGCGCATGCTCACCTCGGAAAAGTCGCCTATTTGCCAAATGCCGCATTTGGGAAAAGCTCCTTGGTTCTAGGCAGACCGGATTGGGCAGGGACCAGGCAAACATGCGGATCTCGTACATTTCCAAAGTAGCCCGGCTTTAAAACTATGCGGAGTTATTAAATGCTATGCGAAAAGTTTAATTGAAAATGTGCTGCCGCTAAGCCTGCGGGAGTTGCCAAGGCAGACGATGCTATTTTGAAGAGGAAATACTAGCAGCTTTTTCGGGGAATGGGGGACTCTAAATGGAATGACATTAAATGTGCGCAATTGGAGGCAATTTAGCTATTTTGGACTGTGGCGAAATTTACATAAATGTATTTAATATTTAAATTATTTCCATTGTTGAAAAGTCATGCCTATAAGTTGGGACGGTCATGGCCAAGGAAACAGCTTTAAAGGAATGAGATTAGATCTGATATTTTGTCACGGAAAAATAGTTTTTCCTCTTATTATTTGGATAATTTATAAAGATATTTAAACCTAGTATTATATCTGAAAGTGCTTGTAAAAATGATTGTAAGTAATATTTTTAATTTAGAAAAATGAAACGACATTGTTAACCAATTTCTTTAAATTCCATACAAGTATTTTCTTACTGATTTTATCACCTTAGAGTATGTACTAACTAGATCTAGCAACATAAAGCCATTAATGAGCATGCCAAAATATTACGTATACGTAACACGTACTACATACGCCGACAAGATGTTAATGCCGTTTCCAGATAAAGGTGAGAATGCTCTTGACTGGAAATGTATGCACATTTCACTTATACCTGTACTCACCTGCCTCTGACGTTTCGTTTGTTGTTTTTTGTTGTCTTTGAGACTCAGTCTGAATCCAATCTTGTGCCACTGCCCCTGCTGTTGACAACTTCAGTGACAGTTTGCCGAGGAGCTAGACTCCACTCCGCTCCTCTTGTCGAAGGGGCGACTTTTGCTTTCTGGGTTATTCTCTTTCTGCCACTCGAATGCCCTCGCGGCATTGCGCATATTTCCATCTTAAGTATTTTTATAGCTAATGGCCCTTTTAGCTTAATATCAACACACAAGTGATGCCGCCCCGAGCACATACGTACTGGCACGGGCTCGGGACTGACTGTAGACCTGGTCGACTGGCGGCGGATATGGCTCACGAGTCACGGGCCTGGAGAATTTTTAAATTTTTATGTGTTTTCATAACGATTTTTATGCCTTGCTCAGGTTGGGCCCCGGCCCAGCTCGCTTACAGTCAAAAAATTGGAACGGATCTCGGGGAGAGGCTACTGCCGGCTGCCTCGGTCGTTTCCTGTGCCAACGCCACCTGTTATCAATTGATTTTTGTGTGCCTGCCAATTGCCAGAGATGCGTGACACACAACAGGAAAAATGAAACAGCAAAATAATACAGAGGCAAATCGAAGGGGGTGGAGTGTCATAAGCCGAGCGATGGTCGGTGTCACAGCTTTAAGGACACCCCAAATACCATTGGCTCTTCGGCTTCCCTTCTCTTTTTTTTTTGTGCTTTTTGGCTGCAAACACAATTTCCCATTTCCCTTTAACAGACCCACCTCAAAGTCCGGGCAGTGCAAGAACAACATACCGACCAAGTTGCACACAGTTGTTGATTGACATGCCAGTGGTGCAGAGTGGTGGAGTGGCGAAGTAGCGGAGTGCCATTCCCCTTCGTACCACACTGCGTATACATTATCTATGCGCTGGCATGCAGCATAAGCACACAAAGCCCTTTCCCTTTTCATCCCGTCCCAGTGTGTGTGTTTCGAAAATGGTTATTGTTATGTCGAGTCCCAAACGCACAGACACACTCCCATTCACACAGGATGTTCCAACAGCTGTCGGTTGGTTGGCCAAAGGGCCAAAGGATAAGGCTGCACGTAGCCATGTCCTTTGACATCGCACAAAAGGCGGTAGAGAGTGGTTCGATATTCCTTTACAGCTTGACCCCTAATTTACCTAAATTAGGTGACATTTTTTCATCCACCCCAATGACCAATTATGTTTAAAGTTTAAACTACCAATTTTCCAGTCATTACTCATACTTTATGTGTCGCAAGAAAATATCTGAAAGCTACACATTATGTGTACGTTGATGCAAAATAAATTACCGAAAACGTTCCCCCAACTAAAATGCACTTTTCAACTATATTTTTTCTGTGGCATCCTCGACCGTTTCGCTGTTTTGCATATTTTTACAATTTTCATGCTGATAAAAGTGCTTTGCCAGCACACGCTTCTTTTGCCCTGTTATTTTTTCACTCTGCTTTCCAGCGAATTGATTTAATGACTTAAACGGTTTTAGTTTAAATTATTTAATTGTTTCAGTTAAGCTCAGTTCCTGCCACTGATGTTGCAGTTGATATTGTTGCTACTGGAGTTAATTGAATTAAATAATTTAGCGGTTGTTTCGAGCTGGATTGTTCTGTGTGTTTGGAAAGGGGTGAAACCGGAAGGGATGATTTCAGATAAAACAATATTAGAATTATACAAATGGAAGTTAAAAATATAATAATTAATTGAAGTTCTAATTACTAATTTGTTCATATCAAGATTATGCTGAATGGATCTAAACGTCCCAATTTATGAATTGATTTCCCAAACAAAGTTCGAACTTCCTGTTTCGACAAACTGTCAAAGTTCAAATGGGGCGTGTAAAGGCGTGAAGCTGTCAGTTTCCAACACACACACTCCCCCCTCGGAATATTTACCCAGTGGAATATACATATTTTCCCATAATTATGGGAGGCGAGTGACTGGGAACAGATGCATTAAAGCCGCTTAGTTTGGGGCCGTGACCGTACATCCCTAAATATGCTTTAAATTTCATTTTTATTATCACAAAAATGTTTTTAGGTGTCCTTTTTTTAGGGGGATAGGAGCGGCATTCGGTTTGGAGCAAAGTTATCACAGATGCGCAGCCATTTGCAAAAAGCGACAAACTTTCACACACCATACACACACAAACACAAACACACACACTGAAAGAGGAGAGTCCTGCGTATGAGTTTCGGGTTTTATGGGCTTTTGCTGTTAGCCGTAGCATGTCGCTGCTGCCTGTTTGTCTGTTTGTTGTCTCTTGTTGGTTAATTTACATTTTCTTGGTAATTAAAATGTGTCTTTACAGTGCCCCCCACTCCCAGGCCATCATCCCATTTACCGCCAATCGTCCTGGATGGGGGGAAAGGGGAAAAAATTCATTTACATAATTATGTGTGGCAATTTCCAAGATTTTTCAGTTCCGGGTGCGAGTATGTGGCAAATAGAAATTTATTATAACTGCTCATTATTCACACGTTGTAAGTAATTTTTTCATTCTCTTAATTAATGCCTAACAGCATTAGCATATCAACTCTTTCCTGTTTTTGGTTGTTGTTCAATTAGTTTAACAGGTGGGTTTACTTTGAAATATTTATTCTCTTTATGTAATATTTATGAGAACTTTCTTTTAAATCGATAATGCCAGGAAGAAAATTTCCTTTCAGTTTTCCTTTCAGTATAAAAAATATTTCTCCTCGGCTGTCAATTGTTTTGCTTTAATTTATGCGATAAACAGTCAAAGGATGCTTACATAAATTATGTTCTGCGCGAAATTAATATTTATGATTGCTGGAAATGCAATTAATATGATAATAGGTCATGTAATTAAAAGGAATTTACTTTAGCCTTTCCAGTGGCTGAAAATTTGATGTAATTGGATGTTTTGCATTCACTTTTAAACAAATTTAATTGGCTTTCATGTACTGTGGAATAGTAAGTATACGCCATGTTGCCGTTGAAATAGTTGGTACAAAAAAGCAGCACAAATCCATTCCAGAAATAGAGGAAAAAAAAGAAATAAAATTATTCGAAGCGTGTACAAAGTCAATGGGCAGCAACATAAGTCAACACTAATGCCGGCAAATAATGAAAAGAAATGGCCAGTCCTGCTAACTGGAAGGATCCAAAACAAAGGACGAGCCTGCACTCCAGCCAGCCGGAAGTGAGGCAGTAGAGTGGCATTAGGGCCGCTTAGCAGCCACGTTTCGAGTAATCCGCGTGTCGGCCTTAGAGACCGGCATCTATTTGGCCCAAAAACCCAAGGAAACAGAGGAAATTCCCAGCTCTAATTATTGACAGCAACAGGAGGCAGCCGGAGGAGGAGGTGTTGTGGGAGGGACGATACTCCCAGGAACAATTAGGATGGCCCGACAAAGATTGTAAAGTTTTGGCCACAGTGGAACCAACTTGAAGCGAATTCCCACTCCTCATCCAGTTGGTATTTCTATTTGTCACGTTGCTCTTGTCCTTTGTATCAACATTTTGAGAAATGCGACTAATTAAAGGTTTTCAGATTTTTCCACGCCTTCTGTCGACTTTCGATTCGATTTATACGCCCAGCACTTGAGCAATTTTTAATTTGTTGAAAATCATTTTTTATGTAAATGGTGGGATCCTTGGGGATACCAGAGACTCCTTGGAGGGCAATTAGCAAATGTTTGGCGGTCTTTTTTCCTGCTTGTCTTCTTTTTGTCATCGGAAAGTTTCAGCATCAGGCGACGGTCCCCGGGAAAAAAATTTAATCTTGGGCATTAATTTAAAAGTTGAGCCAGGCTCATGAATTTCATTTGGTCTTAATGATCGCATTAGGGCTTGGAGCTTACGAGATGGACAAACAAATAAAACATGGAAAGTGAGCCATCACAGGAATTTATCCTTTCGATCTGAAATACCAAAACGGACTACACTTCCGCTGCCACTTGCCAGAAATGTTAAAAGTCAAAAGTAACCGGTTTGTTGCCGCCTGCAGGCCACATTTAAATTTGTAATAAATTATTACTAAAAATTCCATTGGCCAACTTCCGAATGGCAAACGCAGAGAGCCAGCCAGGCCAACCAAAGGCCAGAGAACAACCAATTAAATGGGAATCGCCTCGAGGAGAAATGCAAAAGTTGAGAAAATGGGAAATTGTTTAGAGTTAGAGAAACGGAAATCTAATTACGAACAAAAGAGACGCAAATGGACAGCCAATTTATGTACACATACTTCTTGCTTTATTTAACCTGAAAGCGCCCCGAGTCCGGCTTCGATATTATACTTTGTATTCTTCCTTTGGACTCCCTCCTTGCCGATGTCAGGTTAATGCAAAATGAAATATTTTTATTTTTTATTGAAGGTCCCTGGCACATCAAAAGCAGAGCAGTAAAAGTCTGAGAATCGGGATTGAGAAAAGCTGTTCGACGAAGGAAATTCGTTTGTCGATGAATTTTAGTAAGGAAAAATGAATGCTGAAGCGCAATAATTTCGCATCCGAGCGAAACTAATTTCGAATTCAGCACACACGGCTAAACAAGTCACGGAAGTAGGGTCTCCCAAGGCATTCGACTGCAAGATACCCATCTTTAAGATATAATTAAATTAGGGCGTCCACAAGATTGAATATTAGACTTGAATAAGAAAATCCCACACTGAAGGCCTTGGTAGGATTCATGTCTGAGAGGTTTATGAAACAAGAACAGTATACCCCATCTTTAATCAAAAATGTTGTGTTGAAAAGCTGTTAGCTTGTTGCTTTTCTAAGCCAAACAGTGCCTGGCTTTAAACCCTGTCGAACCCCACAAAGTTTTTGGGTGTAAGTGGCTATGAAATATGCACAGGCCACAAAGTGCAGCTTCTGTGAAGAAAGTTTTCCCCAGGAGCCGGGTGTTGAGCCTTCGCTTAGGCTGCTTATTAAATGTCCTTGCCCGTCCTGGCAGCTGGGCAGGTAAACACCTCAACCACGCCCTGTTTTACGGCCGCTACGTGGTCTGGGCATTGATGATGCTGGTGGGGGCGGAGACCAGGGGTAAGCATAAGCAAAAAGGATTCCCATGGCGAAGGAAGCTTTATAAGAAGTTGATTTTGTCTGCTTTTCGGTCTCTTGGAATTTCTATTTGTTTCTTGGCTTTCAAAACGAAAGTGAAAGCTCTGCGTGTGCGTGGGTGGGTTTTTCCTTTTTTTTTTTTGTCCAAATCGCCGGAATAAAACCAATTGAAAAATTTATTTGCTTTCATAAATGAAATTGAAAATGATTTTCTCGGCTCTGAGTTGGGTTCAATTCATTTCGGTTTTGCTCTTATTTTTTGCACACTCGCATCAGTTGCTACGATATTTGCTGTGAGGCAATATCATTGGTAACACACACAGAGCAGAAGTGTGTGAAATATTTATGGCGGCAAGGCCAAAATTTCGGGCTGTGGTTAATGAAAAACAGAACGGAAAAAGCATATTGTGACCCATTTTTACGACACTGTGGAGTATTTGACATCGATAAACACTTAAACTATCAATTATACTAATTGGTTGAACTAACCAAACTGGGATATAAAATACTTAAGTGCTATATATAATCAAAAGTTTCCTCAACATCATGCCATCTAATTTTAACCCACTCCTTCTAGCTAATGTGATAAATTGTATAAATGTCATTCCTTTCCATTTCCCATTCGATTTTATAGAATTCCCGCCAACTTTCGTTTGCAATAACTTCCAAGAAGTGGTAATGATATTAAATAACAATGGAAACACCTGCGAAAGTCACCTGCCACCGCCTGTAGGCTGTCTACCTCTGCACTTCTGGGACTTTAAAAACCGCTGTCTGAAAGGGATCCTACTCCGCCCCGACGGACAGCCCTCCACATCAATTCTCCAAACGAAACATAAAACTTTTTCCTATGAATGAGAAAACCAAAAGTGGTTGGATTGGGTGGCCTTGGCGGTTCGGTGGGTGGTTTTGGGAAGGTAATGAACCACCGACCGAGGGGCGGAGAGAACGAACAACCGATATCAGTATAATATAACAACATAACTTTCTGAACTTTATGAGCGCCGATTGCTGTTGTCATTTCACTTGGCTGCCGTTAATGTTGCTCCTTGATGTCCTTGTTGCTTTTGCTGTTGGTGCTTTTCTTCCTGCGGCTAAAGTTGAAGAAGTTTTGAGCGCGGTTTTTGAACAACTTTTGTCTTTTTGATTTTGCCTGGCAACCCAGAATCGTACACGACTTGAAGAGTTTTCTTTTGACTGAAAAGTTTATGTCGATTTGTTGTGGTTGGCCCGGATCCGACGTCTCTTGTTTATATTGCGGCTTGACTTGGTCTGGTTTGGTTTCAGCTTCGTAGCCATAGCTATCGATTTACAGCTCATAAAATTGCAAATTTATTAGGATTACCGATGCCATATTGGAATTCCGTGAATATCCTTGGGAGGAAAACCCATCGCCTGTCTGCACAAGTAATTAATATCGTTTGCATGCGCATTTGGTTTCCCTGGATGCACGTATCTCTCATTTCCAACTCATATACATACACAGCGATGAATATCCACGCACACACCCTCACTCATAGTTGCATGCCAGGACATTGTCAACAGATGGAACAATACTCGATTTTTCATGTGGATTTCGTTCTGACAGTTTTGCTGAAATCCAATGCCACACAGATGCGTGGACCCACACTTTTGTGGGTGAACTGTGTGCTCCATATGGCTCATTGCCCGATTTGATTGATCCAACTGGTGACACCTCCCTGGGGGGTCATATGCCAGGATCCAAGGAGTGGGGCGAACATGCCGTGGGTAATGTTTTCACCAACTGTGTCGCGCATTTGCCTAAAATGTCAAATATAAATATTTGTTTGGTTCTTGTTTGAATTACGTTTTCGGGTTTCTAATAAACATTGCGCTCAGAAACCGTAGAGAAATTACGGTGATAAATCGAGGGGGCGGTGGGCGTGTCACGTTTTGCCTATTTAGAGACACACACACACATGCACAAGCTAGCAACTGTCTTTGTATTGGCTGTTTGTACTTCTCCTCCTGTTGCTGGTGTTTGCACTTTGGCCCGAAATGTTTTGGGTTGCCATTAATTACATTGTCAATAGATTTGAACTTGCGGAGGCGTACTCGTATTGTGTGTGCACATCTTTGTTTAGTTAATGAACTGATTGTCCGAGAGTGGAGACTTGCAATTGATAGGGGTCTTCCATGCCACAGGCTTTAATCACAGAAGGTCTGGTCAACAATAAATTAGCAAGAGGTCATGTGATATGCTGCCCCAAAATCATGTGTGTTTACCAGATACAAATTGGATTTTGGAAATTCAAATACCTGAGCTATACCTATTAAATATTTTAATTACTGGCCAACCCTTTAAATACTTACTTACCTAATTATGATTAAAACATTTTATTTTCGTTCCGTTAACCCTTCTTCTAAGAGACCCTTTTCAAGTAATTGTCCAACCATATGTTATGCTATTGATTTCTGTTCGAAATGAATAAATAAATACCTTTGACTTTACCGCTGCCATAAAAGAAGGAAAAAATGCTCACAGCCAACCGTGCGTATACGTAATTCTCTCATAAATGCAATCCTGCTGCTCCCGGTGGGAAATAAACATGGCAAGGCGCTCACGTTTGCAAATCCCTCAAAAAGCCAACTTAAGCTGATACAAACACACTGCCACATGTACGCACACATCGAAGCGAACGAGTGTGTTTGTGTGAGACATACATTAACGTATCAATGGCTTATTGGAAGAGCAGAAAACTCGACTATATCCCCATATAAATAACTCGTACCCACTCCCACGCAGTGTTCTCCTCTGGGTTGGAGTACGTGTTCAAATTGAAATCCAATGCCAGTACATTGGCGGGCCTACGGAGCCCTTGTTTTTTGCCAGAGTCCTGGCAACGAGTCCTGCTCTGATTCAGGCTGAGTGTCAACCTGTATAATTAATGAATAATCATTTCGCACTAAATTGCAAGTGATGACTGGCGGAAATAGCAAGTCGGTATACCAAGTATTATGTATTTAATTGTACCAATTACCATGTTTATAATATTATTATTTAATTTTAATAATATTTTGAGGGAATTAAATATTTTCATTAATGGTCTATCCTACCTAAATTATTTAATCTAAACGTGCCACCTCTAGCCCAGTTTAACCGCATTTAGACCAAAACCCCACTGACCCCAGTGGCCAATGACCAAAATAAAGTCGCTCCTAATGAACAAGGACATTCAAATGGCAAAATATGGCTGGGCTGCCTGTGGCCAGAGAGGCCAGCAAAATGGATTTCGCCGGCATTAAAAATCAGTTTCGCCTACCGAAATGTAAAAGCATAATAGAGAATCAATAAAGCTCCGGCCAAGTGGGGTTTTTGGTTGCTGGCCGGTAAATCGCAGTGTTGACCAGGCCGGACAGCTCGTATGTGGTCGGGGCGAGAGTGTTTGCGGTTAAATGCCTACGGATTTGTCGTTGTAAAATCGTTTTTTCCCATTCCTCTCAATATAAGGGGTGGTGGAGGTCATTGGGTCTGAGATTAAATCCCTATCTAAGCCACTTATTAAGTTCAGAGTATATTTTTTATAGAGTTTTATATAAAACATTAAATCCTTTTTGTGCACTATAACTTTCTTAATATTTGCTTCTATTTCTTGCTTATATTTCACTTTCAGATATATTTAATAGATTTCTTGGTGGCTTACTTTATTAGTCACCCCCGTTTCTAAAAAAAGCCGCAATGTCATGCTAATAAGACAAGGTTCATTAATATAATATTTTTTCTTGATATTCATTTAAAATTCTCATTTTGAATCGCATTTTTTCCACTGGTTAGACTTCAACTGGTTAGAAGAATATTATTTCTCAAAATTGATTGAACAAATATTATTCCGTTCTTATTTTTACACCGGTTAGAAGCTCAAAGCTTTAATATAATGAATAAATACATTTTCTGCACAATTGCTTTCTTAATATTTGCTTCCATTTCTCACGTTCAAGGAAATGGTATTTATTTAAAAAAATATATATTATTATTCTTAACCATAGTAATTTTTAGTAAAATGTATAGCTCCTCCGAGTACGATTGGTCCCTGCAGAGGACAATTCATAAGATTCGTTTACAAGACTCGATGGAACACCTGCGAATATCTCGAGTGGGGGGGGTGTCGCGCCACAGAAAATATTTTTGAAACAAGAAAGCAATGCACAATGACTTGTGTAAGAAAATGGAGATTACTCCAATAGAAATTACTCCATTAGTCACCCCAATTTGTAAAAGACCATCAATGTCATTCGTATTAGAAAAGCTCTAATAATATTATATTATATTATTTCTTGACTTAAGGCTAAAAACTCTCATTCTTTTTCAAATATTTCTAACGGTTAGAAGCTCAAATCTATTTTTAAATGATTAAACACATCTTGTGCACGATAACTATCTTAATAATGGCTTCCATTTGTCATTTTGAAAGGAGTGGTATTTATTTATAATAATACAATAATATTATACTTACCTATAGCATTTTTTAGGGAAATGCTATGCTCCTTCTATTAAGCCAGGTTATTGCATAGGAGGTAAATATACTTACAACTCTCGATGGAACACCTGCGTATATTTTGTGTACGGAGGGTGCCACGCCACGGCCAATATTTTCGAAACAAGAGAGGAATGCAAATGGAATTGTGTAAGGAAACGGAGATTACGCTAATAATCTAAACACCATCAATGCCATTCGCATTAGATAAGCTAGTAATAGACCACTCTCTAAAAAACTGGTGCTGGCTCCTAGAAATCACAGAAGTTGTAGCCAAATAAATCATAAGCTGTTAAAATTTCAAAATGAAGTGTGAGTCCGTTTGCCTTGTGGCTCTATTATTTTTGTGTACGACTTTGATCTGGGCCTACGATAGTAGTAAGACGGGAACAATGCCATTTTTGGCAGAGAAAATCTATCTAAATCAGAACTCTTCCTAGGAAAATGCGATGACTGGCCCAGCCAGACAGGACCTTGCAAGGCATCCTTTCAAATGTGGCGCTTCATCAAGGAACGAATGGTCTGCGAGCCCTTCATTTATGGAGGCTGCCAGGGAACGAAGAATATGTTCGACCAGGAAGCGGATTGCGAAAAAGCGTGCTTGCAGTAAACTTTTAATATAAACAACATTTCTCAACATCGTCTACGTCTTACCGTCTACCCATAATGGAAAGTAAAAGTTCTCACGTCCAAAGTATGATTTGTCTGCAAAGTTTGAATGGATTTTGCAAACAAGTCTCTGGCAACAAACGACTAAACTACTGGGAATAAACCACAGCATAGCTCTGATTTATGCTACTGAAAATTGGGTAAAAAAAAACTATATTTGAATCACTACTGGCCTGCGGTGTGATAATGGGCCTCAAATCTGCCACCCAGCATTTCAGCTTTGTGTATTTTTCACGGGGCCCTCGGTGACAATAACACACGGCGTATACTTAATCAGTTGCACCTCTAATGAGCAGGCCGGATCAACGGGATCTATCACGCCCCCCGTGTTCCGCCCACCCAATTCAATCAGCTACGAGCTGGCCTTACTTAATATGCAGGTCCCAGCACAAATTAAAAGCCGGTAATACAGGGCCACTGCCTCAGTAGCTGCTGCTGCAAACAGTTATTGTGTGTTTGTTCGCTGTCCGTTATTAGATTTCCCGACAACAGACAAAGTTCACTTGTCGCTAACATCAGATGTTAGCAATGCTGCCGCCATGTTTCCTTTTCCCCGTCCTTCGCCCAGCCACTGTTTCCGTTTCCGCTCATCCACGTAGCTGGTGTGTGTGTCTATGCTTCTGTGTTTGTGTGCGTGGGAATTAAATTCATTAGCAATTTGCACGCCAACAAGCGGGTGAAAAGTGCATCCCAACTGATGGCAAACAACAGAGACGGGAAGATACAAACTGACAGATGGACGGACGTGTTGTGGAGCAGAAAAAAAAGCGAGCAACACCAACAGCATTAATTTCTAGATGAGAATTTTTTTCCCAACTTTAGTTTCTTTTTTTTTCACAAGCCAAGGTTAGGTCATTAGTAAATGGCAATTCATGAAAACACCATACAAATTAGAATACACAAGTTTGGTAATACATTAAGTAATTAACTTAAAACCCCCGAAACCCTAGAAATAAAACACCAATTCTTACTTCATTGCATCAAACTCTTTAAAACATAATAACGGCAATCTATTAGATTACTATATCTATCTATCGCTTGAATGACAGATTGGAGTACTTGGAATTGCGACCCTTAATAAAGTCGCAATCCTTACGGCCCAGGGCCATGTCATGAGGATATTCGATAGGAAACACAATAGGTTGGCGATCGACTCGCGATTGAGGTAATTGAAGCATACGTTGCGATTCCGTATCGGCTTTTTCAGTGCACTTGCCGACATAGACTTTGAACCTTGCGGGAATGTGAACTTTGTTATAGGGGTCCTTGGCATAGTCACGATACTCCTGGCAGTCCAGATAGAACATGTCCTGTTCATATATTTCGGCGTAGTCCACCATCGCCAATCCTTTGGGCATGGCTTTGAGGATGACCTGACGTTGTAGGCGACTGGATTTGCTAACATTCCACATGTCCACCTCCGGGATACGCATCTTGAATTGATATTCCTTCAAAACTCTCAATGTATAAAGTCAAAGAGAATTGTAAAAGTGTGGAAATTTTGTATGTATTAATGTATCAGAGCTAACTGAACTTAAAGTGTTGTTCTATGCTCGAGTTTGTGTAAAGGAATGAGATATGGAGAGTTTGATAGAAAACACCTGAAGTTAAAACTTGACGTTTTAATGCAAGGCTTGCTTGAAAAATTTGTAGACCAAGTTTTACTTTAAAAAATTACATAAATTTTACATTATTTCGAAAACAAACTGAAACTAAAAATCAATAGATGCAATGTAGTTTTGCTTTCCAATAAGAGTAATAAGAAATTAAATAAATAAGAATAAATAGAAATCCTGGTGTTTGATAATTTGATAATCAGAATAAACTATATGTACTATAAACTATATATCTCAAACACCGTAGCGGATAGCAACATCAACTTCTTATCGGATTAGTCCAGTTTAATGCCAAACTTTCCCTGGTGTGTTTTGAAATTCGCTGATACATACATCCATTATATTATAAGGATCAGGATAAGAGTCCCTATAGTTCAGGTAAAAGATATCTAAGTCCTAGCATGGCAAAGCCTAGAATCAAATTCCGCTGAGCTGTGGAGCACTTTACCTATTCAAAAAAAATTCGATTAAACCAAAGCCAACTAGACAGCTCTGTACCATGGAGCCACTTTTAAATAGAGAAATTGTTGAGTGATTTAATCAATTTGCCTTCATTTGATTTGCAATATAAGAAACCAATTTGTTTACTGCCAATCCACTTCATTAGGACGAGTGGGGGACCGTCCGAGGAGGTGAGTGTACACGAGCATGTCAGCAAACTAAACAAAAAGCCATTGATCCATTAACTGGAAGCCGCCTTGCCACTGAAACACAAACTCAATCAATCAGAGCTCTGGGCTGCTCAGCTTCTCAGCCTTTGTTTGTTCACATATAAACACAGTGTCCAGGGTGGGCGAGAATAAAAAGAATACTTACCATGGAGAGTTCAATGGGGTCAAAGGAAAATGTCGCCTGGCTTCAATTAACCGGGCTTTGTTCGCACAATTGGCAGCCATAAACTGCAGGCGCCGAGACAGCTTGCCAGAATTAATTAATGCTCTCATTATGAACAATGAACCATGATTTTCTACATCATAAAATGTATATAATAAAATATATTTCAGTCATTAAACAGCTATCATTTATAAGCTTATTGGCTTTTAGTAAAATATTTTAAGACAAGGTCCTAACTATAATCTATTTACAAGCTTTTTGGCACTCGTCTTTCGACCTAAATAGGTTTTTTTTGTCTGGGCATCCAAAATAATCAATATCAATGCATCTTTTCTGCCGTTTCACATAAGTCCACATCGTTGTGGGTGGTTTTCGGCAAGGCCCTCCATTACTCTGAATTGCATCACAGGTGTCTGTTAAGAAAAAAAATATTTACAATTATTCACAAGTGTTTATTTAAAAACCTTTTTCGTAGCCAGCCACGGTTGGAATGTTGGTTTCTGATAAGATGGCAACGAAAAGTAACAAAAATGTGGCATTCATTTGTTTTCTTTCACGTCAAGATTGCTATTCGATGAATTCATATTCGGTATTAAACAAGAATGCATTTTAATTTACTTAACACCGGAAACATTCCATTAGTCATACTATAATCAGCTTAAAAATTCAATTCAAGTTTCTGTTCGCAAGTTTATCCATTTTTCCTTCAACTCCCTTATCATCTTGGTTTGAGTACTAATTTACTTAGTTGAGAAACTTTTGGTCTATTTATTTAGGTAATTATTTGAAATACTGACATTTGATTGATTGGCCACTGGTCGAGCTCAAGGACGATATTAGAATATATACCCATAAGCCATTAAGTCTTTGATTGATTCCGGCCCAGGCTTTGAACTGATTTGCTGGCCAGAGAGCGACGCTTCCTTCCAGGCTTTTCATTCAGGGGATCCTTGGCCCCCAACTGCTCCTCGGGAAACTTTATGTTATGCTCAAACATAAATCATGCATGAATGTGGGAGAAAAGCGATTCAAGTGGATTGGGAAGCAGAGACAGGCTACATAACTTTGAGCCAAACTCCAACGAACAACAGGCGGCAGCAAATTGCCCAACAAATCAATCAAATCCATCTGACAGAGCTGCAGGAAAAGTCGAGGAAAGTTCTGTTTGCTTCACAGGACATGTATGTAAATGAAGGCCGGATGAAATCGAAAGCTCTCTGGGCTGCCATTAAAGCGGTTCGTTGAACAGAACTTGGCAAGACACCCAAGATGGGCCACGATGATGGCCAATGATGTGGCTCGATAATTTAGGCTCAAGTACCAGGCCTGGATCAAACTTTAAAGTTGCGAAGATGACTGAGGGGAAAGTCCCATGAAATATTCATGCCTGGCTCCGTATTCCCTTTGAACCTTAAATATGAACAGGCCACAGGCTGCATAGTTAATCACTTCCTAGGAACAATGCCGTCTTAAGCCTTTTCAAGCTTTTCCGTAATGACTGAAAATTCTCCTCATGAATTATAATAAAATATCAAGAATACGCCATGTGGGCGCTGGCTTCGAGTGTTTATAAAATTCATATTCCTGGCCACTTTCTAGCCTACTTGGTATTCGCCATGGGCAATAAACATAAACATTAAAGCAAATTATTCCCACTCAAGTGAACTCAACTTCCAATCGACTTCATTATGCCACCTGCTCCTCAAAAAAAGGAGCCACCTGCTCATCTGTTTCTGGATCCGCCCCTGCAGTCTCAACTTTAATTGCCAGGACTCTGCTCCTTGAATTTTCTTCGTTGTTTACTTTGCCTTTGCAATTTTCCTTCCCAAATTTTTTTCCCACCGCCCGTAATTCTCAGTCTTTGTTTATTTGTGCCCTGAGACTGCGCATATTTTGCCTTCAAATTAATTGTTGACATTTGCATCAACAAAACAAAAATGTACCGGAAAAATAAATGATAAAAATAAAAAAAACATTTGTTTTTGCGGGTCTGTGAAAGAGTTGGGTTTCTCCCTTCTTCACTTCTCCAGAACTTTTCTTATTAATTAGGTAAACTGTGAGTGAACAATGTTATTTGCTTTCTCCTCATTCCACTTGGTTAAGTGAACGTTTCAGAAAAAACTTTGTTGAGCGGGAAAGGCAGAACTACTAGAACAAATTTGTTATCGGATGGTTACTTAATCGCCTTGAATTTAAACAGCTTCTTCAAGGCCCCAATATGTCCAAATTGTTCATCAATTTTGTGCTGTCAAGAAACAACAAGGTATGCTAAAAGGTAAATTAAAAAATCAGGGGATCCCATCAAGAAAAATTGACAAAAAATCTAAAAAATATTTTGCATCAGGACTTTGATGCAGAATGGTGGAGAATCTACAAATCGATTAAGGTACTCCGCTTGAGAATAGGATCAGGATTGGAGAAGATATACCCATCACTGTGGCCCATATAGGGG
This sequence comes from Drosophila bipectinata, assembly GCF_030179905.1. Taxonomy (NCBI): domain Eukaryota; kingdom Metazoa; phylum Arthropoda; class Insecta; order Diptera; family Drosophilidae; genus Drosophila; species Drosophila bipectinata. The sequence goes on from NC_091736.1 coordinate 2,576,475, forward strand.
AAAACACCATTTTCAAGGGATCCCATCACGAAAAATGGACAAAAAATCTAAAAAATATTTTGTCTCAGGATTTTGATGCAGAATGGTGGAGAATCAATCTACAAATCGATTAAGGTACTCCGCTTGAGAATCGGATCAGGATTGGAGAAGATATAGCCATCACTGTGGCCCATATAGGGGAAAACCCCATTTTTAAGGGATCCCATCACGAAAAATGGACAAAAAATCTAAAAAATATTTTGTCTCAGGGTTTTGATGCAGAATGATGGAGAATCGATCTACAAATCGTTTAAAGTACTCCGCTTGAGAATCGGATGAGAATTGGGGAAGATATAGCCATCACTGTGGCCCATATAGGGGAAAACACCATTTTCATGGGATCCCATAAGGAAAAATGGACAAAAAATCTAAAAAATATTTTGTCTCAGGATTTTGATGCAGAATGATGGAGAATCAATCTACAAATCGTTTAAGGTACTCCGCTTGAGAATCGGATCAGGATCGGGGAAGATATAGCCATCACTGTGGCCCATATAGGGGAAAACCCCATTTTTAAGGGATTCCATCACGAAAAATGGACAAAAAATCTAAAAAATATTTTGTCTCAGGATTTTGATGCAGAATGGTGGAGAATCAATCTACAAATCGATTAAGGTACTCCGCTTGAGAATCGGATCAGGATTGGAGAAGATATAGCCATCACTGTGGCCCATATAGGGGAAAACACCATTTTCAAGGGATCCCATCAGAATTATGTTACTCTCATAAGGATTGGCCAACCATATCCGATGTGTGCAATATGTATCCCGTTTTAACTGCAAGGGTGTATTAACTTCTGCTCCGCCAAAAGTTAGCATTTCTTTCTTGTTTTACATTATTTTTACATATCATTAAAACCCATCCGCCCTTCTTTTGTCCAACTATTTTCCTTTTCTATTTTTGGAGATGCGGCTTAGACCACATAGCTAACCAAATGCATTACACAAATTGTTCGTTTATGGCTGGCAGAAGTAAAAATCGTAGCAAAAACCGCATATAAAAACTATTAGGGCATCGCTCCGGGCTCCTGTAGAATATGACAAACATTTTGGCTCCGCAGCCCGCTTCCTGTCCAAAAGTCCAAAGGTGGAACATCTGTCAGCGGCATTCGGGCGCGTCAGCCAGCTCAGACATGTGGGCGCCACCAGGGCGACATTTTGGCAACATTCAATGGCCCGACTATAAAATGTAACATTTATATAGCGACTAGTTGATACCTGGCTCTAAAATCTGATACCTGGCTCAACTCTTTATACTTTATGGTTTATAGAGATAGTTTCATATATGCTGTTAAACCTAAATCTTGTATTAAACTACTTTTGGGATCAAAATTTGCTTAAAAACTATACATTATCATACACTTTTACTTGGGTATTGTTGAATTTAAAGGGTACAGAAAAAAATTGCATCACAAACTGGCTGACAAACATTTTCCACTCATTCGGAGCGACAGGAAAAGGATCAGAGACACCGACACCGACATGGACATGGACACGAACACGACCCTCTTACTCTCACTGGCACTGGTAAAGGGATTGACATTTCAATCTTTACTGGAATTGGGTTGCATTGGGTGCAAGTTGTGAATATCGCACAAGGACACACTCGTCTACCACCACCCCCACCCCTCTTGAGGACATCGCTTTATCGTCTTATTTCGTGCATATTTCACAAATTGCATCCGTTTGTCGCATTTGGCAGCCATATTGCATAGCTAAACAACTTCCGCACGACTGATTGTGAGTCAATTACAAAATTGCATTTTTCCCCACGGGGTTAGGACAGCTTCTAGGACGCGTTGTATGGGGGCTTTGGTAGTTTGGAGTTTCATTCATTAGGCCAAAAGAAGCAGCCGAAATTGGCTCCGAAAATGGGTAACAACTTGTATTGCTGTGCGAGGAAAAGTTTTATTGCGGAAGTACAAAGCTGCATATGCATGAAAAGAAGTTTGCAATGAATACACAATTTATTTAATTAATTTTTTATAGCCATAGTTTGTCCGAAATCTAAAGTGATTGTGATAAGAAATGTCATAAAATAAATTACTTTAATTTAGAAGAAATAACATTTTATGTTTCATTGTTGCTTTGGAAAAATGTTCTGGGAAAAAACGAATTCCAGCCGTGAGAGGTCAACGTAGACCTCACCTAACGAACCATGAGTTGACCCCCATCTTTCCATAGAAACCATTAGCAACATCAACATGGAATGACCCAAAACTATTCCGTCTCTCTATCCACCAAAGGGACGGAGTTGTTTGACCCTCCGGACTAAGCGAAGATTTGCAGCGGAGTCACGTAGGGGGAATAAATTTTGTATGACATTGCTGGAGCCAGTAACCAGTAACCAGTAGCTAGAAGCCAGGATGCCTGGATCCCGGGACCAGGATTCCAGGAGCCTGCCATCAAAGTAGCGCAAATTTGTAACGGTAATTTAGCTACGGCATCCATCGGATTTCAGCTCTGGGGGATGAGTACTAAGTAGCCTGTTCCATATTTCACGCAACGACTACAAAACAGACATGACCACGCCCCGTTGGTGAAAACCCAGAGTTCTTGGCTCCCTGCCGCCCTTGGGGCACCACCCACTCTGCCCCATTTCCCAACTGCCCCATCCATTAGACGCCAAATTGAATTAAATGTAAAAATCTTTTGCACGCAATTGAGAAATGGAAAAGTGCAAAATAAATTTATAGACATAAATATGAAAAGAGCGAAAGATGCCGGACAAGGGGGAAATACTTTTCAGGACTTTTTTACGACTTCCATAGAAATTAAAATGCCATTTAATGCTGGTGGAATATAAATTAAATGACCGCATTTCGTTGGCGTTTTATGTTTATATCCTACGGTGTCCCTGGCTCTGATTCTGCCAAAGTGAAGCTCTGGAAAAGCCCTGGAAAAGCAGCTAGTCGATTTGCCGGTAAATTGAATTGGCATAAAGGCAAGCCGAAACTGAAAGTTCTGGCCAATCCCCCAATTTGTGCTCCCCAGCCAATCCAATCGACGGTTGTCTGGTTTTATGGCTGAAAATTTATACTCGCATTGTCTGCAACTCGGCCGGAGTCAAAAACCGTGCCGCATTTGTACTGTAGTTCGATTCGGCGGCATGGGTGGATACTCAGTTGGCAATTGTTTATGCCATTTAAATTTGTTATGCCCATTTTATGTCTCTTTGTGGTTTTAATGCCAAACTTTTATTTATGTCTTTCCCTTGCTTGAGTCGTTGGTCACGCCAATTGCATTTGATTAGGTTTTTTTGTTTGCTTAGTTGCCGGCCGTCGATTACTGTCCCGGATAAGCAAAGAAACATGAGTAATTCCACTTGGGCCTGGCAGAAATATTTTTGGCAAATTAATTTCAGAGCGATACGTACTTAGTCGAGAAATAAAAAGTTGGTTTATTGAGTGCAATAAGCTGGAATGACTCAATCATGTCCCTGGACACAAAATTAGATGGAGATGGCCATCCGAATTTACCTGAGTACCTGTGTAAATTACTTATTGCAGTTGGCACTGAGATATGGCCAGGTACAGGAGTAACCGGTTGTGTTGATTTTGCGACATTTAAGAAGATTTATGGCCACACCTCGCCTGCAAATGGCCGCCCAACTCGAGAGTTGGCTTAAACGGGAGTTGCAACGGTTGGCACGGAGGCTGGCATGGGGAGCACGGGGGCAACAAGAAGAAGATTCGAGTTGGGCAAATTGCCGAAAGTCATTAAGTTTGCGCATCGGTGCAACAGCAATGAGATTTCCTCACCTGCAACTGGGTCTTGGGGTCAGGCAACAGCGGAAGGCGGAAGGGCAGAGGCGGGAGCGACTTAAAGGGCTCATTTTTATGCAATCCCCAGTCAAGGACCCAAGGAGCAACCCAACTTCTTGTGCGGCTCTTTCTCTGGCTGAGACTGGGACTGAGAATGGGGCTGCCATAAATATAATTACAGTTTCATTTCCGTTTCAACTCGAAAATGGGAATTTGGCAAGCAGGCGACGACTTGGCTCAGACTCTGGCAACACGTGGCGTATGAGTAATGCATGGCCTTCAACGAGAGGCCATCTGCTCGCAAATTGAACTCCACCACTGCATAGCAGATGTATTAAGAGGGTAACCATTGTACATACATTAACATTAAGATTGCAGATAATCAATACACTAGTCTTGTTTTGTAAAAAATATATTAACATTTGTGTTTGGATGTATGTACAAAATAAGGCATTAGACGCTTTTAAAGAAGTAGTGTGAGCAGTTGAGTGAGTGAGTATCAGTATCAAGTATTATACTTCAAGCTCTATCGAACCAGCCTGAAACCCATGTAGATACAGACGGCCAGGCAGCAGCACAAGAAGCTGCATCGCACTTTTTCCCCATCCAGTGTGCCCCGATGATCGCAGAGCATCAGGTGAATAAGGTGCCGGATGAAACCGATGGGGGAGCGTTGAGTGACCAGAACTTCTTCGCCCTCCAGCCGCTCGTCTTCATCCTCGCTGGCTTCGCGCAGGGGCACCTTGCTCATCAGCTCCACAATTTCATCCCGCACACCCGGCGGCAAACCTTCCTCTAGGTAATTGATGGTGTTTAGCTCCAGCTCGTGCTCCGCCTCTCTCTCGCGGGTCCGCTCCGCCGCCGGGATCGGCTGGAACTGGATACCCTGGCTGGGGCCTGCCACGGTCTGCCACCCCTGCCAACGCCAAAACCAACGGAAGGGTGACGCCCAAGATATCCTTTCGGCGGGTCGTGAAATGGGCTCCATGGGAACCAGAATGGGAAAATCGTGGTAAATGGATGGACTCTCCATGCTCGCGAACTCGACGCGAGGTGGAGCATTCGAATGGGTCGCGGGACGGACAAAGTTCTCCACCGGACGCAGATCCTCTCCAACGGTAGAGTGAAGTTTCTTGTCTAGCCGAAGATTACAGAAGGAGCGCTCTGACAGCGTGTCCCGCTCCGACTCATGGCTGCTTTGGTAGTCCGAGTCCTCCAGAGGATCCCCTATGGAGGCTTCATCTTCAGAGTCTAGGTATCTATTATGATTCTGGTAGGAATCTTGATACATATCTAGCATATTCTGATTATCCTGACTTTGGCTTGTCTCCCCATGAGCAGCCTCATTGGATGTTATTGTATTCTTACCCGAACTAGTGGTTTCTTCACCGCCACCCTGGAACCGCCGCAGTGTCTCGCCAATCTTCACACTGTACTGCCGTGCCGTGTTTAGGGAGAAGGGCATCTGGAAGCCCAGGATGTTGGGACCGCGATCCGAACTATCGCAGGGTCTGTACCGACTGGGATCGATATGCCGGTTAGACCGAGGCGAAGTCCTTTCGTTGAAGGACCCCGGAGTTGGCCAGTACGTCTGCGGCGGAGGCGACTGGACCTCTGGCACACTGAAGTTCGTATAATGTTGCTGGGGCGGCGGCTTAGACCTGGGATTGTCGTAACTCAAACGAATCTGTAGCTCCCTGGCGTACTGCTCCTTAGCCCGAATCTTGGCCCTCTCCCCGATCAGAGCCACGTGCAAGTTCCACTCGGCCAGGCGCCGATTTTGACGAGTGATCGGCCCAATGTCGATGTTGTGGCTCTGGCACATTATGGACAGCTGCGGATCGGATAGCTGCTTAATATCCTCGTATATGGGACGTAAAGAATGTTTGGGTATCATGGTGATGGCGGATAGAGCATAATTTAATTAAAACAAAATAACTGAGAATTTTAAACGGAACTCTTACAAACTTGGCTCTAACAAACTAGTGTTTGCCTAAAAGTATTTCCAGGCATTCTAGCTTGAAAAAGGGTTCTGTCAGTATTCTGAAATCAAAATTCCGTGGCTATTTATATGTGTTTTCTGTTGAGAAGTAGGGAGGCTGTGGCTGTAGGGTTCTCCTAGAGTGTATATAAGAAATATAGAGTTTGTCTTGAGGGTTTTCCCATGACAAACTCTTTATTGGAAAATAAATCACAACTTTCGGTGCTATGGAAACGAACCTGACAAACGAAAAAGTTGAAAAGTCATCGAGATTTTCTGCTACTTTGTTTCTATTTTATTTTATTTTATTTTGTTTTGATGACCTGGCTGCATTTCCCAGCTCAAATGTAAAGTTTTTCTTCCGCCATTCGGTGTCCCCCTTTTGATGGGCCCCCAATTCGATATTTGTGGAGCTTTGTTTTTCGTGATGGCCTTTTGTTTGTTATTTTTTCTGGAAAGAGTCGGTTTATGGATAAGGGTCTGGCATGGGTAGGCGGAAAGTACACACAGATGGGACCCTGGATAGATCAAAGCAATGGTAACTTTGGGGGGTACAAGGGCTCCCCTTTAATAGAGCTACAACTTTAGTGTATTTTTATGACAGGTTGGGAAATTGTTGCAAATAAAATATCTAATTTGCTTAGATTTACCTGCTTTGTTAAAAAATGTGAAGGGGAGTAAATAAATTTACAGAAGTTTTAATTTGAACTTAAACTAAATCTAAAACTTGGTATGAGAAAAAAAGTAAACAATTTTTAAGATATATATTTTTTAAATGCTAAGGTTCTAAGCCAACGCCACCTATCTTAAACCCGACAAAAGCTATAGAAGTTATGGCCGCTTTTGGAAGCTTTTATTTGGTTGTAAACCCTGTAGGCCAGTGGCTCTATAACCTTTGAGGCAGTTACCAAGTCAAAGTAATTGTTTTTCAAAAAACACCAAGAGCTCTTGTAATATTCATAAAGATTTATTAGTAAACATATATTTAGACTACACACAACTACAAACATTTTTAGATGATTCGTAACCTAAACAATTCTTCGGTTCTTATTCGTCAAACTTTATTTTTGCAGAAAGCATGGCAAACATTTTAATAATCTTATGGCTTTTGTATTTAAATATTTTTATGTTTGGCTTTTTCTACCAATATGACCTAATTTAAGTTTTAGTTTTTTTCGTTTTTGTTTTGTTTTGCATAAATGTAATAAATAATGTGTTACGTATATAAATTGAATGGCTGTCTGATTATTGCAGCGCTCTATTATTGTCATTCAAGAATTTGTTTTCCACGCTTTAAATATAAATATTTTGCATAAAGATTTATGTATGTATACTTAAGCTATTAAGTATTTACAAAGCTCAACTATGAACACGAACTTGTAACGGCAATAGAAATTCTGATTCTGATTCGATTTAATTTTCTTTTGGCTTGTATGGCATTAGACATTTATTGGCTATTGCTAGTTTCCTATTCGTCTTTTTGTTTTTGTTTTTCAGATTTGAAATGTTTGGATTCTAGGTCTGAACACTGTATATAGAATAACTTTAAAGAAATACTAGTTACGAATCTCATGGATCTCAACAATTTGCGACCTAAAAAATGCGATTTCTTGGCTTTGCTTGCTTTGACTTAACTTTTGTGTCGTTTCGCTGTTAATACTAATCATATGGGAGAATGTAATGCAAATTTGAACTCAATATAATTTAATTATATTTAAAAATTATTTACACCATGAAAGTATCTCTAATTTAGACGATAAATGTTCTTTTGTTTTCGATCTTAAATCATATGTATATTCTGTGCTTGCTGCTGTCTCGATTTAATTTATTCTTGGGAAAAACAAACTAGTTAACGAATATGTCACTTAAATTCGTTGCTGGCTTAGTACTTGTACTCTGGCAGTCCCCCGGCCCCGTGCCCAAGGGATCTGCTTCAAATTAATCAATCTGGAAATTAGATGCGACTTGGTCACCCATAATTATCCGCAAACAAACGTGATGCATCCACCCCAGCCTGTCACCTCTTCAGCAATGACCCACTTAAAACTCCACATCATCGTCGTCGTAGTCATCGCTGTCGCTGTCGTTGCTGGGGAGGATGTGGAAACATGCCCACAGTCGGGCCATGTCCACTCATCGTTTGCGGTTATAGGCGCCAAGCGAAGACTGCCTTCATTCCTTCATCTCGTGGCCATTGGCCCCCAGCTCGAGGAGCTCATGGGGCTCGGCATTAATCTGTTGGGAGGAGATCTATTGTTGAATTTAAATACAAATATAGCTAAAGGTCCTGAGAACCTGGACTTACCCTGTCCACACTGGCCAGATCGTTCTTTGACAGATGATTAACCAAAATTGTGCCCAAGGCGTCACACATCACGTTGATGGTGGTACGGAAGCGGTCGCTAATAGGGGAAGAATTTTTAAATACATCCATTAAGATGATTTCTTTTCTCAAACTTACAGTAACCAATCCACAGCTATGATGAGGGATACATCCTTTGGCTCCAGACCCACTGTGTCCAACACCATGACCATGGTGACCAGACCAGCCTGGGGGATTCCGGCAGCTCCGATCGATGCCGCGGTGGCTGTTATGCTCACGGCCACAATGGTGCCAAAGGAGTAGCTCATCTCACGGTACTGGGCAATGAAGAGAGCAGCCACGGCCTCGTAGAGTGCGGTTCCGTCCATGTTAATGGTGGCACCGACGGGAATGACGAAGCGAGTGACACGCGGATCGATACCCATGCTGTCCAGACATTTGATGGTCAGGGGCATGGTGGCCGAGCTGGATCCAGTACCGAATGCCGTGGCCAAGACCTGACTCAGTTTGGCAATAAAGCGGTAGGGCAGACGTCGAGTTCCCAGGAAGAAAATCACAGCAATGGTGCCTGTTGAAAATGGCAATATCCATATTGAAGAATTAGAATAAAGTTTTATTTTCTGAATCTTACCAAAACCATGCAGGAAAAGACCGATCATGACCGTGATGAAGTACCATCCCAAAGACTGTATTGTTGCTGCTATCGATTCCATTTCAATAATTTTGGCGGCAATCAGGAAACCCACTCCAAGAGGAGAAATCCTAAAGAGATTAATTATTAAATAACTAGCATTATTCAAATTTGTTTTGGATTACTTACCAGATCACCCAGGAAGTGATAGTCATCATAGCTTCGCTCAAGGTGGTAAAGAAATCCTGGAGCAGTTGACCCTTTTCCCGCATTCTGCCTATGGTGGTACCCAGAATAACACTGAACATGACCAAACCCAAGACATTGGAGCCCTCGCGTTGAGCCGACTTGAATTCCCAGTTCTCCATGGGCTCTGAAGAGAATATCAATGATATTTAATATTTAGGCTTCCTTGAAGTTCCAAGAAACTTACGTGCTGGGCTAATGGTGGTGTTCTCATAGATCTCAGTGCGGTGCTAAGAAAGAAATAGGTTTTCAATATTATTTTTTTGGTTAAGCACCTTGGGTTAATTAATATTAAAGCTATTTAACTTGCTCAACTCACTGATAATCGAAAAAGACATGTTTATGGGCTTTGTCTGAACTCTGAGACCACAAAAAGTTCACCAGTGACGTGTCAACAAAAAATTCCCATCCTCCCATCTTCTGTGGCGATTTTGCAATAATATTTTCCATATTTGTTTCATTGGAAGGTTGGACTTGCATTAGCGAAAGTCGACGTTGTTTTTTATTCCCCTTCATTGAGTCAACAATAATCTAATTGTGCGCATGAATATTCATTTGGTTGCCTACCTACATCAACATACTACACGGACAATGTATAATAAATAGTATATGTAAGCATATAATTATATATTTATGTGGAGGTACAATGTCCACATATCTGCCACACAGGCACAGCTAAGTACTTTGATTCAATTTGCGTCTGGGGTCTCCTAAATCGTGCTGATCTGACCACTCTGATACTCATTCACGTTCTCTGGCTGTCTGTCACCGTACTATATATGCGATAATTGAAATTTAAGCACAGACCCAGGCACATATTCACAGTCACACCGGAGCGAAGCACTCGCTGGCCAGTCCCCCTTCTTGATGCTGGATCGTAATTGAAATTGCGGTATCCCTATCATGACAGTTTTGATTATGTGTCGCGCTTTGTTTCAATCAAAATCACACCAAACCGCAAAGAATTGAATAATTGCTACCGCTACCACAGATATATGTATTTTTCTATTCGTTTACTTTGGCCCACAGTGCGTATGCTTGATGCAAGTGGAAGGGGCAACTCACCTGGAACATGGTTGACTGAATAATGTTGTCCGTGAACATGTTTCTATTTAGAAGAAAATAAAATTAATCAGCTATAGATAATAAATCGTTTAATAATCACGTACCGCACCAGATCCATTAGGGTATCGGGAGTGAGCACCTTGGAGGCCTTGTCAATGCTCTCCGTCTGGGTTTCCACGATCTTGGCTCCCTGGCCGGGACGCAGTGTGGTCACCAGACAAATGCCCAGAATGACGGCCGAAATGGTGGTCACAAAGTAATATGTGATGGCTCTGGAATATAGAGGTTTCTTTTTGTAAAGGTATTTAATAACGAGGTTTCTTTTAGCTCACCTGGTGGCAATTTTGCTGGACATGCTCAAGTCCAGGCCACCAATGGCACTGGTAATCGAAGACACCAACAAAGGCACAATCAAGCACTTCAGCATTCTAGAGTTATAGATTTTTAATTGGTTTTTTGAGACTGACTTTCCTATATCTTTTACTCACCTCAAGAAGATCTCTCCGGGGAAGGATATGTACATGATCTCACGCTTCGTCCACTCCCCTGTGCTGTTCTTGATGATGAAGCCAACGAGTCCGCCCACAAAGACACCAATAACGGTGGCCATGGTGAGGACGTTCTCCTGCATGAAGGCCTTGAACTTGCTCTCATCCTGCTTGGGTCGCGTCATGGCTGCGGTCCTTTGTTTTTCTTGGGGCTAGGGTTATGCAACCCTGAATCCTCCTGGTAGCCCTCTACAAGCAGTCTTTGCGTTAGACCAAGGCAATACTCTGCCAGGAATAAAAAACTAAGTCAACAATTAAGTCACCTGAAAGTAAGGATTTGAGGATGAATAAGGATGTTTTGAATTCTCCTCGAAAAATCACCTAAGAAAAGCTCAACTTTTATTATCTAAAGTTTTTCTATAAGGAATTGAGATAGAAAACGAGTTCCATCCAGGGGACAGATGTTTTCGAGGGGGTTACTCTGTAGCGTTTCCTCCTCACGGGGCGACCAACGATCGACGACTGAGCTTTCGCACAACGCAGATATTTACAACCCCCGAAATGATTCGCATCGGGCAGCTGGGCTTTTGTGTGATTTATGGTCACCCCTTTGCCCTGGCGAGGGGTGTTACTTTTGACACGAAGCCGGACGGATGTTGTTCAAGGCTGGGCTTATTTCAAAAAATATATTTTTTTTTGAAAAATGCTTCTTTCGAGAGAGCGTGGCGGAAGGAAGTTTGATGTTTGGCAAACTCAAACATTGCCAAACAATTATTAAGCTGACGCCTGCCAGTTTCTCACTTGGCTTTGACACTTTATCACACAATGCACAAATGTGCTAAAAACAAACGAATTGCAACTCAATTAATCGAGGCGTTGGAGCAGCAATGGAAAACAAGTTCATCGGAAACGTGCCAAACAAATAAATTTACATAAACGATCCAACGACGACTAATAGAAACTAATTCCCTGTCTTGAGTGGGTGCAAGGGCGGAATGTAAACAGCACACGGAGATCAATATGATGCGATCCGATAAAGTCGGGCTTCATCTCGGGAAAGTGACCCAAATTGTCAGCCAAGCGAATCATGGTCATCGCCATATATCCTCTCAATTGGGACAACCATTCCGGATTAATCAACAAAATTGTTCGCACTTTGCAATTACTTGGCCAATTGTATTGCAATTGAAGTGACGGCAAGAATGAGATTGAGATCACTTTGGTCTAGTAATAGAATTAGATTAGAGTGACTAATAAAGTGACTAAAAACCCTTGTGGTGTTATTCCATTCCAGGAACTTTTTCCTTGAAAAGTTAAATGGTCTTTCTGAAGCTTAGATTCCAAACCATTTGTTAGTTAGTTGTAAAGAAATTAAGCGATAAACCAAGTACTTAGAATTAAAATAAAATGGTTTGTCTAAAGATACCTAAACAGCTTTTTCCAAACGCTTTTAGTAAAATTTATTGTAGGCATTTGTTTACTTTGTTTATTGGAACTTTTTTCCACCAATAAAATCATTAACAAATTCTGAAACCAGTTTCAAGTAAATTTCCCTTAACCTGTAGCACCTAAAAAATTAAATTTTCCTTTAAATAAACAACATTTAAATCTCCACTATGAGATCACTGATGACAATTGTCTGGTGGCTCCACACCCTTTGGACAACAGATGCTATGATAATGCCATTATGTGTCTGATAGGCCCCTCGGTCGGGTATCTGCGGTTGTGCCTAATTGATGTAACTACAGAGTGGCTCGTCTCTGAGTGGATGATTGGCATGTGCCCAGGTCGACTGGGTGGATGGGTAACAGGTGTCTGTATATTCCATTGATATATGTAGAGGCCTTTGACGGAGAGCGCTCAATTTTATTTTCCGTACTTTGTCAGCCGTGTCATATCATTGAAAGGTACAGGGTGTTTAAATCGAATGGTTTTGGGTATTTTTCTGCCTTTGATTGAAAAGGGTGAGAGGTGGCTGGGCCAAGTTTAACTACCGATAAGAAATTAATTTGATTAATAAAAACCCGAGCAACTTGAGTGTGTACTTGGAGTGCAGTCGCGCACAGTTGCACTACAAAAACTAATTTATTTAGCAAGCCCCGTTTGGAAAACTGATTAAATCGCCGTTGTCTGTTTGGTTTAATTTTTATTCATATTTTTCACTTTGAACTTGACCGTGAGTAAGGCAAATCAAATTGTTTACATGCATATTTATACACTCGTATAGTATGTAGGCAGAAATTGCGTTTGTTTTTATAGAAAAAAAAATGTATTGCAGTTGTCTTTGAATTTCAATTGCAGCGGAAGTAGCATTGATCCATGGACGTCGCCATGGCAATATTCACATAATTAAAGTACATTGCCAAAAGGATGGTTTTCACCCGAAGCGGAAATGAGAAAAACTACCATTATTAAAGAAACGTGATAGCTCTTTTGACATCCACCCCGCCCGTGATCGTGGGTGAACTTGAAATCTTTGGCTTCGTTAGCGAGGCACTAAACCCCGAAGCTCTAATTGGCCCGAAAACGGGAGCTGCAGTTCCCAGCAAGTCAGATATATCATTTCATAAACATTCCATACGTGTGTTTATGGAAAATCGTCTCTTCGCCATCTTTTTTGTTGATTGGCAGGCAGTTTACATGATCGCAGCAGTCTATTATTGTTGTCGGTAGTCAAACACAAATATCTATATCTGAATAAGTGAACATATATCCAGAGATGCATACTAATTAACGTCATATAATCTGACTTATATAACGCGCTTTTACTACCCAACTAATTAATGCAATGCAAACTGTGTTCCTGAGAGCCCATGTTCGAGTTTCAGCCAATTCATTGTCAATGCAAATTGATTTGCATTGGGCGGGGGTGGGGTCAGACGAGGGGCTACGGGGAGGCGAAGGCTGACCCCACCCATTTGTCTTTTCCGATGTGAGGAAATTCATTAATAAAACGTAAGTCTGGGGAGGGGAGAACCAGTTGAAACTGACCCGATCTTGGCTAAATATGTCTGGTGGAGGCGGTTGTTGTTGTTGCATGTTAATGAAAAATATTATCACAATTTATGAACTTATAATTGCAAATTTCTTAAGAACTATAAAATAAGTTTAGGCTTTGATTTTTGATTAAAAATTCCTTAAGAAATGCTTAACAGGTTATAAAATCGACATCTTTTCATCTTTATGAAATAAAGTTTTCAAGCCAATGAATAATCATAATTTAAAAAAAAGATTACTTTATTAAATATATTTTTATGACGCTATAATCTCGACCTCTCCACGACGCAGTAATCTACAGACTGTCTGTCTGACTATCTCGAAACGGTAGCCCCACAATTTCCATAAACTTTTACTTTATCAAGATTTGTTCGAGTTCCGCAAAAAACCAAAGAGTTAAAAAAGCACGAAACTACATTTCCAGACTTTAAATCAAACTGATTCATTAATGGTTATCTGGCTGGTGATTCGGCAAAAATTAATCTAGGGAAATACTAAAGACAGACATGTGACACTCAAATATTTAAATTTTAAATATTATCTGTCTCATGCATTTCGCGGAATAATTTCTCTCGTTTTCGCTTACTTTTTCCTACTCGTGAGAGAACATAAAAGTATTTTGGTGCATCGCACAAATAAAGTGCATTGTGGGCTAAAAATAAAAATAATTAAAAAGAAAGCGAAAGACACATAACCGCGTAAACGGGCGGACACGCCCCCGTCGAGGCGTCGGTGGGCGCTCAATCAAGGTTAGTCGGGCGGCAATTCAGAATCTTATCAGTCTCATAAATCGGAAATTATTCACGCTTCTCTCTTGTGACCCGCGAAGAGTAAATCGATGATGATGAGAATTCAATCACGGCAGTCGATGTCTACCAATATGGTTTTATAAAATTTTTAATCCCGATTTTTAGGGAATTAATGCTAATACAGGATACCAGTAAACCCAATAAAAACTTACCCACCACCAGGAGGTATTTAAAGGTAAGAGGTACTAAGGAACCGAGTCCTTTTCCTTTATAAACTTTATAAAACTATAATATTTTTTAAAATATTTCAGCACTGCACATTATTGTCATTATATTATTTTTCTTGTAGTTTATGAATAGTTTTCTAGCAGTTTTCCGAAACACTTACTTTCAAAAGTATTCACATTTGCCGCAAGCTGGGCAACAGCTTTTGAAAAACCCTTTTTCGGGGCGGAGGATCGAATCGGATGGGTTCGAAATGGGATCGGGAGACGCGATGTCTCGAGCACGCGGCGATCGTGGGACTACTATATCTGTATATCACTCACACCGATCTGGTCTAGTCAGCCCTGCTGGCAACGCAGTAGAACCTGACTCGTCGGTTTGCAAAACAGTACTAAAACTAAATCGAAATCAAATTCGAATATAGTCAGCTACCGCGCAAATTGTTCTGCGGCAGCGACGCCAACGACGGCATCCGTCTCAGCGGGTGTAGTGTGTTTGTGTGTGTGTGCGGGGGGGGGTTGACTTTCATTCATCAAAAGCAGCTGTCGCTGCCGCAGCTTCAGCCTCTGCTAAGCTTGGTGGCTGCTGACTGCTGACTGCGCTGCTCTCACCGCATCTCACGTAACGTATACGCAGTGTAGGCCGCGTAATTTATCGTGCCTTGTTTCGCTTTCCTTTCCAGGAGTGCAGTGAAAAGGAGCTCATTATTGGCAGCTTCTTGGGTCCTACTTAGAAACGGCATCCTCCTCATTAGACGCTGCATTCTATAACGATTCTCTCTGATCAGCCTCATTTTGTTGTTAATTGCCTCCTGACACAAGGTTACCCACTCCGCTTTCCGCTACAAAAGAAAGCAAGTTTATCTCCAAATCTGGTTTATTACGACATAGCACCAACTTACCGGATAAGTGGGTCAAGTTTGTGCATTTAAATTGTGTCAAAGATCGCAACAAACCACCCCAAAAAGAATGATGATGCCAAACAATGGCCCTTACCATGGACTACTTGAACTTGATTGAGAGTAGACCCCGGGAATACAAAGGGATCGGCAAGAAAGTGGGCAAGATTTAGGACTTAGGTGACCGAAAGAATGTTAGTTGAGCATTTCCGGTTTCATATTCGCCCATAATAAATATCCGCAGCAGAAATATATAGTAATAAAAATCAGCAGCCCAGCTGCAGCTTGGTGCCTTTGATCCGCTTCAATTCGATTTGCCTTGGGGGCCAGTTCCAGTTCCATGCTGGTGGGAAATCGCTGTGGTGAGCTCTAACTGCGGAAGAGCAGGCCAGAGGATGGGATGTGGCTAAGTGGCACGCCGTTGACACCGCTGACCGGAGTCCCTAAACATAGACCGTCATCCACTTGCTGGTCCCAATTCGGTTGGATCGTCATATCTCTGGGGGAGAGGTGTGCTGAGCTGAGATTCGGATCGGCCATGGACAGCACACTCACACATTGGGACCGGAACTGTCGATCTTCATTTTTGACACTGGAAATTTCAGAAATCACACAAAATGTTGAGGTTGGATATGGGATATGTATGTTTTGCATATTATGATATATAAATACCTAAATAATTAGATACTTATCGGTGTTGGATGCGGATGAGCCTTTCGATGGGGCTCAAGGAGCAATCAAGCTGGCAGTGGCCTAATCTTTGTGGGTTTAACAGAATATAGGTACGAGGCAGCTTGTTAAGCAACTAAAATAATACTTTATAGTTATAGAAACTATTAGAAAAAGATCCCTTATAAATAAAATAATAAAAATTGTTTCATTGTTTTAGAAAAACTTAAAGCAATCAACGCCTCAAGCTTCTCCATAAATTAAACATATTTATTTTAATATTAGGTATTATTGATTAAGAATTTCAAGATCACAAATCAGATTTCTTTTAAAATTAAATGCTGTAACATTATCGATTCGATTCGATTCAGTTTCATGTTTGAAATGGCTAAATGGCAACATAAAATACTATAAAATTTGAATGGATAAAAGTAGTTATTCAAGGCGTTCTATTTCTTTGCAATCCTCTCCATTATGGCAACTACACCTGAAGGGTATACAAAACATACAAAATCTTATGTGTAGCTCTAGAGTCTAGACGCTATTTTAAAAGTAAGAGGTAAGATGTTAAAATGGCACCACTACAAATGGATGTATGAATGAAAAGTAAGATGTAGTTTCCAGAAGAATTAACTGCTACTGATAATGATGATGTTGTTGTGGTTATTGTTGTTGTTGCAGCAACAGTTGTTTTGGCAGCAACCACCACCACCAATACATACAGGCAGCGGTAGCAGCTGCCGGATGGGCATTCCTATGGGCATGC
Source organism: Drosophila bipectinata (assembly GCF_030179905.1). Lineage (NCBI taxonomy): Eukaryota > Metazoa > Arthropoda > Insecta > Diptera > Drosophilidae > Drosophila > Drosophila bipectinata. The sequence goes on from NC_091736.1 coordinate 2,593,315, forward strand.
TTGTATGTAGGTATGTATGTGTATCAGAAGTTGCTGCGCCTGTGCTGTTTCTGCTTCGACTGGTTGTGGTGCCTCCTCTAGTCCTCCGTCTTGGGGCGTCGAAATAGCAGGATATGTGGCTCTGGCTTGTGGATCATGTAGTGGATCCAACCGCGCGACTGCTGCACCCCGATGGACCGCCACTCGGCCTCCGTCATTAGATGCGTCTTGGGTACCATCTTCACCAGTTCCTTTGGCAGAACCACATGTCTGTCCAGGCGATGGAGGGGAGAGAGGAGTGGGGATATTTTACAGTTGCTCCACTTTTGGACGTTCGCCAGCTTGCGGCCGGCACTCACCTGTACTCGAACTGCTCATCGTAGTATTTGTCTGAATAGTAGATGTCCTTGCTCATGGTGGGCGCTTCTTTTGTGGGATAGTCCGGCGATCGCTAATAAGTTTCTAGAATTCCCAGGAATGTGCAAAAATGCGGCGTCTCTCTACGCAGCCGGGTGAAAGCGGCTTCTTCGGCTAGCTCTTTTTTTTCAGCTTCTATGCAAGGATGGATTATTTACCACTACTTTTACTGTTTCCTCGCGTGCAATTCTATAGTTTTTATAATAACAAACGCTTTTGCGACAGCAATTTACGTTTACGTTTATTTTAAATCAGAAAAAAGTGACGCGGTCAGACAGTGTTAGACAACTCACTTTAGAATTTTTCGATAGACCTGGCTATTTTCAAGCTGCTGGCTAGAGTTTTAGCTATTTATCGATAATTTTTTTGCGTGCGATAGTTAGCAGCTTAATTTTTTTTTATCAAAAACGCTATTTGGCAGTTATTACTAAATGTATTGATTAAATTCTTGTTTCGAAAAAGATTATATTACCGTTTTTGTAAAAAAACGAGAACTGGTTTTAAATGCTATCATGTTAGACATGGTATTCTTACCATTCTTACCAGGTTTTTATTTTAAAATATTGTTTTTAAAATAAGTATCAAAAGAATTAATCAATAATGCGCAGCTTCAAAAGTTAAAGTTTAAATGGTATCCCGCCAAAATATAAAAGTTTACCAACACTAGAGTTAGTCTGTTCTGCCTGACGACAGAGGGCGCTATATAAAGCGTTATAATTCAAATATATTTGTAAAACTCCTTTCTTATTGTATTTATTAAATATGTTATGCTTTTAAAAGATAACTATTGATAAAAATAAAAACGTTATTTATTAAGTAATCTAATTGCAACCTATGATTATTGCAGAAGAAACCTGTGACCACTTGCTTGCTTTCCCACACACCCAACCCAACTGTCAAGCATAAATACTCCGTCCGAATTGTCTGACCATTCCCTTGCGCCCCTGCCACGCCCCCTGTCCACGGGGAAGCCCTTAAAAGGCTGCCCGCACAGACACATAAATTCTCCCAAAATGCGAAAACGGAAGGCGAGGCGTTGGCTCTCAGCTCGTGCGAAATCTTACATAAATTTTGTGGTGCGGACAACACACAAATGGAATGAATGCAAGGAACTTCCCAAAACCAGGAAAACCAATAAAAAAAATGAACAAAAAATGGTGGTGCAATGCATTTAGTTAACGGTGGGAACACTTAAGGATGGCGGTCGTAGTACTGCGCCGGAATGAAGACCCAGTTCTTGGCCAGGTCATTTATGGCTTCCTGCATTAAACGGGAAACAATTTCCATAATGTGGCTGGAAAGAAAAATTGAATAATTAATTTAAATAAATTAAATTTATGGATATTCAATGAGAGGAAATTAAGGCTTAATAATTGGGAACTTAGCGTAAACTAAAAGTAAACTAAGAGTACTAAAAGAAACTAGAGTTTTTGAAGAATCTGTGTACTCTTTTTAATTCAAAACCATTCCATTTTCTCTCATATTTTAGTTTAATAAAAATATTAAAATTGATTCTACTTACTTTCGATCCACTTCTAAGGTATTGTCCGGATTTTGTTCTACTTCCGAGGCAATCACCTGCTCATATGTCTTCACAGTCCTGGCCCGCTTCCGCTCCGCGTTGATGCGCATGAACTTGGACTTGCTGAGATATTTCCAGAAGAGCTTCTCAAAGATGGTGATCCGCTGGTCAATGGCCATGCTGAGCTCTATGACCTCGTTGGAGGTTAGCTTGTTCTTGGCCATTAGCCGGGAAATGGTCTCTTTGCGTTCTGCCTCCTTCCGCTGCTCCTCGAGCATGGCGTGCGACAATACTGGCGCTGGTGGTGGTCCGTCCCCGCCGGCTCCTATCGCTGATGGGGATCTGACAGTGGATCCGGGAGGAATCCCACGACCAAACTGGCTGCAGGGCACCGGACCGGCTGTGGGATCAATCTTGTCGGCAGCATCCAAGTCATCTGTGGCCTCCGAGACGGGCTTCACAAGGGAGCGGATGTTTAGGTGGAGATAGACATGCTCCACGTAACTATCCTCCTTCCACTTGGGGTCGTCAATGGACTCAATCTCCGCCAGCTCCTGCTTGGCGATCAGGGTGGCACGGTCCAGAATGCGATGCACTTCCAGCACAATGGGAATGCGCCGAAAGTGCACCAGGCGGTCGAAAACGGACACCTTGATCTCACAGAGCTTCGAGTGGTGACCCTTCAGCCGGAAAATTGGAGGATTGAAGACCACCGAGAAGAATTCATTGATGATATAGCTGGGAATCGGAAGAAATATATGTTTTGTCTCTAAAGTTGGTAATGCTTTACCTCTGCCAGCGGAACTCCATGCACTTTTGTCCGTAATTGTGGACATTAACCAGCTGAGTCCGATCCTCCCGCAGGCAGACCTCGAAGTTGACTCGGTTGGGATAAATGACATGCAGGAAGTCGACACACTCCCGGTCCTTCAGAGGCATATCCGTTTCCTCCTTGTCATCTGACAGGACTCCCCTAGCCTTGATCTTGTAGCGAGCCTTGGAGGTTTCAAAAGAAAGAAGTAATTCTGCCTAAAAGAGTTAAATTATTAAAAAAGTCACATAATACTATTTCCAAACACTTACCTCATTCTCGTAGTCCAGAGGACGATAGTCCACCAGTAGGGGCCACACACTTTGCCTCGGAACGGTAAGACTCATGTTGAGCAGCTTCATACCCCGATCCCTCGAAGAAAACGAAAATGTAAGGTGCTGCATAGTGATATTCTGCACCCAAATGGGTTGGGTCACATGGTAGTAGTTTCTAATGTTTACCGGAATGAGTTCCTTGGTAAGAAGGCATTTCTCGGGGTCAAAGGCCGAGATCTCTAGCTTGAAGTGCCAAAGAAACTTCCGCCCATCGTCAGTGCTGGAAATATTAAATATAATATAGTATTTTAGGGATTAGAGGACTATTAGTATCCTTACTTGACCTCATAGGTGAGTAGGTGCTCACCGTAGAGGAAAAAGTAGGCAGTAACCGTAAGAGCCACCACTTCATCGGGCTTGATTTTCATGGCCTCCTGGTTAACCTGGAGCAGCCGTCGATGTGGGCAGTGGAAGAGCTGGCGGAACTGATTGAATCCCACTCGAGTTTGCAGCAGCTGGCATTGGCAGTTTTGTAGGCGCTTCAAGGTAAGACCTAGATCCTTGTCGGAGAGATTCTTCACCCAGAAAATCATCTTCAGGGGCTGGCTGTGGATCTGACGAATGGGAACGGCAATAGTGTGTTCATGTTGTCCACGGTTCGAACGTAATTTTCGGTTTAATCTGAAAAAGGGGTTTCAAGTAGTGGATAATCTTTAATATGTTTTCAAACAAACCCTGGTATATCAAAGTTCTCCCAATAGAATATCTTCAGGATTGGAGGTCTGACTATGGTTAGGTTTTCGATCATTAGTTTTTGGTAGATGGGATTGGGCCTGATACCGCCGCCGCAGGGCAGCTTGGGCTTCTCGAAAAAATCCTCAGTCATCTTGTATATAAAAATATAACTACTATTTACACTTATGAGACGCACACACAAAATGCTACTTTTCAGGAGAGTTGTATGTGTTTTTGGTGGAAATTTTTAATGAAAAAGTTTTATAAATAAAGTGCCAAGTTAGATCCAAATTTAAAGTTTCAGCATTCACAGACATTTTCTTTTTTTTTTGGGGATTCTCGAACCTCATAACTCTTGTTGTATTCGTGACCTTATAGAATATTCCATGCTGGCACTCCTTCTGTGTGGCCAAGGAATAAAAAATCGAGGTCCTGAAATGCAAAGTGAGTACCTGGGTGCACACATGCGTGTGCGAGTCCTTCGATAATCCTGTGTGCAATTCGTTTTTGTTTGTGAATTGACAAAGTGCCAAAGGCCAAGCGGGTGGGCAGCACCAAAGGAATAAAAAAAAGAGCAAGAAAAAGACATTAGTGGCCCAGAGAGCCTGCGAAAAACAAACCTCCTGCCGGGACCTCAAGCTCCGCCACACGCGCACTTGCTTTATTGGTGTTCTTGGCCATGTTTGTAAATATGTTGGTATGGATGTATTTTTGTATTTCTGTAGATGTGTTGGGGTATGGTAGGGTGTTGGAGTGTGTGTACATTGTGTGCCTACACGTGTGACTGCAGTTGAGCTTCATCGAGGAAACATCGTTTACAGTTAGAGGACTGACAATGGCAAAGGTGAAAGACCAACGGCAATTAAAGTACAGTAGAGACTATATTCATGAACCGATTCATACGGAGGGGCGATAGAACTAGTAAGACTTCCATTAGATTTTGGAAAGGAAACTATAACCTAAACAAAAAGGGACTAATAGTGGGTTTAATAGATAGATACCCACTATAGATACTACTAGATATAATACGTACAATAGATAGAAACTATAATAACCCTTGCATACCTATACAAAAACCTTTCTATGCCTATTGTCCTGGCAAACTTTGATCCTGACATCCATGTCTCAATCGCACTTGATCGTCATTCACACATCGTTCTCACTGTCCTCGCTGGAAACTACAACCTGTGTGCATCAATCACGACCTTTGACAGCCACGCTGCCACGCTTATCAGTCATGTCCTTTTCGCCTCTCCACCCCAGATCCAGTCACTGCATCTCAGCCATCGGCACTCCTTCCTCGAGCCATCAGCAATCTGGCATAACAATGGCGGAAAATGGTCTATGACCAGAATACGGCAATCCAAGAATACCAGTCAGCTGCAATTGTCGATGCGCCCTCTTTAACGCCCTTCGTCCTTTTTGAGTGACTTTTCTATGAGTGTTTCACTCTTGCCACTTGTTCCACAGGACTCGTATCGTTTTGCTGCCACATGTTCCAGCTCATTTTCGCCATGAGAGCCAAGTTTATGTTTTAAGCAAATATTTTCCAATTTTTTTTTGTTTTGTTTATGTTGTCTGAACAGTTGGCCAGCGACAACTTGTTGGCCAATTGTTGTGGTTGGACTTTGAGATGCCTAAAGTTTCTTTTTTTTCAGAGGATTGAGGATGTCGGTAGTGTCGCAAGTCCCTTGATGGGACCAAGTCCCTGGCTGTGCATAATTATGCCTTAATTTGCAGCTTCAAGCCCGCCCCAACTAATTACAACAAAAAAACAATTTCAGCTTTCGTTGCTACTTTTTGGCAATTAAAAACTTTTTATGCAAGACATATTTTTTATTTTTTTTTGCCATTTTAGTAGCATTTCACCCTTAACCCGGCAGGTGAACGGGACGAAAAGTTTTTCCGCAGCCCTTGACATTCTCCAAGTAGTTGTTTTTTTCCAGGAAATCTTCCCCCTGCCATCTGTCGCGCTTCATAATTGAAAATCACTTAGAGCGTGAAGTGGAAAAAAAACTGTTTGACAAGCAAAGTAGAGGAAAAGTCCTGGAATTCACAACAATAGGCCAAGATAAACCAGTCTAGAACTCGCCTCCGTACTTAGTCCTACTAAATAAATAAACAATTTTAAATCAGAAGATAGAACAGATGATTGTCCTAAAACAGTCACTTAAATAGTAGAGCGTTTTAAACTTAATTGCTTATAAATGTATATATTTATATATCCCTTTCGCTTCAGACTGAGTGCCAGCAACAAAGGCATAGATAGTCGCTTGGCCGGAGGGCAACCTGGTAAGGGAATGGCAGTCACTGACACTCGACATCCGCTCCTGCCATTTCCATGCATCCTGTGGATCCAGGGGAGACGAAAGCGCCAGAAGAGCAAGAATTGCCAAGCCGCAAAACAAAGCAATACAAAGGATGGGCGGTAGGGGGAGGGGGCGGGCTGGAGAAGGGTTGCTGCCCCACTGGCTGCTGCAAACAATTATTGTTATTTCAATTGAAATGCAGCGTTCACCAGCAAGCAATCGCCCATCTCCATCCACGAAAAACCATGCCCAACCGCAGTACCCTGCCCTTTGTAGAATTGCTATCAAAATTATACACCTTGCAGCAATAAACGACAAGAGCAGGGACGGGGAGGGGGGGCCAGGAGGTGAGCTGGATAGCCGGCGGGTTCATTGTAATGCAAATTACGTATACGCCCTGGTGCAGCTACAAACTGGACCTCTCCTCCACTTCGTTATTCTTGCTTATGTGTGGCCATATATGTGTGTGCATATTTTTGCCCTTTTTCAATGCCAGAGCTGGAAAAGTAATAATAATGAAAATATGAGACGCTTTTCATCCAACAGCTAGCTAGCTGGAGAGAAATCCTCTCAAGGGCTGTTAGGAAAATGCAATTAAAGCATTAAGCAGCGTGGAAAATAATTGCATATCCATAGGTTTCTGTTTTTGGGGCTTTGTTGCGGCTACAGACTAAGCTTGTTTACATCGAAACCGAGTAGATTACTTTTAGCCAAGGCTTATTGGCTTAGCTACGTCACAGGCCAGACCGAAATTGGCCTCACTTAATCATCACAATCCGAGTAAGTTTTGTCTGAAAACTTTGCCCCCACTAGCCAGTGTCCAGTTTTCAGAAGGAAATGCAACATTTTGCTGCCGGAAATGCACTCGAGTAACTTTTCCCTGTTAGAGCCCAAAAACCCGAAATGGCCAAGTTGGTGTACCAATGTCAATTCAAGGGCCAGGAAGTTGTTGCATTTAAATGGGAAAACTTCAACACACACAAAATGGATACACAAATATCCAGAAATGGCCCCCCAAAGGCATCATAGCAAAATTGTATGTGTTAACGACTGATAACGGCCAAATGGACGCCATACAGTTGGCTTAGGAAACTCCGACTTTGGCTGACGGGAAACGGAAACCGCAACCGCCATACCATCGCCATCGCCATCGCTGTCACCATCATCGCCATCATTGTCATCGACATTTGAGAGCCTCTTCCTTTCGATGTAGAGGACCCGCACACTGGAACGGCAGAAATATACCTGCACCTGTAGGCCTGACAGGCCTGTTTGCTTTTCCGCTTTTCCGATTTCCCAACTCTTTTTCACATTCACCGCAAGCAGCTTTGGCACCCCCATGTGTTTCCTAACAAAGCCTCCGCCGGGAATATTCATTTCTATCCACATTGTCCTAGAAAAGCCACCGACACAAGGTGTGGTTTAAGGAATGTGAAAATCCTAGAAACTTAATTTTCCCATTACTTAATAAAATATTTACATAGTTGTATTTAAAAAGAATTTTATTACTCTGATTTGTGTGCTAAATGGTGAATTTTTTATGTTTCCCCAAAAAAAGAAGCCTCGTAATCTGACAAAGCTTATCAGTGTCTGAATACGTGTTAAAACAACAATTATAAAAGTAACTTAAAACTTTGAAGAACTTTTTACTAAAAAAAATATTAAATACTCTTTTAAAACAGGTATTAATTAAATAAAATATTATTTATTTAAAACAGCAGAGTCTTATTATCTTTCTTGTATAAGGTTGATCTGGGATTTATTTTTTAAAACTCTTATAGCTGAGTTACCCTAACCATAAGGGTATTACCTTTAATTTTATTTCAGTTTTTTTTTTTTGGTTAGTTGCCTGCTTGGCTGGCCTGGTACTCAACTGCAATTCCAAACTGGCGAAAACCGACAAAAAATATTCGCTCTGAATATTTAATTGTGCGCGTTCCGTGCATTTATCTCGTTGCCATTGCGTGCTAGATACATCCACACACTCACACATACTCTACAAATACACATACACATACACTCATACAGACTCATACTTGAATTTGTGGGGGCGTGGCTTTTGAGCTGGTTTGTTGCGGTTGCATATTTTGTGGCTCTTTCGGGTCTTTTCGATTTTCGAAATGCGCTTTTAGTTTCTCTGTTTGTTGTTTGCATTTCTTTGGGTTCGTCCTTGCATCCGCATCCGCAGGACGTTGTCTGTCGTTGTTGTTTGTCCTTTTACACCCAAAAAACCTGGCAACTGTATAAATAAAAATTTCCTAGTTATTTTCTCTTTTTTCTCCAACCGAAATGTCTAGATGATTGTGTTCTAGTGCCAGTGTGTATGTTCATACTTTTTGACGCTTTTTAGCTTAACTTGTTTTTCGTCCTGGGCTTACCATATTGGTATGTAAATTCTGTGGGTTCAGATGTTGTCATTGTGGTCCCTGCATTTGTCGTTGCCAATGAAAATCCTTTTTTTATATTTTAAATTTCATCAGGATATGAAAGAAAGTTATTAGTATAGACAAACTTACTTTTATCTTAGTTTTTGCACTCATGTGTGTCCCATACAGGTGTTTATATTTTCTAAAAAAAATATTTTATTTAAATCTCCATACCATTTGCAGTTTCAATTAAATTTTGACTTGTGCATCGTTTTAATCCCCTCTATGGTATCAATTTAATCCCACTCATTTCCATTTTCCGCCCAGCCCTGTACATGTTAATGGGAATTAGAACAGCGTTATCCCGGCATAGAATTGCACTCTTCCCCATAAATCATACTCCACCTCATATCCTGTGATGGCATATTTGAAATATTTCGGAAAATGGCAAACAAATCAACATAATTCGGTCGGTTTTCCCGTGGTCAGGAGCTAATTTGTTTCCTTGTTAAGGCAGTAATTGCAGAACACAGCCATTTTGCATATTTGGGTCGAATGGGTTGTGGACTGGAAATATTAATTAAAAATTTTCCGAAATTACTGAAATTCGAGACCGAAAATGTAGGTGATTAAATTTTCAAAAGCAGACTGTGGGTAACGTTTTGCAGGTAACACGGACAGGCGGGGGTAAGCGGTTTATCCTTGAGGCAATCATTTTGATATTAATTACGCTCAATTAATGCATTTTACACGCTCACGGGTGGAGGCAACACTGCGTATACGTGACTAAGCTGCTTTGCTGTTCTCTATGCTGTTTTGCAGCTTCATTAAAACGCATATAAATCAATTAAATGGCTTATGAGGTTAACTTTCATGTGCAACAGCCCGTGGCTACAGCTTCTTGTGGGCCCCAGCCTCCTACTCCTCCTCCTCTGACACAAACCTGACTTAACTTGGCTTATGATTTTTATGGCCAAATGCCTTCACTTGGCCTTTGCCTTGGGGCCTAAAAGCAAGTAACATTCATACTCCCTAAAGTGATTAATTACGAAAATTTTAACCTTTTGGCCTTAGCCATCAATTCAACGAAATGCAATTTTCCTCAGCTATTCGGTTATCCTGCATATTTTGTGAATTTTCATTCTCCTGAAATGTCCAGTTTTTGGGTCAATTTTCTTACTCTTTCAGTCAAATGCAGTCATCTTGCTTCAATGGGGATTAAATGGAAATGGTTAGTTTCGAATTTCTAAGAAAACATTTTATTTTTGTATTTCACAAAAAGGTTTTCATTTTATTTATTATTCAGGCCATTGATGGCCTGCCAGTCAAAGGTTGGAAAAGTTAAGTAAAAGGATTTACTTATTCAAATGAAATGAATATTGGAAACTCTCAACATGGAAATGTAGTTTTCCACACTTCTTTCAAGAATGCCTTATTGGGTTTGTCCAACATTTGCCTTTGTTTGCCATTGTTATTTCAAACATTTTTCGTGACTGTCCGAAAAATTGGACTAATGAGCAAACTCAGCACCTCCTCAGCCCACTTCCCGCAGGCTCTGCTGGGCAACTCAATTTACAGTCGTTGTCATGCATACGAAAAACATTATTAAGCTTTGCGACTCTGCCGGGACCGCCGAGCCACTCAACCACAAGTGTCCCATCAGCTAGTCATGGGAAAAGGACCTCCTCCTCCTCCTCCTCGGCAAGGAGGAGAAACCAAACAATTTATCTCAAAGCAAATTTGGCGCAACAACTGTCGAGGCAACCTCATTGCCTGAAAGTTGCGTAATTGGGCCAAGAGTGCGCCCAAGGGGGGGAAGGGGAAAAGGTGTGGGCGCAGGACATTGTTGTTGACGGGAGCAGCCATAAGCGTGTAACCAAATGTCAACAGGCATTAAATTAAAATACCGTAAAAATATAAACCAGAAGATGACGGGAATCAGCTACCCGAATGACTCCTCAGATTTTGGGTGCCTTCGCGGGGCAGTGGGCGGGGGGGCGTGGCAGCAACAGCTGTCTGCCGACGGGTTGAACGGTTCCGCCTACCGCCTACCACCCCACACACGCATTAGCCATTTTCCCTGGCCTTGTCTGCGTGAGTTGGTGGCTCGTTTATGCTCGTTAGACATGCGAGATGAGTGGATAACTTTTTCTCAAGAGCCGTTCGGCAACGGCAACGGCAGCAGGACGGGCATGAAAAATTGGAATAATATTTATAATTATTATGTTCGAGGAAATTACATTTTGGGTGCCGGCGTTTTGAATATTTCCCCTCGTCATATGATGGCTGTAAATTGCTGTTGCCTTGAGTCAAGTGGAAAATGAGGTTATTATGATAAGAATTTCGCATTATAATAAATATGTGTTTATTTTGAAATATTCACAGAATTTGAAAAATAAATATATGTATTAAGCAACCTAAGAAGGCCAAGATTAAACAAAAAATAAGCTAGCATACAGGGAAAAAAATTATAAAGAAGAACCAAGATTCTTGGAGCTTAGTTTTAACAGTTTTTTAAAAATCTCCCATGCGATTTTTGTACTTTAACATGGTTACTGTCTTGACTTCTGCTGCTAACAGAAACTTTAAAGGACCTTAAAATGTAAGCAGAGTTTGATTATTGAAAAGTTTAAAGGACAAAAACAATATATTTTAACTTTTAAATCGAAATCTAATAGTTTGAAGCAGCATAATAAATTTATTAATTTAAAAACTAATTTTTAGAAAATAATAAACAAAAAACAAAGACTTGAAAAAAATGTACCGGGTAACAGGGTAAACTGAAAATCAAGAGAGCTTGCAGGATGCGAGAGTCAGAAAGTGCAACGCCTACAGAGAACTCTCTGCTATAAAAATGTTATATCCTGGGCACGTTTTTCCGTCTGATTTTCAGCCGCCTTTGTGGCGACTTTAAATGGTCTCTGTTTTCAGTATTTGGCTCTCCCCTTGCAGCTTCTTTGTTGTCTAGCTCGTTTTTGCCAGCTTAGAAGCTACTTAAAGTAATAAGCGAGTTCGGTCCCCCTTTTCTGTTTTAGAGCCAGCCATAAAGTGTGCAATTCCAAGTGAGAGACATTGCGACAAATGCAAGGGAAGGTGATGCGAAAAATAAAAAACTTGAAATTACAGACATAAAAACGTGGCTCTTGGATTACTATATATGTATGCAGGATAACGAGATAAAAAGGCGTCCTGGCCCAGAGCAACCTAACAAACTGTCAAATCTGCTTAGGAAGCTTCGACTTTGTGTTTAACCCAATATAAATGCAAACTGCTCGAGATCCTTAGTAGGCGATTCACACCCCGCAATTCCCTATGATTGTCAGTCAATTTGCGAATTACGTCTTTACCTGCCCGAGGGCAGCTGTTGACCAGCCTCGTCCTGTTTCGGCCCATTTCCTGGCCCCGTCCTCTTCATTTTTGCCGCCTCCTGTGGGCGGAAAAGGTCAATGTGCCCGGATGGGTGCAAAATCAATGGAGTCTGAGGACCCTTGGGGCAGGCTTAAGACCGAAAGGACAACGACTGGAGTCTAAAAATAAACATACTTAATCGAAAAGGTCCTTAGCCGAAGTTGAATTCCATTTTCCATAAAATTGTAAAAATAAATAGAATCGAAGATGAAAAAAAAGAAATGGCAAAAACACTTTTGGCCATTTAATCTATTGTTTGGATTAAGCTATTTTCAGACTAAAATGATAATCATTGCTGACACGTTGCCATACATAATTTAACATTAATAATCCGATTTGAAAAATATATTCATCGCAATCTAATTGAATTGCTAATTTCCAGCCAAATCCGATCTGCAGTCCTTATTCCAAGTATTTCAATTAAAACATTAGGCTTTAAATAACGAATTAGGGATTTAAACAAAAGTTGGTCGAGTGTCGTAAACACAAATTAGCGTATGGATGGTTGCTTTTACCAAAAAATGGGTTTCAAAAGGTAAAAAATAACTATCTGGCGGTTCATTAAGCTGATTACATTGCCTCCAAAGCTGTCTAAATGGTCCAGTTTCCTCTTCCATTTGCTAATTGCATTTGCTTTTTGACTGCATAACTCTAAGCGGGAATGCAACAGATATTCAGAGCTGATTTAATGCCGGTCTGGAGACCGGAGCCGAGTCTGTTTGGTCACTGACCACGCCCACCGCTGCCCCGAAAGCGAGCAAACATTTGAAGCGCCAAAAAGTATGCAACACTGCACAACATGAGACCTATGTTGACTCTCGTCGGTTGACACACTTCTTTCACACTATCCCCCTGCACTAGTATACACGGCCCCCCCTCGAAACTGAATACTTCTTGTTTGCATATCCGCCTCCCACGCCCCCATTGCCGCCCCTTGGTGCAGTCTAGCAACTCTGAGAAGTACTTCAAAGTGACTGGTTTCTTGGGCAGGAATTTTGCGCTACACTGACAGGGGAGCGTTGGATTTAGCTAGTTATGGCTTTTCGATAAGCTTTAATTTAAATGGGGTTATAAATTTTTATCATTCGAATTTAATTATATTTAAAGACTATAGTTTTTTTCATTACTACGATTTTAAATCCTTCGGATCATCATCCGAAAGTTATTTATTCTCTAATGGATATATACATAGCCATGCTGACTTTTATCTATTGAAGTGACTTTTCTGTACTTGTAAACACTTTTTTCGAAATCAGTGGAGCTTGTATTCCCTTAACGGGCTCTTGGAGATCCCAGGGCACAACTACCAATACACTCCAGACACCAATACACACACCCTGTTGAGACAATCGGGCAACCAGCGCAAACTGGCAGCGTTCGGTGCTCGAGCTCGTTTTTTATGGGCACTTAATTGGCGCCAGCGAGACCTGCCCCGCCCACCGGCTCGAATCAATGGCTATTGATTGATACCCATTCCGCATTTCCTTCGCCCAAGCCCACGCCATCGTCTCCCCACTCCGCCCAGTTGATTGAAATGAGATTTGTCAGCAAGGTCAGTAATAGTTGCTGACGGCCTCCATACGCTCAGTGTCCGTGTCGGTGTCCGTATTGGTATCTCACATCCTTTTGCCCAAAGGCAGTCCAGGTCAGGGTCTCCATTGCTGGGCGAGTTAATAAATATGAATGCTGACCCCGCCATTAGGTGCAGCACTTTTTCGTGGCATTTTCCGGACACTTCATAGACCAGTGCATCACTGTCACTGCCAGCTGCCAGCTGCCGATGTCAAATTGCGGCCGAAAACATTTTTCACTCATTCTGGGACCTTAAAAATTCAGTCTAGGCTTAGGGGATGGGCGGGTGAAGAAGTGCCTTTGACGTGGGGCTGATTGGCCAACAAATTGTACTGCCCCCGGACCTGATTAATGAAAGAATGGAAAAGCGATTGCCTGCTTACGCTCGGCTCAACTCAGTTATGGTCATTCGGCGGGCTATTATCAATGGATATTGACGGAGGCACCGAACAAAAGCCTTGAAATGTGCGCCAATCCCATAAAAATGCAGTGAGTTCTACGACATGCACTGAGAGAAACTCAGAGGTAGATTTTGTTAATTTTAATCTAGATAATATTTAAGAATCAAATATTTAGGCCTTAATCTTAGGATTCTTAGTTCAATTTCAGTATAATGATTTAATATATTCTCCCAGTGTATCTATTGCTGGAGCTCTTCCCGCCAGTGGCTTTAGTTTGATCCATTTGCTGGTGGCTTTGTGTCAGAGTAATCGGCACTTTGTTTATGTTGTGTTTAACTAGCGACTTAGTGGCAGCTACCACTAAGCCAACAAAGTCCCGCCGGACTAGGGGACTTACCACTGAAACTTTTGACCAGACCAGGCTTACACCACCCCGGCTGACACTGATCAATTAAACAATTAATGAATTATTAATTCATCCCCCGGATGTTGAAATTCCTGCCGGACCTTCCTCTGCCGGGGGAGGAAGGAGGTGGATTGCATAACCGCCGAAAAGTAGGCCACGGTATTCGGTACACAGGCATTTCCGCCCAACAAATCCGCTCCAGTAATCAGGCAAAGTCGTGGCTCGTTTGCATATTTAATTCGCGTAGCCCGAAATTATAATCCGTCTAGTGAACACTCGCCTTCCATTAAACGCAGCCAGCGTCGGGAAAACTATGCTGGGAAAATTAAATTGTCACTATGTGTGGCAGAGGGAGAGGGACAGGGAAAGTGACAGCGAAAGCGGCATTTTGGAATTTTGTTTCAGACTTTTCGCATTCAGTGGAAACGAAAAATGGCAAGCGGCCGAATAGAAGAAACAGAATAGAAACGGAAAGAAAGCAAGGACGACCTCTTATTCTGGCACCTCTTACCGCTTGCCCCACCGGCCCCATCCTCGTCATCGCCTATTGTAGTCGCAAGGCGCCAAAGCAAGATAAATGGCGCAGAAGTAAACACATTTGGTGTGAAGACTTGGGGGAGCGGAAGGATAGGTGGTGGGGCGAAGAACTGTAGCCGCCCGGGGAAGCCCAAGAAAAATCACGAACTGAGTCGAAAGTAGCGAAACAATGGTCGCATTGACACTGAACAAAAATCCCCCCTTAAAAAACCAAGTCAGGAAGTCAGCTTTACAGGACAATAATACCCTGTACCATACCCATAGAATATCCTGTATTTATATTATTGGGTTTTAATTTTAATGGAATTTAGTTTTTAATATTCATTTATTTTTTTTTATTGGTATACTCATATTTCAACTATTTCTCATATACCCCCATCACATACCTAGTAATTTTGATTGAAGCTAAAAAAAAAAACGAAACCAAGACAAGGTCGGAAGGAAAGCGGACCAACAAGGAGCGGCGACGACAATGCCCTGCCAGCTGCTCCCGAGGCTTCAGATCATCATCACCAGATGATGATGATGATGACGAGGACGACGGTGCTCCAAATGAGCCAGACTATACAGTGTCGGCGCGATGGGATGGCTGGGCCACGCCCATTTGACAAGTGTTGTGCGGCAGATTAATTTATTTTATAGCAAGTTTGTGCCATTTTTTGTGCCGACACTGCCGCTCATCTTGCAGCGCCCTCAAAATTGCTCGCATCATAAATAACGCACACGGATCGCATAAATTGTTAGTTGTGGCTCAGAGTTTTGGGCCTAGTCCGGTCGGCTGGATGTCCTGCCTCTCGGTCCCGTTTTCATTTTCGGTATCATCCTGGGGCCGCATTTGAATGGCGTGTGCAAGGCATTAAATATGTGGAATGCTCTTTGAATTTCAATTTCCATTTCGCTCACTGATTTTGCTTGAATGTGCGTTCCAATGATTTATGCCCGACATTTCTACGGAAACTCTGCTCCAGATTAGGCCATAGCTGTCCCAGCAGCCCATATTTTTTTGTTCGGCTCTCAGGACAATGGCAGGCCTTCGCCTACTTTCGGTTCTATTTTGTTAAAGTGAAAGCGCCGATGAGCGAAACTAAAACTGAGCCATGCCGGAGGGGCATTATTTTTTAGCTCGCCGAGCTCTTGAATTCTGATTAAACCAAAAGTTACTTGGTGTTGCGTAAATTAGCTCGGAGCTAGCAGTCCGGGTGAGTTAAACTTTATCGCCGGAATATGGAAGTGATTCTAACGAGTTCTGAGTGCTCCAGCGTGTAGAGTGATGATTTCGTTTCTAGAGAGTCGTTTTCAATTTTTCAGTCAATTCCGCTTCTCGGTCTTATCTTTCTTTTCTGGATGGGCAAAAGTTTTCATTCGAACCGCTCGTGCCGAACTGTTTCAACTGCTGCCACTTTATTACTGCGGAAGCCATTCAGGGCAGATTTGAGTCACGGAGACCCCCAGCACATAAGATGCTTATCCTTGGCTCTCCCACACACACACATACACACATAGTTGAAGCTGGGGATTTTCCCGTAGCTGGCATCCCACTCTGCAATCAGATTTTACCCTTTTCGGCATGAGAAGAAAGCGGCAAGAAAATCCAAAATGAAATCCCGCTTTTAATTATATTTATACCCAAGTGGCCAATACCAAGTAAACACACACTCCCTCACAACAAACACAATCAAGGAGGTGCACATACTCGCTCGGAATTCGAATCAGGACTGGTCAGGACTCTTCTACAGGGATTCTACTCTGACATGCCCTTCCACTCTCAACAGACTTGAAAGACAAACGAAACAATAACAAAATCTCTAAATTTGTAGAAGCTGAAAGTTTGGAAGATGCGTGAAGCGAAAATGTAAAGAGGAATATTCATAAGTGAGCACAGCATGGAAGTATTCTCGAAAGTCAATCAAGTAACCAAAAACTTGAGAAAATGTTGTAACTTCAGTGATATGAAGTTGTTTATTTGCTCTTTTTAAGTTTCTAAAATTACTTCAAGAATTTGTGGTTTGGTGGCCGCTTTTTTAACAAAATTCCCAATTTTCAACCGAATTTTAAATAAAATTCTAAAGGGTATACTAACATATTACTTATACGACACATAAGCAAAACATCACTCATCACGTGTGTGCCAAGTATTAAAATTAGTAGTATAGTGGCCGATAAATTATATAAGCATTAATTTTATAGGTTTTCCAATTTATTTTCTATTTCTTTTTTTTAGAAATCTTTTTAAAGTAATATCTTCAGTATTTCATGAAATACAAATAATTTCCAACTACTTTGCGAAGTGCGAACTCGACAGGATAGCTAAACCTACATCCCAGACCACCTTCTGGGTTGTGACCCCTTTTAATCCAATTTCGGTTTGAACAATCCTTTCGGCCTGACTTCGATCCTCTTGCGGACCATTGTCGAAAGTTAATCAAATCAATGTTTGCCGCCCTGCCAGCCAGGTGCTTAGCTTAGTTACGTGTCTATTTGTTATTTGTCAATCACTAAGCTACTTTATGTGTGTCAATATCCGTAGTTTGGAGATCTGGTGGCTGGGTTGCTGGATGAGTTTTCCTTCGAATATGGAAGCTGCCTACCAGGTGCCAGATTCATTTTGGCCCACTTTAAGCTTCGACTGGGATATGCCCTCGAGTACTTTGTTCTTACACTTGACTGACTGCCCAGTCCCACTCTTTATGTCCTGAACGAGAGCCTGAGGCTGTATTTCCGCCTCTCTTGGCCCTGTGTCTGTTGTAGTCCCCATCCCTGCCACATGCCACATGCCACCTGCCACCTTCTCCCCCTGGGGCTTGCATGCTCCATCTAGTTCACATAACACCGTTTCCAATTTGAACACAAAATCGAACTGGGACAAAGACATTGAAATTGAAATCAAAAGCAAGAACAGCAACTGTAGCAACTTTGTGTAGGTTTTGTTTCAAATTTAGCAATCCATTTTATGTGTCGCAACAAAATCCATTGATATTAGAAGAGCTTTAAATCCAAATAGAGAAATTATGGTAGCAGGTTCTAAAAAGAAGCATCCAATAAGGTTGGGGGTGCACTTGAATTGAATTCTGATGAAAAGTTTGTCTAACAGAAAAGTTTTTGAGGATCTAGTTTTTTGTTAGTTTTTCATTATTTAATGGCTTTGATTAAATTTTGCAATTTAATAAATTTTATTATTTTCAAATGATAATGAAAAATAATTACATTGAAATAGCCTAATTAGTGGGAATGTTCAGTTCTCTTGTCCGAAATTTTATTCCAATTTGAAACAATTTAATTGGTTTCGCCCAAGGGTACAATTTCTTTGTTCCGCTTTCCCCTAACAAATTCCCAATTGTGGTCTTCTCTGGTACACCTGTCCTGCCGCTCTCCGCATGCCATGGCACTCAGATTTTTGCAGACACACACATACACAATGCACTTTGTTTGCCGTTTTGGAATCGCACGTGGCTTACAATAAATTTTCAGTTACGATTCCTTGTTACTTTTTTCTTTTTTCATCACCGGGTGGGTTTAAGGGGGTTTTTGGGGGTTCCTTGGAAAATGGAAAAGGGGGAGAAGGATGTGTGGGGCTCCCAAATTGGCTGCTGGGTAAGCAGTAAACATTTTGCGATGACAAATGCAAAAACAAGAAAGAAAAGCTAACTTTGGGCGGAGCCGAAGTTGATATACTCTTACAGGGTTTTCCTTGCATACCCTTGAATATGGTGTTTTCCCCTATATGCCCCACAGTGATAGCTATATCTTCCCCAATTCTCATCCGATTCTAAAACGGAGTACCTTAAACGATTTCTGGATCAATTCTCCACCATTCTGCATCAAAATCCTGAGACAAAATATTTTTTAGATTATTTGTCCATTTTTCGTGATGGGACCCTTGAAAATGGGGTATTCCCTTGAAAATAGGATTTCCCCCTATAGGGCCCGCAGGGATGGCTGTATCTTCCCCAATTCTCATCCGATTCTCAAGCGGAGTACCTTAAACGATTTCTGGAGCAATTCTCCACCATTCTGCATCAAAATCCTGAGACAAAATATTTTTTAGATTTTTTGTCCATTTTTCGTGATGGGACCCTTGAAAATGGGGTGTTCCCTTGAAAATAGGGTTTTCCCCTATAGGGCTCACAGGGATGGTTGTATCTTCCCCAATTCTAATCCGATTCTCAAACGGAGTACCTTAAACGATTTCTGGAGCAATTCTCCACCGTTCTGCATCAAAATCCTGAGACAAAATATTTTTTAGATTTTTTGTCCATTTTTCGTGATGGGATCCCTTGAAAATGGGGTTTTCCCCTATGGGGCCCACAGGGATGGCTGTATCTTCCCCAATTCTCATCCGATTCTCAAGCGGAGTACCTTAAATGATTTCTGGATCAATTCTCCACCATTCTGCATCAAAATCCTGAGACAAAATATTTTTTAGATTTTTTGTCCATTTTTCGTGATGGGACCCTTGAAAATGGGGTGTTCCCTTGAAAATAGGGTTTTCCCCTATAGGGCTCACAGGGATGGTTGTATCTTCCCCAATTCTAATCCGATTCTCAAACGGAGTACCTTAAACGATTTCTGGAGCAATTCTCCACCGTTCTGCATCAAAATCCTGAGACAAAATATTTTTTAGATTTTTTGTCCATTTTTCGTGATGGGATCCCTTGAAAATGGGGTTTTCCCCTATGGGGCCCACAGGGATGGCTGTATCTTCCCCAATTCTCATCCGATTCTCAAGCGGAGTACCTTAAATGATTTCTGGATCAATTCTCCACCATTCTGCATCAAAATCCTGAGACAAAATATTTTTTAGATTTTTTGTCCATTTTTCGTGATGGGACCCTTGAAAATGGGGTGTTCCCTTGAAAATAGGGTTTTCCCCTATAGGGCTCACAGGGATGGTTGTATCTTCCCCAATTCTAATCCGATTCTCAAACGGAGTACCTTAAACGATTTCTGGAGCAATTCTCCACCGTTCTGCATCAAAATCCTGAGACAAAATATTTTTTAGATTTTTTGTCCATTTTTCGTGATGGGATCCCTTGAAAATGGGGTTTTCCCCTATGGGGCCCACAGGGATGGCTGTATCTTCCCCAATTCTCATCCGATTCTCAAGCGGAGTACCTTAAACGATTTCTGGATCAATTCTTCACCATTCTGCATCAAAATCCTGAGACAAAATATTTTTTAGATTTTTTGTCCATTTTTCGTGATGGGACCCTTGAAAATGGGGTGTTCCCTTGAAAATGGGGTTTTCCCCTATAGGGCGCACAGGGATGGCTGTATCTTCCCCAATTCTCATCCGATTCTCAAACGGAGTACCTTAAACGGTTTCTGGATCAATTCTCCACCATTCTGCATCAAAATCCTGAGACAAAATATTTTTTAGATTTTTTGTCCATTTTTCGTGATGGGACCCTCGAAAATGGGGTGTTCCCTTGAAAATGGGGTTTTCCCTATAGGGCTCACAGGGATGGCCGTATCTTCCCCAATTCTAATCCGATTCTCAAACGGAGTACCTTAAACGATTTCTGGAGCAATTCTCCACCGTTTTGCATCAAAATCCTGAGACAAAATATTTTTTAGATTTTTTGTCCATTTTTCGTAATGGGACCCTTGAAAATGCGGTATTCCCTTAAAAATGGGGTTTTCCCCTATAGGGCTCACAGGGATGGTTGTATCTTCCCCAATTCTCATCCGATTCTCAAGCGGAGTACCTTAAACGATTTCTGGATCAATTCTTCACCATTCTGCATCAAAAGCCTGAGACAAAATATTTTTTAGATTTTTTGTCCATTTTTCTTGATGGGACCCTTGAAAATGGGGTGATCCCTTGAAAATTGGGTTTTCCCCTATAGGGCTCACAGGGATGGTTGTATCTTCCCCAATTCTCATCCGATTCTCAAGCGGAGTACCTTAAACGATTTCTGGATCAATTCTTCACCATTCTGCATCAAAAGCCTGAGACAAAATCCTGAGCCTGAAACAACATATTTTTTAGATATTTTGTCCATTTTTCGTGATGGGATCCCTTGAAAATGCGGTTTTTCCCTATGTCTCCTTCACTGCTTTGTACACTTTAGACCAAAATTATAACACCCTCTGCAAGGGTATAACAACACAGCCACACACTCAGCCATACAAGCATTCCCAGATAACAGATTTGTCGTGAAATTCTTTGAATTCTCCTCCAGAGCGGTGAAAGCAAAAGGGCCCATGCACTTGGCCCGTCGCTGAATCTGCTGAAAGATGGCAAAAATGTCCCATTGATTTTTGTGGGTTATTTTGTATGTCTCTTATGGCTTTTATACTTGGGATTTGCGAAAGCCAAACCATGACGGAAAAGTTTCTGGCGTAGTGGGTAAGACAATATGCAAAAGTCTTGGGATACTTACAAGAGCTATGGGTAATAAAAATAACAGAAAAGGAAATGAATATGAAACAATGTGATGTTTAGAAAACAAGTCATATTTATTCCAATCTTACTTTGTGAAATTTGAAGAAAATTTTTCAATTTCGTGGAAAGAAAACCATAAATTGAAGAATCACATTAAAAACTAAACTAAGAAACTTTGCAGTTCATATTTAAACCTGTAACTTATGGTTGCAATTTATGACGTTTATTCCCTGGGCCGAAAGGAACTGGCGGATTCGATAAAAAGCAGCAGTGAGAAACATGAAAAACAGCACGCACTTGCAATTTGGGCCATTTTATTAGCCACTCTTGCCTCTTGGCGGCGGCAGCGGATTGCCAAAGCCACAAAATGTGAGCCAACTAACTGCTTTTCCCCAGCGGCAGCTGCTGCATGCAGTCATGACAAAAGCGCAGCCAAAAAAAAAAAAAAAATAGAAAAGTCGTAGAGGAATAGAAAGAATGGAGGAAAAAGTGAAAAAGTTTCGGGACAGGAGCAAAACGACCGGCAACAGCCTGCCACATGCCACAACAACTCACTCACACACAAACGCAGTTCCAGCACAACTGGCAATGAAGCTAATTTTTCACGCAGTTTTGAGTACACATGCCACAAAAGATGCCTTCAAGCGCAGCTCCTGCCCAGGCCGCCCCCCCCTTGTGATTGCAGGCTCCGGCCTCCGCCACTACCTCCTTGCCGTCTTCACCGAAAAATACACAGAATGGGGCTCAACCCAGAGGGCAGCACCTCACAACCCAGCATCTAGAGTCGCGGCGAGGTCAAGCGCATGCAATTTGCCAGCTTTCCCCCAAAAAGCAGTGCCTTCTTGCACGCAGCTTTGTTTCAAGCTCGGTTTTTGTCGGGACTGTACTTTTGTCCATTGTAATTTTCGCTTTTTTTTTGGATGTAGGTTGTAGGGGTTAACATATTTAATTTAGAAGGTTCTAGTATTTAGTCGAACTTTAAACGAAGAGGCAAACTTTTGTATTATAAACATAACTACATATATATAGAATTCCCAAAAAAGGTAGGTAGTGGTAGGTTCGTGCCAATTAAAATGTTTCCCAGTTTAAGC
The DNA here is from genome assembly GCF_030179905.1 of Drosophila bipectinata. Classification (NCBI taxonomy): domain Eukaryota; kingdom Metazoa; phylum Arthropoda; class Insecta; order Diptera; family Drosophilidae; genus Drosophila; species Drosophila bipectinata. Next base: position 2,615,529 of record NC_091736.1, read on the forward strand.
TCTGAGTTTTACATTTTTTCCTAGCTCTGGCTTGCTCTTTGACAACAAAATTGAATTGCTGCCACACCCATTGGTAGCTTGTGGTAAGAGAGTGAATGTGCGGATGCCTCGATTCTCGCCCACAGATCGACACCTGGACCCGGCTAATTAGGCGAGGCGACGCAGTCGTTGACGACAGGCGCGGTGTCGGTGTCGGTGTTGGTGTCGATGGCTAGTCCATTGGACCGGGTCGAGTTGGCTAATTAAAAGGCGGTCGCGTCTACGTGGATGCAATGCCAAAAACGTAACCACAAGCTGAAATTAGGAGCTTTGCTCCGCAATCCCTTTGGCATGCAAAACACGTGCGTCCTGCAAAACAATTAAATGGAACTGGAACCCCCAAGACCCCCTTCACATTTGAGAGATCCGGACCCATGATGTTTATGTTGTTCGTGTCCTGGTCAAGCTTCAATGTCGTCGCAATTGGCAGTTCCATCGCAGTGGCTAGGAGCTGGCCCACGGGGTTGGGAACTACGATGGTGCTGCAGGGGTGGGAGGTCATGGGGGTGGAGCAATTCAAAGTCGCCCCCACTGAGCAACCTTGATTGCCGGAGGTCGGGGAATTCGAATGGGCGTGCAGCAGGACAATTAATGGCTTCACTTTCGCCAAGCAAATTGACAACCGTTCGACAAAGTGGCCCATGAAAATTTAAAATGTAACTCAACTTGACTTCGTATTGGTGGCCAACGGGTTTTATTTACGGAAATGATTGGTGGAGGAGTTTAATGGCTTTTACTTTGTTGAAAGGATTTCCATTTCCCCCCAACTTGTGTCCTCGTTTATTTTTTATAACCTTTTTAAATTGAATCTGACCGCAAAGTTATTTTTTTTATTGGCAATAGAAAATCAATAAAAATCAATTCCACTTTGCTAACAATTAATCTTGATAATTATTTATATAGTTCTATAAGACACTTCCACTAAATTAAATATTAAATTTATTAAACTGTAATGATGGTTTGGAAATGTTAGTGTCATTCAGCTGTAAAATGAGATGCCATGACTTGAGGACAAAAAGTGGTTCGGCGAATAAAGAAATTGAGGATTGGATGGCACATCCCTCCAGCTGCCAATAAAATGCCAGACCCAGATCGAAGCCCCACGCTGGTGGCTTCATTAGGTGCCCTGCAGGCTGCAGCCCGACACCAGGTGGCTTTTTTGCCACGTAACATAGATCCATCGTTCCATTTTCATAGCTTTCCGTTTCACTTAACATAATGCCGAAGCCAGGTTGCATGCAATGCACCTGCTGTGGCATGGATAGGTTCTTTTGCTTCACCTGCCTTACAGAGCTTTGTCATCATCGCCATCATGGAAAGCGACCCGAGCCGCTGCATCGAAAGTGCACTTTCATAGAGGGTACCAAGGGTATCCTCTAGTGAGTAACTCCTAGCATAGTCTTGCCCAGAGTCCTGTTCCAACTTTACTCTAATAAAAGCCAGACTATTTGAGACTCATCTGAGATTATTTTTCATAAAGCTTTTTGGCATAATCCCCTGGGTGTTCACGCACTCGACCACTTACTGACCTCGACGTGTCCATTATTCCCCGCATTCTCACCTGTGGCTCTTTGAGAGCGGCGTTAAACATGCAGCGTGTTTTTTTTATGTGTCCCCGACACATTTGAATATGCCACAAGCAGCTGCAGGGCATCAAACTGACAAGCTGCCGACGGCGGAGGGCGGGTCTTAGGGGCCGGGCCGGGCTGGTGACTAGCACGTGGGCGTGGCTCTCATTGTGCGGTCGGAATCCGGATTCCCATGGTACTGGATGCGAATGCTTGGAATCGTTTGGCGTTCGACGCCGTTCGCCTTGTGCTGACACAAATTTCAGGGCGATTTATGCTCAGCTTTGGTTCCACTTTACTCCGTCCGGTTCATCCACTTCCCGGCTTTTTCGGCATATGCGTTCCTAAATGCCAAGGGCCTCTTGGTGCGAGGAGGGAATTGCCAGATTCCCCTGTGCCGTTCAATAAGGATTGGTCGGTGCTTTAAAGTTAATGCCAAGGTAAGTCTCTTGCCTTTTATAAAAAGGGGAAACGGCAGTTCTGGTCTTCACAGGGGATTACTCTGAGGTTAAAAGAAATCTAAAGTTAAGGTATTTTCGGATTTAAAATGCCACAAGCTTATGAGAGGCTTAGCGGGAGATTGATTGAAAATTTTGGTTGTTTGTTGTTTTAAGAAGTTTATTACGAAAATTAAATAGGTATTACATAAAGGTAAACATTTAAAAAACATCCCATAAACTATGCAAATCCACTTAATCTTCTTGACAAAATTGAAAGGGTATAATATTAAAGTCAAGCTGGTACTTAACTTCAACAAGTTACGCATTTTTTTACCTTCTGACATCCTTTTCTGGGCTCTGTTTATTCCTTTAAGCTCATCCTTCTGCAATATCCTTTTGAAACTGTTTAACAACTCAAGTCAGTTCCGATTACAAGTGAATGGAAGAACGAATAGAAAAGCAATCCTGTTTGCATATTAGATAAATTGCTTATAACTTAACTCCCAGGGCATGTTCCCATCAACTGGCTCCTTACCTTCCATTATTTATACTCCCAAGCTATTGATTTGCTTTTAAATCCTTCAAAAGCCCCATTTTTTATCTAAACTTAAGACTTAAGCAGTGCGATTGAGGCGCGAATACATTTTTTAATATTGGCAAAAGTTTTCGCGAATCTTTGCCAACTATGCCTTGGCATTTGAGGCAAACCTGCTACCACATAAATAAATATTTGAGGCAAACACGTGTCGTCCGTTTTTTTTGTTGTCCTTGTCCACGAATCCTTGAAATCCGGGCAGACGGGACAGGTCACATGCGTGGCGTGTCCCACAAAAAAAAAACCAGTAAACGGGACAGAAAGCCGGGCCCAGGATCTTTTATTCCTACGCACACATCATTCCGTATTCTCGTCTGCTTTCTGCGGCGTTTAGTTCTGACTTTGCCGTGCCCCATTCGCTCCTATTCAGCAAATGGCCGGCGACAGCTTCACACGCTGCGTATACGTAATCTCATTTGTGGCAGAGTGCGGCCAACTTGTTACGGACACCGAAGACGAGCAGCGGAGCAGGGGTGTTGCCCTTTATATTGCCATTGCCGTTGACTTTTACATGACCATAACAAAAATGTGTCAAGAATTCCGTGCTCAAATTGTGGCAAGTGGGCGACCAGTACAGGAAGGAGCAAATAAACTAAAGTAGCTTGAGGGCCAGGACCTGGCGATGCCACTTGCATCAGAATTGAAAGTTTTCAGCAGTTTATAGGTCACCAAATGGGATTTGCTACTTGAATCTGCCAGGAACTATAAATTTTTTACATCTTAAAAATGTTTTATAACTTTTAAAGGGAATTTTAAACATAAAAGTAGAAAATACAACTAAATTAAATGTTTTTCCTCAATACCCTATAATTTTTCCGCCTCATGTCACGCCTCTATAAACCAATTTAATAATTTCCGAAAGAGAACATGATGTTGCTGAAATGAAATTTATTTTCCAGTCGTGTCAATTGCAACAATGAAAGGCCCAAAATCAAAGCCAAACAATGAAAATCAATTGACCAACTTGGCCCAAGTGAATGCGCCTAGTTAGCGCTTTCGATGGAAGCCAAACTTTGGCGCATAATTGCGCCTGAAAGTGTGGAAATGGGCTGATTGGAAATCGTGGCCGAGACCCTTCCATACTAGAGAACGACAATTTTGGGACGACACGCTGCCAATTCAAGGAAGGCAACTTTCGAGAGCCGAAATTTGAACTTTAGCTCGCCGAACAGTAAGGACAGAGCAGCCTCATTCCATTTTTGCCAACTCGGCTGAAAAGTATGCAAACAATGCAGTTAGTTTATGGCCTCCCTGTACCCGTCCAGACCAGGATGTGTCGCCCTATTCCGTTGCACTTCTCTCGGTCTCTGGGCCACTGCAGCCAGGGAATCCTCCGAAAATCCATTTTATGGGCTCGGCACGCACACACCGAATGGCAAGTGCATTCGAAACTAGTCGGACAATGGCTAAAAAAAAAAAAAGGATTTCAAAAAGGATATCAGCAGAGGGCGGTCCTTCTGGGAATTTATCAGAGCAGGGCTCTCCAAAGAGACTGCGAATGAAATCAGGAATTGCAGTCTGCTTTCCACATCCACAAGCTGATTGGTTTTTTCTAATTTGCGTAAATCAAATAAATGAAATGAAAGTGTGAAAATCAATAAAATGTAATTAGAATGCATAAGCGATTAGATTCCTCACGCCTTGTTCAAGGGAGGAGGTTTATTCCCCTTCCATTTGAAAAGCGTATCCTCAAATCAGTGGGTTCATTAGACAGATATGCCATTCATTTCGCTGATCATCGTCTGATGTAATCTGTAATCAGCAGAAATGCTGCAACTACGCACCAGCTCAATGTCAAGCCATCCGCCCAGGAGACCAGTCATCCAGCCATCCTGGCATCCAACTTTCCGCCGCACCTTCAGTCACTGCATTATAACATATGCAATCACAATTGTCAATTGTACAAATGACAGCGACTATATGGTATAAAGACAGACAGCAGGATGCCGATGGGGTGATGGGGCGATGGCCAGATGGGCAGATGGGTGGCACGTTGCAGACATAGTCTACAATTACGGTTAGTGCCACAGTTTGACTGCGGCGGATCCTGGCCACAGTCATTGCAATCATTGTTAGTTGAGTCCTCCGCCATGTCCACCGAACGTGGATGTGTGGGTGAATCTTAATGTGATTGTCAAGCGAGTGAATGGAAAAGAAAGCACGTAAAGAAAATAAAAGAAAGTGCAGAGCTGTCAGCCTGTCGTACAGTGGTTTGAAAGAAATTCAACCATTTTTGTGAAGAATAATCGTGAACTTTATTAAATTATTCAGTCTGTTGAGCTGGGAAATGGTATAGACTAGTAGTTTCTCTTTCCATAAATATAATAAAGCATTTATCTTAATCCTACATTTTAATAATATTTCTTGAATACATCCACTGTCTATATGCGGCTGCTACTGCCATTCCAAAAGTGTGTATAATAGGCATGAATGAGTTGATGCTGACGGTGATGCCGATGCCTAAGAGACATGTGGCAGGTGGAAAATGAGGGGGGGGCTGGAGAAAAGCTTGGCCCGTCGACAGGCGCTTGACAGCGCAACATTTGCCAGAAAAGCGGCAACAATGCAATGCGGCCAGAAAAGCCAGCCCATTGTCATTGCAATTGAACGAGTCACTGAATGAGTGAATGAACGAATGACTTGCCGGCTTAGCTTGGCCAGGCCATGCCAGGACGTATGCAAAAGGAAAATCCCCTTCTGTCCGGCCTCGGAAAAGCTTTTAGAATAATGCCCAACGAAATGAAAATCAACTAAGGCGTACACGCCCGAAAGGCAAAGCCGGAAAAACATTTAACTAAATTGCAAACAAAAATGGCTGGCAAAAAAAAAAAAAGGAAAAGGAAAGGAAACTCTTGTTACGCTCAATATGTTTGTTTGCCTTGAGGCGGAGATTTTCCCCCTCAAACAGAGCTCTTTCTCGGAAAAATTGCAAATTTAATTTGAAGTGGATGAAAGTATGCCACAATAAATTCTAATTAGAGGCAAGTGTCATCAATCAGGACTCAACAAGGGCAAGGCGCATTTTTCACTTCAATTAATCAGCCCAAAGGCAGGCTGGCAGCCCTCAGCGAAAACTGATGATGATGTCTCACTTCACAACCGCTCTTTGTCCCGCCCCATTCCTCAGAGGCTCATGTCAAAGGACTGAGGACTAGACTGTCTTTAGTCGCTTCCATCGCATTACGCATTTATCACCAGAGCAGCAACGAGATATGGTGGGTCTCGAGTGTGTGTTCTTTATAATGATAAAAAAATGACAAAGACTGCTTCAGCCACAGAAACTTAAACTGAGACTGAGACCCTTTCCAATGTGCGATAATTATGTGGGTGTCCCTAAGTGTACAACACCAGAGGAATAAAAGAGCGCCAAGTGACCCCCAAGTTAAGCTGGCCAGATTGGCCCACAAAAAAACACAAAATGCAACGCAAAGTGAAATGTAAGTAGACTTGAGACTTAAAGCAACGCGACTTATGCATACAGGACGAAAGCAAATAGGCACAGGGGAGAAGCCAGGGCAAAGGACCAAAGTATCCTACCATAGCAGTCTACCAAACTGACCCGGTTCTGAATACTATGCTAATGAACTGCTCGGCTTCTTTGTTTTTTGTGTGTGTTTTTTGTGGCGCCTCGAAGAAAAAACTGTCCATGTAGTCAAAAAATAAAGTTCCTTTTGCCAGGACAAAGACTAGAATAATTTAATAAAATAAAAAGTTACTAACTGAATACAATTCAAGGTATCTAAAACACAACTTTAGTTTTTAAAATTTAATAATGAAACCAGGCCATGGTGAAAGTTAGTCAGTCTTTGTCAGGATATGCTTTTCTAACATCATGTTTCTCATATCTCCTCATCCAATTTCGAATATCCGTCCAAAGCAAACAGCTTTGACCTCCCACAGATTTTAGCTGACTTTGGTCCATTTATTCGACGTGACTAACGCGTTAAATTTTCAATAAAACCCCCGAAGGAATGAAGAGTTCAGGAAAAAGCTTTTCATTACATGCCAAACTTTTAGCAAATATTAAAAAATACGCCACCAGTTAAAACTATTCGCGAAACAGAAAAAATGAAATTCGCACCAAATGCTCCAAAATTAAAAAAGGAAAAAAAATAACTCTCACACAAGTTTTAGAAGCTTGTTGGGAAAAAAATTGCAATAAGTGGGAAAGGAAAAAAATGCTTGAAAATGAAAACTATTATTCATTTCAGCGTTGCGGTTTCTCTTTCCAACACATGTCGAACTTTCTGACTTGCTTACGCCATCTTGGAAAATTAACGAACGGAAACGGAAATATGTTAAGAAGTTACAAAAAAATGGCGCAACTCCCAAGGCTATTTAAATATTCTTGAAAAGAAATTATTCCAAGGGGAGTGCTGCCCCCAGGGTTATTTAAATAGGCCTTGTAAAAATAGGATTAATCATTGAAGGTGAATAATAAATATTTACATTAATATATGGTAAAAAAACATCAAAGTAAACGAATAAAAAGACCTACAAGTTCATTTAGTAAAAACCATGTTTAAGCTATTAATTTATTTATAAATACATAATACTTTTTATAGTCATTGCGACACCGTTTGGATAGCCCCTGGCAGAATGGAATTTTTTTATAACTTTGCAGGTGGCTTCTTTTTTGAGTTTGTCGCCAACATAAAAGATTGTTTCATTATTTATGTGGCTTTTTGTGGACTCGGCTTTTTTCAGCTGCTGCTGCTGATAATGATGATGATGATGATGACATGGTTGGGGTCGATTTGGTTGATGATACACTTAATGGAAAATAATAAATTAATGCAGTTACCATTAGCGCACAGAGTGGTCAGCGGTGCGAAAGTTTTAAGTTAGAAGCACTTTTATCTTGAGTGGCGAATTGTTTCCTAATTTTCGCAACAAAAGTCATTTTGATTATCCCTTGGCTACACAAATTTGCCCAATTACGAAATCAATTCCAATAAAACAGGCATCAAACGACTGCTGCCACGACAACTTGGGCTCAAATCAAACGAAATAAAGAAAGCCAAGAAAGCAAATTCAATGGCTGACCAATTCTTGAACAACAAAACAGCACAGCAAGAAAACGGCAAACAATAGCTGGAAATGGAACAGGATAACAACAGTAAGAGGGAGTACAATGTGTCCTTTTTTTGGGCTGCCTGAAGCCAGCCACATATATATCATAGTTCAAGTTTATCGATTCCTCACGAGAAGGTCTTGGCAACTTTGTATGAAAATCCGAAAGGACCTAACAGAAATTTCTATAGCATCCGATTCCCTTGGGTGTCACGCTTCCACCTCTAACTGACTGTGTATTGTGTTTTATCGTATTTATTTTTCCAGCTCACATCCGCACACAAATAAGCGGAGAAAATATTTATCAATGGTGCGCGAGACACAGGGCAAATATAATGCCAGTGTCCTTTTGTCAATTGTATGTACATATAAATTTTCAATGGTAAGTAGAAGTACCAGAGAGCTTACAGATCTCCGTTCCTTGTTTGTTTAGGCCAACTGTGACTTAAGAGCCTTCCTCCTGTGGCATCGCAGCTTTCAATTCCAATTTAAATATTTAGAGAGCATCAGTATTTGGCACCTCTTTGAACTCCGGACACCCAGCTCCACAACCATCAATCAGCCAACAGAATGTGGGTGAAATTTTTAATTGAAATTAGCATCAGAAATTTCAACAGGCGCCACGAAATTGTTGTGGCCTCACCACCACTCCCCTCGTTTATCGAGCAATTTCCGTGCCGCGGGCTGCCAAGTCATAATTACAATTGAAAGGGGCGGGGTCAGGACTGAGGCGTGGCTGTGGGCGTTCGTGGGCAGCAGTGGGCGTGTTGCTGGACCCATGCCAAAGTAAACGAGCCTAATCAGACCACGAGGCAATTTGGGTAGCATTTCTTGTGAAACTATTTGCCACCGATTTTGAATTTCCTCTTCCTATTTTCGTAATTTCGCCCAGGACCTCCCATCTTGTCCTGCCACATCAAATCAACTCAAAACTGAAACGAAGCGACATGAGAAAGAATTCAGGGAAATGATTTTTCTATTTATAAACAAATAAGCGCATTAAATTCCCTTCTGGGAAAAAAGAACCTCATTTGTCCAATATCCATTACGAATGGAGATCTATTTTTGGTCCTTTGACGCCTCACACCTCTCGAGGGGTCCTTGTCTCATGTTTATGCTTCATTTGGTCCCCGTTCCCGCTCTAATAACAAATTTATTATGGCGCTTATCAATCAAAAGCTTTTGTTATTCAAGTGGAATGCGTAAGTGACAGGCAGAGTTCCGGACTTGGGACTCCGAACTGGCTTTGAGTCCAAGTGGCCGTGTGTCAGTAAGAGGTCGTTAAAAGCCAAAGCCCAGAAGGGGGGAGATTAGCACACAAAGGCGAAGAAGTGTTTTTTGGCCACTCGCAGGACCAAGGACTATGGAGTGTGAAGAAACAAAAGGGATTCACTTAATGGAAGGGAGTATAGGATATTTATGTGAGATCATTTATAAAACCAGAAGCTAAAGAAACATTAAGCCATTGAATAGTCAGAGTATTAAGAATATTACTTAGTAATTTCTACTAGTGTTTTAAATCTTATCTTGTCTTACTTTATTTTAGTTCCTGCTAAATATGAAATTATTTTTTTTGCCCCGAGGACCCTGGTACTTAGTGTCAGGCACTTCATCCGGCTCATTAGCAAATCGAGACACACTTTGGTCTAGTAACGATGTTGTCCTTGGGCAATATTAGACCCAAGCGCCAAACCCCAAGTACACACACTACCATACACACTCTCCAAGCCACTGATGGTGTCCGGCGGTGTAACCTTTTGGGAACTGACAAACAAAACCAGAAGACAATGACTGATACACGGATCCTGGGAGATCGCATTAATTCCGGGCCAACACTTGAGCCGCTTATTAGGCAGCCAGGCAAATGATGGTCATGTCTGCCTGTTGGGTGGATACCGGGCCGGGCCATAACTTTTAGGCTTTTCCATGTCAACAAACATAAACAGAGGGAGACACACGGTCGGTCATACATAGAGTGGGAATGGGAGAGGTGGACACTAGAGCAAACATTGAAAGCAGCAGGCCAAGGCCAAACAATGGGCGGAAATGTCTATTGGATGGAGATGGGTTGAAGGGTAAAGGACGAATGACGAAGGATGTCGGATGCCTCTTATAGTTCGAGCTGGTTCGAGATGGTCGCATTATTTGTGCACTTTTGTTGCCGTTTTGAAGGCGTATTAACATATTCTCCAAAAGGTCAGCCCTCGGGCGCAATGATGTATGCAAAATCCTGATGACGATAAAGTTATCAGCCTTTGGCCAATGACTGCCCTGGCCCCGGCTCTTGCCCGCCGCCTGCCTCGCCCATCCTGTTGTGTCGCATCCTTCCTGTTTTGAGATTAGAGAGCTGCCTCTTGAGAGAAAGTTTCCCCGGCAGGACTGCGAAATTTAAGTGCTTCTCAAATACGCGTAGAAAGTTTCTAGCAATCCGTTCGCTTTTCTCCGCTTTTCGCAGCTTTTCTCCACTTTTCACTTTCTCCCTTTTCACTTTAAGCTTTGACTATTATCCATGCAAACAAATAAACAAATTATTTTCACTATTTCTAGGTATAAAGTGTTGGGCAAATAAAGCGAACCGAAACGGCAACAACTTTCGATGGCTGCAAGCTCGCTTAATAATATTAAAATATTTTCTGCTTTTCCAAAAACCTTAATATTTGCTTTTATGGCAACCGTCTCGCACTACTGCCGTCTGTCCTTTTCGTCCTGTTTGGACTATGTGTGGGTGTGTCAGTAAAAAGTGCAAATTAACGAGCCGTTTTCCCTGCAACGAGCCACATCAGCAGGAGCTGATGGCTTTGCCTCTTTCCCAGACACTGAACCCAACAACAATATAAAAAATAAATATAAATAAAAAAAAAAGGGAAAAGAGCAGGACATCCTTTTGAATCGCGAAAAGTGAGAACCGTTTGGCGTTATTAATTAAAGGCTGGCGATTGAAACGCTTACCTGACTGGCATTTTACGCCGTTGATGGGGATAAATTAACTTAAACACACAGAAGAGTACACAAGAAGGCTGGAAAATTCATTTTATTTTAAGGGATACTATTGTAAGTGATTCATATTTATTACATCCGAAACTTTATCTTTTTACTTCCATAAAATATATTTAAATTATAACCGAAAGTACCATAACCTTTTCTTACATGTGTTTCTATTAAATAAAATAATAAATAAAATATATGTATATGCTTTTCTTTAAGAAGTATTTTTTGTTTAGTGTCCTTAAATTAAAGCCTGCCAGAACAAAAAATATCTGCGCAATAATTGGCTAAAGCCTCGATTAAATCTGACTTCAAAGTTTTCCCTAAACTTTATCCCAATGGTTTTCTCATTAAGCTCCCGCCGAGAGTATTAGGCACTTCGCCGAAGTCCAACTGGCTTTTCCGCCAACCCATGCCGCCCACCCCCCATGGAAAATATTTTAATAAATCCGTATACACACGTACAAACGCAGAGAAGGCAACAAAAGTTGGTCGTAAAAAGGAGAAAAAAACATATTTTTATAGGCCTTCTCTGGGCTCTGGATGGAAATGCAAACACGGCCCGGAAAAAAAGGGGTTGGAAACCGTCGGCTGATTAAGAGAAAAATGTTTTCCTCTGCTCGATATTCTTCGTGCATTTATGAAATTGGAGCAGTTCGCGCTTTAATTAAGGGAAGAGTGAAAAATGCTTGCGTGACTGGCAAATATTTCATTTAACTTTTGCGAAAGCACCCTTTGACTTCTCCCGCCCATTTTCACTTATTCTGGAATTCCTTTCGCACTCAGTAGTTCTCCATTGCACTATGCAGCATTGCACATTGCAGACAAAATTTCATTTAAATACCCAACGGCCCGCAAAGTATTCAACGATTGTTGTTCTCACTTTCTTCATTTCCTGGCCTGCAGAAATGTGCTAAATGCACTTGTTCTAGATAATTAAAAATATGTCATAAAGCTCCTACTTTTTGCCTTTATTTTTGTATATATTTTTTTTGCCTTTTTTGTTGAATTTCCATTTATATTTAATAATGGAACCTTTTTAGCAATCTGTGTAGTTACGTATTCCTGGCTCGTTCCTGATTTTTGGGTTTTTATTTGCGGACTTTGTTGTTTATGCGTGGATAGTTTTTGCTTACACGTCACTTTGAATTTATTCGGTTTTTGTTGCTGATTTCACGGCCAGATATTTTCCATCATTCATCCGTTTATTTTTACGGTGTGCAAATCGGATTCTGTATTGGAGATCTTTACACTCGACTGGACCGTGATTGTGTGAGTGGAATTCGGGATTGAAATACAAACAAATATTATTTTAGGATTTTATAGAAATATGTCGGATATCACGATTGGCTTGGTTCGCCATCTTCCATCAGGACATCGAGCTGTGAATACAAATTAATCCAATACTTTTCCGACAAGTAGGGATTTTTTACACTTGGCCAACTTGGCAGGATGAGGCAATGCATTTTCTTAATTATTTCCATCGCCGACGCAGCCACAAAGAGATCTTCAGTGAATGGGCCAGGTCTATTGGCAAAACACTCAACAAATTGATGGGAAAGTTGAACCGCAAAGTGTAAATACATCCGACCGCATATTAAAGCCGCGCTCCAACTATCTTCCTCCAAGCTGGCAAATTAATTGAGATAAGGTATGGGAAGAGGTGAAATGGGGCTAGGGGCTTGACACTCAAAATTAATTTGACTCACGCCAATGGAAACGTTTGAAATTGTTGCTAAACAAATTTTCACTTTATACCCCTCGGGTCTTAGTCTCGGTTTAGTTTCTGCTTTGGCTGCCGGGCGTTGAAAACTTTTTGGCGCTCTTCCGCCAACAATTGAGTGCTAAGTGTTCTTGGCTTTATTTCGATTCCAGGGGCAGCAGGTGATAATTTTCGCTTTTTTGTTGGTTTTTGTGATTTTTTTCTACCGTAATTGAGTGCAGAACCTTTCAACGCCTCGGTACACAAAAGGGGTTAATCGGCTTCAGTCCCTGGCGGGATCCTCCTCCGGTAAGTAATTTGCATAATTGTGCCAGTAACAAGGGCCAAATGCCAGGTCGCATAAGGATACAGGGATATGGCATTCGTACACCTGGCTGCCCTCGACCCAAGTCGCTTGCAATTAAATTTAATGAGTATTAATGTTTATAAGATTTGACTTGATGCCATGTTTTTTTCCACTCGGTCGAGTCTCAAAGGACTCATAAACAATTTCCATAGCCAGAGATTAATTATCAATCGTAATAATCGTAATTATCAATCGATATCCCTATAGATTATCATTAAATAATGCTTAAACACTACTCTGATTCAATGAACAAATTAAGAGCTGTGACTGTAACTAACAGGATAACTTTTAAGTTTTCTTTAACGACTTGCAACTTTATAGTTCTGATTCATTTTGTGTTTCTTTTTTTTTGGTGGTGGGGTTGTGACCTTTCTGTGGTAGGGACGCAGCCAATTTACAGCTCCTTTCATTATTCATGTTTAAATTCAGCTTCCTGGCCAGCTGGCTGACTGTCTGACTGGTGGCTCACTGGCCGGGCTTTTCCTTTTCGCCGCTTTTATCACCAAAAGAAACTTTTGCGGGTCATGCAAAAAGCGCAAAGCGACCGCAAGATAAACGTTAAACAAACTTTATGCAAGCCAACCCAACAAAAAGCCCAAAATCCAAACCAACAAAAAATATAAAAAAATTGAAGAAAATGTGAAAAAGTAAAGCTGATAATTTTATTCTTTTTTCTTGCTTTTTAAATATAAATCAAGGCTCGTACAGTGAGGGGAGCATGATGGGTACCTGGATTCTGAGAACTCTTCAGGATACAGCTTGTCACCAGTCAGTCAGTTGGAGAGAGACAGCTACAGATATAGAGAAAGAGACAGGGGAACTGTCAAACAGCTGGCTTTTGGATTTAACCGTGGTGAGATTTTCCTGCATTTTCCTCCTTTTTTGGGGGGAGGGTGTGGGTGGTAGGAGGCACAGATAAATCCGTGTGCTGACAGTTCGTTGACTGTTTAGCCCACCTGAGACTGCGATCCCTGCGGGCCGGTAAGAACAGTTTCGGCCAAAAGTTTTCGCGGCGGACAGGCACACGCTGCGTATGCTTGATAAGATATCCCCAGCTGACATGTTAATTAAGCCGGGAGAGTCGTCCTCGTCCTCCCGAGCAGTGCACGCTCATTAAAAATCATCATTGCCACATAATGAACCAAGACCGCATCTAAAAAAAAACTCAAGGACGAGCAAGAGCCATGTCAATTGCATTAGGAATTGCATTTAATGAACGCCACAGTGGGGGTGACGGTGGGTGGTTCAAGCTGGTTTTTTGGGGTAAAAGGACGTGGGAAGGTCCTGGGAAAAGGGACAAGCAAATGGTGTAGAAAATGGGGCGACACTGAGGCGCCAAAATGGCAAACAGCGCAAAACAAATTGCGAGCAAATGAATGGACGCGTGCGAGTGAAAAGGATTCGCTGGCTTTTGCAAATGACTTTAAATGTAGGACACTTGTCCAGTTTAATTACCGCTGATTTTATGCAGTCAATTTTACGCATATTCAGTTATTAAACCATTTAAAACATCGAACCAAAGAGATTTGCATCACAAAGGCATTATATGACACGTAATGGTTTTCAGGGAATTGGCTCTGTCACGTTCGGTTATGGCCTGGTTATTGTGTTTCAACAATTGTCATTCCGCTCATGCAAATTCGATGCTGTGGTAAAATATGTGAAATGATTTCGGTAAATCCTTTGATTGATGTACGCCGAGGGAGTTCGGCTTTTAAATCCGTTAATTCGAAACACTTTTTGCCGGCCCATTGATGACTGAGCCATCAAAGTGGCCCAGGAACGTATTTAGCCCCTCGCTTTGAGCGTCTCCAGCTGGGAAGGCTATTCGAATCTGATTCAAAAAGACCACATGCCGAGTTCGGAACTCGAGTGAGAAATGAATACTTGATAAGCCAACGGATGGGCCATAAATACCCACATTCAAACGGAGAAGAGTGTGCGATACTCTTTTCCTTTTTTTTTTACCGACATGTTCTCGTGTCGTTTTTTATGGCTTGGTAATTTAAATACTTCCGGGCAGAAGACAGAAAATTTATTCCGTTCCTGTGTGGGTGTCCTGGGTCTTTGTTTTTCTCTTCCTGCCTTCACGGACCGTTCACCAGGGTCGCATTAATTTCGCAACCCAGCAATTGGCATATACATTCGCCAATGCTGCCATTTACGTTATTTCTGGCCCACCCAATTTGCATTAGAAATGCGTTTGAGTATGAAAATTTAAAGCAACCTTTTGAGCAAACCCATCCAAGAACAATAAAATACACAAATTTTCCTTCAATTGAACTCTTTATTTAATGAATTAGAACTTTAAACAATTAAAACAATAAAGCAGAGCTAATATTTCAGCGAAGTGACTCATTGTTTTCCGGCCAACAAGGCAAGCAGCAGTTTCCAATTCATTTCCAATAATCCAATTCAGCCAACTGACTCTGCCACAGTTCAACGCCTGCCAATCGATACGCTGAGCTCGAATACCCTCCAGCATTTAAATATTCTCGCATTTCAATTGGCAGTCGGCGAAGAACTTAATTGAATTTGTCGCAGGACAAAAGGACATCGTCTTCGGAAATCGTTTTTCCCCTTCAAGCTGTAATGCACTTACAAAATGCGCAATTCATCACGCATACGCACCGTTTACTAATTACTCGAAACATGTTCTGCAACAACTGGAGAAACTTACTGAAATTCAAAGAGAAACTTGGCCGGGCTGAAAGTTTTTGCCGCCTGCTGCTTATCCGGGCTAGCTGGTAATCTGAAAAGCTGCCAAGAAGCAAAAGTTGGCAACAACAGCGATGCAATTTAAGGAACTGTCGGTAACTGGTCTTTTTTCCCAGTTCGTTCTATACTTACGCCAAAGTAGAATTGTCAAGCTTAAATCTGTTCTCCAGACATTTTCCCCCCAAAAGTACTTTCTGGGGTTGCAGCAGACCGAAGATGCCGAGTATTCGAGGGGTTAATGTGAAGAAATACATTAAGAATTTTGCTGAAAAACGAAGCTGAAGCTCAAGCACAATTATGTACAGGCCAAAAAGCAGATATATATATATATTTACAAAATAATACCAAATGAACATGTTAAGTCACAAACTGAGGCAAAGCATGGCAAAGGAATAGCAAAAAGCACATTGCAGCAGCATTACCAAAGCACAATAATCATCATCATCAACACCAATTAATCGGGGTAGGATCGTAGCTTCATCTTTTGGGCGGAGAGAGGGAGAGTGGGGGAAATAAAACACAATCGACATTTTTTTTTTTTAGTTTTTTGTTTTTTTTTTTTATAGAGAGGGTAGTTTTTCTCCGCTAAGGATTTTTCAAAGTTTACTTTTATTTAGAGAAGTTCCTTTAATGATAATCATACTTATGCTTTTGCCTTCAAATTGTAGTTTACCTGTTGTTTTGTATGTTTTTGTTTAGTAGATGTTTTTTTTTTAACAGCTAAATACATGTTTGTTATATCATACTATTTGAGTTTCGTGTTTGCTTCTTTCGGTGTAATCTTCCTCTCACCTTTGGTTTTTCGTTTTATGTTTTTTTTTTCTATGCTGTGTTAAAATTCTCTTACTAACTAGATTTTAGCTTGTGTTTCGATTTCATTCTAAATTATAATTGTTTTTTTCTTTGGTTTCTGGTTACGCCTGTGATGTTGTTCGGCACCGTGGTTTTGTTTGTCTGAGTTCGCAATTCGACAAGTTTAAGAATCAATCATATCATATAAGTTTCAGAATCGTAATCTATATGTCCATATACCTTAGCAATTACGTCACTTAATATCCTAAATTGTAACAATAAAGTTTTGTGTTTTTTTTTGTACACACATTTAATGAATACACATAGTAATATTTGACGTATATCATATTGTTATATTGAGTTATGCTTGTAATCGATAATATACTGGTTTGCCCATACATGTATAATATAAACACTTTTAATGAACTGTAACATCAACTTACATCCTAGAGAATCGTACTGTTTGTTCGAAATCTGCCATTTTGTGATCTGCTCAGGGCAGCTCTGCAGCTGTTATCGCAGCTTTTGGCACATGCTGTACTTCTGTGCAACCTTCGACTGTCGTCACTTATGGGCTAGACTTTTTAATTGAGTTCGCCGCGATTCACGTAACTTGCAATAACTTGTGTTGTAATATTCCTCTGCTATGTTGTATGTATATATATTTTTCTATATTAGTAGTTAGTTTAATTTTAACATTTATATAATTGAATATGCTGATGCTAGAACTTGCTGAAAAATTACTAAAATGTATCCTTTACTTAATATCCGCTCTTTCCCTACATTCCCTACATTCTTTCACAAATGACCCTCAACATTAATTTTTCTATGGTTTTGCCTCTTTTGACTAATTGTAATACGAATTGTAATACGATTAACGATTTTCGGTTAAATACTGATAGAGTGCGAGTACATTTACCGAGCAAGCCAGTGCAGTGCCCCCGACTCACCCAAGGCCATGTGGAATATTCGTATGATATCGACTTGAAGGAGACTTCTCAAGAACTTATCCTCATCTGGCGGGCGACAGGCTTTCAATTTTGGTGGCACCCTCACACCCGTTTCGCCAGGACTCCTTGCCAGGCTACTCAGCGTGCTTAATGCTCTCTTGAAGGACTTTCCACTCCCGCCAGGGAAGTAATTTGTAAGTTTTTAAAAATATTTTCAGCCTGGACTAAGCCAGAGGCACAACACGTAATTGCTCTTGGGTACAAGACTATACATTTATATATAAGATTTATACTTTAGATTGAACTTTATACTTTGATTTCAACTTTCAGTCAGACAGGCACACGTTCTGGATGTGAAACAGGCACGTAATAGCTGCCTCACATCCGAATGAGTCTCCACTGTCTGTGAAGCCTGGAAATACTTTACAAGTATCGCCAGAATTCAGGCCTTTTGATTCGTTTCCATTATATCCCTATCTTCAAATTGTCGTCTATAATATCGATTTATAATTTATGTAACCACCAATACCTTAATATAGATTTTGTATTTCTTCTGCTGAATTTTGCTTAATATTTGGATTGGAGCTTCTTGACTTCTACTCCGTATCATTTATGTTTTTTTTTTTTGTTTGGTGTTCCTTCTAGATGTAGCGGTCTACTACTTTGTGCTTCGTCCATCTAAACTTCTTTCACTTCCACATTGACTTCTCAGGGCCCAAAGAATTCGTTGTTGGTCTTGCGGTTGTAGGTCATCTTTGGGCGCCTCGAATTGATTTCCCTAGATCTCGTGTATCCTTTTGGATTATCCTTAAGGTTCTACCACTAGTACGTCTGCTATTGGGTTCGGCTCCGTTCCTCTGCATTTTGTTAAGTTATCTTGCTTCGTTTGCTGCTTATTTTAGGTTTCATGTTTGTAGTACGAGTTTTGGTTTGACTTTTGCGCGACTTACTTATAATTCAACTTGCTACTTTGTTCCTCAACTTAATATTAATATTAATGTGCTCGCTTTAGTCGCTACATATTCGGAGTATTTATCATTTAAGTTGTGTTTACTCTTATTATATTATTATTTATGTTTTTGTAACCTCAGTTTGCCGTTTCAGTAATCTCGTGTACATGTTGTGTGGAATGTGTTCGGTTTGTGTATCGACTGTTGTCTTTTATTTCTTCATCTTTTTCAAATAATACGCCTAAGCGATAAATAGAAATCAATATGATAAGCTGAACATAGTATTTTATTCAACGTAAACTCATAAAACCTTTGCTAGGTATCTTCTATAACCTTCTCTTCAAACAGCTGAACAGCGCCTTGTTTTTTGAGGGAAGCCACTGGGGCTTCACACTCTCAATATCGTATATAATAGTTTATAATATAATGTAGTTTACGCATTTTAATTCTTTCGTTTGTCAAGTCCATTCTGCAGTTAAGCATATAACTTATAAAGTTTCAGCTGACTCTTGTGGATCTCTCTAAAGTATTTCACGCTAATGGTTCAACTATGATCCGTACAAATGTTACGGGCTCTACTTTAATAGTTCGTTTTTCTCGTATGGTTTGTCAGTGTGTTCTTGTGTGTGGTCTGCGTATATAATAATATTTGTTAAAACTAAATATAATTTTATCATCTTCGAGTAACTACAGCGTCTGCCTTTAAATTGCTCGTTACCTAGCATATAACTCTATATGTATGTTGTATATAAAATTATATTATCCATATATTCGTAAATACTATATGTTGAAGATTAAACACAATTGAATTTGCTGCTCGGTTAGCGTTTGCCTGACTACGAAATAAAGAAGCGCTACTCAAAAATACGAATCTACTTAGCTTGATCTTAAACGCGTTTCTCTAAACAAAAGTGTTTCGCTTTTCATCAGTTTTCCATTTCGAAGAATAGTTTCTTAGGCAAGCTTTTAAGGAGAAACCTCGATTAAAAGTTTGTAGATCTTAAGGTTTCCCTGTTGGTTTTCTTTTTTTCTGGGCGCTTCTAAGGCTTCTGGTTGACTCTACAGATGATGGGTGGGTTACATTTATAGAGGCTTTAGGCCCATTGCTATTTTCTTATGGCTGATATGATCAAGTTAGCGCTGTCAACTATCGAGTGTGATTTGCTTTGGTTTGAGTTTTTGGCTTGGTTTACGGTTCGGGTGGGATTGGAGTAATGGGCATGGGATGTGTGGCTGATGATGGCGATGATGATTGCGCTGATGATGGGTGGTGGGTGCAAAGAAAACATAGCGATATTGAAAGGAAGTTTCTAAGAATGTAATGGCATGCAATAACGACTAAGAACGATAGCTAGAAAGAACGTAGTGGGATGAACTAGCGAAAAGTAGGAGACGAGTATAAAAAACGACGAGAGAGAAACGACGATAGATCGACAACGATGGATAGCGAACGATGATGAGACGAAATCGTGAGAAAGAAACGAGTTGCGAGTAACGAGTAAACAATTACGAGTAGCGAGTGTTGAGTACTCGAATAGTTCGAGTGTTGAGTACTCCTTGTTCTGGATGGTTTGCTGTTGTTCTGCTAAGTTCGGCTGGCTAAGTTCACACAGAAGTTATCTTTGGCTGTGGTTGCACTGCTTCCACTACGCAGCGCATTTTGATTATTTTTATTGAGATGAGATTTTGAAAGAGTGTGGGCATAATTTTCACAACTTAAGCTAGATCGAACTCATACCCAGCAACACCCGTCGTCGCACTTGTTCCTGCTCCTCCTTCTCGTTCCCTCAATGCCACCTGCGGCGGCGGTAGGTCACCTGTTCGTTGACCAACTGCCAGAACTTGGCATTCAGCCACATGACAAACAGCAGCAGCTGCATGAGCAGCGGCCATTGCTGCAGCTCGTACCGTGTCCTTCGCTTGAGCTGCTGCAACCGACTGCTTCCGCTTATCCCGCTGCCGACGCTGCCCACCGCCCAACGATCGCCCGGCGGCTCGTAGCTCAGATTGTAGTTGTAGTAGTAGTAGTAGTTGTTGTTATAGTGCTGCATCTCTACCGGCACTAGATCTAGGGAATCATCGCCCCTACCCGAAACTTGACTGCTACATCGGTTAGGGGTCTCAAAACTATGTTGTTCTTGATTTTGTTGTTGTGGATTTTCATAATTGTATTGACCAGTTGTTGCTGTTGTAGTGGTTGTTGTTGTAGTGGTATGAGTCGTGGAATGGGTTGCATTATTGTTGTTTGGCTGGTTATCATAGTTATGGCGGTATTTCTGTGGTTTACGATAATATTACATGATAACGCATTTGCCTTTTTCGGCCCACGGATTGTTCTTTTTATCCGGCGCGTTGATCAATGGATCGTTCTTCTCGTTCTCCTCGATGAACGAACGCATTCTGTAAATATAAAAAAAAATAATTTAATTAGCTTATTATGTCTATAAAAAGTTTAAAATATGTATATTTTTAAAGCCTAACATACTCTTTCTTTTTCTTTAAAAAACACTCATTAAAGCACCTCTTTGATAAAGCAGAACTCTCCATCGTACAACAGTGCGTATGATTGATATTTACAACCACATTAATCATACGCACCGTTGGACGTTTTCCGCTTGATAAAGTATGCTATTTTTACGATTTATATCCTTTTTTTGAGGTAAGCTCATAAACTTTAGTTATTTAATTGCAAAAGGTTGACTTATAGGCTACAAGTTATAGCAGTGGAACCACCTTTGTCCCAAACCTTAACCGTGTAGCAACCATTTCACTTGGTAATCTCATACTTTAAAGTCCATAAAATAAATAAGCCACCAGTTTTCCAGCCTGTAGTTAAAAATCAAGACATTCTTTAAGGTACAAATACAAAAGGGGCTACCCCTAAAGCTAAGCGGACATAAACTTATACCTCACGTCCGACGGGGGAAAAAAAGGTTTTAAAGGGACTCGGGGTTCGAACTCGATTCCGAATGGCTCGGGGTTCGAACTCGATTCCGAATGGCTGAGGACAGCAGATTTTATGCTAATCCGCACGCAGATGGACATTAAAAATGTTTGAACACTTTGCACGCGCCAAGAAAACTAACAGTCGTCCTACTTAGATCCTTAGACCCTGCCCTGGCCCTTTTCCCAGGCCCTCCAAGCCGTTAGCATATAAATTTTCAGCGTTGTTGGCTGCTTTGTTGTTTTGTTTGTTGTTGTAATACGCTTATCCTTTGGGCCATAAAAATGGTTGCCCCGTCGTTTGCATTTGTCTGTCACTTTATTCTCTGTCTCTCGGCCCGTCTGACTGACTCTGCTCCCCCCAGTCCCCATTGTTTCTCTGTTTTTATTACGTTTTCTCCTTTCTCTCTATTCTCAAGACAGAACATTTCGAGGGATTTTCTTATTTCATTGCGAAATATTCACGAATTTTTTATTTAAAGTGAGTCCTGCCTAGAAGCGGTGGCAAGCAGTCAGGACAGCTCCGAAATAGACAATCTGAAGGACAGCATTTCAATTTGGGCGTTTCTCCTTCTTCTCACTTGGAGGTTTATCTTTAAGGATTACAAATATAAATAAAATGCTTTATTGCTGCTTCTGTTAATAATAGTTGGCAAAAGTTGTTGGATTAAGCACAAGAAAAACTTCCCTTCTTAGGAAAAAGTTTTTAAAATCACTTAGTAAAGTCACTTTTTAAACTACTCCATTATTACACTATTTCAAATCCTAATTACTGTTTAAGACTAAAAAGGATTTTACAGAGTGTGTCGATTATTTCACACAACAATTTGTTTTCCGATTGCCTGG
Organism: Drosophila bipectinata; assembly: GCF_030179905.1. Lineage (NCBI taxonomy): Eukaryota > Metazoa > Arthropoda > Insecta > Diptera > Drosophilidae > Drosophila > Drosophila bipectinata. Next base: position 2,637,497 of record NC_091736.1, read on the forward strand.
TGTTTGTATGGAAAACCAAATGTTGATCTTTGTGTTGGCCAAATCTTAAATGCCCGAGGCGCTTTTTCCATTTCCCATAAATACTTAAAACGTCCATGTCTCTGGACTTGTCTCACAATTTCCGACCAGGCGATTGCATAGTTCAGTGCCAGCAAAACATTTTGTGGCTTTATTTATTGAACTAATGTTTTCTTTTGGTTTCCAGCACCAGCTGCTGCTGCTTATTGTCATTAAAAGGAAAACTCTGGGATGTCTCTGTGCACTTCCATTTGACCGCAAAATTTCTTTACACATCTTGTGGTTGCTTTGATGTTCCATTAAATTTAATGATTTGATTTTCATGTGGCTGGTGTTCCGTGTTCAGTGTGTGTTTGCAATCATTAGTTTTGATTGTACCAACCCGAAACCCCTTTTGACTGATTGCTTGGCTGTTGGTCTCAATTATCAAATGCCAAGGTGTGCAGCCCACTGCCTCTCAGTCACGACTATGGGGTAATGGGGTAATGGGGGGGGCGTGGCATATATGCATAATTTAACCTAACAAGACCTTGTCGGTGGCAGCAGTGTCCTTCGGTTGGTTCGGTGTCGTTATCCCCATGCCATTGTGGATGTGTAGGTTTCTGGGGTAGGTTTGTGTGCTGGATTTCCTCTATTTCCCTGCTCATTTTCCGCATCAACAGAGCAAGAGGCAATGTCATGCCATGGGTCGGGGGATATATCCCACGAAGGACTGCCTAAAACAATGCCAATGCCTCCGATGTCTCATGCCCCCGATTCTGGCTTGGCTAATGGGCTTATGACTTTGCGGTTTCAGGCTGTGCAGTCGGGAAAACACACACACAAGCATAGAAATGAAAATCCACAGAGCTTAGAAAATATTCTTTTCGGTCTTCCTTCTATTTTTTTTAGGGGTAAACAAAGGCCAAGGGTTTTTCATGGCCCGAGATTCGGTTCGGCAGTCAAGGCCAGGTCGAAGCGCAGTAAACAAAGTTGTTATGATGACGTTGGATCTTTGGCAACCGAAAAGTAAATTTGGCCAGAACCTCGCTCTGACCCCAAGGTTATTGAGACCGGTTCTTATCGAAAAACTTGCTTTTCTCGTCATTCAATTTTAATGAGAGCATTAGAGCCGAATATCAAATGAACAGTAAAAAAGGGTCTGTTTTACAAATAAGAAAATAAAAACATCTTTTCAAAACCTTAAGAAGATTAAAGTGTTTTTGCTTAATGTTCTTTTTTAATGACATGTAATTAAAATGACTACTAGAATATCATTCAACAGCGGCTAAAAAAAATAGTCATGAGCCAGGATGACATACTCTGGCTTTCTCGAAAGCTGCCTATGACATCATTAGCATCTGTGATGAGTTTCCCTTGTTTCGGGCAACTTTTCTCATAACACAAGTGGTTGATGGTAATGTAAATAAAAGTAGACGAAATGCCAGAGGGACATAAAAAAACTTTTATTCGACATCTGCATTTAATTTGAGTGCCTCAGCGCCGTCGAACATCAAGGAATCTGCGAGTAGATGGAGGTTGAAAGGCGCACGCAGGTTGTGTGCTCACAAAACTGCCATTCAGCGGCAGAAACACATTGAAAACTAATTCAGCAGCTTGTTAATTTAGTACGTGGAGCAGCAGAGCCAAGTCGTTTCCGCCATCAAGCCGCCGCAGCCCGCATTGGCCATGTGGACCACGCTGGGCTTTTATGTGCTAATTGAAAATCCTCCTCCAACTCCTCCTGCCGGTTGAATTCACATAGACATGTGTGGATACTGGCTCCCCGGGTGAAATGGAACTCTGCTTAACTGCTCCTCTGGCCTCAATAATTGTAAGAGCCCTCTAGACTCTAGACCGAATGCAAAGTCATTTGGCTGTACTACCCGGCATCATGAACATAACAACATTTTGCTTTTAGAGCCCAGATAAATTAATGTTTTATGTAAGTCAGAGATGAGTTATCCTTTGAGGCGGCAAGAGGTTCAAGTAGCAAGCTTCTCAGATGGACATTAAATAATTAAATTCCATGGTTCTGTGCATTATTGATTCTTAATAATGACAACAGCTAGGAAGGCCACAAAGTAATTAAATTATTCGGAAAACACGTCCTCCTTGTGTATGGTGTAATTAACTTTCAATAACTACTGCAAACAATAATCCCCGAAATCAGTAAGAAACCAATAATTGACTCGGAAATTGTACAAATCGAATACGGAATTTTATTGTAATTGGCATTGAGACTAAATCACCCCGAATCAACATTAAATTCACGGTCCTGATTTCGATTAATGAAGTAATTTGTTCTATCTCGGGGAATAAAATTTCCATTCAAAGCTCTAATTCAGCCACATCAATCTAAAGGTGGGTCGGACGGACGGACGGACGCCCAATCTATAATTAAATGCCGAACCGACATTTACAATTCTCACCCGCCCCTTTCCTTTCTGGCTGACAAAACATTCGAGCACGATTGCTGTCTACCTTTGGAAGTTGCTACCTTTTCCGGCCTGTCGGCTACACACAAAAAACATAAACACGATGTAAATGTTGATTTATGACAACCGCAAACACACGCAAATGTCTATCGTATATACTAAATATATATATGGCTTTAGTGTATGTAAATTGTACATATATAATCACACGCAATCTTAAGCGCCTGGAAGCATGCTACAAAAAGCATTATTTATCGATGGCAGCCATAGCAGAAGGCGGTAGCAGAGCAGAGATAGCTTAGATCCAGCGGCAACCAAATTAGAATTCCCTCTTTTCCGTAAGCCGAGAGCTCAACTGAAAACCCCTATCCCTCCCACTGAAATTTCATATTCAACTTGGGTAAACAAAATGCGTCAGCCGCATGTCAATTTGCATCTGTGTGTGTTTGAGTTTATCTCAGGCCCACCTCCCCACTTTCGAAGCATTGTTTATCTCTGGCGCGCATGTGACAAAAATGAAAAGCTTAAAATTTCATTTCAAGCCTATTATAATTGTTTACAAACAAATGCCACAGAGGTGGGGCAAATCCATAAGGAGGAATTATCTAAAATTCTAGGGCATTATATCTTTTGGAGAAATATGGCAATGGTAGCAGATTTACAAAGAATATTCAATTATAATTCAATAAAAAATGTTATCTTTTAATTGTATAAAGTAGTTAATTTTTGAGAGACTCTACCAAACTATTATACCATAATTTTCCCTGGTTTTCTGTCCAAAATTTTGTTAATGACATGAATAGAAAGTGTTCGCATGGCAAGACCTTCGTCATAAACTAATTTCTAGCTCATTTCACTGACATACCCCACATCACACACTCTCTCATGAGGATAAGTACATGGGCATACACATACCATATATGTGTGTTGTCGCGGCCTTCTGCTAAATTTAGCACACTTTTAGGCGCCACAGCAAGAAAAACAGACCGACCCGTGCAGAAGCCAGCCCAAATGGCACTTGAAGCTCTGCAGACACAACTTTGAGGGTCTTCCTCCCCAGAATTTGCATGTGCGGTCTCCGGCACCTGTACGGGTATGCACTAGGGGTTTTGTGTTCTTCCAGCTAATTGCATTTTAATGCGCATTATTTAGCTGTCCATTGCATATTTTTCAGGTACTTGCAGCCGGAAATATGCATAAAATACCGCTGTCGTTGTTGGTTCTTCTATTTAGCATAAATAAATTGCATGTGGGATATGCAAATTCAGTGCTAGACCGTGCCGTTGTTACACTTAATGGATGTGGATGCATTTGATTAGGTTTTCTCAGGGAGATGTATTTGCATGCTTATGAAAAAAAAACGGAATTGGACAAGAAAATCTCCAACATTGTAAACAAGAAGGGCTTGAAGCTTATGCTGATTCCCCATGTAATTGAAACTTTGTCACGTTGAGTAAACTGCAAGTCAGGACTGATTTCGATTCAAAAAACCTAGAATTGTGCAGTGATTTGGTAAAATGCAAAGTCAAGAATGACTGACTGGCTACTGTTTGCCAGCCAGAGTTTGGAAACCTGAAAACTCAATCTGTCCATGTGATGTGACCAAATTGCACAGAACGCTAATCGTTGCTGCGGAAATGGCCCCAAAAGCAGGTCCTTAAAATGATCCACTCAAGGCAGGTTTTCTCGCCGCCCCCCCTTCTATCCTTTGCCGCTGATGTTTCCACTAACAAACATCTTTATTATGCACCAGCCAACATCCTTCCATTTCTTTGGCTCGCCACAAAAGTGTGCTCGGCATTTTCTTAACCATTTCCTTGGCTCGCTGGCATTCTTTTGGCCTCAGGCCTGGCCTGATGCTCCTCCTGCCTTTTCATGAATAACAAATCAGGCTAAAAGACAAAATCTTTTCCACACCAAGAGTCCCCCACACCCACACCCACGCATTCGCCCCCCCCCCCTTCGCCTAGGATGAGTCTATGAGTCCTGGGGTGGGGGCCCGTGGCCTGGACCGGCAAAAGCCGCAAGTTCTATGCATACAAAACTACACAGAGCCCGATGACGAGGATGAAAACCTTAAAACAAAAAGCAGTACAACAAAAAAAATGTTTAGCATGGAAAAGGGTTTTCACGGGGAAATGAGGGGTGGGGGGCTAGTTGGGCTTTCTCCGGCCGGTCCACTTTCGTTGAATTGAAAAGAAATTGTGCAAAAAACACTTGAGCCGAGCTCTTCTCAGTTCTCGATTCAGAGTTCTCGACGTCGACGTCGTCGTCAAGTGTTTGTCAAAGTTTGCCCCAGGTTGGGCCATGGAATTGTTGCTGGTTTTTTGTTCATTTCAAAAGTAGCAAATCAAATGACGTGTGACAAGTGCGGTCCGCAAGGATATTTATGCGAAAGGATACTCTGAATGGCATCTGACAAATAACAGGCTCAGCTGGCGAGGTCATTTCAGAGGAATATATACATAAATAAAATGATAAGAGGTCAACAAGGTCGGAGAATAAAGGTAAACAACAGGGGGAGAGCCTTAAAGCATTCCACTGAAATAAATTATTAATAAAAATTCTTATTTTCAATAAACCAATCATATATATAAGCGATCTACCATGGTAAGGATTTGTGGCAATTTTATTTAAATACTTTAAGCAATAATCTAAGGAAAATTCGATTTGGAAAAAAGCGAAAGCATAAAAATCACAGAAGGATATTCCCGAAATCAATGCAAATTCCAACAAGCCAGCTAGCATCTCTTTGCACGTATTTTCTTTGCAGACTTTGGTCTGAATCGAGGACGAAGGATACAGAACGCTGGTGCTGGTAAAGTCATTCGCCTTTAAAACCAATCGGGACAATCGAAAGGCCAGACCCCAAAAACAACCACAATTTCAGTGAACTGTGAGTGGGGTGGGGAGGGATGCAGAAACTCAAAATGCTAAACTCTTGACGATTTTCCATTCCTGGCACGCACGTCCTTGGCCCAGGGTATAGGAGGCCCGGGTCTTTTGGGAGGAGCTTAAGCCCATAATGCCAAGTGCTCACTTCGATAATTACAGATACGTACACATGGCCCAGAGAAGCTGGTTAATGCCAAGGCATAAGCCCGCTTTGGCCTACCAGCCTACCGATCCTGCCGATGGAATAAATGTTGAGGCGGAAATTTAATGCCAGAAATTGCAAATTTCCTGCTATCAAAAACTTGTCTAGCATTTTCATTTTTTTTTTTTCAAGTGCCACCCACCTTCTCGCAAAATGGTTTACCGAACTTGTCTCGTTGGCCTCGTTCTGGCTGTTATGTGTACATATTTGCATATTTGATTTGCAGCCGACCAAGTTATCCTGCTGCTGCAGCAGCCTGGATTTGTCACTTGCTGTCTCTTTTCATATCCGGATTTCTGTCTCTTTCCAATGGTTTGTGTACAAGTTGTTTGCGGTTGCAGGCAGAGCTCATTAGAAACAAACGTCTTGCCGCGAATTTTCTCAAACACATGGATTATCTTTCAACTAAATCTGCACCTGCTAATTGACAAAACTTTTTCGGTTGAAAGAGCAATTAAGCTAAAGTTGTCTCACTAAGAAGATTAAAAGACAAGAAATTAGTATAGAGTTCTAAAGTTGAGGTAGAAGGTTATACACAAGATATATCCTGTGAAATCTCTTATGCCAATTTGGTGGCTTTTTTGGAGACTTTCTGGACTCAGTCCTGTCGCTGACTGATTAATTGAGGATCAAAAAAAAAAGACGAGAGGCCACCGAGTCAGCAAAACAGCTTTGATTGATAGTTTAAGTTGTGTTTAATGAGCCCTGAAGGCCTCGCCAAGTTGGTGGCTTTTGGGGAGGTGAATTATAACCCCATAACCTTAGTGCCTCCGCTCGCCATCCTAATTTCCGCCAGAGTCACGCACTCTGTTTATTAATATTTATACATATTTAATCGGAACCGCAAAACTTAATTAAACTTTGCCACATCGCACATTTCCAGCCCACAAAAAAATAAAGGATGAGTCCTTGCATGACAACGCTGACAAATTGCCGAGCGATATGGCAGGATGATGATGATGAGGACTGGGTCGGAAGGATGGAAAGAATGTCCGTTGCCGAAAAGCAATTTGCAAGCTAAATGATGATGGTGGTCCGCACTTTGTTATGCAATTTTTAGCAGGACAGCTCTGTTCGTGTTTGAAATGCAAATTCTCGCAGCGACAATTAATTCTATCTCTGTCGGTGACACTCACTTGCTGTGTGTCTGTGTGTGTGTGTTACCCCAAAAAGTAGGCTACAATTTGTTTGGACGAAAGCCGAAACTTGTTACAATTTGATGGGACATCATCAATTAACTGCGTACACAACTGTACTTGGCAAGAAGGGTTTTTGGGGAGTGGGGACTTCATTCCTGGCATCCTGCGGTTTTCGCTGGTCAATTGCAGGATAACCAGAGAGCTTGGGTGGGGGCTTGGGGGTTTGCATAGAAAGTTGTTTGGTCTACACGCTTGAAAAGTTTGCCGTATCCTTTTAGCGTTAACTGTACTTTTTTGTTAGTTAGTTGTTGTCGCTGCTCTGGCCCCGCCCCACCACACCGCCCCCTTGGCAGTTGTTGTTGTTGTTGCGCTCTAATTCGCCGTTAAGTGGCTTTTGGACATTTGTTGGGAAAGTTTCGTCCTTTTTTTTCCCATCATCTTATATACCGCTGACGTCGTCGTTGTTGCGGTTCTGTTATTCTGTTGTCGATACTTTGAACTGCGGTTCTTCTCCCCCACCCCCCACTTGACAGTGTTGGTAAATGCCAGCAGATTGCAGAAGGTTGTGAGTCCTTTAGAGGTAAATTAATGACTGTCGGATGGGGAGAGGACACGCGCAGATACTAGAGTGTTTAAGGTTTTGTGATCAAAAGTGAAAAATCCAGGAACAAAGGACCTCTCGCAAATTGCTTTCAATTGTCGCTTTCTAGCTGAAGTGAATAGAAATGGGTATTAACTTTTGGCCGTTGGCTAAATAACTTTAGATGACTTCTAAACAAAAACAAATAAACAGAAAAGCTGTATGAATTCGCTTTTGTTGGCAAAACAACGGTGGGGATATTCTTTAAGAGATGTTTTGAAATGTTTGAAATTAAATTCCAGGTTTTCCACTGTAGAATCTATAGAAAAATATCTTAAATAACTCTGAAAACTCAGAAACATTAAAATTTTCTCTTAAACTCTTTTTAAAACCCAAACTCATTTCAACAAACCCCCCAAACCGCAGTTCTATTTGACAAATAATAATTGTTTATAGAGGAAACCATATTTAAAATATTTTTTCTGTTTATTGTTTACTTTATAAAATAAACAGATAAAATCAATAGTTGTGTTTTATTTTAAAATTTTCTTGTTGACTTAAAAAAAGTCAAACGAAAGAACAGAGACAGCCAGAAGGCCCCTGAAAGTAGCTCCACTGAAAAATATCCTAGACCTGCATTTTTTTTTTATGTTCATCCCATCCTCACGGAAAAACCATTTCGCCGCTTTATCTGCAATCACAATCTCGATTTGATGACCATTTCGCAGCATAAATAAACCAATAATTTAATTTTAAGCCCACACAGTGCTGCAGCACCTGGGAGCCGCGCAAACAAAACGATGCCATCCACGAGCCATGAAAGCCGAAATGGCCATCACGGATTTCACACATGTGCACATGCACTGGGGAAAATGAGGGTCTACTTTCATGATCTAGTTGAATTAAATTATTAAATATTAAATATTAAATAGAATTAATATTTAAATGAATATCTTTTTAAATTTAAAAGTAATCTAGTTATTAATCTAATGGCTACTACTTTTTTCTCAGTGCTTATATCTTTTGGCACGCCTATGTCTGGGTGGACTGGTCGTAAAGCTTAACGACCCACCGGGTGGCGGTGGGGAATCCGATACTTTCTCATTGTTATGGACAATGATGCAGGAAGACAACCAGAGATTTTATGGAGCACACTTGATGAGCAAAAAAAAAAAAGGACGAAGAGGTAGGAAAAAAATAAGATGCCAACACAGGGGAAAAGTTGTTTTAATTACAGGCACATGGCCCAAAAGTGGAGGAGGCCCGGCGTCTTGACGTTCCAGTTGCTCCTAACAACCGACTGGGACTCTACCATGCATGAATGCATGAGAGTCTGAATGCCGTGTACGTGTGAGTGTATCTGTGTGAGGTGTGCCTGTGTGTGTGTGCTCAGTACAGTCACCGACAAAAGGCTCTCGACGTGACCGTCCGCCATTACGTATGCAAAATTTAATTTCGCAAATGAAAACGGGGCCCGAAAAGGGTAAGGCAAAGGCGTGGAAAGTGGCATGTGGATTCCGTCTGACAGTCGTAGTCCCAGTCACAGTCACAGTCACGATCACACAATAACAGTGACTGGCAAGAGTCATGGCTTGCACTTAAAATTAAAAACACATCCCCCTTTGGGCCAACGCTTTGTTCTTTTTTTTGGCATTGTCTGTCTGCAACTTTGGTCCACTATTTTTTTCAGTAGTTTTCCAGCCAGTCACACTTTAACAAATTAAAAACAAGAAAGGAAAGCTAACTTCGGGCGGAGCCGAAGTTTATATACCCTTGCAGTTGAAACCGGATATATATCGCAAACATCGGATATAGTTGGCCGATCCTTATGGGAATAGGAATATATAATCCAATTTATTACAATACAAAATCTAAAAAAAGTCCCAAACTTCTATCTTCAAAAATACGAAAGTTGATATTTCTACCAAATACCATTTCCGATCGTTCAGTTATATGGCAGCTATGGGGTATAGTCGGCCGATACTAATGAAATTTGGTAGGTTGGACCAACTGACCAAGAATTAAATCTGTACTAAGTTCCAGCTTTCTATCTTCAAAAACACGAAAGTTGGGTCATTTCCGATCGTTCAGTTATATGGCAGCTATAGGATATAGTCGGCCGATCCTTATGAAATTTGGCATGTCGTATTATTTTGCCAAAAATAGCTCTCATGTAAAATTTGAACTCTCTAACTCTAAAAACACCAAAGTTATACCATTTCCGATCAATCAGTTATATGGCAGCTATAGGATATAGTCGGCCGATCCGGGCCGTTCCGACTTATATACTGCGTGCAAAGGAAAGAAGGGTGTGTGCAAAGTTTCAAGACGATAGCTTTAAAACTGAGAGACTAGTTTGCGTAGAAACAGACAGACGGACAGACAGACGGACAGACGGACAGACGGACATGCTTATATCAACTCAGGAGGTGATCCTGACCAAGAATATATATACTTTATAGGGTCGGAGATGTCTCCTTCACTGCGTTGCGCACTTTTGACCAAAATTATAATACCCTCTGCAAGGGTATAATGAAAAACCTAAAGGATTTAAGGTCATCGTGAAGGAAGGAAGCTGGCAAACCGGAAGGGACAGCACAGCAGGACGACCCTGACCACGAGGCGATTTGCCTGCCGAGGCGAGAAATATGCAAAGGACTCTCTCTCTGGGGAATGGCCCATAAAAAGCTCATCTAAGTTTTGAGGGTAATGTGAGAAAGGAAATTAATTTATTTAGCCCGGAATTAAACTTTGATGCTTGATTAAGAGGATAATTCAGCAGAGCAATTAAAAACTCCATTACATAACTTACTCAGAGAAACATAAATGACCTAAAGTCCATTAAGCCAAATAACACTTACCTGAAAGAAGAACAGAATACAAGTTAGTTTATAGGGGATTTAAGGTGTCACTGCAACTGTTGAATAATTTTGTGAAATATTTTTTAGAAAGTGCTAACTAACGCATTCAGAGATTTGTCAGTCAACCCCTTTGGAATGTTAACATCCTGTCCTTGGTCCTTTGCTTTTAGCTGTGAACTACTATCCCGACCGCTCATCATTTATTCCGACATTTTTCCGCCAAAAACTGTCGGAACCGAGCCAAGGCTATTCCCCAGACACTCCCAGATGAAACTTTTCGACCTTTTCTCATCTATGTAGTCTCGTATATAAAGAGCATAGATGGCAGAGGGATTTGGAGGGACATGCATGATTCATCGGATCTGGGACACGGGCCCGATGCTTTAATACGGTATTAAGTCATTTCATTTATTATTTAAGCCACGAACTGTGGGCTGTCAAAAATGCAATCGCCATAGAAGGGATGGACAAAAAAAAATGGAAACACAGCTACAGCTCGGCAGCTTGCAGCAAAATTCAATTATGGCCCCAACCGTCATGCCAGCCAACAGTCAACAAAGGGGGCTGGGGAGCACAATCAGCGAAGGGGATGGGCCAAATGGCGGGGGTAACGAGACGTAACCGTTGTTTGCCCATAAATTGTTTGTAGTTATGTCAATAATGTGTGCTGCCAGTGCTGATGCTGCCACAGGATCTCACCGGCAGGCAGCCATCGACATTTTTTTCTCCGCCACTGCTACTGCCTGTCGTATGTCAATGGAAAAAAATACGCGCAATAAAAAAAATTGAAACGCCAAAGCATCGCAATTTTCCAGGGCAATTCAGTAGAGCTACAGCACTTTCTATTCTTTTTTTTTTTTTGTATTTCTAGAACCCTTGCAAACATCCTTTTCTTACATGTGTTCATAATTTCTGTTTTTATTAACAGCTGCCGGGAAGGAGGTGAAGAGACGCATTTGGAACACAAACAGCGAATAAAGCAATAACGTTCTTCAAATAATGCCATAAATATTTGAGATACCTTGAACCCACAGCGAGGGAGGTTGTAAGAGTTCAAGGTTTGTGATTTAAGCTATAAGCTATATTCAAGTCCCTCCTAGTCATAACAAACTATATATCACCTGACAATTATAGCCATTAACTAATGAAGTGTCATGTTCGATGCACATTTTCCATAAAGTACTTACTGATTACCCTGCTAATTGGATCACTTGAATTGTCATGTTTATTTTTCCAAAAAGGAAACTACACCACGGCTAAAGGTAGATGGCAATCATCTGGCTTATTAACGTAAATACTAAACGAGATGGGGCTGACATTGCATCAGCCCCAGTCATCGTCATCCTCCTCTTAATGGCCATGGCCACGCTGTCCCTCGAGCCAATTGTTCAATCATTGGACTAATCAACGGTAGCTAGTGGCCTGAGGGGGCGGGCCAGCGGAGCAGAGGGGCGTGGCTAGTAGACAACTACTTAATTGGCTTTCACTTCTCAACTGTTGTTGCTGAAAATGAAGTTAAGCGGAGTGGAGTCCTGGAACAGGAGCAGGACGATTGCATGTCCTGGAAATGCTTTTGGCGCTAATTGAATGTTTCTGGCTGATTGTTGTCGGTGGTTTTTTGGATGCCACTGTTGCACATTCCACTGCCTCAGTTCGTGCTACGGAATTTCACTCGAAATTGACTTTTTGCGGCAAATGGAACGCATGCTGCACGGCTAATACAGTTGGGATCTAGTTGGGAGAGCTAAACACCTTCTGAGTGGTTGAATTCTTAACTTTATTGTGGTTCTCTTGAGATGCTAAGAATTTCGTGAGCTCTTATTAATTTAAAAAGATAGTAGAGGTGTCTGAAGTATACTATTTTCAAATCAATAGCTCACTGTTGAAGCGGTTTTAATCAAAAACTCTGAAAAAGTTTCTTTATTAAAGAAGTTTCTTGGCAACTTGCAAGATATATTTTTGTCAGGCTTCCTTTCAGTTAAGCCATTTATTTCCCGGACCCATATGTATTTATTTACATATATAACAAGCCCAATCATATATTTAGGCCCTATCATCATAACTCATTGTAGATTAATGTGTCCATTCGCACAACTACAATTCACTCTGGCTGCTGCCTCCGATTCGGATTCGGAACAGTTTTCCATTTCCCAACAACATCAACGTATTTTTTTGTGGAATTGCCACATTACAATTCATTTATATATGTGGCATGCTTTATGGCATTCTCTTGCAACGCTCGCAGCCATTAATCAGCATTAAGAGTGTCAACAACAACAGCAACAGGATGGCATGCCACAAGGAAACAAAACTCCTTGCCTCGACTGTATGCAAAATAAAAAGCGAGAAGCGAAAAGCTCTCATAAATAGCTGCCAAGACGTTTGGGGCCAGAAGGGTGAGAATCTGGAGGAGTCGGAGGAGTAGGAGGAGGAGTGCCAGGTAAGTGGAAGACTGCGTAGTCATAAAGCAATCAGCAGGTGTTTGTCATATTCCAGGGAACAGGGCCCGCTTGTCTGTGTAATTTATTCTCCATGGGCCATGGCAAGTTGATAAGACTCTCCCTCCCTCCCTGCTTTCTTCTTGCCACTTTCTACTTTCACCCATTGTTGTCTATTCAGCTATGCGTATTTTCATCATGGCAACGGCAGCTATATTTTTTTGGGCCAGCGGGACTTCAGCGCAATGTTGCACATAAGTCTGAAGTGGAAGTTTGGGAAATGTATTGCAGCAGGGAAGTTGTTTTTCAGAATAATGTTTCTCTATATATGAAGCCTTAAGGATATTAAAGACTAGAGGACTTTAAAAACATATCCAATCCCCTTACCATCCTTGGGAAGCAGTACAGGAAACAGAACCCCCCCACAAAATTATTAAACTTTTTCGTTCAAAGTTATCCACGCTGACCGAAACCTTTTGTTGGAAATGTTTTGCATTTAAATGAAATTGAATAAACCGCTAATCCAATTCAGAGAAACCCCGGGGGTCATGGACTCTGTTCCAAACACAAACAAAGGTTGAAACCAGACGTGGCCGAAAAACCGAGAGCAGCCGTTGCCACTTCCATTTCCACTTCCTGCCGTTTCCAGAGCTTATCCATGGGTGGGAGTGTGGTTGGGTCTACTATACTGGTAATTAATTTGCATGCGTAGCTATTTAAGAGTGTATGTACATGCAGACAAAGCTATTTTCAAATTTCCCTGGCCAATTGCAAAACCAAACGCATTCCATGATGAAAGCCGCAAAATTGTCAAGCGTTCTCCAGGCTGTCATGCGGAAATCGCATCCAGTGCCAGCAGCGTATGTGCTTAATGGGCCAGTAGGGAGAGATGCCAGCAAGGATTTTCCACTTATCCGAGATGGTTCTCCGCGTCCAAGACCATTTCATTTCAGTAAGTTAATCGAAGTTCGTGTTTCTTTCAATGGGAGCTTCTGTAGCTTTTGTCTGATTTTGGCCAAGAAGCTGAGAATCCTGGGAAAGTCAATGATTTGGCAGAGTTTGCCATGAAGCAGCAGTATTTTGGTCTATTCACTTTAATATAAGAATGAATTTTAAACTTTAATCAGCCAGTTCAAAACCCAGTTCTTTTTTCATTAAAGTCAATCAGCAATCGAGTTAATTAAGACCGCAGTAAAAATAATAGACTATTGAAACAATTTCAAACGCAGGAAGCTGAAAAAACATCCTCTCTAAACTGAAGAATCCAATTACAATTACATTTTTTTTATTCCAATATGAATCACAAAAGAAAATGGAATTTTTTGGTTGATTTATTGGCAATCAAAAATTGATTGCATTGATGTACCTACCTTCATACACCCAGTGCATAAATGGAAATAAATCTGTTGATATAATCGCGAATAAACCATATTTATGTGTGTTGTATGTTGATATACCCAAGATACCAGAATTCAAATGCAACAATGATCGGGAGGGGAACAAAATGCATTCTCTGGCTGGCCATAAACCGAGATAGGGTCCTGGTGGGGTGGAGATCATAAACCGTCGTTGTAGCGGCACTAAAATATGAAATCCCATAAAGATATATACCAGAACAAGGAACCCTAAACCCAAACAGCCACAAAAGTAACATAATTTTCCGCATGAAATGCCCTGCAAAGCGTTTCCCATATTTTGTAGCCCAGTGTCTCTCATTCTGTATTATTTATACAGCATATATCCGTGGGGCCAGCAAATAAATTGAGGAGAGATGAGATTTATGGGCAGTTGCGAAAGGAGTTTCGCATCCAAGTGGAGCAAACTCGAATTCATTTTCCCAGTCTGCGATGTAAAGTGAAAGTTTCTCCTGTGGCCACCTGAGCGCAATGGATACTCCATGCCAGACAGCAGGAGGTGCACAAAGTTTTTCCAAAGAGCTGGATGGGGGTGGGGGAGAAAACCTCAGCCTGGCCGCATGCCACGCCGCCGGGTGTTGCTGCTCCTGCCCAAACATTAAGGTGAAATGTATGCGCCCCGAGCTATGCAACATTTTGTCTACGACCCCCGAAAGGCCAGAACAGTACGGACGAAACAGAACGGAACGAAAGGAAATTGTGGGCAGGGGCTTGTCACGCACGATGGTTTCAGTGGTGCCCCTCCAAAACACAGATACCCACTCACACCCACTGGCAGGGACAACCACGCTAGCACGGACGTCTATCAATCAAGGGATGCAGGAGGAAAACCGGAGGAAGAGTATGGTTTTGGCTTCCATTTCGTCGTTACGTTGGCTGCAACAAATCGCCGTAATGTGCGGTGTTTGCTGCACTTAACGAGTACATTCTTTAGCCACCCACTGGGTGTCCACCCACTTTTGTGGTCAGACTTGTGCAATGGCGGCCATCAATCATGAGAGCCTCGAAACCGCTCTCAAATTTAATTGACTTTGATTTTCCAAACTTTGATGTATGTCATGGCATCTGTGTGTTGGTGTGTGTGTGTGGCAATCGCTTTGTTTGTCTGTGTGACTAATGGCTGTCTAATTTGCCTCACTTTGGCCATCTATCGAATAGATGCTGTCGCAATAAGCGATGAGCTATCTGGACAACAAACCAAAATAAACAATTTCAGTGACTTTTTGAAATTCAATATTTGCGATTATAAACAGGATAGTTTTTCAAATAATTTATGAGTGGTTTGGTACTGGATTAAGCTTTAAATTTCAGACCTGCCTTGTCTGGCCAGAAGCTCTTGGCATCTTCACAGTACTAGTATACTCTTTTTTGATTAACACCTCCAACTTAAGAGCCAACTCGTGACTCATCTCGACGTGTTGCAAATTAGTAAACAGAATCTCGCCTGCACATTGGCGAACCCTCCGCAGCGGGGGCGGTCAGTGGGCTGTTGGGAGCTATAGCTGAAGGCGTGGCAACCGCCTCTAAAGTCTGGTGTTAAATAATTTATGAAAGCCGTTGCCGGCGGCCAGCAACGTACACATTTGAGCCACATTAAGTCACAGATGAACCAACAAAGCTTGCTTGAGGGAGAGACAGAGTAAGCCAGATGGAGTGAAAGAGATAGGGAGAGAGTGTGAGAAAGAGATGGAGTAAATACAGCAGATTCACTGTGTGGCGATTAATTATTCATAATTAGCTGCTGACTAAATGTTTAACTAAATCAGAGGATGTCTGGGGCCCTGCTCGGCGTCCTCCATCTCGGCGGGGTGTTTATTTAAAAAATGACATTAGAAACGCAATCCTTGGAGCGAAGAGGGGTCCTGGAGGAGCAGCCAGGCAAGGATATTTGCCTTTGGGCTCAGAGCTAAATTAAAAGCTGGCCATTAAACGGGGGCCAATGTTAATTATGATTTATGCAGCTGGTTGGGGCTTGAAAAGTTTTTAAATAAAATATTAGACCAGGACAAGGATTAGTCCAGGACAACTCCCTTACTAGGAATATAAAAAAAAAAAAAAGCCTAAATATTAAATAAAATTTAGAAAAACTTTCAGATCCCTAGGGCTTTGTATCTTTTTCGAAAATAGACCTTCAAGTTCTATTAATTTTTACCTTGTTCTGGTAAAGTTTCAAAGACTTCAAAGAAAAGGAAATCTATCCGAAATGTTCTTCCACTTTCTCCAAGAAACTGAGCAAAAACACCACTTTTTTTACTTTTCTATTATGTCCTTTGTGCGTTTCATTGAATTGCTAATGAAAGTTTGGCTTGCCACCTGAATGAAAGAACAACCTTCAGAATTAATTGCCAGGACAGGAATTTCTCATTCAACAAATCCAATTTACCGACGGTAGTACCTCATCCTTTGCCCCCTTGGTTTGCACCTTGAGTCCTTCTGGCCAGGATAAACCATTCAGGACTCGCTGCCCGAGTAATTTCTTGTAGCAAAGTGATATTTTCACTTGACGTTCTTGCCACCCTTTGGTGGGGTTGGTGGTGGTTCTTGAAGAGGAGGAAGGGGTGTTCCCCTCATGTCTAGCCGCTGTCTACACAAACACACGGATAACCAACCGCACACCCGGGCAGGACATACTCACATACTTGAGAAGGACACCGAGGAAGTGACTCCTGAGACGACGCAGTTGTTGTTGTCATTTGACAAAAGCAACTCGGCGTTGAAACTTATTTTTGTGTAAATATTTAGACAACAAGAGGGGTGGGGCAAGAGGGCTGAGGGGGAAGACTAAACTCAGGTGTGTCCGAATTTTGATTTTTTTTTTTGGTAAGTCACTTGAAAACTTTCTCAGTCTTATGTCTAGACTAGATAGAAATGCCAGGGAGGTCACTCACACTCACTATACATTTTTGTTTTTTTTTATTTTCTTTTTATTTAGAGTTTATTTATTTTTCTTAAATATTCACTTTCAATTGTTATTTAATTTTTTTTAGAATTTTTTACTCACTCTGCTATGGATTTAGATAACGGCCAGCGCTCCATGGAGGCCTGATATTTCATATTCTCGATTTGCTTCTTTAATGCGTCCCGATCCATGTTTTGTAGAGCACTGGGATCCATGGCGGCTAAAATTTATCCACATACCACCCCTGCAAAGATACAAAAAATGTGCGAGAGAGCGTGAGAGAGTGTTGCGATGCGGCTGAAAGGAGGGAGAGTGCTGCCATAAAAGCTGCACAGCTTTCTCCGGCTCTCTTTCTCTCTCTCTCTCTCTCTGTTTGTTGTGTGCTAATTTGACCCATTCGCGGTCAAGGGGGTGGAAGTTGCGGGGAGTTGGACAGGGTGTCTGGGCGGTGAAAGCTAGGAATTTCAAACACCCTGTATCCCCAAGACACAGTTCCCGGTCCCACGCTGAGCGGCGTTTGCGCAGAGCATGCATAACAAATCAATACAGAGAGAGAGAAAGTCAGAGAATTAGAAAGCAGAGAGTGGGAGTTAACAGTGCCGCCTGAAAGGCTGCCATAAACTCTGTTGACTTTTCCGCAGGAGTCACCACCCCCCCAAGCTCCCAACCTCCCAAGCGAATGGAAAACATTTGTTTACAAGCGAAAAGAATAAAGAAAGCCCCCATGCAGTGCAAAAAAGGGCGCGTCCCGTCAACAAAACTCCAAAAAATGCAAAACTAAAGCCAAACAGCTGAAGCGACATCACCGACTCCCCCTTTTCAGCCGCCCATTGCTGGCCAGTTCCAGCCGGCTTATGTGTGGTAATTTATGAAAGTTTTCCCGTCGCCGTGTGTTTACCAAGCTAAAGGCGCATCTTTTTTTTTTTTTGGCAACCATAAATATCAGCCGGAATGTCCGGGGGTGCGGTGGTCCAAAGAAGCATTTTGCGTGTCCTTAGACAATTAGTTTTTGCTGTTTACACTTTCGGCCGGGCCGGCATTAAAGAGAGCCTTGGGGGTGGTTTTGGACACTGATGGAGATAATGGGTGAGATAAAAGGCAAAAGTTCAGATATAAGGTTGTCAAATATCTCCCTTCCGCCTTTTTGTCTTTTGAATTTCGCGGCTATGTACAAAGCGCTACAGAGCTCGTATCTGGCAACACTATACATAATTTAAAAGGTCTTGACATAACCTACAAAACGACGCTATGCATGATTAGTTTGGATATTGCGTTCACCAGTTATAGACGTGTAAACATGGAGTTCACTAACGCCGAAATTCGCGCTATTTTAAAGTTTTCCTTCGTTAAAGGCAAATCCGCTAGAGAAACGTTCCGTGAGATTAATGGGGTTTTGGGGGATGGTACTCTATCACTTCGAACCGCGGAGGAATGGTTTCGACGATTCAGAGCCGGTGAAAACGACACCATGGATAAGCCAGCCGGCGGAAGACCTGTGACGACAAATACCGATCAAATCATGGAATACATCGAGTTAGACCGGCATGTGGCTTCTCGTGACATCGCCCAGGAGATGGGAGTTAGTCACCAAACCATTTTAAACCATCTGCAGAAGGCTGGATACAAAAAAAAGCTTGATGTTTGGGTGCCGCATGATTTGACGCAAAAAAACCTTGTGGACCGAATCAACGCCTGCGATATGCTGCGGAAACGGAACGAACTCGACCCATTCTTGAAGCGGATGGTGACTGGCGACGTAAAATGGATCACATACGACAATATCAAACGAAAATGGTCGTGGTCGAAGGCCGGTGAATCGTCCCAAACAGTGGCCAAGCCGGGATTGACGGCCAGGAAGGTTTTGCTGTGTGTTTGGTGGGATTGGAAGGGAATCATCCACTATGAGCTGCTCCCATATGGCCAGACGCTTAATTCTACCATCTACTGCGAACAATTGGACCGCTTGAAGCAGGCGATCGACCAGAAGCGTCCAGAATTGGCCAACAGGAAGGGTGTAGTGTTCCACCAGGACAACGCCAGACCATACACTTCGTTGATGACTCGTCAGAAGCTACGGGAGCTCGGATGGGAGGTTTTATCGCATCCACCATATAGCCCGGACATAGCGCCAAGTGATTACCACCTGTTCCTGTCCATGACGAACGCCCTTGGTGGTGTAAAGTTGAACTCAAAAGAGGCTTGTGAAAAGTGGCTGTCCGAGTTCTTCGCAAATAAGGAGGGGGGCTTCTACGAGGGAGGTATTATGAAGTTGCCGTCTAGATGGAAACGGATTATCGAACAAAACGGCGCATATTTCAACTAAATCGGATCACTGTAACACTTTTTATAAAGCATTGAATAAAGAGCAAAAAAGCGGAAGGGAGATATTTGACAACCTTATACTTGGGGATGATAAATTAAAGGATGCGGAATTGGTTAACCAAGCAAATGATTCCGGGAAATATACAAATATTCTTAAGTGGTTATGGCTTAGGGAAATTTAGACGAAATATATATATTTTTGAAGTATTACTTTAATTTTATTTTAAAGCTAAAAACTTTAAGGATATATCATTTTGTAAGATAAGTAAAGTAACGCTGTTAACTTTCTAAGCCTGTAATGTTACACGCCCCTGTTAACTAACAGCCTAAGCAAAGACACAAACCTCCTAGCTTAACAGCATATCCTTTTATCGCATGCTATATTTTCTACTTTCTTGCAAACTTAAAGACAGGACTTCTTATCCATTTCATATAAAGACATATAAAAAGCAACGAGCCCGAATCTCATCGGGAGACAATCAAAAACTAATACAAAACACAAATAAAAAGCCGCAAAAACACCAAATGACTTGGCCAAAAGGAGGAGTGCCTTGACATGGGCTACCACCACAAATAGCAAGGATATAAAAAGAGAAAGCCAGAGTAGGAGCAGGAGCAGGACCTGACCTAAACCCAGTGAAGCGACTCAGGACGAAACATGACAGCTAAAGGATGATGAGGCGATGAGGAGCAGGACACCGATGCACAGCTGACGCTTTTGTAGGTGTAACTTTAAATACAAAAAGGACGAACTGGTCAGCGCCTGGCCACGCCCACCCCCTCCACGCCATGCCAGCCTCTTTTCTGTCCCCTGTCCAGTTTGATACATCATTTTTTGTCGCTTCGCTGGGCAACTTTGACACAGGTCCTGTGTCCTGAGTCCTGTGTCCATTGTCCCCGGTCCACTTTCGCCGGCTTGTTTGCATCTCGTCCGCAGCCGAGTCCTTTTCACAGCTGTCAGGCTGCTAAAGGATTTTGTGCTTTAACCCAATCTGCTACTGCCACTTTCCCCAGCCTCACCGCTGGGAAAGTTGTCCTGCAGGATGTTTCAAATTTTTTGTTTTTCCGGAAAAGCTTAAAGCCGAGAGTCCAGGTTCTAGGACCAGGGTCCCACTTTTGGTGATACTTTTGGCCAAATGTGTTAATGGCAAAATTGTTGTAAAACAGCTCAGATTTAATATAGCCGAAGTGCTGGTCATGCGGATTATGGGCCGGAGGAAGGAAGTTCGTGTCCTGTGTCCGACCCGGCATGTCCTGGCACATGTTGACAGCAGTGACCAGCAGTAACACTAAAAGCTTTAAAGTTGGTTTAATTAAAACTTTCCAAAGCTGTCCCAGCCAAGGGATTCGAAAAAGGCAGCAAAAGGAGTGATAGTGCAAATGTTTCTAACTATTCTGGAATTCGGAGGAAAAAATTCAAAAACCAAATGAAAAGTTTGCAGTTAATTGATGGGTGACTCTTGCCAGATCAAAGGGCTTTCAGAAAAGAATATTACAAGGATAACACAAGGGTTATATTTTTAGAATTCAATAGAATATACATCCAATAAAGGGATGACTTTTTGAAGAACCAAACTTGCATTTATGACTCAAATAGCCTTTAGAGCATCCCATTACACAAATCCCTCCATATTACACTCCTTAGAGTGCACATTTCGTGTAAAAATGCCAATGAATTTTCCTCATTCCCGAGATGCTTAAGCCACCAACTAATCCCCGACATTATCGTGGGGTAGCTGGCATCCCCTTGTTGGGGTCTCATTTAACCTCGATGGAAAATCTTCAACGTAAAACTAAACTAATTGCTAGAAGCTATTGCCTCCATCGACTGCTCCTCCCACCCCCAAGCTCTCTTTTGGAACCACCGTTTTGCGGATGTCCTGAAACAGAATATGAAGGCCATGCGCCATTAAGCACACGATGCACCAGAAGGAAGCCGAACCGAGCTCAACTCGACTGAAAAAGTAGCAGAAATTTGTCTGGCAGCGGAGGATCTGAGCCAGTGGGGTGAGGATGGAGAAGTCAGCATGCAACGGACATAAATCGTTAGCAAAATGTTTTTGGCGGTTACAAGCGGCAGCCACAAACCAAAGAGGTACCCCGTTCCCCCATCCCGGTCCTTTCGCTCAAGTGTTTCGCGTGTGTGTGTCAACAGGCGTTCAAGTTTTTTGACACTCCCCCCCATGCCGGGAAGCCTGCTTTCCAACCGAAAAAAAAAAAAATAAAACACGAAAATCCCCGACTAGGACCTTCCTCTCATAAAGCACTGACTCTCTGGAAGCGACAAGGACAACTGTGACAAGTCAAGTGATTCCCTTTTTTGGCCCGAAAACAAATTGTCAAGCTTCTGCCGGAGAAGTTACTCAATCTGGTTATACCACGAACCCATAATAGACTGGTACTCGTGGTACTCGTATATAAGTATCCATTTTCTTGTTAATAGATACCCCCCGACCTCTAACCAAATGGGTGCTAGCATTTTTCCAGCAATTTGGGCACTGTCCCTGCGATATTGTTACAATAATTGGCATTAGCCGGAATGTCCTTAGGATCGACAGGGGATGCTGGCTGGCTGTCTGGACTTTCCTTTTTCTGGCTGCTGGGTGCGAGAAACGATTTCAGCTTGTTAGCTTAATTTTAAATGCGGAAACTTTTTACTTTTCACAAAATACTTTGGGGCACAATTTCATTGTTGGCCCAAGGAATTGTGAGGTGAGCAGAATTCCAAAGAATTTGCTAGAAAAGAAGGAAATGTGTAAAGAAGAATTAACATATATAAGGCGAGGCAGGCTGGTCTAATTGGATGGGAAGAAATTTACGTGGGTGTACTTTTTAAGCTTTTTAACTTTGTTAACATTTCAATGCCTCAGGGATGGCTTTAAAATCAAGATAGAAAATATCCCAAAAAGCTGTTTTAAGATATTATTGTTGGTTAGGCAAATCGGATACTGCCAAGTCATTTTCATTTAATTATAACTTCCAAGTTGGCAAAAGTTGGAGATCTGTTAGCCAAATTCCAAGTAATTCAAACATGGCTAAAAACAAATATTTATCCAGTCATTAGCGACGTTTCATTCGGTTACCTTTTAGCGGCTGTAGACACTTCAACAAACTAACACTAAACTGAAAACAAAAACTAGAAAGTCACTGTAAGAAAATATTAAAAAAATAAAAAAAAATATCAAGCCATATAATAAACATACTAAGTGGCTTTGAAAATAGTTTTCTTTTAAGATTCTAAGCTATAGATAGCTATAGATTCTTAATCAATAACCTTTAATGTATATTAAGTCATTTCTCTCACTGTAGCTGCCATGGCGAAACCCAATGGGTAGCAACAATTTGTCCCAAGGAACTTTCAACTGCCAAACTTTTTCCAAAAGGGATTTCGGCGGTGCGGTGTGAAGCTGTGACAGAAACTAACAAGAACCGCAAACAAGCAGCCAAACTATGAGTTGTTGGTGCCGCGATGAAGTGCCAGGACCAACAACAAGGACGTCCAACCAACCAGCCCGCACATTTTGCTAAATCAATTTGCAGTGCTAAATAATTAAAATAGGGCATGATGCCGCTCGGGATTGAGGCTTCGCAATCTGTTGCCGTTTGTGTGCGGTTCGGTGTGGTGCGTTAACCTGGCTTATTAGTGAGCTTAGAATGCGTTAAATTATGGCCAATGGGTTTCAAATTTACACATGCTATGTGTGCGTGTGTGTTTGTTCAGGAACCACATTCGCTCTGGCACGCACCACACGGCGTATGCGTGATTTATGCTGAACTTCTCCCATCCTCCCAAGTGACCGTCTCTGTTGCTTGTTTCCTAATGAGAATTTCATAGCATCACTTAGTGTAAAATTTCACCTTAAAGCCAGACAGAAGCGCATCTTGAATACTTGGCTCACTTTTTCTCTCTTAAAATCACATAAATCAAACGATCCGACCAGGACCAGGGCGTCAGGGCCAGGGGCTATTAAATTTACGACCCCGACCTGGGTGGGAAAAAAACAAGCATCGGGTAACATCGGAGATGGGAAATGAAGAAGTATCGTTTTTTAGCCGTATCATTGGCGCTCTGTTTGTTTATCCGACAGCCGTGTTTGTTTGTCTGTTGTGCTGATGCCAAGTTCAGAAAAGGAAAACAGAACAAACAAAAGCCTGGCTACAAAAATGCAATTAAAAGCATTTCATGTGACAATTCAGTTACTATCCCTCTTTGTTTAGTGACTCTTTGCTCAGTTGCCACTGTTTACTTGGCTTTAGTGCTTGGCTTCGGCCTATGGTAGGCAATATCCAGGTAATGGGTAGAAGGCTTTTCTGTATTTTTCCACTGGCCCTAGCAGGTGCATCCTATGGACCGAAGCCCTTTCAAAGCCAGTGATGAATTGTTAGGCGGAGGATAGAGCTACACGATGGACTAGTGATAAATGCTAACTGCCTCACAAAAAGTAGTTGAAAGAAAACTGAAGGAGTAATTGCGATAGCAAGGGTTTTCTAGTCTAACTTTAAATTTAGGAGGAAAATTAAGAGAAAATATAACTGCAGCATTTGAGAATGAAACAAGCTTATATTGAGTCAGGATCTGATCCTGATTAAGTCGGAGATGTCTCCTTTACTGCATTGGACACTTTTGACCAAAATTATAGGACCCTCTGCTATATTATACAAAATATATGTATGTATATATATTATACCCACAACAAATACCATGTATCCCTAGCAAACCCCCAAATACTAAAAGCAATTATCTTGCAAATTTTGTACTAAAGATGCAACCTCATTGCCGACACCCTTAAACCAGACGTACATGGCCCAGAACATTCCGGCCGGAAAGAGCCACTGGGGAGCCATCACATGGCAGTTGCCTAGAGCAGCTGCAAAGCAACTAAAAATATAACTTGAGACAAAATTAAATGGAGAGGCAGTCATCCTGCGGAGGAGGGGAGAGACGAGTGAAGAGCAGAAAACAAAAACCTCCATTAAATTTGCATTAAAATATTCAATTTAGAGTATACTGAGGACCAGAGCATCGAAGGAAGAATAAGAAACACGGCCAGGAACCAGGACGAGCTCATTTGCACATTCAACAAGGAGTTGCTTCTGTGGCCGGTAGCCCCCCTGCTGTCTCGGGTATACCCGCTTTTGATCCTGCTCCTTGAGAGCATCAAAGGATGGCTGGCTGGCTGGCTACCAGCGGATGACACGAAGGCAACTTTGATGGGATGACACATGCTGCTCAGTTGGCTGCTAGCTGCTGGCTCCTTCCTTTCTTGCCTCCTTGTCGTCCCTTCATGCCTCCTTCGACGCCTTCTTTTATGCTTTAATTATTTGCAGCATGCGAAGTTAAAACCCACATATACACACACCAGCCCCGGCCGCACAACCACCCGCACACACTCTGGCAAACATTGGGCAAGGTATTAAGTTGTAAATATGTAGAGGCGTTCACAGCTGCCGAGAGTTCCTCATTCATTTGGGTCCCGTTCCCTTTAAAATTTTGTAGAGGGTATTAAAAGGAGAATCTTGACTCTATTATTCTTATAAATTTTATCAAAATTATAAAATATTTTAAATATTTATAGCAGAAATGATAAAAAATAAGAGCTTAAATAAAAGCTTTAAAATCATAACTCGTTTTAAGAGTTTTTTGACAGGTCCTTAACAATTTCTTTTAAATATTTCCATTTTAAAAACCCCTATTCAAAAATAATATATATATTTAAGGACATTTAAGGATATCAAAAAGTTGTTAAGCCCATTATTTACTTTTAACTTGTTTCCCCTGCCCATCTAGGACTCTTCCCCGTTGGCCTTTAGTTCGCTGCGTATGTCAAAAATGAATTACATTGCAGACTGCAGCTTGGTTTCTGCATCTGTGTCTGTTTTTTACATCCGTGTGTGTGTGTGCGTGCAAGGATGCCTGATGGAGGTGTATGTGTGTCTGCATATTTAAGTGCACCACAAAGTATGCAGCAAAGTACAACAAACAGCTGCGCGGTTGCTGGTTACTCTTCGGATTTGGATGTGTTTTTCTTGCCAACAAGCACACACGCACACAGAGACACCCACACAACCTTATATACACACACACACACACACATGCAGTTAGAGAGCCATTTAGTTGGTGGTCTGGCCGGCTGCCGTCGAGTGCTTAGTTTTAAATCCGATACAATTTACTTAAAGCTTCAGCCATAAATTTAGCAAATCGCCCCAACCACACAGCGACACACCCACGCACACGATGAGCGAAAGAGATAGGGCCAGAAGCGAGATAGAGAGAGAGATATATGAAGCAACTGGGAAATGAACAGTCTTTTGATTAGAGTTTAGAGCCAAAGGATGCTTGAAAAAGCAGTTTGTGGGTTTTTAATTGAGTGCACCATGGATTTGGAAACAAAAAAGCACAAGTCCGAGCTCAGACATGAGTTTGTTTAGCTTGTTTCAGGTGTAACAAAAGATTTGATGTTTATTTTAGAGAGTTTGCGGAAAAAAGGTGGCTATTTACTCTGTTTAATTGGTTTCTAAAAAGTATAGCTTCTATTAATTAAATGAACTCCTGAAGCGTAATGCAAATTTTTACTTTGATTTGCCATTTCTTGCCAATCAAATCTCAACTGTCGAATGAAACGGGCCCCTGTACGTGTCCAGTTCCCCCTCATCAATCCCATTCAGTCAGTCAATCACGCACAATTCAATTGAAATGATTGGACAAAAACGAGTGTGCCACACCCACCCACAAGCCAAGAATACACTTGTTGCCCAGCAACATTTAATCAAATCAATTTTTTCTTCTTTACACATGTTCCAAACGCTGCCAGCCAAGCTCCCGAATTCCTTCTATGCAAATCCATTGTGACAGCAGTGAAAGAGACAGCAACATCGTAATAGAGAGAGAGGACGAGAAAAAAAATCTAATTGAATTTAGTTTACGGCAGTTTTTCGGCCCTTGGCCAAATGGCCAACCCAACGACTTCTGGCCCCTCTACGAGTAAAACTGAAAATTGGAACAACCGAAAAGCGCAACGCCATGGTAGAGGATGAGGGGGTGATGAGGTCAGGGGTAGTACTGTGGGGGTGATGTGGGTTTGATATAGTGCCAAGCAATGCCACGGCAACGATGTCGAGGCATCCATAGAAATGCCAAGTTGCATTATCCGGATGGTTTGGCGGGGACCGGGATTGGCGCCTTTGTCTGGCATTTTTGTTAACAGAAGAGCCTTTTTCCCCTTGCCCACATTCCCTACCTCACCCTTTAGACCATCAACCTGGCCGGCTGGGCCATGGCTGAATGACGACGCAAATAATTGAATGGGCGATCAATAGGTGAACAAGTCCGTCCAGAGAGCCGGCAAGCCAGCAAAGTAAGTTCAAAACGCGAGTCAGAAGAGGCGGAAAAAAATACACCCTCCGTTTAATTGAATTATTCGAGCTGCAGTGAACTGAAAACACAGTTGGCCAAAGTGAGCTCCCATTGGGCTTTGGTCAGACAGTCGAGATTTGCTAATGAATGGAGTTTTTCATGGTCTGCTCTCTTGTTAGAGTTAACCTTTTTGGGGATTAAATGATTTGTCTATTGAGTGACGCAGCACTTGAATAATGGTCATTGAAGAGCAGAGTTTTCAAGAGCTCCATCGTCATTGACAATCGCTTAGTCCATTTCACCTTGTCACCTGCCAACACCTTGTCACAAAATGTTTAACACGTACGCATAGGTTCCGGCTGGCCATCATCCATCAATTTTCCAATCAAAGACATACATACGCACCGAAACACATCGATTTGCATGAACACTTTAGCAGCAATTTATTTGCCAATTGAAAAGGTAGATTAGGCAGGGGAGAGGTTCAG
Organism: Drosophila bipectinata; assembly: GCF_030179905.1. Classification (NCBI taxonomy): domain Eukaryota; kingdom Metazoa; phylum Arthropoda; class Insecta; order Diptera; family Drosophilidae; genus Drosophila; species Drosophila bipectinata. The sequence goes on from NC_091736.1 coordinate 2,664,525, forward strand.
AAGGAAGTACTATATTTCAATGAATTTAAGGTAAACTTATTCACCTGCCATCGGATGGAGCTTAATGAGGCCTTGGGGATGTTTAAATAAATCTCAAGTGCAATTACTGCTGAGAAAATCAAAGCAACTTCAGTGTCAGCTGGCAAACTATTAACCCGTGATTGCAACACCTCCTCCCACTACTGTATCTGCCGCACACAATAAACGCTTATATCCAATGCTGCAGGCAGCAGGGCAATTCAATATACTTCGATAGCATTTCAAATCCAATCAAATCGAAACTGGCATCAATTTTTCATGGCCGAGAGTCAGAGTCGAAAGCGACGGCAACTCCGATAGCAATGAAAAATTATGAGCCATGTGGCAGTAACAGCCAACAGACACAGCAACAATATCAACAGAAGCTGCAGCATTAAGCATGAAACTGGCAGGACCCTTTCTGCCAACCTCCCTTTAAAATCCTTCAAAACCGGAGGAGATCGAAGGAGCGAGGAGCGGAATCTAAATGGAATCTCCATCCGCAGCTGAAGCCAATAGCCAAGTGGCCATTGATGCGTTAAATAAAAAGTTCAACTAAATATTTTTCAAAGCAAAAACAAAAGCAGCTACGTGCTATGGTATACGGGGGGGCGGGACTTTTGGTGAGTGGGCGTGGTAGGGGTGGGGCAGCGGCAAAAGTAATGCAAAGTTTGCTCAGGAGAACGAACTTGAGCAAATAAGCAATAAGACAACAACTAACAAGTGAAAACTCTTAGCTTAGTCGGGTACTAAGCCCGGGGGAATACCCTGGTTTTAGGGATATTCAGCTATTTATTGAAATTGAATTTCAGCTTAAGATTAGAGACCTTTAAGTTTATTTCTTAAACTTGAGAATGGTTTACATACTTCAAGAAAACTTCCAGACTTACAAGAAAACAAACATTACTAAGCAAGCAGGCACACACTGCGTATGCGTAATATTGGATAAGGGGGTTTAATTTCTTGAAAGGTTTTTCTTATAAAATTCTCCGTTTTTTAAAGTTAAATTTTATATTTAAATTAAAACTATCGAATAAATAATTATCGCATGATTTTAAACATTTTTTTTAAAGACAACAGTGCGTATACGTAATATGGATGAATGGGTTTCAAAACCAATAAACTATGTATGCTAGAAATTAAAATAAAATTCAAATTAAAATAAATTCAAATTTAATATAAACCATACAAACTCATCCAAATTGATGCAGTTCAATATTGCACCTTTGTAAAGCCCTGAATATCTGTTATTATTATGTTAGATTCCCTTCGGGGCATTATTTTACAGGGTAAGCTAGCGAGAAACTGTTGCCGGTCCCTACAGACAAAATCAAACCGGCCCCTGCTCCCGCCCCCCTAAAACTTGGTTGATGGCATCCTTTGGACCTAGACCACCCACACTCCCCGCTCGGCCCTCGACACCGCTTGTCAGCTTCTATCCCTGGGCCAGGACACGTACACAAACATTTCATGGTTCAATAAATTTGCTGCCGAGCGTACCGGAAACTTTGCGAAAAATACATTGGGAAAATGCTCGTCGCTGCAATGTGGAAGGCAAAGAAATTATCTGTAGACCAGAACCCTGCCTCCCGCACACACAGATACACGCATGCAGGAGGCACACACCCACCCACAGACACAGACAAGCCACCTGAACATATTTGGGGAAAGAAATAAAATTGCACTAGTATGCGAACGTCGCCTCGTATAATTTTGTAGCCGACTTTTTTTTCATCCTACTTCCTTCCTATTCCCAGTTACAATCATTTTCCTTTTTTTTCCTTTTTTTTGACTGGCATTTTTGCAATTTTTATTTGCTGCAATTTCTGGGTTTTTCCGCTTGCCCTTTTCCGCCACACCCCCTGATTATGTATTTTGGCCTACTTCGAAGGGCGTTGATGCTAAATTATGCCGTTATTATCCTTCTTTTTTTTTTTCGTGGCACACTCCCAGGTTTGCACCTTCGGTGGCCCAGGCAATTGGTTATGCATGTCGGAGTCTAGTTGCCAGCACGTTGCCGAGCTGGGGATTCTTTTAATATGTTGCAAAAATAGCAATTAAAAATGCAGCTGAGAGGAAAAACAGGCAAATAGAACGAGTCTTGGTGGAAAGTAATTTATGGCTTTAATTAGAGTTAAGTGAAAACAGAAGCAAATAATGTGCTAGAGTCTCCAAATACTGATACTTTGGGTAATTAAATTTAATATTTGAATGGAAATATTAAAGTCCGTTTTAAGCCTCTCAAGAGTGGGTGTATTTCTTCCATTCAATAACGTGCTGATACATTTGTAAATTAATTTTTACCTTCAAATAAATACTGCTGCCAGTTCACCCTCTAAAAAGAAAAACATAAAACCCTTTGCCCTTCGGCGATGGCCATTCAACATTTATCGAGAACCCGCACATGATTATTTGCTTTACCCATAGAGGCGGTCATTAAATATTTTATTATTACATTTTCTAATAGTTGGTTAGAAGGAAGAAAAGAAAGCATGCCACGAAATGTCGCAATAGGAGTCGTCTGGGGTTGTAAAAATTAAATTTATCATGCTTCTGCTACGCTGCACTCCAGCTAGAAAGAGACAGTGGGACAAAGCGCGAAAGAGACAGCGAGCACAGGGAAACCGGAAGGCGGATGGAGGGAGCAAATTTGGTGCCTGCACTTCCGCTTACAGGCGCATTTGTGGCCTGTGCGGTGGGTCAGTGGGTGAAGGTACATAGTACTAGTGGTGGGTGGTGGTTGGAGGGTGGCCACACTAGTTGGATTTCAGTCTCGGGTCGTGTGTGTTATTTATAATGCGACACACCAACTGAACAACACGGCTTTATTTACGAGCTATGCTTCAAAATTTCCCATTGCCACAAATTAAGGCCATATCTGCGACAAGTTTTATAGGCTTGTCCTGCCTGGGAAAAAATATGCCCCATCCACAGAATAGAGCTTTTTTTATGGGTTTTTGGTTTTTAAGAGACTAGAAGTGGTAGTAACTTTAGAAAATGTGAGTCATTATTATTTTAAATCTTAAAATCGTTCTCATGGGGTAATTAATATTCTTGTCTTATTTTAAACCCATCCCAAGCACAACTGAAAACACCACTAATTAGTGCCGCACTTAAAGTTGCAACAACCGCACTGGCTTCCTCGACAGTCTCCCTCCTGGTTTCCTCCTCTTAGGGGCCTCTCGGAAAAGTCTGAAACTAATGCACGCCAATTTTCAATACAGAAAATCGAACTTTGAAGTGGACGCCTCTCGTCTATGTGCCTCGCGTTGCGTTGAGTTCGCCGAGGGGCGTTATTCAGTGGATATTGTGAGCCGGGAGGTGGGTGGTTGGTGGCTGGTGGGGCTCTGCAGCCGGCACTTGGCGTGCATTTCTATTTTGCTTGGCCGAAAAACTCTTGAAACTATTATCGATGAGGCGCTCGCTCACTGGGTAGGTTATTTCAAAGTGGACGAGGGCGTCACTGACACCGTCAACAAAACTGGAGATGCAGGGGGGCCAAGGAGAAGAGTATCACTTAAAAAAATGTGCTAAGTTTTAATATTTTATTAAGTGTTTCGGGTGAACATTTCCCAGTCTTTTCTCAAGGCTTTATATAGCAGAATACACATTCTTTAAGTTTCTTTAAAAATTCTTAGGTAAAAAAAAGAACTCTTTTCATATTTTAAAAATTTTAATATTTTTTTTCAAGTGTAAGCCCTATTGAGAACTTCAATAACGGCGATGGCAACGAACGCGTTTTGTGCGTGTTAAAGCACATAGGGAATATATAAAAAAAAAAAAGTTAAAAGAAAAAGTAAATATGAAAATATCCTTGCAACTAAAATGGGGGAAAACGTAGGGCTGCCAGTCCAGCACTTTACCACTTTTTATGCCTGGCGATAAATTAAAATTTTTATTAACATACTTTCTCCGGCGAACTGAAGGGAAAAAAAGGGAAAAACTAGTGGCAAGAACAGGACTCGCGCACCAAAAACGTCAACTTGTCCGCCACTTGTCGGCGATTCCCTGGGACGTGGTGGGGAATAGGTGGAGAGCTCTTTATGACTTTTGCAAACGCACGCTAAAACTGACCCCCGCAGACCCCTTGCCATCCAACTTGCCCCAACTGAAGCCACCAAGTCCAGACTACAGCAGCCTTTACAATTATAATTTGTTGATGCTGGCGGAACCTCAGCCATTGCATTTTTTTTTCATCTTCAGCACTCCGGGCCATGGCAGGAGCTAGGGAGGTATAGAGGGAGAGGGGGAAAGGATAGCCTGCCGCATTATCTATGCATTATTGTTAGTCGGCCATTGGCCATCTGCCGCCTGCCTTCTCAGCACAAAATAATATTCTATTAAATTATGTATACGTTTTGTCGGGAGATTCTGTAAAGTGAATATTCCACTTCTTGGCCTGGATGAATGCCAAAGGATGCCAGCGAAAGGATATAAAAGATAAAATATTGAAATAGGATGGGATTTACTCCCACACATTGAAAATATATGAAATTTAAGGCTTAGTTGGGGAAAATAATTATGCTTTAATATTAAATCCCGGGGAGCCATTTTCAAAGGATCCTATCACGCAAAATGGACAAAAATTCTAAAAAATATTTGGTCGCAGGATTTTGATGCAGAATGATGGAGAATCGATCCAGAAATCGTTTAAGGTACTCCGCTTGAGAATCGGATGAGAATTGGGAAAGATATAGCCATCACTGTGGCCCCTATAGGAGAAAACCGCATTTTCAAGGGGTCCCATCTCGAAAAATGGACAAAAAATCTTAAAAATATTTTGTATCAGGATTTTGATGTAGAATGGTGGAGAATCGATTTAGAAATCGTTAAAGGTACTCCGCTAGAGAATCGGATGAGAATTGGGAAAGATATAGCCATCACTGTGGCCCCTATAGGGGAAAAACCCATTTTCAAGGGGTCCCATCACGAAAAATGGACAAAAAATCTAAAAAATATTTTGTCTCAGGATTTTGATGCAGATCGATGGAGAATCGATCCAGAAATCGTTAAAGGTACTCCGCTTGCGAATCGGATCAGAATTGGGAAAGATATAGCCATCACTGTGGCCCCTATAGGGGAAAACCCCATTTTCAAGGGGTCCCATTACGAAAAATGGACAAAAAATCTAAAAAATATTTTGTCTCAGGATTTTGATGCAGAATGGTACAGAATCGATCCAGAAATCGTTTAAGGTATTCCGCTTGAGAATCGGATGAGAATTGGGAAAGATATAGCCATCACTGTGGCCCCTATAGGAGAAAACCGCATTTTCAAGGGGTCCCATCTCGAAAAATGGACAAAAAATCTTAAAAATATTTTGTATCAGGATTTTGATGTAGAATGGTGGAGAATCGATTTAGAAATCGTTAAAGGTACTCCGCTTGCGAATCGGATCAGAATTGGGAAAGATATAGCCATCACTGTGGCCCCTATAGGGGAAAACCCCATTTTCAAGGGGTCCCATTACGAAAAATGGACAAAAAATCTAAAAAATATTTTGTCTCAGGATTTTGATGTAGAATAGTGAAGAATCGATCTAGAAATTGTTTAAGGTACTCCGCTTGAGAATCGGATGAGAATTGGGAAAGATATAGCCATCACTGTGGCCCCTATAGGAGAAAACCGCATTTTCAAGGGGTCCCATCTCGAAAAATGGACAAAAAATCTTAAAAATATTTTGTCTCAGGATTTTGATGCAGAATGATGGCGAATCGATCCAGAAATCGTTTAAGGTATTCCGCTTGAGGATCGGATGAGAATTGGGAAAGATATAGCCATCTCTGTGGCCCCTTCCTTTATTGTTTTTTATGATTTGGAGATTAATTTCCCCTAGAGGTCTACCATTTGCATCTAAAATGGCATTAATTATTATTTATTGTAGAAAGCCGAAAAAAATGGAAACAGAAATAAATACGTTTTTGTAGTTTTTATATTTGCGCATTTAATTAAATATTTAATGAAGCATACATAATTCCGGGGGCGTGCTTAAAACGTGGACAATGGACGAAAATGCGAAATGCAAAAGCATCGCCCTAAGTCCCCTACCGAAAGGACCTCGTCGAATATCCTTCGAATGGCACGTAGGCAAACATTCCGGTGCCTGCCTCCCCGGAACCTGGAACCCGGTACCGGCCCCTTCGTGTTCAATGCGTCGGAATGCAAATATTTTCCACTATAATTGAAGCGCGACAAATGCGAATTGTGAACGAATGTGATGGCGATGGAGTAGCCGATTGCGAGGAGCCAGCCCAGAAGGGTATCCGACCAAAGTGGTACAACGACACGTATTTAATGCACATGCAATTCAATCATTCAATTTCGCGTGCAAATACCGATTTGTTCGCGCAATTTAAGCTGCGACATTTCAGGAGGAAGGAACGAAATTGTTTTTCAATTGATAAAAAATAATAAATAAATGCACGAATGCCAGCCGTGCTCATAATTGCAGTTGTGCGTAAAAAAATTAATGCATGCGAGTAAAATAATTACAACGCAGTAAATTGCAATGGCTAAGAGGATGGGGAAGCAATTGTCGCACATTAACCGCAGATGTGTTCGGACTGTTCAAGGATAATTGGGTGGATGGAGAGTGGGTGGTGTCAGGATTATGTATGGGTTCATCGATCCCCGGGTGAATGACAATTTCGGTTCACTTGTTCCAGCAAAATTAAGCAAGACAAAGGAACAACCCGAGTAAATACTTCATTCGTCCTCTCGCCTATATCCTGTCTCCATTTCTGCATTTTATCACTTTGTGGGTTTATACGAAAAGCATTAAATGAAAATTTAAATCGCCATTAAATTCGGTATTACATGGCCAAGGGAATTATGCCAGCCATCAATGAGATGGAGCCCGGTAGAGCCACACTACTTAAAAGTTCTTATTGAAATGTTGGTGATATGGTTGTCATAAATTAAAAGGAATAAACCCAACATTTAAATTAAAATAAATATACTTGTTTGTGTTTTCTTAGTGAACCGAAAGAGAAAACCAAAATATGTCATTGATATTTTTGTTTATTAAATATAAATAAACCACAGCCATGACTTAATTAGCATGAATTTTAAATACATAAATAAATAAAGCTAAATATTTATACTATTTATAATAGATAGAATAAATATGAAGCTTTAAATAAATAAGCTATGAACTTGGGCTAAAAACTAGCTAATTATTATATCAAATCACTTGATTTCATCATATGATAGCCGGTTTTATTATTAATTCTTAATCAGTAGATTATTTTCACTTCACAGGATGCCACTTTTCTCATTTTGTCTTTTTTTTTATCAACTCACCAGACACAAGAGTTTATAAATTTTGTCGCCTCACAGGAAGTGATGCCTTCAAGCCGCTTACACACAGTTGTTGGTGTGTGGTGTTGGTGTAAGTGTTGGTGTGTTTATATCGAAGCGCGCCAAAATGTATGCAATGCGAACTGTGGCTCTTGACTTGCGGGTCTGCGATTCGGGCCTCGACTGATGGACTGATGGCTGGTAATGTGATTAGTTGGCTCGTCTATCGATGCTAGTGTGTAAGAGTGTGTGTGTTGGGTTGGTAGAGGGGGTGGGGGGGACTTGCGAGTATATTTTAATTTAATTATGTCGCTCTCGTTTCAATTACGAAAAACCGCTCGCAGCGGCAACAAGAAACGCGAAGACACGCACTAATAAACAAAGGCCAACAATAACAGAACGTATCCGAGGGAAAACTAAAGGAAAATTAGTGTGTCGAATGAGTGGGAACGCACCAGCGAAATGCTCTGCTCTCCTTGCTCCTTTCTCCTTTCTCCTCGCCCGCCGCTTTCACTCTCTCTCTCTCTGCTTTCTTCTGTCTCGGTGTCTGTTTGCCTCGGCGTCCCAGACAGTGATGATGGTGCTCCGCTACTAAAATGCTGGCAATCGAATGCAACTGCCTCCCACAAGCGACTGAAATGTGCTGCATATGCCAAGGCGTCGCATGAGTCCTGCAGGAACGATTGGAATCGGAACATTGAGTGACTTTTGAGCGAGTGCAAGCTGCACTTACTGGAGCTGGAGCTCCAAGAAACGAGTGGAAACCAGACAACACCTGTACTATCCAGGTGGGTGGTTTGGGTCGGGCTTCCTCCTTTCTATTCTTTCTTTATCGCTACCGAAACCGGCCAGTCGAAATTTTAATTGGGTTTGCCCAACAACTTGCCGGGCACAAATGAATTCAATTGAACCGCCCGGCCGCATGGAGCTCATTAGGCGGGTGGGTGGCTCCAGAGGGTTGGAAATTATATCGAAAAGCCATAAAGTTCTAATGATTTCTTCCGTAGACGTCTACAGGGTAGTTGCAACTGCCTACAGGGCCGAGAAATACCTTTCTGGCCATCGGGTTGCATGTCCTGGCTCACAATTTTTACTCTCCACAATCATTATATCTCTTTTTATCAGAAAGGTAAATTAATTTCCATAATTGAGAGCAATTATGTTTTATTTTGATAGGTAGAATAAAAATTCAATAAAGCAAAGGCCTTTATTAAGTAGATGAAAATGTAGGTTTTATGTTAAATGAGGGAGTTTTCTTAAATAAAATAAACTATAGGCTTAATTAGTAATAGTTTTGGATATTTTTACTAAAAATTTATTAAAAAAGAACCTCTTAAAGTCATATTTTCTGCCCAAAAATCCCTATTATTTTAAGTTTCCCTGAATTCCTTCAAAAACTCACCCATCAGATATGCAGAAAACACAGAAAAGGTACAATCTAAGACTCCCAAAGGACAAATCAATTAGCTCGAGTGGATCTAAGCAAGGCATCCGGGTTGAAAAAACACTTTTCCTGGATGATGCACTTTACAAAATGGGTCTCGCCAACATTTGCCTGAAAACGCTCCCAAAAGATGTCACTCTCCGTTGGCAGACACACATTTGTTCGAGTGACGCGGCTTTTTGGGGAGTCACTGGTGGCCCCATCCTGCCCAGAATTCCGGCCAAAATCCCATGACAATGTCTGGCACTCGGACTCCGGCGATGACTTTTCCGCCGAGAGCACACCTGCTCGCATTAACATCACCAGCCGGGGCAATAAAGGCAAACTGCAACTGCAGCACACGCACTGCAATATGCAACAGTTGCAGACACGCAGGAAAAGTCATGGGAATCGCGGAGAGGGAGTGGGAATGGACCAGGACTACGGCCCAGCTGGGAGCCAAGGGTCAGGGGACGCACATTTGTAAGTAGTTGTGTAATCTATCCGTGAACGTCGCTTCCGTTTTGCATTTTATGTGCTTAACGCATCGTTTGCCTGGCGCAAATTGAGTTTCGGTGTTGTTGCCGCTGAAATATCTGCTCCTGCTCCTGTTCCCGGATGGATGGATGGCTGGATGAATGGATGCATGGATGGGTGGCTGAATGGGTGGATAGTTGAGTGAATGGATAGCCGGATGGCGGCAGTATATATCCTTTGCGAGCATGGTATTGCCGCCATTGATTGAGGGGGCGCTGCTGCCGTTTGACAGTATCCTTAGTATCCTTAGTCTTTATTATTCATCCATTTCCAGCTGCCATTGCCAGGCACGAACCACCGGCAAATTAAAACTTTTAGTTTAGCTCACTTAATTAGCAAAATGCTAAGATTCTGCTGCAACACGTAAAGTTCTTAAGAAGTTTGGGATTCTTAATTAATAGCAATTATTTCCTAAGTGAACTTATGATGCACTTTTATACCTTTGATTCAAAAGTTTTTGGTTTAAAACATAAGTGCTATTCATAATTGTTTTAAGAACCTGATTTTTATATATTTAAGAATGGAAATAATAGAATTTTTAATGGCTAGACAATAGCCAACATTTTTAAATGCTTTACGCAGGATATGACCATGTCCTGAACAGAAATGGAGGCGTCAGAGCGCAAGAAGCCTCCCAAATGCACGACAAAAATGCTTTTGATTTGTGTGCCATTCACACACACACCCACCCACACCCCCACCCACACACCCATGGCTTATTAGAATCCTGCGAGAGTGTGCGATCCAAAGTGCAACTAACAGGAGCAGATAGCAGACAGGCGAAGCGCCGCAAAATGCAATTTATGTGTGTGGAGCAGGTCCTGCACCCAAATTGTGAAATAGGAAGAGCGGGGTGGGTGCTTTAGTGGGTCTAATAGGATTGCGGCTGTAATTTTCTGATGGCCAGTTCGCCTATCTAGAATTGAAGCTCCGCAAAGGATATCGAATATCTTTTGTGACAAGTTGGGGGAACAAAAATAAACCTGGAACCAAATACCATTATATCATGCAGTTTTGTTAAGCAAAGAATAGGTATATTTTTTAATTTTTATAGCTTAAAAATAATTTATTTATTCATTACAACTTTGCTTTTCTTAAAAAGTGTAAAAATAAACGCTTAATTAGTCTCAGAATAAGTAGTATTATCCAAAATTTAAATTTTAACGGTCTATTAGATCAAAATAGGTCTTTTCTTTTCATCCCTTCTTATTTCTTTTAAGAAAAAAATAATAATATACCTAATATACATAAGAAATTTAAATGTAAGACTAAAATATATTTTTTAAATAATGGTAAAACCTAACTTTAATTAACATTAAAATTAAAGATTTTGTTTCCAAAGTGTTGCCAACTATTTCTAATTACCAAACTATCGATAACTTGAAGTTATCGGCTCTGCTTTTCTTTCCAACACTGTTCAAACATCTGGCCACACTAGCAGATGACGCTCAAATTTTAGCGGAAAAACTCAAAAAAAGAATAACAGCAACATAAACGTGTGTCCCGCAATAATTCCGCAGCTTTAAAAACAATTTAAAAAAGCAGATAAACTAAAGAAGATGCCACGCACCAAGGTACCAAAGAATTCGAAGCGCAATCGCGAAGTGGCCAACCGCGAGGAGAAGCTTCGTCTCTACGAACTGAAGCTGGAGTCCAGGCTAATGGAGATCGATTCGCTGGAGTCCAAATACTTGACCTTGGTGGATGAGCACATCAAGAAACTACAGGGACAGTTGCAACAAGAGCTGCGCGACATGAAAATGCCCGAGGCTCTGCTGCTCTTCGAAGAACTGGACCACTTTAGCGACTACAAGGCCAGCGACCAAACTCAACTGATCGCATCCTCGTCCACAGTCAGCAACACAACAGGCGGGACGGGTACAGGCAATCGCAATGACGAAGGTAGGCATGCACATTCTTATTATTTAAAGAGGAGGAGGTTTATGATAATTATTTCATAATATTGGCATAAAGGGCTTTATATTTTCACTGGTTCTTGGCTCTTTGACTAACTTATCTTTGCTTTCTAACCCCCACATTGCACACACTCATTGCACCCTGCACCCATCCATCCCCTGTCGCCCCAAATGTATCATCTAGGCTACCTTACAGAGGACAGCAGCCTGGGAGCCAGCGGCAGCAGCATGCTATCCGGGCCCATTGGCTCCATGATGCGATCTGCCAAGGCCATGCGTACACCGGGACCGCTGCACTCGGCTAGGGCGCGTCGGGCACGAAGGAGTCGGTCCGCTTGCGGGGAACTTAATGTCCTCCGCTCAGCGAAACCGCCACCAATCCCCAGCTGCAGCGGAGCCTCAAGCAACCGCTTGTCGCGGAGCAAGATGCGAACTCCGATGGCATCGCGGGCCAAGGCCTTCAGTGCCGATCGCACACCCTTGGTCCAGAAGCAAATGCGCAGCGGATCGCCCACCACTCCGCCGATGGCCTTTTTGCGTTATCCCAAGCCGGGTGAGATCGCTCTTTCCAAGTGCGGTAGTCCCATGGTGGCACAAGTGTAAGTTTTCAAGTTTTTTTGGAGAAACATCAAGATCTCATTGCTTTCCTCTCTAGAATGCCCGACAAGTTCGCCAATGTCAACATACCCATTCGGAACGGAGTCCTCAGTCTGCGGCCAAAGAAACTAGATGCTGACGAAGTTGAAGCGAATCTTCTAGAGAATCTGGACGAGGATACATTGAATCAGATCAAAACGCTGCACGAGAACTTGCAGATGATCGTGAACAAGGCCAACATGGTGGGGTTGAAATAGTTGCCAATTCATAAACTCGATTAGATAATTCACTATTCTTATATTTTAAGTATTTGTCGTTTAAGTTCTATTTTTGTACTACTTATATATTTTATTTTCAAATCATATATTGAAATTCTTGTAATGTAAACATAAGCTTAAATAAATGTTTGTCTGCAATAAGTGTAAATGAAATTCAAAATTAATGTTTTGGAAAAAAATAGACAAGCCATAAAATATATGGTGCTTTTAAAACTTATATTTCGCTTGCATTTATCTCCTTTCTTAGGCCATTTTGTTAACATATACTTGTATTTCCTGTATTCACATTTTATTGTAAATAAATAAATGTTACAAAGTAGCCTGAGGATAAGTAGTTTCAAGCTATAGTATCTAGAACCCTTCAGAGATAGAACCTAAAATGCCTCGTACGAAGGTTGTGAGACGTAAAGCCGATCGTTTAAAAGCCGATGCTGAGGAAAAGCTTCGCTTGGCCCAAATCAAGATCGATTCCGTCTTGGAGACAGTGGATGAGCTGGAGAAACGCGCCAAGCAAGAGGTGGACCACAAAATCAAGGTAATCCTCAGCAGGACTGACAAGAAGATACTGGACATGAAGTTGACTGATTTTTTAGCGCATCCTCTGGATCACTTTGAAGATTATCAGTTTCAGGGTGAGATTCAAGTCGTCCTCTATACCCAGTTACCTTAATGTGTCCCTTTTTCAGCTCCCACTGCCCCTCCTAGTCGCAGCCTGTCGATTGGCCGGCTGCGCAAGCGCACTCCTCGTATCCAACCGCAACGAGAGCTGGCCCAGTCGGTGGACAGAATTAGGACGCGCAGCTATGCCAAGAAAGAGATCTCCATGACCTTCCAGCGCTGGCCCCGTCCCGGAGAGCGAGTGCTCTCCACAGCAGGCAGCCCCCTGGCAGTGCAGGCCCATTCGGAACTCCATGCCGACGTGCACATCCCCACCAAGAAGGGCGTCATCACGGTGAAGCCGCACAAGATCAAGAACATACAACGGGAGGTGCTGATGGAAATGGACCAGAACACCCTCAACCAGGTGAAGACCCTGAACAACAACCTGGAAATGATAGTGGATATGGCCACCAAACTGGGAAAACTATAAACCTTGAATAAGATCGATTGGTTATCATAATTTTTTACGCTTATTTCGTTAATATTTTATTTAGTCTTTTTCATTTTCTCATTTTCAATGTATTTGTTCAGTTGTTAAACATTAAGTGAACGTGTCTGTTGTTCTTGTTGCACTTTCTTGTATAATTAATTAATAAATTTAATTACCATTATGCATATACATATATGTATCTATCGTTTTGTAAGTACAAACAGAGTGTACAGAATTTCATCCACTAATTTTAAATTTAATTCTTTAAACATTTTGCTATTGTGTCTTGCATGTGTGTTGTATGTATTTCGTACTTAGTTAAACTAAAGTAATTTTTTGTGTTTTATTTTTTGTCGTTTTTTTAAATTTAAAATCAATTGAAACTTCATTATTTCATTTCATTATTTTTGAATCCTTAGACAAAAGTTACATTTACACATATACAGAGTTTTGAATTTAAAAATTAGTGTTAATTAGTGTGTCTAGTAGAGTGCAATTTTTATTTTCTTTTTTGGTTTTTCCCCTTTATATAATGTGAAATGCAATAACTTGCAAGTTTTTGTGTGATTGTGTGGCGTATATATATATAGTTACAGAAAATACAGTACATAGCAAAAAGGTACATTTATATATAGACTTAAGATACTCTTCCATTTACCGAGCTACTCACAAGGACAACACATAAGGACAATACACGTAAACAGTGAGAGGTGACAGTGAACGAACAGTGACAGGTGACAACAACATAACACTCAGATTAATAACAATCATTGGGGCTGTATTTAGGTTTCTGGCAAAAATCTGTCTCTGGGATTAGGTTTTATACTCTTCTTTTTGTAGCTGTTAATTAAATATTTCAATCAAGCCAAAAACTTGCAATAAACAAGAACAATCTAATCGAGACTCTCACAATAAAGATTAAACAATTTGTAGTTCACTTTCAGTACAGTCTTCCCTCCAAAACATTTTCATCAATAATAATAATTATAATAAGGTATGAATATGTATAATAGCTCCAAGCGTTAAATGATATTATTTGAATTTGAACTGAAGTTTATAGCTGCGAAAAACTATCCAAAACCCTTATCCGGCGACTCTAACCTAACCTCTAACTTTCATCCATCATATCCGATTCCTATAAACGTTCCCTGAACGCATCTAACTACTCTAACCTCTCCACTAATCCTCCCGCTATTTGAAAATTCTTTTCAATTCATAATTATGGGCTTTATTTCGTCGTACGTTTTTCGGTCTTTTAACTTTTGTTTCCATTTTTGTTTTTTAACACAGCCAATCAACAATACCTCCAACCCTGTCCAACACTGGTTTCCGCTTCCGGTTCTCGCCATTTTCTCCCGTTGCCTGTACAGAGTGCAAACTAAATAATACGAATATTGAGTAGTTATAGTGTATTCCATATTCTGTGTGAGATTCTGCATGACTCTTGAAATATTTTATATTGCTCTCGGTCTGTTAATCTGTTGTGGATTTACTTGGTGTTCGTACAAATTTCTACTCATTATTTTTAAATACAAAATTGTGCTATTTTTTTTTTTTTTTGCTATTTTTCGTTTACAACTATTTTTTTGAGGCTGTTCTTTTTAGAATTCGTTATAACTTTTTAAATGCTAGTTAATATATTTGTTTTGTATTCCGTTATCGTATGTTTGGGCACTACTCATTGCGGTTCAGGGCATCTTTTTTTTTTTGTATTTTTAGTAAATAGTATTTTTATATTTTTTGTAATATTAATTTTTAACAAATCTTTGTAGGCATTATGCACGGGTACAGGGCGTTGCATTATTTGTTTTGTTATACTCGTTTCGATCATCCGGCTATAATCTTAAATCGTCAGTGAGTGATTTGGTACAAATTTTATGGTACTAGGTTGCATAAAAAATCAAATAAATTCCATTCTGTAATGATGTATGTACAATACAAACTCTCAGGACACCCGCTACTCAGATCTACCCGAAAAACTAATATATTTTTAAGGTGTTTTCAATGGCGAAACCAATTTGGTAAAAATGGGTAAAAAACAAGCTACCTTTTCGAATTCCATATCCAAAGCTCAAAACGAGCGCACTTGAAACTGGTTTAAACTAATTACTAAAATCTTATATATTTGATATATACAAAAATGTATGCGTAACTCGATCGATTAAGTGTGCCTGATAAGAGAAAAGCTTACCAAATGTTATATGCACTATATAAAATCGAAGTCCACCTTCCTTTTTTTTTTTACGTAAATATTTGTTGCCAAAGTTGCCAAGTTAGTTAGCGCTTAGAGTGTTAGATTACTTTCTTAATTCATGAATTTATACCTGTTGTAAATATTTGTTGTTTATTTTAAATATAGTCGAAATAAGTCAATATATTTCGTTATGCTTACAAATTAAATAATTTCATTAAATGCTTAAATTCATTAATGCACTTTATATGTACTTTTTGTGTTGCTGTGTGTGTGAAATTTGCTATATCCTTATCCCACATAAATATATATATATTTAGGTATAGGTATACTATATATATATATATGAATAACTTGCATTTAAAACTATTTATAGGTGTATATATATAATGCTAAATGCAGTATACTTGTGTATATTCATTGTTATTCATAAACTTTCCTGGTTCGAGGTTTTATCCGTATCCTTATCATAAAAAAAAACTAAGGGGAGTAACTATTTTTTATCTTTTGCCTTTTAAACTTGAATTTAATTGCATTAAATGTAGCCTCTTAATGAAGAACCCAATCCTAAGCTATTTATATGTTATGAGTGGCAATTGTGATTCAGCTAGCAGCTTTAAAATAATTTAATTTAATTATATATGTATTTACACCTCATCTTACTAGAATCCATTTATGTTCAATTTTCTTATAAATTTGTATTTTATCATATTTTCTTTTGAACTTAACGAGAGGTATTTCTATTTTCCCAAGTGTTAATATCGCCATTTTTTTGTCATTATATAATCCTTTATTCTTTTCTTTTTTTAGTCGTTGTTATTTTGTATTTTCAGCATAATAATTTGTTAAATAAACCAAAGATAGAAATAAATAAATAGAAATGTTTAAATATATTGTATGTAAATTTTTATTTAGGGCTTTGCGGTTTAAACAGTATTTTCATAAAAATAGAAACTAAATTTATTTCAATAATATTTGTATAGCATTTGTATTGTTTCCTCTTTAAAATAATATATTTATAACGATTGAACCCAACTTAATAGACTTAAAAGATTTAAACAAAATCAAAAATCAATAAAAAATTACATAATATAAAACGTGAAACGTTTTGCTTTGCTTTAGCAATTATACATACATATTATCGGATGTATTAGATTTAGTATATATATAATAGTTAATATAAAATGGATAAGATTACAAATTAGTTTAAACAAAACCTGTAAAATAGCCTTCACATGAAATTGCAACGCCAACGACTTTGCTTTGCGCGCTTTGCTTTCTCGCTTTGATATAAATGTATTTAAGATTAATTACAGTATATATTTAAACGAGCATTAACTAAATTATGAATTACATTTTAAGACGGGCGCAACTTAGCGAAATGATATAGTGAAAAATATGTACAATTATAGGGGGGGGGGGATTATTTTGTTTAGTGTCTGTTTTGGTAAAAATTGTGAAATAAACAAACAAGAAATGTTCCAAGATAAAGCAAAGCCTTTGGGGTCGAGGTCCTCGTGCCTTTGCAGCAACAAATTAGCAACATTTAGTATATAAAATTTAACAAATTATCACACTGAAAACAAATTCAACACTAATTTTAAATATACATGTGTGTTTTTGTGTGTTACATGTTTCATGTCTCGCATTCAAATATGTATACAATATTTAATCGCTTGTCATTATATCTAAAGCCTAGCAAATTGCAGCCGTTTGTCAACGCCTCTGCAATGGTTTACAAATTGTATTATGTTATTCTTTTTTTTAAATATACATATATATATATCATCAATTCAACAACACCTCGAAACACTCATCACTTAACCACATAATTATTTATGTTTTTTCTTCTTGTTTTTTTTGTATATATAGCTCTTAGAATTAGGCTTTATATTTAAACGTAATAAATATGCATTTCTTTTATCCTTTTTTTTTTCTTCAGCTTTATCGGTTTTTGAAAATATTTAACTATAGCGTATGTCTGGTAATTAAATGGTTTTTTTTTGCAATTTCTTTCAGACGAGGTTCCCATTTTTCTTTACAATTAATATTTGCTAGTATTATAAAATAAATATATATATATTTTTTATTTGTTTTGTTTTTCTTGTGGTTGTAATAGTGCTGCTAATATTTTAAATTAGATATACATGCTTCGGCTTTTCGTCCTACGATTTCCTATTATCCTGCGATATCTAGAGCCATAAATGCGTGCGCAAGTAGAGTTTTGGTTGTTCCTGATCCTTGGGTCCTAGGCCTACCCACCTTAGGGTCACCTCGTAGCACTGCTGGTGAAGAAGTCCGCTGTGGAATATAATTAAAAATATATATTTAAATTTAATTTTTTAATAAAAAAAAAGATACTTACGCGTCTCGAAGCTAAAGCCTATTGTTGGATCTGGCGGTGTGTTGAGCATGGAGTTGTTACTGACATTGCCGCTGCCCGTGGGCGTTACATTGCCCATGGCGTTTGTACTATTGGCCCCGCCCACAACTCCTCCGCCACCTCCTCCACTCACTGGTCCCTGCTGCAGTGGACTCTGGGGCGTCTGGCCGCGCTGCGCCACATTCCCACCGGCGTTGGCGCCTCCAGCGGCTGCCGCCTTCCTCACGCTGACCACCGCCCGGAGCTCCTGCTTGACGAAATCCGAACCACCGGCTACGCCGCCGCCACCGCCATTTCCAGCTGAAAGAGTCAGAGGTAGGGCATTGAGTAAAAGGACATTTAGAAGGAGGATCTACATAGAATATGGTTTAGTCACATGGGTTTTGGCTCAAATCTAGGACGTAAGACACAAAATAAACACAAAACATATAGACAACAAAATACAACATGAAACACAAAGGTCGGGGCAGACACAAGATCGGGATCGGATGGGGGTGGGGTGGGGTGTACTTCAATAAACTTAATAAGAACCTAAAGGACCAATTTATAATGTACATTTTATAATTTTCTAGCTCTCCCTTTAGTAGGTTTTCTCTAGAGGTTTCTCTAGGGAGTTTGTCTTCTTAAGTCTAGGGGGGAAGTACTAGGTTAATTGGGTGCTCCGCCTGGAACTATGTATATATAGGTATTATTTACAGCTCAGCCGACTTTTCTTGATGGGTTTTTTTTTTTTTTTTGGTTATTTACAATGATTGTACAGTTATACAAAGATATACACGCATATGTGTGGGTTAGGAGGTGTCGAGATGTCTGTGTTTTTTGTTCTTAAAGGATGCTCCCAAATTTCGAGTTGCTTTACGATGCGTGGCAATGGATGTATATAGCCATAGGTATACTATATATATTTATGTACAGAGATTTTGAAGGCATTTGTGTGATTTATACAGCGATCGCGTGAGAGTAGTAATGATAGTTTGAGGTGGTGGTTGAGATTTGAGATTTGAGAGAAGAGCACTCGGGCTTACCGGTCTGCGCCCGACCATAGAAATCATTTGGCTGCTGCTGCGACTGCCCGTAGCCGCCCAGGGGATTGCCGTAATTGGCGCCCCCGCCGCCGCCCAGGCCAATGATGCCATTGCCGCCGCCACTGCCCATACCGCCCACGCCCATCATCGCCGGATGGGGATGCGGATGTGGCGACATGCTCAGCCCGTTCATCAACTGTTGCTGCTGCTGATGTTGTTGCTGTTGTTGTTGCTGCTGTTGCTGTTGTTGCTGCTGCTGCTGGTTGCCGGCGGCGGCTGAGCTATCGGGATTGTTGTTGCCAACTGGTGAGGAGCCAAAGCGTGGCGAGCCTGTTTTGGTTAAGCGGTTTTTGGTTTTGGTTTTGGATTTGTTTCTCTTTTGGCTTCGATTTAAAACTAATTAAGATTATAGGGTATCGATTATCGAGTATCGTGTGTGTGTGTGGCATGTGTGTCAGTGTGGTTTTGTGTGTGTAAAGCTGTCTATGTATTTAGTAAATGGATTAAGGGGGCACTCGCTTAACGAGATAGATATCAGAGATCTAATCTAATCTATTACTCCCTTTTTATGGCTCCTACAACATTCCTAGTTGGCTTCTTGCCTCCAAAGTGCTTCCCATTCCCATCTCTTACCTGGCAGGTGTTGCGTGGCCTGCGGGACGCTGCCCTGGCGTTGCAGTCGCTGCAACTGCTGCTGCTGGAACACGTTGACGTTGCCGCCGTAGGGCGACTGCGGTCCACCGAAGCCCACACCCGAGCCGTCGGGCGTCGTGGACCCGCCACCGCCCTGACCCTGGAACGAGTTCTGGCGCTGCAGTGCCGCCGCTGCCGCTGCCGCTGGATTACCACCTGGTCCGACAGCTCCCGGTGAGTTCAGGCCGCGTCTCTGGTTCTGTTGGTATTGACGCGCATTATACGGACTCACGCCCTGCAGCCAGGACGTCAAGGAACGGAGTTAGTTGTGTGTCTTCTTAGAAGATCAAGTTCTCGGTCACTCACCTGCAGTTGGGCTATAAGCATGGGGTTGTGCTGCTGCAACGTCCTGCCCGCATTGCCGGCCGGCAACGGGCCACCTGGTCCACCGCCACCGCCTCCTCCACCGCCGCCGCCCCACTGCTGGGGACTGTTCTGCATTCCCGGGGACTGCATCCCTGAGTTGGATCCGAACGGCGTGTTGGAGCGTCCACCGTCACCCACCTGTTGCTGCTGTTGCTGGTAGGCCATCTGCTGCTGCTGGGCGTTGTTCTGCTGCTGCTGCTGTTGCTGTTGTTGGTTGAGCTGCTGCTGCTGCTGCGGCGAAAGACGCTGACCGGGCTGCGGGAACTGAGGGGCATAGCCTGCAATAAATCAAAGAAGTTAAGAAAGCTCTCCGAAGATCTCTGAAGGTCAGGGAATCCTAACCTTGATTGGGCTGCGGACTGTAGGGTGTGCTGAGGCCAGGACTGAGCTGCTGCTGTATCAGCGCCTGAGCAAAGTTCGGGCTGAGCTGGGCGTCCGAGGGCAGGTTGGTGCGCGACAGGGTCACGTTCGGGGCCACCGTCGTGTTCATCAGCGAGTTGATGTTGTTGAGGCCCGCATTGATCCCAGCTGGAAAGATATATAGTTATATTGGAACACCTTTCTTATAAAAATGACTACTTACTGGCATTCTCTGGGACGAGTAGCTGCTGCTTCTGTTGCTGCTGCAGCAGACGCTCCTTCTGCTGGGCTGCCGCCAGCTGCTGCTGCTGCCGCATGTTGCGCAACTGCTGCTGGGCGGGAAGCACTACCCCGCCCGGAGTGGCCACCGCATTCATGGGCCCGCGGCCACGTGCCGGATACATCGGTGGCGGTCGCTGGAAGCCCTGGTTGCGCATCGCCTCCAGGCGCTGCATGATGTGCTGCTGGTTCTGTTGTTGCTGCTGCTGCTGCTGGTGCATGCCCATCATGCCCGGATAGGCGGGCGGTTGCTGGAGATGCTGCTGCTGCTGCTGCTGCCGCTGCTGCTGTTGCTGGGCAACCTGCATGGCCAGCAGCTGCTGCTGTTGTTGTTGCTGCTGTTGCTGCTGCTGGGTCATCATGAGGTGCTGGTTCGGATCGTTGCCAAAGGCAGCCGACTCCACATCCATTAGCGACTTCTGGATGTCGCTGATGGCCGAGGCAGCCGAGGGTGCATTGGTCACGATGGGCGTGTCATCCGTATAATAGTCCATGACGCTGTCCAACAGCTTGGACAACTCCGAGTCGCCGTCGCCCGGAAAGACCGCTGCTGCCGCCGCTGCAGCCGCCGCAGCCGATGAAGTGGAGGCCGCTGTGGTAATTGAGGTAGTTGCTGTGGTCGCCAGCTGCTGCTGCTGCTGTTGGAAGGCCAGCTGCGGCGGCTGGAGCTGCTGCTGTTGCTGGCTGAGGTAGACATCGTTTGGCTGCTGCTGCTGCTGTGCAGGATTGCTGGCATTGTGTTGCTGTTGCTGCTGTTGTTGTTGTTGCTGTTGCTGCTTGCGGTTGCGATTGGCGGCCGCCTTGGGTCCAGTACTGCCGGCACTGATCAGGTTGCCGGGAGCGGCCAGCGTACTGCTCACCGTGGAGCTGGTTATGTCCGGCAGCGTCTTCACCTGCAGCGGCTGCTCGGGAGGGGGGGCTTTGGGTAACTTTGGCGGATTCTGCAGCAACTTGGCCAGCATTTTGTTTTGGGTGCAGAGCTTGCTCGGCTTGTCCTCCGACCGCTTGGCCGAGATGTCGTCGTCGGGCTCGTTGAGCGATCTTTTGCGGCTCAGCGGATCGCTCTGGATCTTCAGCATGGCCTTAAGATCCTCGTTGCTCATGTTCCCGCTGGCATTGGGTCTGTGCATCCCGTGACTGCCGCCATCAGGGTTCTTCAGCTGGCGCATCAGTTCGCTCTGCCGGGAGTTGTTCATGGAGCCAGGACCGCCACCAGATCCGTTGCCATCTTCGTCCTCCGTCTTTTCGTTCAGCAGCTGCTTGAAATATTAAGAATTTTAGAAATAAATCCTCTCATGGATGGATGATGAATGACTTACCTTGAGCAGCATAGGGTTCTGGGAGTTGCCGGCCTTGTGGAGCAGGGAGGAGTTCGGTCCACCGCGTCCCATTGAGCCCATCGGCCCGAACATGCCCATTCCGCCCGACTGGCCGCCCATCTTGAAGCTTCCGCCGCCCAGCTTCTCATCATCACTGCCCTCCGGCTTGAAGTACTGCAACGAATCTTAAGATTAACCCAAATCCTTGAAAAAGTATCCCTCCGACTCACCTTCTCGTCGTCGCTCAGTCCTCCGAGTCCGCCCATGCTTTGTGACTTGGTCAGCAGGTGGCGCAACCGCTCCGAGGACTCCTGTTGCTGCTGCTGGGGTGGCGTCTGCTGCTGTTGTTGTTGTTGCTGCGACAACAACAAACCACCCACTCCATTGGGCAGCCCACCGCCCATCAAGGTGTTGTTGGTGTTGCCGCTACCGTTGTTGTTGCCCTGCTGCATCTGCTGTTGTTGTTGCTGCTGCTGTTGTTGTTGTTGGACATCCTTCTCCGGCTTCACATCGCCCGCCTCAAAGGATTGGAAGTTGAAGCCGTAGTTGCCACCGCCGGCGCTGGCATTCGACTGGGGCGACGGCAGGCTGGCGGCGGAGTGCGAGGAGAGCTGGTAGGGCGTGGCCGGGGAGGCGCACACGGCCGGACTGAAGCCGTGTCCGGAGGGCGGACGCGGTGTGCTGACCGGTGTGGCCACCGAGGCCCGCGAGTTGGGCCGCGAATCCGTCCAGGCTCCCACGCCGCCGCTGGGATCCATGTCGAATGAGGAATGTGCTGCAATATCGAATTCGAAGGTGTCGCTCCCGAAGAAGCCGTGCTCCCCGGGAGCCGGCGACGCCGTAAACGCGTTCACCAACGCATTCGCCGACGAACTGGCCGAGGAGCTGGCGCCCGACCGCTGCTGCTGCTGTTGCTGCTGCAGCCCGCTGCCGTTGATGATCGCGCTGCTCATCAGGGGTCCGCCCACACTCGTGGTCTGCGTGCTGTTGCCGCCGCCTCCTTGCTGGCCGCCGCCCACGAGTCCGCCCAGCAGATGGGTGGGTAGCATGCCGGAGGCCGGCGAGGAGGAGGACCCGGAGCCAGAGCCAGATCCCGCGCCCCCGTGCAGTCCGTCCATTGACAGGCTGCTCAGCAGGGAGCTGGCCAGCGAGGGACCCGGCGACATGGCGCACAGTTGACCCAACCCCAGGCCACCGCCTGCTCCTCCCGAGCCCGTGTTGTTGCTGTTCATGTCGTTCTCGGAGTTCAGCAGCGTCTGCACGGACATGATGAAGTCCTCCTCGCCGGGCGTCTGGTTGAGGAACAGTCTCGAGTTGGCCTTCACATGCACATAGACGTCGGGCGCTCCCAGTCGCAGCCGGAACGGACGCGACACCACATTGGGTATGTGCAGGGCCGAGGGTCTCGTTCCCCCCGAGCCGGGGGAATGGGCGCTGGCCGAGTCCTGGATGTCACGGAGATGCGACTTCAGGGTGGACAGGTCGTGCGGATGGCAGAGATCCTGCCACAGGCGACCCACCCACGTCTGGAGGTGCTGCTTGAACGGCTCCCGCAGAGCCGTCGGATCGAGGCTGAGTATTTTGCCGTGAATGTCCAGCTTGAAGGTCATCTGCTCGATCGGCTGCTGCTGCACGTGCTGTTGCATGTTGATCTCCAGCGGCGACTCATCCTCGGGTCGGGTAATCAGGCACAGCACAGAGCTGCTGGCATCCGCATCGTCTACAGGAGAGGAGAGGTCAGAAAGGATAATAAAATAGCCAAAATGTAGACTCACCTTTGACAGGAGCTGCTATGAGGACCACCTCCTCGTACTTGTCCTGCTGGCCGGACTGGCGCAGTGGCTTCTGCTCCAGACCTGGCTCGCAGTTCGACGACGTCTGGGTGGCCGTTCGCGTGTCCTTGACTAGCATGCGCACCTTGGTGGAAATGCTGCGCTTCGACTTGCCGCCCCCCGATCCGCCACCACCTCCACCGCCTCCTCCGGCACCTCCGCCGGAGCTGGAATTTGAGCCCGCCGAGTGTTGAGACGCATTGCCGTTGTTCAGCTCATCGAGATCACCCCAGCCCGTGGGACCGCCACCTCCTACTCCACTACTGCCGCCCGGACCCGAGTTGCTGTTGTTGTTGGAACTGCTCCCGCCACCGTTTGGATTGCTGTACATATTGTTGATGATCGGCTCTAGCTTGGCGTGATCCCCGTGATAGAGGTACATGTAGAGCGGCTGGTGGTAGAGCTCCTGCTTCTCATAGCCGATCAGCTCGCGGATGTTCTGGGTGCAGGACTCAATGATGCCGTTGGCGTTCACCTGCAACAGGACCCAACCCACGCCACTGATATAGTGCTCGAGTGCCTCAAAGTATGCCGATATCTCGGGCACTTGGCCGAGGAGTAGCGATGGTTCCGGATGCGGTGGCTCCGTGGAGGAGACCTCACCCTGTTGCACCGGATGGATTGAACAGTTGTCAGTGGCGCAGCGGGTGCAGCGTGTTGAGGTTGCTTGTGGTTTGCTGGTGTTGTTGTTGTTGTTATTATTGTTATTGTTGCTATTCGTATTGTTGTTGTTGGTCGTTGTCGTGGAGTTGTTGTTAGTCGACGTGGAGGATATATCACGATTTTGGCCCTTGTCACAGATCTCACGGTACTGGAAAATAAATCAAAGAAGTTTTTAATAAAAAGAAAGGGTATACAAAGTTCGTAGTAAAGTACAGTTAAGGGTTAAGATGAAGAATAGGTTCCAGGGATTGTAGTGGAAGCTTAAACCACTAAAGTATGCTACACTTTTTGAAAGCCAGACACTGCATCCTTTGAGGTTTCTTTATGGCACATTTAAGATTCCATTATGAATATATATCTTGATCTTAATGTGTCACCTCTCCTCCGATCTCTACGTGACCAGCCTTATAGCCACTCATCGTCTTTATCGGAGATCGGAGCTGATCATGAAACTTCCATTCATATCGTGACCACTTCGGTGATGATGCGGAAGCGTCTGGACAGAACTCTGGATGCAGATTATGACACACTGCGACAGCGGCGACAGTAATAATAATTATTATTATAGCACGAAGATCGGCACACTTTGTTGGTCAGTGATAGGGGGGAGGGGCAAGTCCCAGAATAAGGCTGGGAGTGTAATAAAAAATAAACACAATTGACACAATGGGGAGTGCAATAAACCGCATTTCATCACACACGCTGACTGTATGTATGTGTGTGTGAGTGTGTGTGTGTTGGTGTTCTATGTGTGTTTGTATTATTTTTACTCCGCCACGCAAAAAAAAAATTGGCGCGCTCGTTTGAGTCGTTTCCCAAAAAAAAAGTCATTGACATTCGTGACAAAAAAAAAACCAAAACAAACACATGCGTAAATTATTTTTATATTATTAGTTATTCCATTATCCTATGAGTTTCTAGCCCAACCACCCACTGCTCCCACTCTCACTCTCTCGCACATATGAGAGGGCGGAGAGGGGGCTGGCTTCAAGGTCAGTCAACTTCAACTTCGCGTGGACAAATGTCAATGGCATTTCACATTGTTTTGGTTTGCTGCCGCCTCCTATACTATTATTTATTTATTTATTTTGGTTTTTAGGGTATTGGCCAGGCCTAGACTAGAATCTGACTCAACTAGGTGCCAAGCTCATCAAGGAATTACTCACAAAAATCACAAAAAATCACAGAAAAACGGAAAACAGAACACAGAACGTTCGCTCAGTCACAAAGTTGCCGAAATACTAAGCACACATTTTTTTAATGCAATTGTTGTTCGCAAAAAAATAAAAAATACAAAAAATAAACAACAAAAAAATCAAGCAACAACAAAGACCAACAACAGCAACAAGAATACCGCCAGAGCTTCGCGCTCTCTCGCTATCTCTCAATGGCAATGGCGGGCGCACTCTCTTTGCTCTCTTCTCCAGTTTTGTTTACCGGCTGGATGAGAGTGTGTGCGTGCGTTATCACACACAGCGTGCACCTTGTGGGGGGAGCCATGCAGCCTGTCTTAGTGTATGTGTGGGTGTGTGTGGGAGCGAGTGAAACAACAATAAAGAATGAAACGCAATCGCAACTATGTGAAATGGCGACGAGGTGCGACGTCATCGCCCCAAAAGCAAAAGCATTTGAGAAAGCCATTCAGTTCGTTGATCTCAGAAAGAGAGCAAGCTTTTTGGAAGGAATCTCTCGAATGTATGTCTGTGTGTTTGTGTGTGTGACCAGGAAAAGTTGTTTCACACGAATATTGGGGTGAAGGCACTCCGAAAAAAAATATCAGTCAAATGATAAAGTAAACACACAACAACAAAGGCAGCCAACGGTAGCTGCTACAACAACAATAAACACACACAAAGAGCAGCGCGTGCAGTGTCGAAAATGTTGAAAACGTGTCTGGCTTTATCTCATCTCCCAGCCAGCCAGCCCCCTACAGACCCTGACCCTCCAGATAGTCCTGTCTCTCATTTTTGGCGGGCTCTGGCCTTATAGATTTCCTCCAAAATGATCACATCAGGTAAACGATATGCCAGACAGCAGCTGTGCCTGGGCGAAAAAAAGGGGGTTTGTCAACACCATCAGAGGAGGGGTATAAAGCTCGAAATTAAATTAATTAAGACGGTAGAAACCCACTGATATATTCCTGTTAAAAGAAGAATTTTAACTGACATGCCATGCTTTCCTTTTTTTAATTGGTTTCTAAATATGTAGTTCTATTTAAAAATAAGCACTTTATCTATTTTAAGATTTGAAATACTTTTGTAGCCATATTTTTAATCAAGACAGTTCTAAAAATAAACCAAAAACACTCGCACTCGGTTCGAACCCTATCACCGATAACAGGTGAGTGATGGCCGGCCCATGAGTAGAGCAGTCGAGAGTACCGCTAACAAGTGGCGCCGTGGCTTAGTTGGTTAAAGCGCCTGTCTAGTAAACAGGAGATCGTGAGTTCGAATCTCGCCGGGGCCTTTCCAAAGAGGAATATTATTTTTTTTTAATCAAATAATTAAATTTTACTTTTTTTCCAACACAATAACTAGATTAAGTCCCTGTCCATCAATTGGATTAGTGGCAGGATAACCCAACGAAGGACTCTCATTAAGGGAAAAGCCAACATGACACCAGAGCGTTTAATTGAATTTATTTACTGATGTATGAGCTTGTTGTACCCTTTAATTGCATTTCCCCCTGTACTTGTATTACAAAATAAAATTATGTATTTTGTATTTCGGTGTTGGGGCTCTCTCTCTGCGGCGTATTTCATTTAAAAATCCATTTGTGGTTTTTTTTGGATGTTCAGCAAAGCGTGGCGCTTGGCTCAAAAATAATTTGCATAATAAAGTGCTTAGGCTACCTGAAACCAATAAAAGAAATACCTAAAACAACATAAAGCCGCTGGCCAGGTCGGGTCGGGTCGATTGAAACATAAGTAAATTTATGTAAATTAAATAAAAATATTAATTAAATTGTGATGCGATGTGGCAAAAAAAAAATGACGTCAGCCAACTCTTCATTTTCGGCCATGTTCCGCCAGCATTTTTGCACCTCTTGGCTGGTAGTACTGGTAAGCTTCTTTCTGGCTAAGCTTTTAATTGCTTTTTAATTGGAACGCGTTTTTTTTTTGTTGGCTCGACCCTAGAAGCTGCATGGAAATTACATTGGGGAATTTCTCAAGCCAATGGTTTCGGGTTGTAATTGATCATTTGGTATTCCGGGCAGGCGGCCACTGGAATCGACTGGTCAAGTCCATTCCCTGGGTGTTAAAACAACTTGTATTGCTTTCAAGATTGGGGTTTATGAGTTTCGTTTGATGGGGGGTCTGGGTGGGTAATTAACTAAAGATGACTGGTGTCTTACCGTTCGAACTACTTGGTTTAGTATAGCCGCCTTGTCCGGTTTCGTTGAGGTCATATCGCCACGCTTGTTCAGCGTTAATATCTCCGACAGCTGCTCGATATAGCCATTTTCCGCCTCGCGACGCCGCTTCTCATTGTTGCACTTGTTGATTTGAGATTGTGGCTAAAAATAAAATAGTTAAAATTAATAATTAAACTAGTCTTAGTTAAGAGAAAGTCTATCTGGCGGGCCTTCCCCTTCAAAATTAAAAACTCACCAGATTGACCTTTGAATCCGTCTTGCGTCGTATCTTCCGGCCGGGCGTCGCTGAGTTCGCAGAGCTGGCTGAGATCGGCGATGCCACCGCATTCATAATGGCGGCCGATCGCTGCAGCGCTGCTGCAATGTTTGCCGGATGTGCCGCGGCACTAGCCGCTGCCTTATTTTGGATAGAATGGTGCGAGTTGAGGTGTTGCTGCTGTTGCTGCTGCTGATGTTGCTGGTAGGCCAATTGTTGTTGCTGTTGCTGGTGTTGTTGCTGTTGCTGCTGCTGCTGGAGTGTAAGCGCCGCTGCTGTGGTGGCTCCTGCCACGCCCCCAGCACCAGCTCCGCCTCCACTGGCTGCCGTCGCGCGCTGCAATGGATGCGTGCCGAGTGCCAGTCCGCGATGCAATCCGCTCAGCAAGTTGCCACCAATGCCGCCCGCGGCCGAAGAGATTGTAACGGCTGCTGTGGCAGCGGCCGGTGATGATCGTGGCAGGTTGCAGACCGAAATGTTGCTGCTGCTGTTGCTGTACTTGTTGTTGCCACCAATGGAATTATTGATGCTGCTGCTGTTTGAGGTCGCTGGATTTGCTGTACCTGAGGCCCAATGATCTGGTAAGTCACTTGGGCTAAGCCTGAAAATATTAAAAATTAAAAATATTAAAAATATTCCTCATAATATATGGTATATGGTTTTATTTCCTTCTAGAACATGTTTAATTTCTAAAAAAAAGTTCATATATCTTAACTAAGGCATACTAGCCCCTAGCCTTGTTTTTTTTTGGGCTTTGTGGTTCAACCTCGTTTGCTTATCAAAATGCCAAATTCCCAGAGTTCTTTGTATTTTCTATACATTTGATTGCCAGCCTGGGCCTGTGGCTAATGTACTGCCTTGATTACACTTTATTGTCTAATTAATTAGCATTTCAAGAACCCCAGTAGGAGCGACAATAAAAGCTGTTTTTGTGGTTAATTTCGACTGTCGAGTGGCTAAGTATCTCTACAAAAGGTTACAAATGTATTTATTATTTCGGAGATTTTCTTTCGGAAATCTAAACTATTTCCACCACACGCATTCCTTCTGAAATTCCTCCAGCGGAATGTGACATCTTCATTTTGTTATCCTGTGGCAGCCGTGGCACTTCAAAGGATACGCACATATTTCGGCTCTTGTTTTCCGCACAAACTTAATCATTTGTTAGCCGGGATTTTAACAAGTATTTCTGGGAAGCTGGTGACCCAGAGCATCGCCTCGGGTTGCCACCGCAACGTGAGTCAAATTAATGTTGTCAGCTTTTGACTGCCATGGATCCCCGAGAAGCCGGTTTAGAACCCCGGACTTCAAGTGGTCATCATGGCCATTACTCTTGCTGTTGTCTCCCCTCCATCCTTCGCTTCACCTTCATTTGGGTCGCTTTCATGTCAGTTTTCATTTGGTTACGTGATTAATTGTTTACTTTATTTGCTTAAAGTGCGGAATAAATTTTATTTTTGGCATTTTGAGTGACACTCGAGAGTGACTTTTGCGCAGGTAACGGAAATTTAAATCAAAAGAATAAACCCAGTTCTTCAATTCGTTTTGCATTAAAACTATAATTTTGCATTTCGCATTCGCGGAGTTCATTTAACCAGTTGAGCGTGAAACGGAGGAGGAGCTCCCAGAGCTCTCGAGGACCACCCTCGGAGTGGCAACTGCTTCTTATTCTTTTTCCCTTTTTTTTTTAATTACATTATATGCATAATGAAGACGACCCCAGAGATTGGGGGATAGGTAACTGGGAACTGAACAAAAAAAAGAAGAAATAATTACAGGCAACTGGACATGATAGGGAGATGGAATCAAGCCAGAGGAGGAAAGGCCACAAAAACCAAGAGGGAGGGCATGGTTTTTATTTAAAACCGAGGCATCGATTACTCTGCCGTACAATTTTTAAGAATTTTTGATTTTTCATCAACATAAATATTTGTTTTCTTAACAAGAAAGTAAAGCTGCCTTCGGGCGGAGCCGTTTTCACCTATAAGGCCCACAGTGATGGCTATATCTTCCCCAATTCTCATCCGATTCTCAACCGGAATACCTAAAACGATTTCTGGATCGATTCTCCACCATTCTGCATCAAAATCCTGAGACAAAATATTTTTTAGATTTTTTGTCCATTTTTCGTGATGGGATCCCTTGAAAATGGGGTTTTCCTCTATAGAGTCCACCGGGATGGCTGTATCTTCCCTAATTCTCATCCGATTCTCAAGCGGAGTACCTTAAACGATTTCTGGACCGATTCTCTACCATTCTGCATCAAAATCCAGAGACAAAATATTTTTTAGATTTTTTGTCCATTTTTGTGATGGGACCCCTTGAAAATGGGGTTTTCCCCTATAGGGTCCACGGTGATGGCTATATCTTCCCCAATTCTCATCCGATTCTCAAGCGGAATACCTTAAACGATTTCTGGGCCGATTCTCCACCATTCTGCATCAAAATCCTGAGAAAAAATATTTTTTAGATTTTTTGTCCATTTTTCGTGATGGGACCCCTTGAAAATGGGGTTTTCCCCTATAGAGTCCACCGGGATGGCTGTATCTTCCCTAATTCTCATCCGATTCTCAAGCGGAATGCCTTAAACGATTTCTGGACCGATTCTCCAGCATTCTGCATCAAAATCCTGAGACAACATATTTTTTAGATTTTTTGTCCATTTTTCGTGATGGGACCCCTTGAAAATGGGGTTTTCCCCTATAGAGTCCACCGGGATGGCTGTATCTTCCCTAATTCTCATCCGATTCTCAAGCGGAATGCCTTAAACGATTTCTGGACCGATTCTCCAGCATTCTGCATCAAAATCCTGAGACAAAATATTTTTTAGATTTTTTGTCAATTTTTCGTGATGGGATCCCTTGAAAATGGGGTTTTCCTCTATAGAGTCCACCGGGATGGCTGTATCTTCCCTAATTCTCATCCGATTCTCAAGCGGAATACCTTAAAGGATTTCGGAATCGATTCTCCACCATTCTGCATCAAAATCCTGAGACAAAATATTTTTTAGATTTTTTGTCCATTTTTCGTGATGGGATCCCTTTAAAATGGGGTTTTCCCCTATAGAGTCCACCGGGATGGCTATATCTTCCCTAATTCTCATTCGATTCTCAAGCGGAATGCCTTAAACGATTTCTGGACCGATTCTCCAGCATTCTGCATCAAAATCCTGAGACAAAATATTTTTTAGATTTTTTGTCCATTTTTCGGGATGGGATCCCTTGAAAATGGGGTTTTCCCCTATAGGGCCCGCAGGGATGGCTATATCTTCCCCAATAAACTCAGGAGGTGATCCTTATCTAAAAAAAAATATGCCTAATAGGATAATACCCTCTGCAAGGGTATAAAAACGGGCATTTGTTTTTGTAACAAACCATTAAAGTTACTTAAAGTGCGCCTTTTATTGCACTGGGCTGTTGGCCAAAATGAGACTGCAATGGGCGCAAAAATGAGTGACGTTCGCTTATTTTTTTCTCTTTCTCTTCCGTGGTCCCCCATTCTCTCTTCTCCCAGTTCTCTTTTCACTGACAAGCGCAATAATTGTGCGAATTCTTTTTGCTGCTGCTTCTGGTTCTTGTTGTTGGCTATTTTGACAGGGCGACACTTAAATGTGGCAGCCCACCATGATCATAATCATCCTCGGCAGTCTGGTCCTATTCTCTATTCGGCTCCACTCTCGTCACACAGGGCGTATGATTGACGCGCTTAATTAAGGCAACCATGGAAGAGCCATCGCAGAGCTCTCGTAGAGGCAGCGAATTTAATTAAATTACAATTAATGCAGCAAGTCAGTTGACTTATTTACGCTATTGCCACTGGCTTTGTTATTTTTCTTATATTTATTTTTTTGTTGGACTTATCAATTTGCACTTTGCCGCTTGGGCTTTCAATCTCGCAAGCTTCTCTGTATGGCTATTTTCGCAATTTATCGTCACGAGCTAAGGGAAGATTCGAGAGTATTTATAGGAAAAAAAGAAAATAATTGCCAAGAGACTGGCTTGATATGAATACCTTCCTCTGAGTTAAAGATAAACTAAATTAATGGTCATACTAATCCTCTTAATCACTGCCTACTTTAAGCTTCAATAATATCACCGACTTGTGAAATAAAAATTCCATTGAATTGAAATTAAAGTCTGTCAGAAACAGCCATTCCCTGAATTACTCTTTGATGATTAATTTGCTTTTGAATGGCACAAACAACCCACTTGCCAAAGCCGTTCCATGAATCACATTTTGGCCCCCAAAACAGAATCAGAGTGTGGCTAAAACAAATTACTCATTACACCTAATATGTTGAATATTATGTCGAGCAGAGCTTTCTTGGCAATATGTATCTCCAGAAGTAGAGCTTTGGACAAATAGAGTCACGATTCACGTGATGAATATGATTATTATTATGGGGTAACTGTATACCTGACATAACAAACCATCACATCACTCATACGCAGCGTGTGCCGGAGGAGCCAAGAAACCCTTAAGCTTGCTTTAAAATTTGTTTAGGTTTTCGGGGATAGGCCTACGTGATTTTCAGCGTGTCGCTTCCAACTTGAAATTTGGAATTCAAAGTTTATTATGCAAAGAAAAAAAGATCTCGACTTGCATTTGTAAGTAACTGAAATTTTTTGGACAAGAATGTCTAATAAAATATTCATTTTACCCGCATTCCTTTGTGAGTCAGAGTCAGTCGCTTTATTTATTTCCGCAAATTAAAAAGTATCCTTGACATCAATCTGGGTTTAAAATTACCCCCACAACTACGAACAAATTTGTAAATATTTATTGTTTGTTTTTGGCGGCTGTTTTGCTGGAGTTTCTTTGGAATTTGAATGACAAGTTGGCCCGAAAAGCTGAATCATTCTGACAAAATCAAAAATATATGCGGGTAAGGCTTTCGCATAAGGTCGGTTAAAGTTTTGAGGGAATCCCAAGGGTGTACATTAATTATAGAACTTAATTAATTATGAAATGTAGTAATATCTCTTAGCACCCCTGCTTAACCCCCAAAGTGCCACTAAATCCCCTCAATTTAAATCGTTGATTTGTGGCTTAACGTGTGAGCTTTTGTGGAGCTGTCTCGGCTGAGTCTCTGCCCAGAGCACTTGTCTAAGCTGAGCCAACTAAGTCTAGTCTTGTCTAGCTGACATGCCCCCTCCTCGCCAGGGGCAACCTCATTTGCTCAGCTGCTTTTGTGTGGGTAAGCCTGCATTTTTAGCAAACTAATTGTGTGAATAAAACATATGTTCGGTTCAGGTCTCTTCTCACCCAGTCACAGACAGAGACAGAGACACAATCTCTACCCATCTCACTCCCACAGTGGGGCCTCTCTCGGCTACAGTCATTGCTACAAATAATAAAGTGGGTCATGGATGAAAGAAAAAGCGTTTTATAAAGTGGGTCATGAATTTTGTTTCACTCACGTTCAAGTGTATTTCGATTGCCGCTGCCGCTAGTTGTTGTTTTTATTGCGGACTTGGGGCTGGCTGGTTGCTGATTTTATTATATACACGAATATATATCTTTCTATATAGACTGATTGTTGCAGAAAAGCATAGTCAGGTTGATATTTGATAAATTGTATGATTCAGGTTTTGTCTATATTTCTGCCAGAGTGGGGAAGTTTATGTTTATTTTCATATTATTTTTTGACTTTGAAAATAGTGCTTGTGGGTCATAATTTTAACGATCCAATTTAAAATATATAAACAGCAACATACGCTGTCATGTGTTTAGTTTCATTTTTTATATACAAGTTGAATAATTATTTTCAACTTCATGAATCAGAGTCAATCGTGCAAGTCAATTAATTGGCATTGATTTATGTGACACATACTTAAATTATTTTTATTTATTTTTTTATTATCTCTTTCGCATTGTGTGCGTTTAGCCACTTTAATTGCCCCATCAACGAGGAGGCCCCCAAAGAAAGACGGCCCGCCGCAAGAGAGCGGCGCAAGACGCGTGCCATCTGCTACACTTTCACTGACTAATTGCCAACTCAGGCATTGACAGTTTTCACTTTCCATTCAGCGCCATCCAAATAGCCACACAGCCAGTTGTAAAATGGCTACAAAAAATAACTATGCGAAAGGCGAACCAATTTGTGCAATAAAAACATAAATAAATGCTTTTTAATTGAAGAACTATTAGATGATATTTAAGTGATTGTAACAAGAGAGGATTTTTTAAAAATCCTGAATAATATTTTATTATTATCTACATATATATTTTTTTATGGTTTTTGAAAATTTAAACTCAATCTGATATATATTTCAGGAGTTATACACTAATTTCTATGTCCATGTTGGAGTGCTTTTTGGACTCTCAAGTCAAGAGTTTCTGAAGTCTGGAGTGATCTCGATTTCTCTAAAATAGATTGTCAGAATTTTTACAGCATTTTTTTAAATATATTCCCCGGATAAGGAACAAAAACATTTATTTTAAAACAAATTATTACTATTTTTTCAACATTTTATGCTAAAAAGTTTCAGCAGAAATCAAAGTGTTGTTTTTAAAGTCAGGCCATTTTGTAAAAAATCTAAAAAAGTGTAATAAGTACATTATTTTACATAAGCGAAATGCTTTTATCTTTTTAAAAGAAGCTTCTATTTAGGTAAATAATATTTGTTATATTAAAGTTTAAATTTTCTTATTAACAAAATTCTAAAAATGCCATTCCTTGAGTCACTATAGTATAGTCCCTTGGGGAATTTAAAATAATTCATTTAATTTTTAATTCAAGAGTCTTGAAAATATTTTCTTGCAGAAATACCCAATAAATAGTTCGATTTAAGCCTAATAGTCTCACTTTATAGTTTAAGCCCATTTAGGTATATCTGTAATCCTGTTTTGATTGGTTCCGCTGCTCATTTCCCATGCAATTCAGTTGATTCGCATTTTGCAGAGCCCCCGAGGCCCGAAGCTATTAAATAACAACTGTAACTGAATGATTCAATAGACAGTAACTACAGCAATCTATGGTTGATAGCATCTAATGAGCGGTCTAGCGACTATACCCCTACCTCTGCCTGTTTTTTAACCTAGAAGTCTCTCTTTCCGGCACATTTTTTTTTTTTTTTTCCCTCTGTAGCTCTGTCTCGTTTCTGAGTATTACACCTGCTGACTGACTGAATGCACTTTGCTCGGTTGCCGTTGTGCTGAAATAATGTCAGTGGGTCAGAGTCGATTTAGCATTTCGTAGTCGTTGTAGTTGTTCTCATGGCAGTGCAGTTGCTTCGGAAAACACATAAGGTTAGCTCATAAGCCAAAACAGCTGTTTAATCCTCATATTTCGGCTTATGGGCTAACTGGGCTAAGGTTTGTGCCAAGCCACTAAAGTCTTGAAATCTCAAAGAATTTAAATGGCTACTTATGGGTTTTTGTTTTGAAGGGGCGTGGTGCAAGTGCATTGTTGCACGTGCCTCAAATAATTCACACATTTGTATGCAAACGTTTGTTTACAAAAATGTAAAATAATTTGAAATTTATTCGAAAGATTTATGGTATGGATTTGTGAAGAAACCATAAACACTATAGCTTCTTTAAAAATTATAAATTATATGGGATATGTCACCTGTCTCGCTTGAAAACCTTCAGCTGTCCCAAAAGTGCGTTTGCGATTAATCTTAGAGAAATCTGAATCTCAAGTTTGATTTCCTCTACCTTGTTCGGTCTGTCTTGGCAGAGTTTCAATGAAATCACTGAATGTATTTTTTTTTATTTTATGAGTAAATACAATTTATTAAGCTAACCTTCACAGTACTGGTGGGGCTGTGTTTTCGCTTTTTGTTGCCGACTCTGTGCCGCACTTTGCATTTTGTTTACATGTCGCAGGCGAAGCTCAGCTGCAACCGTGATGTTATTTTTCTTGATATTGCACAGACCTCTCGTTTATAGTATATACATATAGTAGTATTTTCCGGATTGCGTGCGATTTTTGATTCACGTGCATTACTCACCTGTAATCAGAAGGAGAGTAGTATGATTAGTGCATGTGGAAAGGGTGATGATTAAGCTTTAAGATTACAAGTTTATAAGGCAATAATATTTCACAAAATATAGAATATAATACAAGTCCTAGTTAAAGACCTAAATCTGTTGCGGGTCTGGCTGGGGTGGGTGCTTGTGATTTTTCTACCGGATTACAATTGTTTACACACACGACTGAACATTGTCACAGTTTCCACGACGGCGACTGTTGCAATTGTTCCACGGTCTCCAGTCCCCCTAACCCGTGGCTCCCTGCCTGCCTGCCTTCCTGGCATATCCTTTTAAGCCCCACATATACACATACGTATATCCTTACATGTACACGTGCAATTGTGCGTCTTCATGTGACAACCTCTGGTGGTAACTCTGACGTTGCCTTCGCTGCCTGTTTGCACAAAGTATAAGTTTACAGAAACTGCTTTGCATACACATACATATGCTGGCTGGTGGTATGCGTGTCCTGCCACTTTGTCTAACATTTCACTCCATGTGCCACGCCTCCCACACCATCAGCCCCCATCCTGAGCACCGCAATTGCCCGGCATTTTGTATGCTTTTCACTTTACATTGCCAGTCAGCAAGCATTTATTCTATTTTTCTCCATTTTTTCCTCCCAGTTTTTTTTTTTTTTTTTTTTTTTCTACCCGTGTCATGCTCAGTATTTTTCCAGAGTTTTTCCAATTTTCCGCTCATGCGGCTTCCTGCTGTGTCTGTTTGTCTTGCTGACCGATAATGGTAAGCGAGAACTTTCAAAGGGGGCGGTGGGTACATATATAGTTGGGTCCCCATTATCATTGGAGGTTTCTGGGGTTTATCCACATATCGGGGGGAATCTCGTATTGGTTTCACAGTTCCTGACATTTGTTTGACTTGATGGCAGTGGCAGGTGCAATAAGTCCAGTTATTGAAGGAGCCTTCATATTGTGGCAGGTCTGTTTCTGTTTGCTTCGGTGGGTTCTGGTTGGAGTTTCGAATGGTGGCTACAGAATATGAAATGGAATTCAATCGGACAACTCACATAGACTGGGATTTGAAGTCAATTACTTGGAAATAGAAGCCGGGGATAGGACAGGTAACAAGGTTACCAATAAAATGCTATATAATTGTGGAAAATGTAATTATCGGAGTTAATTAATTGTGAATTGGTTTTAAAAAATATAAAGGTGATAAGTTATTAATGTTATGATTTAATTGTTAAATAATTAACTTCTGTGGTTTAAACTTAAAATCGTTTTAAAATCCTTTCAAAAATTAATAGTTTTATTTCATATTTAATTATTTTCAATAAAATCACTTTATTTCCCAACTTTACCGCATCCTGCCGGCCCTGCTTAACCCTCATTACCGCATTCCCTTTTCTGACTGCAAATCCTTAACCCTTTTCTGCTCCTGTCACAGTTTGACAGCCACTGGCATTCGCTCAGATTGCATTCGCAGGTTTGCCAGCCCGCCCTGCTGTTTGTGTTTGTTTTTGGATTTGTATTTGCGCTTCTCCAGCCTTGTTGTTGCTGTTGTTGTTGTTCTCATGCAAATTTAATTAAATGGATTTCTTCCCTGGAACACCACCCCTCCCCTGGCCAAGCTTACTTTTAATTCATTCCATTTCTGTGTTGTTTGTTGAGCTGAGCGAGCTGAGCAGTGAGCAAAGTAATTAAGTTGGACGGAACCTAGGGTTCTATAGGGCTCCGAATCACAGTTTTTCAGATTCCCTAACCATCGGATAATTTTTAATATTTTTTTTATAAATTTAATTATGATTTTGGGGAAGCTGCCCACGCTTTCTGATGGCTACAAGCTGTTCTGCCCACCTGCCAGAGGGTCTTACACGGCAAAAAAACTATAGATCATCTTTACTATAATTTCTATAATTATATCTCATATACATATCTCTCTGTCTGCACACTGAGAGAAACTGTAAGGTTGGTACACCCTGTTGGGGCTGTCATGCCCCTCAATGGTAACTCGATACTGCGTCGGTTTTAAATATTCTCTTTCTGCCACTGCCTCGCCATCGGTGTGTGGGTTATTTGCATGTGTGTTGGTAGCTGCCAAATTAATTACAGAGCGCTGCACCAACGCACTGAGGCACTGAGAGAAAAAAATGGAAGGAGGCAGCAAAGTCCCTGCCGCAAAAAAAAATAAAAGGGAAAAGGTGGGCGGGCAAAGTACAAACAACAAACAGAGCCGGCTGAGATTCTTTATTTTCCATTTCGGTTGTTGTTGTTGTAAGCCAGGGAGCAGGGTTTCAGAAAAAAAAGGGTTGAGAGGCAGCCAGGCTTTAAACTGGCTTTTGGTCTGCACGGTAGGAAATTTTGGAGCTCAATTTTGGAGAACTACAAGTGGATATAAATGCCCAAACTCAGGGAATGGAAGGATTGTTAATTTAAGGAATGTTTACAAAATTGTACAATATTTTTATACTAATAATTATTTAAAGATATTTAAAGATACGAATATGTAGTCCTACAACTCATGATCTATTGCCCCCTCTTTCGGGAGAAATTTTGGGAGCATTATATAGATCTAAATATAAGAACTGCAATCCTATACATATTTATCAGGTATGTGTAAAGTTTAGGGATTGTATATAAAATAGTAGAAATATTATACTAATAAATCTTTGAAGATATATGTAGATATAGTACTATTATTAGTCCTATATTTATAATTTATAACCCTCTACTTTTTTTTCCTGTGTTTTCAAACTGGATTTTGTACCTGAGCGTCGAGCGGTGGCAAGGTGAGGTGGTAAGTTGTCTGCTTCGTTTGCTTTAC
This sequence comes from Drosophila bipectinata, assembly GCF_030179905.1. NCBI lineage: Eukaryota > Metazoa > Arthropoda > Insecta > Diptera > Drosophilidae > Drosophila > Drosophila bipectinata. Next base: position 2,703,189 of record NC_091736.1, read on the forward strand.
TCTTTAGCTGTAGGTTTGTAGGTCTATTACGGTGCCCTGCTCCTCTCCAGCCTCCTGCCTCATGACTGATGTTTTTGTTTTATTTTTTTTCCTGGCTACTAGCAGTTCCTGCTTCAACCTTCTTTGTCTGGAGCGAGAAGAGCCCTTTTGTCTACCGGTTTCAAAGGCCAACGCGCTGTCGATCAGACGCTAAGCGATTACAATGCCAGCCAAGGGTTAAGAGATGGAATATCTCAAACGTTATCGATAAGTCTCTGGTATTAATCCCTTCTTGTAAATAAAATTTCCATAGCATAGTTATGGTAACAACTCTCATTAGCTTAGAACTCGAAATAATTCGTAATTTCTTGTAATCATCATCATCATTTTCAATTACAAGCCGCCATCATAATTTCCAGCTGAAGCTCTAACCATATCGAAAGCTTAACTTCAGACTCAGGTTCGATTCAGGTTATTTTTTTCTTTATTTATTTTTTTGTTCTTTTACAGAGAGAGAGCTCAACACGAAATTAAATGCGCAGTAAATTACGCAATTTTATGCTTCGTTAAGTTCCCAGCTGGTTTTTTCAGCTTTTTCTGGCTGGGTGGGTGTATGGTTGGTCGAGATTCTTGGGGGAGAAAGCCCGAAGAAAGCCAGTTGGAAGAACATATATAGCAACAAGTTTTGACAGATCCTTTTATACATTACTCGCACTAGAGGGTTGAAAAGTTTCTTTCCAGTAAGTCCCAGTCCTACCCCAATGCAGTGCAACATGATGCATTCTGCCTGCGGCAGCTGCAGCGGCAAAGACTTGCATAACAAATTCTCAATTGTGCAACAGACCCACTCCTCTCTCTCCCAGATTTCTTTGGTTTTTTTTGCCTTTATGTTGAGCTTCTTTAATGAAAAGTTGTCCGTTTGGTGCTTTGTGCTTGGCCTCCGGCAATATGCGGAAATATGTCACCACCGCCAAGGCACTGAGAGAAAGTCCAACCATCCTTACTTTTCATCTTAAAGGGGATATACAAGTATTTCTTTCAGTGACCAGTTGTTGATATTGCTGCCAGTGTCCTATGCTGTTTTGAAGTTGAAGTTTGCATCTCCATCACAGAGGTTGCTCTGCTCTATTCAGGAACACACTCACATAAAGCTTGTCACGCATAGTGTAATTCCATGTGACGTAAATGCAAAAATATGTTAAAACTTCAGCAAGATGAATATGCTGCCAGCCAGGGGTGTGGCTGTGGCTCTGCATTGAAATGAGCGATCCTGGGGCAGATTGATGGGCAGTACTACTACTTTATATACACATTTATATTTGCAAGGACCCTCTTGATGTGGTTATTGAGCTGAAAAGGGGTTGCTGCTGCTTCAGAAACTTCATCATGTTAATGTCAAGGAACTGTCAAGCTGCCTCACACAGTCCACAGCCCAATGGAAATCGAATTTGAATTATTGGACACAAAGGGATTGCAAAAAAACTGAGAATTCCCAAAGAAAGTACAGTATTTTTAAAGAATTTTAAGAGAACTAAAATCTAATCTAATAAAGACATCATAAATCAAAGCCCCATCACAGGCTAATCTCTAATAAACTCACACGAAAGCAGTCGTAAATTTCTCATTAAATCAGCTACTGAATGCTCACCGCAAAAGCCTCAACAAAAAAAGGAAGTGTACAAATCACTGGCCATAAAAATAGATGAAAATCCCAGAGACCGAACACTCGAGCGATTCTACATCAGATCACACAAAAGCCAAGTGCCTCCCACATTTTAGCCATTATGCAAATTGGCCACGAAATGACTTCAACTACATGTTGAAACTTATCGCTGCCATCGGGCCAGCATTTAGCCAAATAATAAACTGGAGTGGCCCTAGGAGATGAGCGTGAGAACCATTAAATGCGACGGTAGTAGCGACCCAAAAAGCCAGACCCACAAATGCAACTGTTATTCGCAAATAATGCGACTCGTATGCTCCCATCCCCACCCCCCTCTGAAACCGTTATCATAATGATGGAAAAACCAGAAATGAAAATTTAACGGCAGTTTGTGGCAAACAAGTCATAAAACCAAGTGGAAAATTAAACAAATTAAAGCCTGATTGCCGTGGAAAAAAATCTGAAAATTAAACCAAAAGTAAATAAATACATTTCCAGCTAAAGATTCATAAAATTTATTAAATATTCTACAAAATGCACACTTTTTCGTAGCTTTTATGGCCATCCACAAACCTGCACAAACATTTCACTAATTACAAACACGCTCCTCAAATTATTCTCCTGCTCTAAGCACTCGCCTAAACCTCCTCTATATTCGCGAAATCAGCTCACTATATAGAGAGAATGGATAGACCTGAGGGGGTCTACCGGGTCTGGGGGGCTTATCGCAGCACAGGCCACCACAAGTCGAAGTCAAGCAAAGGTCTCTGCTATTTATATACAGAATGTTTCTCGTTAAGTCAGAAACAAAAATTGCAGTAAAAATAAAAACAAAGTACAAATTTTTCTTCCATTAATGTGGAGCAAACAAATATTTGGACAACGGACTTTACAACTTTGGCGAGATATCATTTAGAAAATTATGTATTTTTTGAGTCAAAAAGCGAGCAGGGCAACGAACTCATCGCTCGGATTCTATGACTAATAAACACAGAGCCAAGTGAACAGCCGAATTGGCAAATATTTGCATTTGAGTCGCGCATAAAAATACAAGAAAATAAAAGCCAACAAATCTTTCAGTAAATATGCAATAAGGAAACTCGTCGGTTCTTGGCCTGGGCTAAGTCACGCGCCAAACAAATCTTGACCAAAAGAATCTTTCAGATACTAGATTGTATCTAACCCACAGTTGCAATTAAAATTGTTGGTCGAGTGTGAATCGTAAAACGAATGTCTTTTGTGGGTTACCAGGAAGGGTCGTAAGGCGACAAGTATTATTTCTCTTTTTACCCAGAAGCCGTCTTCGACAAAGTGCATTTGCTGGAAATTGTCCATAAAAAAGGGAACTAAATGGAGAGAGTGAGGTGTGAGTGAAAATTGTCTAATAAAAGTAGAAAATAAAAGCGGTATACCGAAAGTGGGTTTAGTGTTCAGGCAAAAAACTGCTCAAAATAAAAGTCTTTAAGCCCTGAATCTATTTATTGGCTAGACCCCTTAAAGCAAAGTACTGCCCACACATAATCTACGTCCATTTACATCGCCCATTACACGCGGAATAAAAGCCAAAGAAATTAATCTGTTGAGTAAATATGCCTCACGTACATCGCCCACACAAAAACCAACCTCCATTTGGGGACAAATCAAAGCAGAAAAAAGTTAAGAGAAGCTGTGATATAGAAGTAATGCTGGGCTATGACCGCAATTAATTTTCATTACAAGGCAATAAGAAAAATTAAACACGAATCAGGCAGCAAGAAAAAAAAAAGGACAAACTCATCTCCCTGAGATGGCTTAGACATGTTGACATGAACCATTTATAAGAATCTTGATTTATTTTAAGAATAACAATTTGAAAAGGGATGACAGGATGGCATCTGTATAATTATACTTTACTTCAAAGAATATTTAATCACGGATCTATAGAGTAATTTTGTAACATCTTACCTGAAAAGATAAATAGAAAAAAAACCATGTTAGTTTAATCACTTATTTAGGACTGTATTACTAGCTAATTAATATTATTTAAAAAATTATCTAATATCAAGAAATTAGTCAACCATCTGCTGTGACTCAACCTGAGGCTCTAAAGTAAGTACTTGAGTCCGAAACGATTTATCACACGACCATCGTTGAGGTTTATTTTGTCTTTTTTTTTTCCCACTCAAGTGATGGTCACAGCAGGCAATTGAATAAAAATAAAATATAACCAAATAAATAGGTACTTCGTGCGTCGTTTTTCATAAAAATAGACTCAACTGCTCCCACTTTGTGCCGGCTATGATTTTTCAGGGTTAACTGAGCCAATCGACCGTGAAAAAATTGCAGAAATAGACTCGGAAATTAGTACTGCAAGTACTATACAAAAAAAAAATATCTATAATGTCTTTGTAAAATTAAAAAATATATTTGTTTGAAAAGCAAGTGTTGTCAAGCGTATAATAAATCCTTCCAAATTAGTCTTTGTAATTCGCTAGCCATATTAGCTCTACCTCTGAGATGTTCTCTCTCTGATAGCCAATTTCCACACATAATCCCCCCCGGCCAATAGTATTCTTTAACGGTGTTTCAGATGGCCAGATGCTTTGATAATCTCCAAAGTTGTCGCGTCATGCAATAAAATTGAATGACAGTTTATTCTCTCAAACTGATAGATACCAGTCGGCTGGAGAAATGCGGAAGAAAGGTGACAATAATGCCATTGAACCGCAGAAAATCGAATGAAGAGATATCGCAGTCAGGAGGGGGCAGGGAGGCAGGCAGGGCACGTGTTGAACCAAAAATGATCAATTGATTAGATAAGCCCTCATACACCATACACTCTCTTATTTTTTGGGGTGTTGCAAGCCCACATATTCAACTAGAGGGCTAATCAATTAGAATACAAGTCGTAAAAGGATTTCGGTTAATGTCCTGCTAACGAACTACGAGTTCACTGAACTGAGTGTCGCACTCGAGAACTCGAATCGTGTTTGAGTTAAAAGGCACGAATAAATGTCCCGAACATGCCCACATTTTATTCGATATGCGTGGCTCCTACGCTGCCTAGTTACAAAAATAGTTCAATTTATGGGCTGACGTCATTCCGAGGGCCTAGGAAATGAAAATGGAGCCAACAAACTAAAGAAAAAAGGAGGCAGGGCAGGGGGGTACACCAACTTGTTCTTGGATCGGACACTTCTGATGGGGCTTAAGTCGCTGGAAAAATCAATAAAGCTACTGAATTTATTAAAAACTAATAATTATGTTAACAAAATTCTTTAAAAAAGATGTTTAAGACGGAAGCTTGATAATTTTTCACAAGTAGACTTATCCAGCCCAAAAAAACCATCTATCAACCTTTGTCCTCCTGATGTACCCTTACAAATAGCACTTCCTTCCGTTTCTCTCCTGCATTTTTCCAGCACTTGGTTCCAGCCATAAATCAGAGCCCTAGGCACACACACACATACTCTCACTTTTGGGGAGCTTATGTAGCTTCATCTGTCTCCATCACCATTGCCATTGTTGTTGTCGCCATCTATCCATCTAATTCATTCCATGCTGGCCCCATTTGCTTTGATTTCTATTTGGCTACGTGGTGATTTAATAAATTGTTCATTTATCACTGACATGTGAGCCATGTCCCTAGCAGGACATCTACCTACTAGACTTGTCCTTTGTCACATTTGGTATTTTGTTTGTATTGCTTTGTTTGGTAATTGTGTAATTATGATTGGATGTCCTGTTTCTTGTCAATAAAATTAAAAAGGATAGAAGAGATTACCCTTGTTGTATAATTTTTATATTAAAAGGCATTACAAGCGGTGGTATCCTTAATCCACGCTCAAAAGTTCATTGCCTGCTTTTAGGCGCTGCGGCTCTGGCCCTAAGCCTTTGAGAGCATAAATATTATCTCCTGACAGTTCGGCAACTCCCTCGCATAATTTACATAATTTCTTTTCAAATAGAATTCTCATCTATCTTTCGGATTCTCCGGCGTATTTATGGCATTTATCCTATGATGGACTAACCCCAAGCCAGAGGTCGATGGTCGATGGTGGCTTGTCCTTCGATTTCTTCCTTTTTGAAGTGTTTTTTTCTTGGGTTTGACAATTGTTTTGGTATTTATTTATTTTTTTTTTGTATTCTTTAGCTTTATTCTTTAGTTTTGTTGTTTTAATATTAACCCACTTCAAAAAAGACTCGCACACGCATTTTATTTGCATACATTTACGCACTCGCTCGCACTCACTCGCACTTACTCTCTGCCCGCCCACGCAACTCCCCATTCGATCCCTGTCTCTCTTCCTCTGCCTTGGAGTAGTGCGTTAAAAGCTTTTGTTCGGTTTTTGTTGTTGTTTTTTTTGTGCCATTTGTTCTTATTTATTTTGTTGTATTACTTTTGTTTTTTTTTTTTGTGTTTTCTTTTTTTTTTATATTTTACGTCTTCTGGCTTTGCGCTGCGTCTTACGTATGCAGTCGACTGCGACCGCGCTGCTCTGCCAGCGACGTCGACGTCGACGTTGCTGTTTTGTATCTTGATTTTGGTTTCAACGGTGAATGAACTCAGGACCTGCGGACGTTCAACTGCGTCCCAAAAGCGCTTCGATTTTCGCTCCTCAGCCCACGAAGTTCTCTCCCTTGTTTTTGTTGTTAATGCTGCGTAACACATTTTATTATTATTTGTTGTTTTTATTGTTTTTATTTTTCACACCACAAACAGTAACTGTTCTTTTTAGCCGCTTTGACTTGAAAATTGCAAATTTTGGTAGCACTTTTGTTTGGCAACATGCGGCGCCTCCCCCTACTGTCCTGGGTGTCCTGTCAGGCAACAATAATTTGACATTTTGTATTTTGTGGCGGTTTTCTTGGCCCTTTTCTTAGCCTGGCCGTCAAATTAAATGAAAATTTGTGGTCGACTTTGTCAAAGCCAAGGGAAATATTGTGGCCAAGTTAATTGCCAAGTTACTAGATCAAAAAGGGATATGATTTTAGAAACTTTTCAACAGGGACCTTACATTTCAGAGAATAAATTTCTTAAAACGAGGCATTTATCCATAGAAACCTTTACTTATTTAAACTCCTGATTAAATATTAAATTCTAGACCAAAATCTTATTTAGAAAGGTCTATAGATTTTCTAAATTTAGCCATAAGTCTGAGAGGCACTGATTGTTCCGAGAAGGATTCTGAAGTAGGCTTCTAGCAAACATTTGGTATTATTTTGGAAATTATTTTGGGACAGCTGCCACCTCGGCCGGCACTAGTGGGTGGCTGCTGGGTTTGAGCCAGGTTCTGGCCATAAAAATTCAAGTTCAACGAATTCTCGGTTTTGGGTAAATAACCTCGAATCGGGCTGCTGCGACAACACCCCAACAGCCGAGCGAAAAAGCCAGGCCCAGAGCAGAGCAGAGCAGAGCACATGACATCCTCGCCGGCGAAGCGCAAAAATTCACGCCCAAAAATTTGTTGGCTGGTTGGTTGGGAAAAATGAAACGTGTGGCCAAGAGAGAAAAGGCCAAAAGAGAGAGAAAGCCCCGAATAACCTTGAACTTGAGACGCGCACTGCGAAAGGCTACCCCGAAAAGCATAACAAGAGGAAAAGCGGCCAAAAAAGGAAAATTTACACAGCTCTCGCAACAAAGTGATTTTCTGAGCCCCCGCATCCCGGCTAGCCCTTTTATGCAAATTTTTTTTGTATTTTAGGTTCAAAAGGTCGCCTTCTAAGCCCAGGGAGTATATAAAGTTTTTCTTCTAGGCTGCACACGTACTTGAATCGTTTAGTTTATTTGATAATGGAATATTACATGGCTATAAGTTGGCTCTAAAACTTGGTCCTAATCATAAAAAAAATTTAAAAGCAACAGCTGTAAGGGAAAATTTTTAATTAAATCACAGGCCGGAAAATTAGAATTTTTCTAAGAGAACAGTTAACACATTTGGTAATATTTCAAAAAAGAGGTTTAAACTTAATTTAATATCTTGATAACTTAATTAAATTGTAGACTAATATCACACCTTATTTGTTAGTAAACCGAGCATTAAGTTTTCTGCCCCAGACTCTTGAAAACTAATATCTTTGAGGTTGAGATTAACACAGCTCCCCGAGGATGTTAATAACTTAGTCACAACAGCATGAACATGGCATACATTCCATACAACATTAATTAGTTTTGTCTAATTACAGCCAACAGCATATTGGCGGCAACAGAATATACAGCTACAATCCAACAGATACAGATACATATTTACAGATACACAGATGTATCGCAGTTATGTTTTATGCCATTTGTCGCTAAAGAACAAGTTAATGACAGTTTGGTGGAATGGGAAGTTGGCTTACTGTTAGCCACTATACGTATCTGTTAGATACAGTATCTTCTGTTGGCAAAAACTCGTTCACTAATGGCCTGTCAGGCATTGGAACTGCCTTGGGAGAGACAAAATCCCCTATCAAAATCTAATTAAGTTTGGATTAAGTTCAGATTTGGATTTGAATTATAATCGATTTATGATTCAACAATCAATTCTCGTGTCAAAGTCTATTACTTTCTTAGGAAAGTTACTTCGTTTGTTACCAAAAATGTCAAACCGTCAACTTGCAACATTTCCATAACCATGCAAACAAAAACAAAAAATACTTGTTAATTCTATGACATGACAGCTACAGTATTCCAACGATATAGTACAGTACTGTCTGGTCGATATGGTGGCCCTAGCTGGCTAGAAAGTCGGGCTGGTAACTTTAGCGGCTTCTAACGGTAAATATAAATATGAGAATACCTAACAACAAACAGAAAAACAAACAAACAACAAGAAACATGCGCACACCACACCATACCATACCATTATAGTAGTGGCAAGTGCAGTCGCAAAGTAGGCGCGTCTCGTTGTTTTTAGCCTTGTTCAACAACCCAGCAACAGCAACAGCAAAAACAACCTACCAACAACAACAACAACCCATCAACAACAACAAAAACATTGTAGCAACAAAAACAAGTTACCAACATCGTCAGCAACCAAGAGCAGCGGTAACAAAACCGTTTGCATTCCTGACCTACTCTGCAACTTTACATTGACTTCAAACGGCCTACCTCCACCACCATAGCCATCGACCACGCCTCCTACTACTTGACGCCCACCTGAGTCAGACACTCTCCAGCATAGAAATAGGCGGGAATTACAAAGGATACGAATAGGAAGGCAACAACAACAACTAACTGGATGGCCATAAAATGATTTTTTTGCCTCTGCCTCCAAAAGCAGTTAAACTTCAAAAGCCGACAAACCAAGTTGTTGGACAAGAAATGGCAAGTACACTTAAAAAAAAACTATAAGAAGTTATTTAAAAATTTAATAAATATTTATAATATTTTCAATCAATGGTTAAGACTTAATAATATAAGCTAATACTTCAGAGAACTAGTCTCCTTTACTAAAAATTTATTTTAAAAAGTTTAACTACTTCCATTTTTTTAAGTTTATTTTTTTTGTATAAAAAAAAACCTGGCATCTAAAAACAAGTTTTCACTACTTTTGCCTATTTTACAAAAAAAAAAAACCCAAACTGAGATGAAGCTCCAAGTAGACAATGCCTCCAGAAATGCAACACCCCATGCTAGGCATCCGCAGCATAGCTAAGCGATGACGTAGGTAACAGTGGGTTTTAAAAATATAAAGATTAAAAATAAAAATATTAAAAAAATAAATAAAATATAATACTACATTAAACTAAATTTTCCCTAAATAAAATTAATATTAAACATATTATATTACCCTTTAAAAATAATAATTTTAAACCACTACCTTTGATAGTGAGACTCCATTTTGGCTGATTGGTTTGTTGTTGCCTTTGGGGGCCTCTAATCCAGTTTCTGTGTTACCAAATACACCCGTCTCGCTCTCTGCCACTGAATGCGCTTCATTGGCATGCAACGCGAACAAGTTTACAGCTAAAATATAGGCAACACAAAAAAAAAAAAACTAGCTAGGCCAGCTATGCCAGGCTAGGCTGGCTTGGCGAACAAAAACGCGACTCCGACAACATGTTACAAGTGCAAAGGCAGTGTGCGATGGTCACGCTGCAATGTTAGACATTCCCCCTTCAGTGCCCCTCTTTGTTAGCCATGACTTTGTTGTTGTTGCTGTTGGGTGTATCTGCAACATGAGGCAGTGAAGCAGACGCTATAATTCGCTTCACACAGTTAGTTTCTTTCAGGCCCATAAAATGGAAATTAGTTGGCCGTAGAAATTCTTAAATTTTTATGAGAAAAATACATTTTCTTAATTTTAAACAAATTTTTAAAATAATAATTAATAATAGTATCTATTTGTCTCTATCTCAACCTCTTCTTCTGGGCCTGTTTTTGGAAGGAGCTGGAAGACCTGACCCTGGCAACATTGTAGATGGCCTATTACCACACAACCAGCCCCAAGTCAAGTTGAAGTTGCCCATGTTTTCAATATTGTTGTTGTTGTGGCTTTGCCCCACTGCAATTGCCGTTAGTTGGTTTTGTGTGTGTGTGTGTGTGCCAATGTCGTTTATAATGAAGTTTCCTGCCGATAAAGTTAAACTTCAAAGCTTTTGGCCAAGTTTGGAGGCCTTACTTCTGCTTCAACTACCTTGCTGCTTTGGTTTCTTTATGGTTGGCATGAGAAAATGTTAAATATGGCTTGAATGCAAGTATTTTTATAACAATTATAAGGTTAAGTGGAAGAAACAAAAAAATTAAGGGGGACTATGAAATAAAATTACGTATACCTAATGTTGTACATAGATGTTTTCTTTTGTAGTGTTTTATTTAATGGCCTAATTTAATATTAAATGGCTTTTATTGTAAAAATATTATATTTTTCAACATATTTCAATATTTTTATTACGTATACGGAAAAAACTAGGAAAACTAAGCTTGAAAAGACCAAAAACTTAAAAAAAATCATTTAACTTTTAAAAAAATTATAATTTTGGGATAACAGTGCGTATACTTAATATTTATTAAAAAATGAATACGCCATGTTTCATGAATATCAAGTATTCGATTTAAAATATTTGTTCATCTTTTCAAATTAGTCCTAAACTTTTTTGAGGCCAACAGTGCGTATACTTAATATTAGTTGCAAATTACGCATACGTCATGTCTTCCGCCATGTCACATTACGTATACGCACTGTTGCACATATTAAACCTAGAATCTATTGAATTTCTATCTCCATTCCTAAAATAAACTTAGTAATGATATCAAAAAACTGTGTCTTACTACCGATGACTAATTAGTATGTATGTTTAAATTAAAAAAAAATTCCAAAAATGAAAAACGAACAGCTTGAAGCAACAGCATCTCCAAAATAAGATACAAACAATGACAAAAAAAAGCAAAGGTATTTACACACACAAACACACACAGATGCAACGTCCACGTGACGTAATATGCATCAAAACAAGACCCAAAAACACAAGACCCCAGAGCTGGCCAAAGAGAGAGCCCGAGCGAGAGAGAGAGGAGAAAACGTCGCGACCAGCGGCAGACAAACAAATTATTTCCAAACTGTAGTGAGATCAATGCAGGGTGATAAGGCGGAGAGAGCGGGAAAGAAAGAATGCAGCTGGCAGCATAACTATGAAAAATGTAAAAGAAAGAGAGCCAAATGGGGAGTAAGGATGAGGCCGAAAGTGTAGCATAAAATCCTGGCGCATTACAGTTACAGTTGTGTAAGGACCAACATAAAAAACGGGGGGAAAACCTCTATGCTTCCCCTTTTCGTCGCCATCGCTCCACTTCTCGCTCTCTCCCTCCCTCCCACCTTTCTCGGCAACGACCTACCTAACAACAACAAAAACCGACTAAGCACCCGCAAACTACGTCAACAATTCGGGAACAAAACGGGAATGGAACAGCTCATTGCCATTTTGTTTGTGTTTGTGTTTGTTTTGCTCCAATTAGCAACTTGCTTGCTTGCTCTTCCTTCCCATTTCGTTTCTCTCTTCTTTGGTTGGCTCTTTTGGCCCTATTGGCTCTCTGAGCCGTGTCTCTCTCTTTGTGGCTTTGTAGCTTGCGTCATTTTGTGATTGCAAAGTAACACCATTTTCTTTGCAAGGTGAAAGCTTTTCTTTGGGAATCCAAACAGCTGCTACGGTGTGTCGCTTTGCGGTATTGTCGCTTCGGTGGGTTTATGTGAGTTTCATTGTCATCTCGCCTCATTCATGATGACGCCAAACAACAACAGCAGGAACCGAACAAAAAAACCAAAAACGCCGGTTGGGATAGGGTCTCCAATCCCATGTGGGATGCTTGCTCTCTTTAGTTCTCTTCTTCTTCAAGCCCCCCCTCTATAGTACTATCTTCTATCCCCACATTCCTGCTCTTAATTTCGTCTAATTATTTCGGTTTGTCATTTGCTTTTTTAATGGGAACTGGTTTATTACCCTTCACCATACCATCATACTTACAATACCCACTCATTAGGATCCCATAAATATTATTTCATAAAAAAATGTATTTTTATGTTTATATTATTCCGGGTGTTTGGGTGTGGTTTCGTCCTAAATGGGAGGGTCTTTTGGACTAGAGTTTCAAAGCAGGGTCCTAGGAAATATGGGAATTTTCCAAGGAACTAAATTATTCTTAGTAAAAATATATGGATATCAGGAAAAGGACTTGCCCTTAAAGACCGACCATTTTAACCCCTTTTTTTGGCCTATAATCTTGAACCTCTCTCCCATACCCTATCAGCTGTGGCCTCCCCTTGAAGGGGCTTATCAACTCGAAATAAAAAACCTAATCATCGCCCCACCATGAGAACTAAAGTACAGACCAAACACTGTTACCGCATCATTATGAATCGATTGAGGGGGTATGTAATTAAATGTTGCACAAACACAATATTCCGTACTGACCATTCATAAATCTTTCAATGGGCCAATCAAATCAAGAAAAAGACTTTTTAATGAAAGGCCCCAAGATTTATGAAGAGCCGAGATCCCATTTTTAATTAACACACAAAGTGACGAGTCCATAGAAGAATCGCAAAGCTTTCGGCAGTTGGGCGAAAAAAAAAAATAGTTTCTTCTGAATTTCAAGAGATATGGGGGGTATTGTGGGTGGGGAAGGTTATTTATTCGCACATCTGCATTATGTGGGATTGTTTATTTTGTTTACCATTAAGACCAGCCACGGAAGGCAATCAATTAAAATAAATTTCGTTGCGGGAGAAACAGAATTAAAAAGATATAAAGTTCTAGATAGGGGATTCCATTTAATTCGCATAAAAACTCCAAGGAGTTGGTCGTAACCCTGGATTAGTTTTAAAGACTTTCCCAACACTACAAAATGCTCCATAAAAATGTGAAGATTTTACAAAAAAAAAATAGGTGAGAACATTACAACTTTAATAATTATAAAATATAAAAATAAAAATAAAATTTAATATAAACATTTATTAAAAGTTAAGGCTTTCAGGCAACGTGTTCTGGCCATTCCCAGCCCGTTCCTCTCCCATTGGCTCGCTCTCTCCCAGAAACGAACGAAAAATGCTAACGAAACGAGAATGCAAAATGTCAATGTCCTCCACTGTACAGTTCAGCGTCAGAATTGCGTCGCAGTTTTTGTGTGTTTCTGCCGCAGAGCAGAAACGAGCGCAGCAACGTTCTCGCGGCTCGTCGCCGGAACGCCTGGAATGGAACTATGGAATAACAGCGCGGTAGCCCCCCATAAGCAACAAAAAAATAAAAAAAATAATAAGAATCGTAAGCGTACCGTGGAGCTCTGGAGTGGAGCATGTGTGAGTGTGAGAGGAGGACAGGGAGAGGAAATGTGGGCATTACGAGGGAATATTGTACGTACAGATACTGTATGTTTCTACATGTGTATTTTTATGATGTTCATAGGTTTTTTTTTGGTTTATTCTTAAGATATCCTTTTTCAAAAAGTCTTTATTTTAAGTAATATAGGTTTTTTAGGAAATATGGTGCTTATGTTTCTTTTTTTTAACAAAAAATAAAGCTTATGGAGAAAAATTAACTGTTTTTTTATTAGAATATTATAGAGTTTCTTTTATAAGAAAAGTAAGGAAGTCAGTAAATAGTAGTACCGGGTATCTTATAGTCTCACTTTTAATTTTTTTCGTACTTTTTTAATTAAGACTTGTTATAACTAACTTCCTTTTGAAAACTAACCATATTTGAAGGTTATTTACAATTATTTTCATATAAAAAATAATAAAAATATATACTGGGGTATACTGGGGATATACTGGGGTATCTTCTCTCTTTGCTTTAGCTCCATGGCGTCATAAATAAAGTGCAACTACAAATAATGTCACTTGTCGTCTGGCCATTTTGCAATATTGCATTGGTTGGAGCAACTTTTTTAATAACATGGCTCAAAGAGGGCTATGAGGGGGAAGAGACATCCCGAAGACACCAAACGGGGGCGAAACAAACAAAATGAGTTCTTGCGGCCAATACTTAATGAAAAACGGAAATGCCATTTTAGATTTATAGTTGTGATAAACAGCAGAGCACAGCAATTGGCCAGTTGAAAGTTGGTAACAACTTTTTAGCCGGCTTAGCCAACAGATGTTGGCGGAACTTGTTTTTTCCACACCAACTCGAAACTTATCCAACAGAAATAAACTTTTTCCCAAAGATTTAAGGTTTCCGTTTGAAGGAAATGATTTAAATTATAAACCAAAATTTCATTAAAATCTACAAGACTTACTCTGGTATTTATAATATTGGTGTTTAATATTTTAGGTACGTACCTGGAAAGAGAAGAAAGGTAGATGAAGTTAGTTAAGGTGTTTGACAGAAATATTTTCCCAGAAATGGAATCCTCACAAAATACTCGAAGTACTCGAACAATGGAAGACCCACAAATAGAACCTTTGTGATACTTGCCACCAACTGGACTGATTTTTATTATTGTTGTTTACACCTGCACGTGTAATCAAATACAATAAGCCATAAAAAATTATCATAAACAAGCCGATGCCAGCCAAAATGAAAAATAAAGTTGACAATGAGCCATGCCGAGTGATTGGCTGCTTGTGTGGGTAGTAGGTGTTGGCCATTGTTATTGGGTCGAAGGTGAGCCCTCAAAAATCCTTTGGCATACACAGACACCGCCATCGCCACCGATACAGACAAGGACACTGCCTGGCGATGGCCGACAACTGTCAATGGCATAAATTAAGGCTCAACAAGGCTCCACAAGTGTTGGCAACAAGGGCAAGGCTGGAAAAGCGTTGAGGCTGTGTCAATTTGATGGTGTCCTTGTTTAGCTCCTTGTTTATTTCCCCCCAGCTCCCCCTTGCTCCAACTTGCTTCCAATATTCTACTACAGTGCGTGCCGTTTTGAGTGGAACATGATGTTTTGCTAATTCTGAAGATTTGCAAGGAATTTTGCAATGTGATTTGAACAGTTGCTAGCCAGGGTCCTTCTCTATTGAAAACTAACAAAGTATGCTTGGTTTTAAAATCTAGGTCCTCTAGAAGGACCTTATACTTCTTTAATAAACCAACCTAGTCTTCAATTAGGTGAATCTGTCGGGGCCATGACGTCATTGAGGTGAGTACACAAAAAATATATATAGATATATGAAATGCGATAAAAACGCATCAACCCCTGACGAAAAAGTTCATTGTCTTCGCTTTAAAGTTTATTGCACTTAATTAACAACAACAAAAAAGCTGGCAGGCAGAGGAGGGTATTCTAAGGGGGATTCTCCCTCGAAGGCTGTTGCTCGCCTTCTGGCAGCAGATACTTAGATAGAGAGATACAGATACAAAGCGCCGGCGATAATGAATTATTAGCGAAAGCAGCAAGGCAGTCAGAAGTATCTCCTTCCCGAATCTCGGGCTGTATCTGTATCTGCCGGATATTAGAGCGGAGCAAACAAAGCGACAACATGTGTCGCCCCTTGGCAACATGCAACAGCAGAAGGCAAAGGCGAAGGCGTTGCGTCAAGTTCCATGGAACTGGAATCACAGCCATCCTACCGACGACACCAGCAACTTGAAGTTCTTTTAATGTTGCATGGCAAATTAAATTTCTAAATTGCAGCTGTCGTCGCTCTGCCGAACATTTGTCTTACCCTCTCGATGGGTGTGTGTGTGTCTATAATCTTACCAATAGCATCGTTCATAAATCATGACAGCAGCCGAACAGCTCAGCTCAGACATTTAATCAAAAATCCACAAAGGGGGTAAGGGCGAGACAGTATATTGCGTATACGCCGTGTGTGCCAGTCCAGACGTTCAGACCAAAAATAGAGAAGAGTCTTCCACAAAACCCACAATGAAAGTAAAACTTGTGACTCATGTAGCCACAAAAAAATGTATATCGCTTTCATTTGGGAGTCGTGTGGATCATCAACTGCATTACAATGGACTGGGACTGCACCTATGTATGCTTTATGGTCTGGCCCCAAATTGCATGTTTAATTGCAATAAAGAAACAACGCCCACACGGGTGAATACAAACAAACAATGGCAGAGAGTGGAGAGAGCAAGTGCAGAAGCGATTTTCATGAAATTTCGCGAAAGACAGAAAACAGCTGCAAGCCGCAAAGTGCAGCAGGAAAATGGAAAATGGGATAGATTTTCCACGCACACCCAGAGCCAAAACCACACCCAAATATATTCTGAGAAAGACTCCCAACTCCCAACCATTTTAATTAATTATTTTATAATTTTTAAGGAAACCTTTAAACAAAGACCCCCACAATGCCAGCGAATCGAACTTGAAAGTTCTGTGAAACGGAAATTGCAATAATTAACATAAATGTTCAAATAAATGCCAGCTCAGGGAATATAAAAAAATAACCATAAACTATTCATAATTGGCAATTGTTAGGCCCTGTTTTTTTGCTGGTAATGAGAACATTGGTTGGCTTGTTCCAGCCTTCAGTTCGAAGGCAGTTAAATGGTTAATCATCACACTTGATAGTTCCCTCGATTAATAGCTCAATTTTAAATTATTAGATTAGCAATTAACGCAGTTTGTAAAAAATTTTAATTATTCTAGACCCGATTTTTGTCAGAGGCATTCTTTTTAAGATTTCCAACAACATCAAATATTTATTCAATAATTTATGTAGCAATAAAACCTCACTCTTTCTGCCATTAAATTAATTGATGGCACAGAGAGCTCCGTTTGCATAATTGAGGCAAACATTTTAATAGAGATTATACCTCCAGCTTGACAAAGAAATGGCTAATTGTTCGAATATCGCTATTGAATATTGAAATAAAATATGTAAACGTTGGAAAGTCCGCATCACAATAAAAACTAAATGTCTGGCTCATTGTCGTAAAAGTTGCTGTCGGTTTATTGGAGAGAATGGAATGGATTGGTATTTTTTTTCTTTTTTTTTTTTTCATTTTTATTATAAACGAAAACGAAATGTGCACCGATGGGAGGGAGCGAGGGAACTTGGGGCTTTCAATGGCCCCAAGATGCTGATGCATACCGAAAAGTCTTCAGAGCGTTTCTGAAGACATGAAACGAAGCGACAGACAAACAGATCCAGATACTCAGAATGCAAAGAAAGATTCAGAGATGCCTTTTAGCTTTTATTACATATGGTGTGTATGGATGCACCAGAGAAGAGATGGAGACGTAGCTGGAGATCGAGACGAGACATGACCTACCCCAAGGCAAAAATTATTATTGTTTTCTTCTTCTTTTTCCCCTCCATATATACCACATATATATGTATATATATATTCGCTTTCTCGCTTATATGATTTTCTCTATTATGGCTCTGGGCATCTCTGGTCTTTTCTGGGTTGGGTTTTTGCCGAAATGAAGCCGTAAAATTATATATGTACGCATGCCAATGCACACCACTCCCCTGGCTCCCCAGGCTCCCCCAGATTCCCCAGCTTCATTGTTTCAAACTGCAGTGAGCAATAAATGAGTAATACGGTAATAAAAACAAAGTTTGCTCAGCACACGACCACACAAACCTCGCTCAAGGATGAGGGCCCGAGTAATGTGTTTATCTTGGTTAGTTGGCTCATAACATGTCCTTTGTCCTTTGAACCTTTGCCTGCAATTAGTTCAATAAAGAGGATATCTCAATAGTGGCTACTACCTTAAAACTTAAAGTATTATTTGTGTAATCTATCTAGTTATTCCCTACTTAAAACCCTCAACTACCACGCATGGCTGTCGGCCATTATTTTAATGCCATCACTAACATATCTATGAATTTATCAAATAATCAGACCGTGTCTAATGCCCAGCAAGTAAGGCTTACTATGTATCAGCCATGGCGGCAAGATCGTACTCACGGATACCAAAAAGACAGACCATAAAGACAAAGGCATTAAGTTACAACCGGCAAGCGAACCAGCACAGTAGTGTATGGTAGCTACCTGCCACCCATTCCAAAACCATAATTTAATATCAGCAGCTACCTAGCTGCCTAGCTTTGTTTGTCTCAAACTTGATTTCAAAGTTAAACCAACCTTAACCAACATTTATAGACATCAGCGACACAAAAACTACAAAATACTTTTTCAGTTTTTGGCTTAAACTTGATTTTGCAGAAAAAATTCAAGCAAATGTTTTGGCTGCGAAGGTGAGGTAGGTATGGTGATAGATCCAAAGAAGCAAATCTGAGAGGTAATTAAGCAGACTCTTAAGCCACAAAGAGCCTTCAGTTGGGGGTTAAGGCTTCTACAACTATTATTCTTATAATCGACAAACCGCAGATATTAAAGATTGGTAACTATCCATCACTTGTCTTAAAAATTCTTAGCGATTTAGGCCGAAAACTTACTCCCAAACAACAGCTATCTGGAAGTACTTAACTATTCCAACGATGGTGAATTTTTAATCACTTGATTTAGCCAAGTTAGTAATCGATAAAGCAAACATTTAATAATGCATTCCATGGGTAAGGGTGTCAATTGGCTAGTTATGGGCTTCGAATAGGGCCAGTTGCTAATATTTAATGGGCTTATATCCAACAAATTAATGTGTGAGCTTCGACAAATGGCTAAAGGTTTATGTAATCCAATTGGGAATCATTTAAGGACGATATTTATTGGGAATATCCTCCGGCCACCTTGGGGCTGGGGTAATTAGCCATCCTGACAAATGAAGGATACTGAGTCGTCTGCCAACTGTCTGCTAACAAATAAGCCGGCTCGCATTACAAAATTTTATGGTTGTCGGGGACAACAAATTGCCAGCGACTGTTTAGGTAAGCAGCCTGTAATTAATATTCTGACATGCACATCTCATCGAATTTGATGGCAACGATGGATTCGATTTCATTTCGCAGATGTATATATTTTTCTCACCAATCAGCCCCCCCAAAAAAATAATAATAATACTCGTAATAAGCAAATGACATAGACGGATCGGATATCAAATGTTGTTTGCGATAAACAGCCTGGAGATGTTTGTTTGTTTGGTGAAAGGAAGGGATATCCTTTAAAAGTCATTTGTTTTCTTTCTTTTTTTCAAAAGACAAAAGTTAAAGAACTCTTAGGAGTATTTTAGACAAGAAACGACTCTGAAAAGTCAATATATTTTAGGGGAAATGCATTCGAAGCACTGAAAGGATTTTAAGAAACTTTAGCTTCAACTCTACCAACTTTATCCATAAGGTTTCTTTTTATTTTTCCTAGTGCACTTGCATATATAGAAATAAATATCTATTTTCTAGCCAGAAAGGAAAAAAACTATAAAAAATTGAAAGCAATTTGCCAAGAAGAAAGAACAAAAACTACTATGTGTGTGTAATAACAGAAGCGAAAATTATTTTTCCAACTCAGAGGGAAATCCAAAGGAAAAACGACTGCAATATCGCGCTGTCTGCATATAAATTTTGGTTTAGGGACTAGGAATGGATGGGGTTTGGGTGGTTGACAGCCGGAGGGAAAATGCGTTCACTGATAAGGATGAAAATAAAATGCGATAATTTTTTTGTTCTCTTTGAGGAAAATACTCGGGAATTTCCACAACCGAATGACAAAGTATCGGGGACCAACAACAAAGCATACATAAGTCATAAAAATAAAAGTTCCTATGGGGCGTCAACGAGACGAGCTTCCATTTCTTTCTATATTTTGTTTTTGCTCATAATATTTTTGTTGCATCCAGCCAGAAGGGAAATTTAAGAAGTGTTTACTCCCCCAACCTCGGTGGCAACGAAATCTGTTTACAAATTTGATTTGCCTGCCACGCCCAGCGCAATTAGGGCAACATTCCCACACTAGCACTAGGGATTCAAAAACAGAGGAGTAGCTATAAGATTTTCAAAGGGGGTTTTAATAAAAAATGAAGCTGTAAAACCTCCTCAAAACTGAGTTAATATTTTGGGAGTATTATTTTGTATAGTCCCCCTTTTTGAGTACACCCCTGCCTCCATCAGAGATATGGTAACACAGCCCTGTAGTCTTAGGCCCATTGATTGTTATGTAAGCGGCTTATAATTTCTTCTCGCCCAGAGCCTCTCAGCCTCTCTTTTTTTTTTTGTTGCTCGGTTGGTGGGCGTAGTCGAGTGTTGAATGTTATGTGGGTGGGTGTTCGGCTATCGGTATCGTTATCGGTGTTGCCAAATGGAAAATGCATGTTTTTCCGAGCTTAAAAAAGTAAATTATAGATGGTTAGTCCTGTGGCCTGTGAGAGAAAAAGTTTTCAATTTTTTTTTGGGAGGATTAGGCAGCAGTTAGTGGCCAGCCCTAATGGATTACTGTGGGCAAGGTCAATTAGCCAAAATAAATGACAAGAGACGGCCATTCTAGAAGGCCTTTTTAATTAAAAAAAAGTCACTCTCTACTTGCTTCTCTTTTTTTTTTAAGCAAATTTCATAACCCAGCCAGCTCTTCCAAAAACCAAACTCACTTTCCCGCTTATAACTGAGATTTTCACTGAATGCTTTTCACTTTTCTCCCCTTACTGACTGAAAACGAAAGTGAAGCAAACTTAACATCGGAGCCACCGTTAGAGAGACGATGGCATTGTTTTCTGAGGTGTACATGGCGGTATTAGATATTAGATAGGCCTAACCGACACATAGACCCGATGAGCTGGACTCCGACTCGGAATCAGACATGCTGATGAGCTCGAGTTTGGCCTACTTTCACTTTCATTTTCTAGTTTCGGTTGCAGCAGGCGCGTAATCGTTTTTTTTTTGTTTTTCAAGCCGGTTTTTCCAGACCCACTGACAATGAAATAAAGTTGTTTCACATTTCATGGCTGCTGCACTCCGACAGTCGAAAAAAACTAATTCATAGGCCTTCGAAATGCCACTACCACTGAGAATTAGGCATCGCATTGATGGATTCCTCATTTTTTTTGTGGCAAAAAAAAAATATATAAAAAGTTAGTGCACTGCACAAAAAATGAAACTCTTATTGCTCACTTTCACTTTTTTCCAATGACAATTAGTGGCAACAAAGTATCACCAGCACCGTTCAGGTTTCTCATTTTAATTGCGCCTACAAACAAAGGCTTTCCAAAAAATAATTCTGGTTTTAAAAACAAAACTAGGCAGCCAACTGTACTTGGTTTCCAAATAATTTTAATTATAGGACTGGCATGAATGAATGTTTAATTGAGGGAGAAAAGTTTTGGGTTTGGGTTTAAAATGCTATTTGGATCACTGTTTATAGCCGAGTTGCTTTCGAAATCCCCAATGGCACTTGCCGTTCGACACTAAAACCTGAGCAGGGGCGAAAATAAAAACATAAAATTCACCACACACACTCTTAAATTAAACTAATAAAAAAAAAACGAGTAATAAAATCAATTTCAATCAAAATACCAGCGACTGACAAAAAAATTATAAGCAGAGACCAGCCAGGAAAAAAAAGAGCCAGCCATAAATCAAATGGCGAAATATTCGGCAAATCTTGGCAGAATTTGGAAGAAGAAATGGAAAGAGAATGCAGGAATTCTCTCAAAGAAGAGGCCTCGAGATATTTTTGTTATTGTGTATCTGCGAGATACTCTTGGACCAAGGCGTGCAATTAATGATTTCGTCAAGGCAGAGACGCCGACAGGCGTGATGTCGCAATATTCAATGAGCTTCTAATGACTGGCACACGAGTGTTATAACATTTCAGATTAAATGTCTAGCCAGACACCAATACCCGACCAGGTTTTTTTCCACTTTCAGTAAAACACAAAAACTAGACATCCCGACAGGATAGGTAAACCATTTATTTTTTGCTTAATTTATAATTATATTTTCTAGTCATTTTAATTATGTCTTAACCATATGGGTAGCTCAGTACCCCCACTTACCCTGCATTTTCGGCTGCAGCAATTGACATCTGTTGTTGGGGCTCATCTGTTAGCTGCAGCGTTAGATGTCCCCGTCGTGGTTCTTGTAGGTCGGAGCTCTCCTAGGTGGACTATACACATAAGAAAATCGTACAAATCGCAAATGAAACACTGCAAAGGGGAAAATAAAAGGAAAATTTTATTAACATTTTGTTTGTGAATCTCTCTTTTGTTCATATGTACATATATTTTATAGTATTATTTTTTAACAAAAAACGCTAGGCTTGACATAAGTTGCCGCCACTTGAAGAAAGGCCCAGAGAAAAGAGACAGAGGCCCAGAGACCAGAGACCCCGTTGGAAACAAGAAAAACTGGCAAAAGCAAACGCCAGCTGGCCACTTGAAGACTCAAGTTACAAGAAACACTTAGGGCCTAGCCGAGCCAAGCCGAGCCGAGCCCCTTTCTCCCATCATCACCATTCACATGCTGATGAAAACCCAAAAAAAAAAAAAAAAAAAGAAAATGTTGAAATCCCTAGGAAACCCAAAGACGAAATGAGTAAAAGGCGCCAAGTGTATGTCGTCTGGGCAAGGTGAAGGGGCTGAAAGAGGGTGGTGGTAGAGGTGGTGTTGCCTCCAAAACGAGGGGCCTCTTTTGTGTTGCCGCAGGCACAGTCTGAGTTTTTGGCAAGAAAGGGTTCGAATTTAAGCTTAAGAAGCATCTTCTAAGGTTTTTCTTGAATTGGTTTTTAGAATATAATTTATAATAAAATGTTATTTGATATTTTTCAAGATACTTCAAGTATCTTTCTTAAGCTTCTTGTGAGCAAAACAACATTATCTCCCATAAGCTTCATAATCCTTCGATTCTGCACAAATTAAAGTTTCATTTTCCGCCCCACCCATCATTGTTGATTTTCTTTGGTTGGGCCAACGTGTCGTATACTCAACGCGTCAGCCACCACCCAGAAAAAAAGAGTTTTCCACACGCATGGAGCATTCTTATACATACATACTTATATGATATGCAAGTGTTTGTGGCATGAAGAGAATGCTTTATTGTATTTGCTTTTTAAACATCAACAACATTTTGCTGTTGCCACACGATGATGTTTTCGCTACAGAGATACTCTGCTGCCACTCGCACAGATACTTGTAGGCAGGGCCGTAGCTAGAGCCTCGGAGGCCCTGGGGCAACAAGTAAATTTGGGGCCCCCTATACGGAAGTCTTTTGGCCCGGCGGGGCCCCTTCCCTTCGGGGGCCCTGGGGCACCGCCCCACCTGCCCCATGCTAGCTACGGCCCTGCTTGTAGGCTTGTGCTAGTGTGTGTGTGTTTGCGACTGCATTGCGTTTTTCTCATTGTTTTGGTACCCCGTACCGCCCAGAGCTCACCTCCCTAGTCCAGGAACTTGTTTTATATAATTTCCTGTACGCGTGGCACAAAAGCAGAAGCCCAAGCCAGAGAACATAATCTACCCGTCTTGTTCTCGCATTATTCATACCCATACTGATACTCATACCATATACATATACATATATCTCCATAAAATCCCATCGGCTGCCATCTCCCTCACTCTGTCCATTCTTTTGTCATGCATTTCTGCTGATAATAATAATGCACTTCGTTGCTATTGCTGTTCTTGTCGTTGTTTATAATTGTTGCTTTGTGCGAGCTTAGCAGATGCATAGATACAGATACACATGTATCTCGATACGTCATGCGACATCTGAGAGGACAATGGATCTTTTTTTAAATACTTTTCTATCGTTTCTTCCAGTCTGTTTAACTTTTGATTGATTAAAAGTCCATCTTTAATATGAATTTTCACAAAACTATGCTAATTGAGCGAGTGAAACAGCTATATTGTTGTAGAGTCATTGTTGTTGTAGTCTCTTTCTCCGCTTGAAATAGTTTCAACATGTCTCGACAAGTCTCGGGTTCGAAACGAAGGAAAACAATCCATTTTTTTTTTTGTTTATTTTATTGTCGCGGCGCGTTGTGGATATTTTTGTTTGTGGATTGGATTGGATTTTTATTTTTATCAGACCCAGACCCAGACAAGGACAACAGCTAGGTGTGAGTAGGAAGGAAAGCAAAGGCCTTAAGAACAAACGTAAACAAGAGAGAAAAAAATGCATTTGTGATAATGGTTAGTATTTCCTTTTTTTTCTTCCTTATCTTTCCTTTTTTTTCTGTACATTTATTTATAGCTTGTAAATTTTGTAAGTAAACAGTTTGTACAATATATTTATTTGTATTTCCGCAACTGTCAGCAGAGAGAGAGAACGATCTCCACTCAGAAACTAACAAATTAGCCCCATTACAAAACCAGCTTAGAACCATGCTGAAGCGGCGACGAGACTTGGCCAAGACGGCGATGACAACGGCGAGGCAACTTAATACGCGGGTTATGCAACACACAAAAGAAGCGAAGCTGTTGCACAAAGCAAGCGGCAGAGACCCAAGAGAGCCGCCCGCCTCTCTACCTGGAAACGTAATGGAAGAGCCAACCGGTTTATGGCCCAAACCGAAAAACCGACAGAAAAAGATACTTCATTTCGCATGGCCAGGAGATTCTGCACATTTTACCGTTAACATAATGGCTAAATCACCGTTTAGAAAACCGCCAAGAAGATGATGATGATGTAGGTGGTATGGTGCGGTGGGGGGTATTCGAGCGGTTCAAGATTTCAAAAGAATTCTCCTCGCTTCTTCGTTCTTGCCAATTTTTCTTCATTTCTTGGAGCGTTTTTCTGTCTTTTTTTTCGTATATTGCAAAAAAAACGTAATTACAGTCGTTGGTTATATTTTTCTTCCCAGACGTGCATAGAATTAAATTAAATTAAAACCCAGAGCCACAACACTTTGGCAATAGTTGTCTTAAAAAAAAGCACACTCTTAAAAATAAAGTATTTATTATATTAAAAGCTAAAGAAAGCCTACACCCCCTAAAGACATAACTCTTATCTCTTCGTAACTGCAACTTCACAAATATTACGTGACAGTTTTTTCAACAATTTCCGATTCAGAAATAAATTATCCAAAATTTCCAAATTATTTATTAAAGTTAAAGCGGAAAAGACTTGTACCGTAAATTATTTGAGAATTCGGAGAAGGCAGTTGATTAATTGTGACTTTAAAGTGAAATATTTATATATTTTAGTTAAAAAATGTTCCCAAGCTTTCAATAAACTGTAAAGAGCTGGGAAAAAATCGATTTTTAATAAAACGATGCCTTCTCAAAAAATTTAAGGAAAATTAAAATCGAAATTTCCATAATATTCCATAATTAAGATTGTGATTTGAGGCTTCAAATATTTAAACTTAGAGATGTATCATAAAAAATTCAGAAATATAAACAAACACAAACCAACCTTTTCGATGAAATCGATTAAATCGATAAAATTAAAACCGATATATCGGTGGTAAACCTTTTTTGAAGAAATAGATACTCAAAATTAAAATCGATTTATTGGTGGAGCAACTTTTGCGATTAAATCGATTCTTAAAATTAAAATAGATGTATCTCTTAATTGGAAAAAATCAATTTAATTTCCAACTCTTATAAGTAATTTGATGACTAAATTATTTCACTTTATTTCAAAGCCCGAAAGCCCTGAAAGATAAGCCAAAACTTCCTTCAAATTCCATTTGTTAACAACTTGTTTCTTTCCGCAAAGCGTGCTGTGCAAAAAAACCATTTTTCTTCATAATGAGGTCAGTTTAAAATACATAAACTCATTATTCGGTTTATTTTTTCTGTTTTTTTGGCATTTTGTGTGGTGTGTGCTTTCGGGTATAATGTGTACTGAGCACACAAACCGTAAAAAAAAACATATTCGGCGTAAAAATTGTTTTATTGTCGCGTACGCAAGAAAACGTACAAAAATGTGTGGCCCAAATAAGGAGTACGAGTACAGCAAAAAAAAAAATAGCACTGACACATTAATATTGTTAAGTAAATAGAGAAATTTACGAAAATTGAATCAACAAACAAGTTGTAGAGATAACTTTTATAAGAAAGCACAGATCCAAAACTTTATCTAGCCAGCCTTAAACCATTATTTAATTTTATTAGCCCTCTGTAAGCCTTTTGAACATCGAGTGCATAATAATAGCTTTGAGACTTCAAACAGTGCGACCCCCTCGGCAAGTACTTCCGCCCATTGCAACGCTATCAAAACCCATGGACTGTAAAGTAATGGTCTCATAGGGGCTCTATATACATAAAACCCCAACTATCGGCCACCGAGGCACATGCTTTGCATATCTGGGGGAGGAGTGAGAGCTGGGTTAGTACTGTTAGTCCCTCCCGCAGAGCCTTTTCATGGATACATAGATAGCAACAAGTGGCCAAAAAAAAAACAGAAAAATCCATGCCGTATGCTCGGGTTTACGTGCCTGGAATTAGCCATTTAAAGTATCGTTAACGGGGCTCACCCCGCAGCTGTTTAAATGCCACTGATAAGCCACGAAAACATATATGTTTGGGTTTCATTTTTTTGGATCGACATGAGTTTGAGATTAACTATACAGCACTTGGCCAAATGTTCGCTCAGGTTGAACAAATACAAATGATGGATTTACCCACTGGGTAGCTGATCTTCAAGAATTTGGGTTAACTTGGCAACAAATCAATATGGTTAGGTCCCAGACATTGGGTTGTATATTGGCCAAAAACGATGAAGACTAACTGCTTATTAGCATGCAAGCCGAATAGCTTCAAGAATCATTAGCCAGCGGAAAGAACTAAAGGAAGACTGGCAACCGACTGGCAAAGTGCTCTTAAAATGAAGAAAATGTTGGGGTTTAGGGGAAAAAAGAAGTACTATTTAAAGGGTATTCCAAATCCCATGGGAGTCGTACTTAATACTTTCCATATCATTGTCATTAGAAGTCACACAAAGAACCAAACCCGAAACTCACAAAAAATGAGTGCCCGGAAGCGTTTCAGTTTCATGGTGGCAAGTGTTCCGCCTAAGGCCCCCCTTCGAGATAATAATAATAACAACCGGCGAAGCAAAACGGACACAGATTCTACTGTTTGTGCGTTTTCTTGTCAATCAATTCATTAATCACTCTGCCTCTGAGTTTCTGCCTTTTTTTTGTTCTACCCAGAAAGCCTCCACCGTTTATATCGCAGTCTTCTGCTTCATTTGTGGCCCGAAACGTGTTTATGTCAAATTTGGATAATTAATCAAATTAAACGAGAGTGAAAGAGAGTCAGTACAGATACTACCTTTTGCTGAAAAGCGCCTAGAGAGCTCTGTTGGCTAATTATTCATTTTTTTTTGGGGAGGGGACTTTGTTTCCTGAAATATTTACCAGAAGACTAGTGGCTTTCACTGACAAACTGTCAATGGATATGTTGACATTTCCCCACTGGTGTGAAAATTAGTCTTGGCCATTAAAAAAAATTTTAAAAATTTATAAAAATGCACGTAATGTTTTTTCTTTCGTAAACCCATAAATGTTGCCTCCCATTTGTTATCTGTAGGCTGTCACGCATTTCCCTTGTCCCGAATATGGTTAAAAATGTTTATTTTTATGCCTTTTTCGCCCAAGCCCGCGAGTAATTTTTATTAGTTCGCCATTAATGTAGTCGCCCTCGTATAAGTGTAAGAGATGCCATAAAAAGTTGCAGCTAAGGATCAGGAAACGTGGCTGGAGCCAGCTAACTTGTAGCCATAAAACTTAATTAGTTTGGAAAACATTCAGAAAGTAATTTGAGACAACATTTTACAGGAAATGGCCCAGAAGTTTTTGGTGGAATACTTGTATGTTTCAAAACCTTGGCCACTTGAAGGGAAAAGTAATCACTATATAAAGGTGTGACATCATATGACCATTCCAAGACATAAATAACTCTAAGACTCTATGAAAAAATCATCTTAAACAAAAAAGTAAATTTATGAACAAACCAGCGACTGAAATTTACATAAAAATCATCTAAATAACATACAGACATAGGCCTATGTAGGTCTCTATTAAAAGTATATAATGCAGGCATGAAAAATGATTGGTATTTCACTAATCAGATCTCTAGGCTGACCAACGCATCCACTTTATTTATTCGATTATTTATTTGTTTCTTTTCATATTTCTTTATTGTTTACACTCGGATGCAAATTAGTTTTTGTGCCAGAAATGACGCAGAAAATTCCATTCCAATTCCAGTTCCAGATAGCCAGCTAGCCAGATATTTTTCTGCATAATTTGGATGCTTTATATGTACATGGCCAGGGAATATATTCCACTCAGTTGCCAGCCAATAGATGCATAAGTGTGGATTTATTTTATGGAGCACTCGATATGATGCACGTTGCCTGTTTCCAAATACGTTTGGATAGTCATCGAAAAAGTAACAAATTCCTGCCATACTTTGGAGCAGAATAAACCTATCTATTCTGGATCAGACGACTTTATAAATATTTCATTGAAATTCAAGGGCTAAAAACAATCATACAGGTATTGGGTTACAAAGCACCCTTGGAGGGCTTTCTATTTCTATTTCTGGACACGGCTAAATTTAATTACACTTCTCAGTTACAGCCCATCTAGATGGCTTGTAATGTAATGAAATAGAATAAAATACGCACCATTAATTGCATACTTTGAGGCGCCATTACATGGACACTCATAAAAATCAATAAATAGCTGGCCTCCTCTCGGACTCGAACTCGAACTCAAGTCATGTGTGAAACTGATTTGTCTGCCAGAAATCCAAATAAATGGCATTTTGTATTTAATTTTGTGTGTGCATCCGAAATTGTTGTGACAAATTTCAAAGCAAAGAGAATAATGAGCAAATATTTGGTTCTTTATTTTAAAATTTAAGAAAAACACTGAAGGATATTTTGGGAAGCAGCGCAAACTTGTTCTTAAAGATCTCGAAAATAATTCGATAAAGGAACCTAAACCGGCTCACTACCAACAGCTGCAAAGCCATCACAATCAAAACTTTATTTTTTATATTTTTTTGGAAGAAGCTTGAGTATCTGAAGAAAACAACAACTCGTCTAATAATTTCTAAAGAGGCTGGCACGTCTCTTTTTTAGGGGGCTTCCTCAAGATTTGAATACCCAACGCCAGACGCAGACATAAATCTTGTTTTGATTTATTCTCCTCCATAGTTTTCAATTAGAATTGCCATTCGCTTTCATCGAAAGAGACAGGACATGAAGCTGGTGAAAGAGATGGCCTCTTGTAGCTCAAATTTCGGAGCTCAGGACGCTCGAGGGGATTCGGTTAGAAGAATCGCGCGCGTTTTTTTCTTGGTTGGTGCTGGTTTTTGGTACGTTTCGTCGTTTTTTCGTTGATGACCTTGAAAAAGCTTTATCTAAAAATCGAGTGCAATCAACTTTATAAACACACACACACTCGGAGCAGCAGCTGGCACACATGCTCGCTTATATTTCCCCTACATTTCACACACAAGTTTTGGAGGAGAATCGAGACCCGCAGCGTTAGGTAAAGTCTTCAAGCTCCCCACTCTCTCTCTCTCTCACTCTCTTGGGGTTTGGAGTCTTCCAAGTCTTATGGTATGGGTTAACCGCACATAATAATTATTCTAGATTCTCAAATTCTTCAAAAGTATCTGTGAGTTTGCTTTGGCGAGTGTATCTTGGAAAGGTGGTCGCTCTGACGTACGCGCTGGTCATTCTTGTTTTCTTGTTTTATGGCATCTTGTTGTAGTTGTAGTTGTTGTTGGTTTTGGTTTAAAAAAGCCTTTAACTAAACAACCCAAAAAATGGTTAGAGGAAGAGGGTTAAGCAACAGGTAACCCAAACTGGTGAGAAAATCAATATGTACATATATTTTGTCGATTGCTTATCTATGAGATATCAATGCAGTTTAAACCGGAACCTCAAAGATACAGGAAACTTAGGTATTTCATTATATTTTTTAAATAAGTCTTCTAGAAGTCTTGTAGGTTTAGTTTCATCAACTGCACTTCAAAATCGTAATCTCTATTAAAGCCAAAGTGTATTACGCAGTTAGTTATCTTCGCTTACAGGGAACAAGTTTTTCGGAAGTGACTCATGTCTCCCTTCCCAATCAGTCAAAACTATAGTTTATAGCCACTATTGCTGGGTATTGTTCCCGGCCCAGGCCATTCAATCACTTGGAAATCAACTAATACTCATAAAACAAACCAGAAAATACTTTGACAAAGCAAATATTTGGCATATATAATGGGCATTCCTCAGTTGTTTTTTTTTTGGATGCCTGCATTAGCTCACACACTCTCGAACACACAACAGTTTCGGACTGAATGCCTACCAACGTCCAACGAACCTATGACATCAACATTATTTCGGCCAAAAAATATAAAAAAAAAGCCAGCTGAAAATTATTTATTTCGTATATTTAAAATTTCGACAGAGCAAGTAATGTGTGTGTATAGGGCGGGTTAAAGGGGCCGCCAGTATACTATACCCCTTCAGAGAGTTTCACTTTCGAGCCGAGATTAATTCGCCAGAAATTCAGATTCAAGCTTAGACCCAGAGTTAACTTTGACTTTAGACTTTAGATTTTTAATTAAGATAATTATAGCGATTGAGTGCAGACATCCATGAGTTGAAACATTTGTTGCGGATATCCCCCCTCCCATCAGATCTCTTGTGATTTCTTTGCTTTCTTCGCGGCGTGTCTAAAAAATGTCAGTCCGTCAAATATTTGTGGGTCGAGCCGAGCGGTTGCTTATAGATAAACACAGACGTCAATTAGTTAATATGCTTTTAAAAAGGAACCCCAGCAACACTGGGTAATTTTTGAATGACTAAACAAGACACATGACAGACCCAGATAGACCGAAAGCCACCATAATCACACGCTTCTTTCGGTCAAGTACAGTACGGCTCAAAAAAAGCAAAGCAAAGCTCTTGCAATGTGTGGATTGTTAGCTATTATACAACTCAGTCAGAGGTGCACACAAAAAATGAGTATCAAATCAAATTCATTTGAAGAAACACACACACTCACTCACACTCATACAGAGAGACTCAGTCCGACCACGGGGGCAACAATATATGGCATACATAATATTAAAGAAATCGCACCCAAAAACCAAATTGGCATAAACTACGCCGAAAATAAATTGGAATCTAAAAATGAAATTCAAATGCGGCAAACGCCCCAAAGAGGAGCAGTTTCCCCGAAAAAAAAAAAAACCAAAAAACAAATCAAAATAAAACACAAAAAACGAATGTCCAAAACAAAACAGAAAACTTGGATAGAGGAAATAGAGATGCAAATATTGAGATATTTTTTCATTCCAGATAGAATACTATTTGAAATTCTTTTTAAATTAAAAGAAATTCCTAGCATATCTCATAAGACCTGTAACTAGTTAAATTGTTAAGTATCTCAAGATGCTGGCAACCTTCAGCTCACAATTCGCGCCGAACTTCAAAAAGAAATTAAAATTATAGCAAAACTCATGCAGCAGACTCGGTACAGACACACATGTCCAAGTACCCAACCAGAAGATATATGTATATATATATATTTATAAAATGAGGCATTGGGAAACCAGTTTTACCTGGAAAGCCACAGCAATGGCTCTGAGATATTGTACGTAAGCAGTAATTGAAGTTAACGTAATTATAAACGTAGTCCCGACCATCAAGAATCATGTGCAGGAGCAGCAAGTTCAAGTAAAAATTCAAGAAATACATTGACAATTTCTGGCGAACTGACGAGTCGTCGAGTCGAGTCGAGCTAGCTGGTCAAGCTTAATTTCCCAATTAACATGGAAAACTTCAAAGGGACAAATTCATTTACGCTTCAGAGCCACTTCAGAGCGCGAGAATATTACAAACGTAAGTCCGAAAACGTGCCCTCGACTTTTTTTTGTCCCAAAAGAATTCAGACTTTGGAAGACTGGAGCAGTGGAGACCTCAAGGAGGGGCTCAAGGTTCTCAGGACGTTGACGCTAGGGTCAGAGCCGAGGGATAGTGTATATCCTCAGAAACTAGGCGTTTTATAGGCAATGGCAATTGTTGTGGTATAGTTTTTATAGAACATTTTGGCTTGTAGTTGTATTTTATTTGAATTTAAAAGATACTTAAGTTACTAATACAATAGATATTTTCTCTAGAGGTTAGATTCGAAGACGCTTTCTACCTCTTAAGGCCAAAAATGTCACAAAATTCTATAAAAGACTATGTTTTTTACAGAATATGATGTGGTTATAGAGATACTTTATTTAAATTTCATAGATACTATAACTAAGGAACCAATTTAATAGGCTCTTCTCAAAACTGTTCTCTAGATACTACAAGTACTCTAGGTACTACATCCAGGGTCTCCCAGATATCCATAAGAACTAGTCCTTATACAGAAAATTTTGGTTTATGATTGTATCTTTTTGCTGTATTTTATAGAAACTATACTAAAGTAACTATTTTAATAGATCTTTTCCCTAGAAGACACTCTCCAGCACCTTTCCCAACGATATCCATAAGTACTGACTTTTTAGGAGACGATCGAGATACTATATTATAATATAGATCCTAGACTCTAGATGGTCTTCTCCTCAAATATTTTTTCTAAAGTTTAGAAATTAGATACTCTCTAGTATCAAGTAACACCGACATCCATAAGTATGAGCCTTTTAAGAGACAATACAGGCGTTAAGTTATTGTACATCTTTTATTGTAGATACTATGATGAAAACACTCTTATGATATTTCTTTTCTATAGAGTCTAGATGTTTTTCTCCTTAAATTGTTCTCTATATTTTAAAATCTCTCTCTAGAATCTATTTAAGTCCATCGATCTCCAACAGAACTATCCTTTTTATAGACAATACTGGCTTATAGCTTTTAGATACTAGTTAAAGATACTCTCCCCAAATAATAACTCATTAAATGGATAGTCTTCTCCTCAACTACACAGAGTCTAGAGTCTAGACCCCACACATTCTCTTCTTTCTCTGTAGAATCTCCCTGTTTGCCCGACTCTCTGGATTGTCTTATCAGCCTTTTTCAGTTTTCAAAACAAAGTCCATTTCCATGCCGCTTGGTCACTTTTCGTGTGTGTTTCGCGACTCTACTGTACAGTAGAGACGTTTAAAATGCCATTATCTAATCGTCGCTTTGCTGGCGACGTGTGTGTGTTGGTGTGCTGGTGCGTTCGGATGGGCGGTGCCGGGTGGGGGGGCACTGGCGATAAGCCTAAGCCCAACATTTTGTTAGTTTCTTCCTCGTATTTATGTTTTTTTTTTCTATTAAATTATGAGCTGAGGGCGATTAGCTCTCGAGGAATATAAGACCGAAACAAAAACTATGAAATAATGTGGCAAGTTTGAGGTGTTTTTTTTTTTGTAATTTTTGTAGAACTGCCGAACTGGAAAACTGGTTTAACCTGTCCCACAAAAAAAAAGCCAAATTGCTGACGGCCACTTAATAGCTGAACACAAAATAAAACACTCACAGTCTAGCAACAATAAACTAATTAAATCAATCCAAAATAAGTCGCAAAATCTTCGAAGAGTTCTCGCTATCACTCTTCTCTAGCTACCTAAGAGAACGCTTCAAAAATAGCTGAGAATTTTCATTGAAGGTATAAATAAAATGTTCTCAAAATAAATATTTCAATATCATATGCAAAACTCAAAAGCTGATAAAAAAAAAAAAAAAGAAACACGCATACTAGCACCCGAGATACATCCATGGCAGCAATGTATCTGTGAGATACGTAGCGCACGAAGAGCAAGCAAGAGTTAGAACTCAGATACGGCCATACGAAAAATAAATAAATAAATAAAAACCTTTGCCGAGTCGTGTGTCGGTTTTTCTCAGTTCCATTTGAAATGGTATGGGTTCTGATATATCTTATGGGTTTCTTTTTTTTTTTTTTGGGGTTTGTTTGCCGTCGAGAGATCGAGTGGAGAGACAGTTTACAATGTTTGCTCGGGTATTAGCAAAAGAATTCTAACTGAACCGAGCAGCGGGCCTCGACTCACGTTTTGTTATGTAATAGACTCTGTCGATGGTGCCTTGCATTCTCAGTTCTCCATGATTATTAATCGATCGAGACTCTATAGGTCTGATAACTCGGTTCTTTTTCTCAATATCTTACCTTTAAAGTTAATGAATTTTATTCAAAAATTGATGTACTTTCGACGATCTCAAGTATAATCCCATTGATAATTATTTCTCAAATTATTTTATTAAATGCGTTAATCCATTTTTAATTAGTTTGTTTGACGGCATTATAATTTTTTATTTTATTTTCACACTGATTTGCACTTTTTTTTTAAATTTATCTGGGGGCTCTACTTGTGGCCCAAATAATTGATCAATTTTTTGAATAACTGTAACTATTCCATTTAATTTTTGTATTTTTTTTATTTTGTATACAACTTGCAAAGTGAAACCGTTGTGTGTAGAAATATATATTTGTATTTTTTATCGATTTTTAAATATAATTTTCAATGATGATTTTTTTTTTTGCCAAGGCTAGCTTGATTTTATTTATGGTTTTTATTTGTATTTTTGTTGTATTTGTTTTGCACAAAATAAATATATGTATATATGGTATTTAGACCGAAGATCTTGGGGAAATCATATAGTATTTTAGCAGACAAACTGCCGAAGAGAAGAGAGAAACTATTAGTATTTGTGGGGATGGAAGAAGGGCAGCAGGCATATGATGGACTATCGTGTATTTTGAATTTTCCATAAAGTGGGCAATTAAAATTCAGATCGGGCGAAACGGAATGGCAACGAAACAAAATATAAATAAAGATACGCAATCGAAAGCGACAAAAAAACGAAGCGCACCGAAAAGCGTACGAACCGAAGAAAAAAACCCGACAATTGAATTATGAAACCCGAAAGCGGCAAAGCGACACAGGAGAGCGATTTCAACTGGGGGGTAGGGGGGGCGCTTAAGAGAGCGAGAACGCGAGTTGGGGAGCATGAAGATGGAGAGCAGGAACGCTGGTTAGTGGAACGCCACACAAAAAAATTCCGCAACGAAACGCAGATGAAAATTTTTGTTTCAAAAATCCCACCTCTTGGATTATTTAAAAAACAGGCCTAATCTACCAATTATTTTATTGGAGCTTCTTCAGTCTGTCCTAGCTATCTAACAGATAAAGATACAAGAAGAGTATCTCCCAAAGGGAGAGGAAACGGGCAAAACACGCACTCACACACGCACACACACGCGCACTTTGCTTTGCTTCTTTTCTTTCTTTCTTTTCTTTTTTTTTTTTTTGGGCTGCGCCAACTTTTCTTTCTTTGCTGCTACGTTCTACGCACTTTTGTATCTGCAAGATACGCTTAACTCCAGTCGATTTCAGCAGTTGGCAGTTGGGATTTGCGGAAAAGGTAAATAAGATCGGGGGGGACAGACACGCACGACGACGACGAGAACCGAGAATGAAAGACACGTCGACAGCGAACAGAGCACGAGAATGAGCACTCGCAGTGGAATATTGTATCTGCTCCCGCGCCCAGGCAACCTCACCAAACGAAATACAAACTCGAACTGAAAAGTATCTCACGCTCGAACCGAAAAGTATCTCACGGATATCCACCAGCTGTGTGACGTGCTCGCCGCACAATGGGCAATGTTAAGATTTTTGCTAATAAATTCTGACTAGTGAAGTTTTGTTTAAAATAAATATATCTGTTTAATTATTATAGGCTATGAAATTTTAATTTATAATTAAGGCAATTCTGAGCAAAGTTTTTAGTGAATTTAATAGGAAGAATAACATTTAAAAACATACTTTTAAGATTTATTTTATGGTAGACTATAAAATAGATCTTTAAAGCTTAAAAAAAACATTTAATACAGAGTAGATATAGATTTGAGAGGATTAAATCAATCAAATGATAACTTTCTTTCTCATAGTAATAATTTATTTCAATCCAAATCAGATCTATTCCATAGTGCAAGGCTCTCTTTGCTCTCACGCCGCTCTCTTCACGACCGCTCTTTGGACTGTGTCAAGTGTCAAAATGGGGGGCCGTAGTGCTAGTCTCTTCACTCCACCGCCTGCGCCCAGTCCAATAAGAGCGGGATGTATAGACGGATCCATCTTTATTGGCCGATTTTGTACTCTTGGTGTCTTGGCCAGGAGAGGCTCCAAATGCTCACCAAAGTGCCGGCATTTTCGCTTGGGCTCCCCACCACCAAAACAAAAACAAAAACAAAAAAATAAAGAGCCCAAAGGCAAAAGCAAATCTACGAGGACAAAATCAACACTGTTTTTGTTGTGGCTTTGCTGAAATTTAATGGCGGCGGCTTGTTGAAAACAAAAACACAATCGAGGTTTGAGAAATTCAAAGTGATGTTTTCAGGAAGCCATTATTGGTAATAAGAATAAAAGATAAAATATTTGATGTTTTAGATATTTTGTAGGGGAATGGGTTTAATTTCTGTTATAGAATTTGTTAAGAATAGAAATAGAAATGGTATTGAAAGTCATTAAAATATTAAAAAATTTATAGAAGAATATTTGTTTTCCTAAAAATGTCTAGAAAGTTCATAAAATAATGATCAATAAAGTCAAATATAAATTTTCTTAAAAAAAAAAAATTTTCTTTAAGTTTCAATAATATTTTGGAAAGAAATGTTTGAAAAAGTGTTTAAAATGACATTAGTAGTTTTCAAAATAAGCTTTTCAATGAGATATTTAAAAAAAAAACGTTATATTTTTCCATATGTTATCTAAAACTCTAACTAAGTATCCTTAGTAACTAATATTAGCATAATTAATAAATAAAATTTCTCCAAGCGGAAAGGAATCAAAGCAAACTAAAGAAAAATGCAAAAACAATAAATTTTGATGACGAAACACATGTTGTGTTTTTTTTTGGGGGGCCCACTACGAGAAGAAGAGACCCGGGAGTAAGAGAGAAGAAAAGGGGGGGACTCGACAGCAACCTCCACAGCTCTCAGTTGTAGCTTTGTAGCCGGGGCAAAAACGCAAAATAAAACGAGGCACAAAAATAAACAGAAAAAAAAGAAATATAAATGGAAAAGCTCAACGTTGTCGCCTTCAATTTCAATAGCAGTGCTAGAGAGCTCTGTTCCTACACCCATACTTGTACAGATAACTCTGGGGGCTACGTAGTGTATCTTTACATATATTGCAGCTATTTAGATACTTTTTATGGCCATTTTTTGGATTAGAATAGGTTTTAGTTTAAAAGATGGAATCTTTTTATTAAAAATTAGCTAGTTAAAGAGTATTTTTGATTTTATTTTAAATATTTTTAGACATTTTTTTGAAGACGTCTAATAATTTGTACTAAAGATTTTAAATAGGGCAGTTTTCAAACTATCTTTTATTAGTTCTCCTGCATTTATAGTTAATTTATAGTTTTTATATACTTTTCTTTTTTTTTTAAATCTAATATAAAATCTTGAAAAATTTATAAATTATTTTCTTCATTGGCAGTATCTAACTTTTAACAAAAAAAAAACTTAAAAATATAATGCCCTTGCCAATGACATCATTTTGAAGTTTTTTTTTTGGTCATTCCCTTCCACTAACGTTCTTCCATGTATCTTAACTTTATAAATGAAGCTTAACCAAAAAAAAACTTGGCAAGACCCTTAACTCTTTGTGGACCGCCAATGGGATTTTCTTCGGATTTTTCCGAGCCGTAATTATGCATGACAATTGTATCCTCCTAATGTTTGTTTTTTTTTTATGCAAATAATTGCTTAAACCAAAAACCATTGCCAAACTAGCAGAAACATCAAGGAGAGAAGATACTTTAATTGCTGACTATTTGAAATTTGTATACTTTGTAGAGTTAATGTCACAAACAATTAGAAGCGAAAAATGGCAGAGGAACCAGAGAATTAGGAACTGGTGACACTTGTTGACCACCCAGAAACCTGAGATGATCTTCCTCCTCCTCGTGTTCCACTTCACTTGCAGATTTCCAAGCAAAACTTTTGCCAAAGCTTAACCCTGAGATGGGCACTGGGGACTGGGGTTCTTCTCACTTTTACCTGCTCTGGAATCAGCTGTACCCATAAATAGGTAAGAAACCAGCAGCAAAGCCAAAAAAGTGAATTAAAAAAAGCAATTATAAACCCAGCGACGAAGCCATGAATTGTTAGAGCGCCGCAAACTCTAAAAATAAAAATCAAAAACCAGTAGTTGCCAACGTGACGCCATAAATGTCGGCTTGCAGACGATATTATACTCGGTATACCTATACCTATGCCCCTTTAGCGTTTTTCTTTTTTTTTTTTAAACCTCTAAACTCCTCTACGTATATTTTGCTACGCTAGACCAACAAAAATTTATAATCAAAGTCGGGAAGGAACCCAAAACGAAGGCGTTTCATGCGAAAATTATTGAATTTTTGGTGTTTTGGTTTATTTTTGAATGGTTGTTGCCAGGGCCTTTGCCTTGATTTTTTTGCGGAAAAGATTGAAGTAATTAATAATTTGTTTAGATTTTTATTTTGATTATTTTTCATTTTAAGCTTTAGTTTAGAAATAAGTCTCAAATTTTTATATTTCTCTTTTTCGTTAGAAACTCGACCCAAACAGAGTTCTTTTTTTATGGAACACATAATATGTATTGTTTATTGTGTATATTTTTGTACAATTTTTATTTTGTACTCAAAAAGTTCAAGGAATATTCATTTCAAGTTTTTATTTAAAACTATATTTTAGTTCAAATAAATGTACCAAGTTTCAATATTTTTCTTTGTTTCATTTCCCACTGTTTTCGACACAAGTTCGAAACTCTCTAGTGAAAGAGTCCTTTTTTGAGGAAAAACATTGAAACTATTATTGTTTTCTCTAAAAACTTATATTTTAAACAAATAAGATCAAAGTACTTCTTTGAAATTTGTTGGGTTTAAGCTTTAGTTTTAAACTCTAACTTTGTTCAAACTTAAGTATAAATTCTTAGCCTTTTTATTAAAAATTTCCTTTTGTTTCATTTCCCATTGTTGCCGACACGCGTTCGAAACTCCAGAGAAGCAAATATATATTTTTTGTTTGGCACTTTTTTAAATATTGACACTCTTTCTATTTGCTTTAATTTGTATTTGTCTAAGTTTCAACACACATTGCCTTTTTCATAAATTTTTTTCAGCCTTTTTAGTTTAATATTTTGTTAAAATTTTGTTCGTGTTATTTGTTGAATATTGTTTTGTGTGCATTTCATCAACTTTGTGGGATATTTGCCGTGTTCGCTTTTTCAACGAAGGGGTTTTCTCTGTGTCTGCTCTCGAGCTGCAAGCTTTATATTTAACATATTTATTTATATTCATTTTTTTTTTTTATTTTGGATTTATGCTGATGGTAACAGTTCGACAGGTGTTGCAACCGTGAAAGTTTGAAAAAAAAGCTAGAATGAATCAAATTAAAAGTCTGATGGATGCAGGTTACTGGTAGGGTTCAAGGAGGTTTCCGTGAAGAGCTCTTTAATTAGAGTTAAGGAAGAAAATTTGCCATTGCCAGTGGCAACATCTGAACACGGGCAGCGACACGTGCTCCACATGTAAAATTGACAAGGTGACGAGGTGGGCTGGGCTGGAGGTGCCCTGTGGGTGGAAGTGGGTGTGAAAATGGTATATGCCAGCTATACTACGTGCTGATGTTGCTGCTGTTGTTGTGTCTGCATTTATGGAATTTTTTATGAATGATGCAGCAGTGGCAGCAACAGCAACAGCAGTGGCAGCAACAACACCCAAAAGCAGCCACGTTGATGAAGTGCTGAAAGGCTGAACTGCAGGCTGGCGAGTCCTTCTTCCTCCTCAGCACTGCCAGCACTCGCACTCGCTCTGCGCATTTGTTTATGAATTAATAAAATTTTAATTATGTTGCACAAATAATTGCGCACTTGTGCAGAAAAGCATGGCAAGCCAGCAACCCAGCAACCCAACAAATAAGCAAAAATGAGAACCGAAAACAACACGATAAGTGTAAATAGGAAATGCCCATACAACCAGGTCCAAAGTGCAATTTTAATGAATAATTGAATAAATATGGTATGGATATGGATATCCATAAAAGTTACAACAAAGAATTCCAGGAAACAGTTCTCTGATACTTTTCTAAAAAACATTCTCACACGAAAAAAAGTTGACGAAAAAATAATGTCTTCAAATTACACAAGTCTTATCATTTATTAAAATTCAGAGAATTTATTAAGAGCATAAAACCCCTCCATAATAGTATACATATTTAAATATATCGAATTTCCATCAAGTAAATAAACGGACTGGAGAGAGAGCTGCCCAAAAATAACAAACTATTTTGTACCTAATGTCCGAAAGGTTAAAGACACACCACAACCAAGACATGAAAACATGAGAGATTCCTGGTAAAGCTCAAATCCTGTTTACTTCCTTTCGAAGCTACCTAAGCATCGAGGACGCAGAAGACGCAGCCACTAAATCTTCTATAGGCAAGTTTAGGAGATTCTTTTTGTTGAGTATCTCATGGATGTGGATATATCTTTTAAAGGCCTTTTGTGTCAGTCTGTGTGTGTGTGTGAATCTCTTCTTATGTACATACATACATACTGTTCTTTTTTATTTTTTCATATATCGTCTCTTCGCTGATTTATTATTTACTTTATAAGAAATGTTCTCCTGCGAAATCAAGTTTGGCTCGAGGAGGGGGTGTATGTATAAAGTTTTGCTTAATTTGGTGACCGGGGGCTGGGGTTTCTTCTACCCATTAGATTGGTAGGGAGCTGGAGCTGCCGTCTCTTCACGGAAATCTTGTTTAATTTCGCTTGATTGAATTTGCTTGGATTTTGTAGAGTTCTTTAAAATATACATACTTTTATAAGACCACACGCAGTAGGGATATATATCAATATTATAGAAACATATTGCTCTTAAAACCTTAAACAGGAGAATTTATTGCAAGGAAGTCTTTCTTGATAAATAAACGAATTTTTAATATACTTACTACTTAATTAAAATATATACAATTTTGTATAAGAATTATAAGCTTAATTACTAACTTTCCCTTTAGTTTAAAACATAGTCTTAAGCTTCCATCAAAATTATAATTCATCTACGTGGATTCACACCACAACCCAGTAATTAATTGTATGATTCATGTTTCTAACCAACTCCCCGAGATAATAATACCAACTAACCCGCTTGTGTGAAGAGCATTAGCTGGCAGCTAGAAGCAAAAGCGTGTTAGCTCCGCTGGAGGAAGCTTGTGAAGATTGTGCAGTCTCAGTATAGCTGCCGCTACCTGGGTGGAGTTTTATTGCAGAAATCCCACCCAACCCACACCCACTCCCCTCCTCCTTCATGGAAAAACCGCAGAAAATTGCTGTACATCTAGAGAAAAGCCAAGTTAAGCTAAGCTCGTGTAGATGAAACTGGCTTTTTGCACAATGAGATTTATTTATCGTGATTGTGCGCTTAATTGAAAATTGTTTGTGCCAGCAGTCCCAGCTATCCAGCCATCCAGATGGGTTGGGGATGGTAGACCACCGCCTGAGATTGTTGGGCGCAACAGGAGTCGGCTCTTGGGGGCCATATATCACCCATGGAACACAGTACAGCCTAACGGTATTTTTAACACACATTTATTGACACACATTTTAGGGCCAGTACCACCATAGAGATGAGGATGGGGCCTACCCCTCTCCGTTCTAGACAATTTGTCAACAACATGGCAATGATACAGCATCCAGCATCCAACATCAGCAGGAAAACTGTAGCAAAAAAAAAATGAAAATGTCAGCAGCAGCAAGAGGAATACCAACAACAACAACCTCAATTCAAGCCAATAGTTAAGTGGATACGAGCACCGTGAATGGAATCCATCAACCGCCCATGGAGCCACATGGCATCCAACTGGCATCCAACCGGCGTAGAAGCCTTTTCAATCACATTACTGAATGCCAGATGGGTTGGATTCCCATCCCCAACAAGGAGCTACTTAGAATTGTGGAAAATTTTCTGTACATTTGAAGTAGAATATCTTAAAAAATAATCCGATTTTCCGACTGTTTCAGGATAAGGATTAAAAGATACAACACTAATTAGGATATCCTTAGATACTCAGAGCATATGTGTTTTATTGAGGGATCACAGTTTTCTCCCAGAGTTCTCGATGGGTGGCTCCCTAAAGAGGAAAATTCCACGACAAGAACCGACTTTACAGGATAAGCTCCCCGTGG
Source organism: Drosophila bipectinata (assembly GCF_030179905.1). Lineage (NCBI taxonomy): Eukaryota > Metazoa > Arthropoda > Insecta > Diptera > Drosophilidae > Drosophila > Drosophila bipectinata. The sequence goes on from NC_091736.1 coordinate 2,745,206, forward strand.
CATCCACGCCCACGTCCAAGTCTCTAAATTGATTTCGTTCTCTGATGTGCAACCTTCACTCCATTGGCCATCAAATTTTTTTTTTGTGAGTCCTCCTGGTTTTGACTTGTTGCGTTTTCCATTTGATTGCTTCTGGCTGTAAGCCTGGGCTTGGGTATGGAAATCCATTTCCCAGTTTCCCACAATTAGAGCCAGGATTCCTCATAAAAGACAAAAAAGATTGGCGGGAAAAGCTGGCGAGGAGGAAAAACTTAATAGCCGAGGGCGAGTCCGAGGGAAGCCGTTAAATTCCAAAAGGGACTCCCAACAGTGGAATAAAGTCTTCAAGATTTCGAAGTATATATCTATAATATATATACAAGTATCTTTGCAAACCACTGTGCCTGGCCCTCCAAAGAGTGTGAATTTTATTAGCTTTTAAATGGTTCTTCAATTTCATGACGAAAGGTAGTCATCGAATGGAAATAAACTTTAAGAATTTCATGAGAGGAATGATATTTCCCGGTTTTCCCGCCTTGTTACCCACCGCCCCCTTTAACATGCCTCTCTGGTTGCGTCAATTACTTAATTTTAATGGCCTTTATTATGCATACAGATACACACACAACCAAGCTGTTGGAGAAGCTCACATGAATATGGACAGAGATTGGAAAGTAAGAGGCACCCAGGCCCATAAACAGACCCTGCCACATCGTGGGCCATTAAAAAACAGTCAACATAACTCGATAGTGTGGGTTTCCCAGAGAAGATATCCTAAAGATACTTCCAGTTCTTCCATATTAAAAGTAGTTTTTGGTAAGTATATTTTACAGATACTTATGATTGAATTAAACCTTGAGATACTTGAGGTATCTTAGGATAAGGTACCTAAGGATAAGGTACCTTAGGGTTATTTTAGGTAAGGACAGGTTTAAGGTTTCTTTTAAAATAATTCGTATTTTGCTTAAAATTTACTCTTAAAATATAAAAATATTATAAAAATACTCTTAAATTAGTTATAAGCATGTACATGATGATCTTAAAACTACAGCCTATCCTTTAGATAGCTTGGAAAACACAGGTAACTGCTCACTATCCTTAAGATACTTTTGAAAAAATATAAACTTCAAGCTAAAAAAACCTAAAAAATGAAGGAAAATTTAATGAAAATGTTCCAGACTTGTTAGTAGTGGAAAATAAAAATTTTCTTTAAAAAATTAGTTAAAAAATTAACCAAATAGACTTAAGAAAATCATTCCAATAGGGTCTAGCCCCTAAAGAGGGTAACCTTACAGAACCCGAAACCTTACCTGAAACCAAGTATCTTCTCAATTGTAATTTTTGGCTCAAAGCCGTGTCTTTTGCTGATTTTTTTTTTGTTTTTTTTTTTGGCTTTTAGGGTTTTCTTCGGCGTCTTATGATTACACACACTCGGCACTCGCACAACCCCATAAACATAGATACATAGATGGAACTGTATGGATATTTTCACTTGTTGCCAACGCGAGCGAGTGTGCCTTGTCTCGAGTGGAGTGTATGGGTATTTCTTTATTTTATTTTTTTTTGTTTATAACGCGTCTGCCGACGAGACGCCCAGCAACAAATAAACAAAAGACGAAGGCGACGACAGCAGCAGAAACAACAAAAACAACAACAACTTAGCGACAGCACCGACGCAGGTGTCGCAGACGTGTGACGATATGCTGGCGGTGGGGGGTGCTGGGGGGTCTGTGCTGCGAATTATCGCAAACGCCAAAGTCCCCATTACATGCAATTACGCACAGGAGCTCTCAAAATTGTATCACTCTCTTGGAAACAAACACGATTTGTTTATACGGTTGGGGGGCCCAAACATTTTTGTTTATTTTTTTTTAAATACCCGTCTATCATTTAAGCCACGAATAAAATGTCATTTCTTTTTTAATCGGCACTTGGCTAATTTATTTAAACATAAAATCATATATTCCATTTGTTATAAAAAAAGCATAGCAATTTTTAAGTTCGGCAAATAACTAAAAGTATAAAAACGTTTACCAAAACAGGTTTAAGTGTTGCATAAGGTCTAGGAAAACAGCTGATTGGAAAGAGTATTGCCAGAGGAGATTTATTTTTAAATTATTTTAAAATAAGAATTTCAGAATGTGTATTAATCCAAAACTATTTTAAGGTATTGCTTTAAATATTAATTAAAACTAAAACTTAAACATAATATTGCCTTATTAACAAGTGGGCAGCTCCTTTCACAACATCTGTTAAGTTTGGCCGCTTTGCAACACTGCCACACATGTTCATCGGAATCAAAATTTTGTTGCCATTTGCGGTTAAATTTTCACTGCCCAACTAACTTTTAAAGTTAGTACAACACGTGATAATCGTACGAATCTAAGGAACACCATGAGTGCCAGTGAAAAATTCGTGAGCTGGCTAAACGAGCAGCTGCGCCAGCTGAATATGGACGAGGGGGTTTTCGGCTCCTACATTGTGGGCATCCTGGAGGGCGATGAAACGACGGAGGAGAAGACTGAAGCTCTCGAAGGAATTCTAAGCGAAACAGGGGTAAGTAGGGATCTAATTTTATTCCTATTTGAACTCTAATTCAATCCCTTCCCTTGTCAGTCTTCCAACATTGATGAACTGGTGGCCACCATTCTGCAAAAGTGGCTGACGAGCCATCCCAGCGCCGATGAGCCGCCCAAGAAGGGCTTGGACATCGATGTTAATGCCCAGCTAGCCAAGATGCTGGAGCAACAGAAGCTGCAACCTGCCGCCTCCAAGGAACGCGAATACACAGAAGAAGAACGACGCATCAAACAACAGATACTGGCCCAGTACTCACAGGTTCCTATCATGAAAGATCCGGCTCCAAAAGCATAATCTAATATCCCTTTCCTCTCCCACAGACGGCAGTTCTGAATGAAGATGAAGACGATTCCCAGGTGGAGAGCGAGGATGACAGTGGCGCTTTGGCTCCCAATACCAACAAGTCAGATGTCCAGGCCCTGGCCAAGGAGAAACGAGAGCAGGCCCGGCTGGACAGTGCGGCCAAGAAGCAAAAGGATAAAGAGGACCGTGAAAAACAGAAACAGCTCCGCGAGGAAAAGAAGGAAAAGCGAAAGACAGTGAAAGGTGAAAGGCGCCGGTAACCGTCCCCCAGCCAACTATTGTTCAGTTTCATATTAACCCACAGGATATATACAACTTTGTAATGCAATTGAAACGCCAAAGTTTTAAATGGATATTTTTAAAATGTTGTTTCTTCTTTTGATTCTCTTTTTTTTTTTGTTTTGGTTTTCTTCTGGCTCCTTTAATTTACTAAATTAAAATTAAACTTGTTTTCACATTTCTGCTGTTACGAGTAAGGAAATTTGTTGTCTAACGCTAACTTGGCCAACTAGTTTTAGTTTAAATTCTAAGAAAATTGTTAGTTTCATTAGTTAGTTGATAGTTCAAGGATCAGCCTCGCTCGGCGTTTCTTCCACCTCCTCGGACTCTGCCTCGTCCTCGTTCGGTGTAGTCTTCTCCTTCTCCGATTGTAAGTCTATTGAGGTTTTCTTCAGAGCCTCCAGATCGTGTATTTTAATGCGCCTGTTGTTGGGATCCAAGCAGTTGACTTTGATCTCTATGAAATCATCCGTCTGTTGGTCATCCCAACTGGAATACTAAGGGAATACATATCAGGATTATTTTTTGAAAGACCATTGAATAGAATTATTTAAGTTACCACTGAACTGGAAGTGAAAACCATTTCGTCCTCGTCGGATTTCACACGTAAGTACTTTTGAAGTAGGGTCGTATGTTCGTCTCGGCGCCACAAGCACAGCCGATTGTTCTTCATCCAGTCCTTCTCCAACAGGTCTGATTTCTTGACCATCAGGTCCAGTTGGCTCAGCTTTACGAACTGCTTCTTGGGAGGCAAACTCTGCGGTCGCTTCGAAGTGCTGGCCGAGGGATAGTCAAAGTCCTCGTCACTGGGATCTGATTCTAGGTCATCCTCGTTCTCGGAATCGTCGTCGCTCACCTTGGCCGCCCGCCGTTTGGCCTTTGAGCCAGGAGCTGCCGCCGATTTCCGCTTCCTGCCATCGGTAGCCGAGGATGCACTAGCTCCGGCGCCACCGCCACGTCCCTGCTTGGCAGGGCGCTTCTTGGTGGGTCGCCAGTCCTCCTCGGAGTCAGAGTCGTCGTCGGGACTGAAGTCCTCCTCGTCACTCTCCACGAATGTGGTGGTCACCAGCTCCGTGCGACTTCGCATCCTGGTCGAATTTTTCTCTACCTCCTGCTGCTACTGCTTTTCCTGCTGCTGCTGTGGCTGCTGCGTCTCAAAGCTGACTGAAAATTTTATTGTTGACTCCGAAAAGCCCTTTCCACCTCCCACCCGGCTGTTTCCCAGAATTGTTTCCTTCGAGGGTTGCAGCTCGTCCTCGCTCTCAGCCAAAGCTCTCCTAACGAAAAAGCTCATCAGGTTTGCATCTTCTATGAAAACGCATAAACTTTGGCATCCTGAGCTTGAGAAGCTTTCGCTTTGGAAAGTACTTTGCAAAGCTTACAGCTTGATCCCTGTAAGTTTCGGAATCATTTTTGAACAGCTCGAAAGTGGGTCAACTTTACGGTTTTGCATACGGTTCCATAATTAAAAATGATTTTAAAATTTCCTATTTTTTATTTGGGTCTAGATTTAGATGCAGATTCACAGAGAATTGCTCTACAAATCGTTTAAGGTGTTCCCCAGTAGAATCGGATGATTTTTAGCCAAGATATGGCCATCGCGGTGTGCCGAACTGCGCCCCCATGCATTTTTCAGGATTTCGTAGGGGGTCCATCAGAAAACTTCACAAAAAATCGAAAAAATATTTTGTTTGTAGATTTTGACGCAGTTTTACAGAGAATTGCTCTACAAATCGTTTAAGGTGTTCCCCAGTAGAATCGGATGATTTTTGGCCAAGATATGGCAGTTGCGGTGGGCCGAACTGCGCCCCCATGCATTTTTCAGGATTTCGTAGGGGGTCCATCAGAAAATTTGACAAAAAATCGAAAAAATATTTTGTTTGTAGATTTTGATGCAGATTTACAGAGAATTGCTCTACAAATCGTTTAAGGTGTTCCCCAGTAGAATCGGATGATTTTTAGCCAAGATATGGCCATCGCGGTGGGCCGAACTGTGCCCCCATGCGTTTTTCAGGATTTCGTAGGGGGTCTAAAAGAAAATTTGACAAAAAATCGAAAAAATATTTTGGTTGTAGATTTTGATGCAGATTTACAGAGAATTGCTCTACAAATCGTTTAAGGTGTTCCCCAGTAGAATCGGATGATTTTTCGCCAAGATATGGCCATCGCGGTGGGCCGAACTGTGCCCCCATGCGTTTTTCAGGATTTCGTAGGGGGTCTACAAGAAAATTTTACAAAAAATCGAAAAAATATTTTGTTGGTAGATTTTGATGCAGATTTACAGAGAATTGCTCTACAAATCGTTTAAGGTGTTCCCCAGTAGAATCGGATTATTTTTGGCCAAGATATGGCAGTCGCGGTGGGCCGAACTGTGCCCCCATGTATTTTTCAGGATTTCGTAAGGGGTCCATCAGAAAATCGAAAAAATATTTTGTTTGTAGATTTTGATGCAGATTTACAGAGAATTGCTCTACAAATCGTTTAAGGTGGTCCCTAGTAGAATCGGATGATTTTTAGCCAAGATATGGCCAACGCGGTGGGCCGAACTGCGCCCCCATGAATTTTTCAGGATTTCGTAGGGAGTCCATCAGAAAATTTGACAAAAAATCGAAAAAATATTTTGTTTGTAGATTTTGATGCAGATTTACAGAGAATGGCTCTACAAATCGTTTAAGGTGTTCCCCAGTAGAATCGGATAATTTTTGGCCAAGATATGGCCATCGCGGTGGGCCGTACTGTGCCCCTATGCATTTTTCAGGATTTCGTAGGGGGTCCATCAGAAAATTTGACAAAAAATCGAAAAAATATTTTGTTGGTAGATTTTGATGCAGATTTACAGAGAATTGCTCTACAAATCGTTTAAGGTGTTCCCCAGTAGAATCGGATGATTTTTAGCCAAGATATGGCCATCGCGGTGTGCCGAACTGCGCCCCCATGCATTTTTCAGGATTTCGTAGGGGGTCCATCAGAAAACTTCACAAAAAATCGAAAAAATATTTTGTTTGTAGATTTTGACGCAGTTTTACAGAGAATTGCTCTACAAATCGTTTAAGGTGTTCCCCAGTAGAATCGGATGATTTTTGGCCAAGATATGGCAGTTGCGGTGGGCCGAACTGCGCCCCCATGCATTTTTCAGGATTTCGTAGGGGGTCCATCAGAAAATTTGACAAAAAATCGAAAAAATATTTTGTTTGTAGATTTTGATGCAGATTTACAGAGAATTGCTCTACAAATCGTTTAAGGTGTTCCCCAGTAGAATCGGATGATTTTTAGCCAAGATATGGCCATCGCGGTGGGCCGAACTGTGCCCCCATGCGTTTTTCAGGATTTCGTAGGGGGTCTAAAAGAAAATTTGACAAAAAATCGAAAAAATATTTTGGTTGTAGATTTTGATGCAGATTTACAGAGAATTGCTCTACAAATCGTTTAAGGTGTTCCCCAGTAGAATCGGATGATTTTTCGCCAAGATATGGCCATCGCGGTGGGCCGAACTGTGCCCCCATGCGTTTTTCAGGATTTCGTAGGGGGTCTACAAGAAAATTTTACAAAAAATCGAAAAAATATTTTGTTGGTAGATTTTGATGCAGATTTACAGAGAATTGCTCTACAAATCGTTTAAGGTGTTCCCCAGTAGAATCGGATTATTTTTGGCCAAGATATGGCAGTCGCGGTGGGCCGAACTGTGCCCCCATGTATTTTTCAGGATTTCGTAAGGGGTCCATCAGAAAATCGAAAAAATATTTTGTTTGTAGATTTTGATGCAGATTTACAGAGAATTGCTCTACAAATCGTTTAAGGTGGTCCCTAGTAGAATCGGATGATTTTTAGCCAAGATATGGCCAACGCGGTGGGCCGAACTGCGCCCCCATGAATTTTTCAGGATTTCGTAGGGAGTCCATCAGAAAATTTGACAAAAAATCGAAAAAATATTTTGTTTGTAGATTTTGATGCAGATTTACAGAGAATGGCTCTACAAATCGTTTAAGGTGTTCCCCAGTAGAATCGGATAATTTTTGGCCAAGATATGGCCATCGCGGTGGGCCGTACTGTGCCCCTATGCATTTTTCAGGATTTCGTAGGGGGTCCATCAGAAAATTTGACAAAAAATCGAAAAAATATTTTGTTTGTAGATTTTGATGCAGATTTACAGAGAATTGCTCTACAAATCGTTTAAGGTGTTCCCCAGTAGAATCGGATGATTTTTCGCCAAGATATGGCCATCGCGGTGGGCCGAACTGTGCCCCCATGCGTTTTTCAGGATTTCGTAGGGGGTCAAAAAGAAAATTTTACAAAAAATCGAAAAAATATTTTGTTGGTAGATTTTGATGCAGATTTACAGAGAATTGCTCTACAAATCGTTTAAGGTGTTCCCCAGTAGAATCGTATGATTTTTGGCCAATATATGTCAGTCGCGGTGGGCCGAACTGTGCCCCCATGCATTTTTCAGGATTCCGTAGGGGTCCATCAGAAAATTTGACAAAAAATCGAAAAAATATTTTGTTTGTAGATTTTGATGCAGATTTACAGAGGATTGCTCTACAAATCGTTTAAGGTGTTCCCCAGTAGAATCGTATGATTTTTGGCCAATATATGTCAGTCGCGGTGGGCCGAACTGTGCCCCCATGCATTTTTCAGGATTTCGTAGGGGTCCATCAGAAAATTTGACAAAAAATCGAAAAAATATTTTGTTTGTAGATTTTGATGCAGATTTACAGAGAATTGCTCTACAAATCTTTTAAGGTGCGCCTCAGTAGAATCGGATGATTTTTGGCCAAGATATGGCCATCACGGTGGGCCGAACTGGGATCCCATGCGTTTTTTATGAATTATATTATATTGGTAATCCATTTTTAAACACCGCTTGCCAATTAAGTATTTGGATATTCATTTTTATATTAATTTCTTTAAGGTATATTTTATTTAAACATTTACATAAAGCTGGACATTGGAGCACACACACTAAGAGTACTACTACGTAATAGCTATTTTCTACGTTCGTTGATGTATTTTCTATGCAAATAATTTCCGCACTTTCCTCTAAGTTGACTAATTTACGGCTTAATGAACTTTAAACTACGTGGAGTAATCAATTCTCCGTCGAGTTGGATTATCCTTAGACCTTTAGGCGCTATACTCGCGTCGGGGTACCAAAGATGGCTCCTGATCCGACTCCGGATCCCAGTCCGGGACTGTTCCGGCGCTGGGCGAGTGGCGAGGCTGGCTGGGGATTGGGGCCATTGTTGTTGTTCAGGCGGCGCTGCTGACTGTCCGAGAAGGCGCGCTCTACAAGTTGCGGAAAGTGTCTCTTTATTAATGGGGTTTTTCTATAACTCATATATAGCCCGATCTTGTCATGCTTTTGAGGAGAACGTCTTGTGTTACATGCACAGTTTGGAGTTTCGATTCAGGAGTTTACCACATATTTTCCGATTCTTCTTTAAATAGTTAACATGCAAGTGTAAAATAATATAAAATAAATTATTATTTACGAAAAGTAATAAAGGATGAGTTTAATGAAATAACGATGGAGTGTAGATGGTAATGCTTTGAGTTTTCTGGGTTTTATTTACAAAGTAAATTGAAATCAATACAAATTTTAAAACTTAATAAAATGTAGATCTTACTTTAAAAAATTGAATAAATTTTGGAACTAAATAGTTATCCAAATCAAACACTTAGTCTAATAATATCTGCATTTAAGTCTTAATTAAATAATAATATTAATCCAAAACCAAAATAATAAAAGAATGTCAAAACCAACACATAACCATGCCAGATGAACGATGAGGGATGCAAGCCAACCCGTATTGGGAACCCCCCCACCTACCTCTGAACTTCAGGCCCTGGGCCTCGTTAATGATGGCGGCCAAGGCCGGATGCTGGTAGCGCTCTCGGAAAATGGCGGATCCGTTCATCCGGTCCGATCCATTGCTGTTGCCGTTCAGGGTGCCGCCATTACCATTTCCATTGCCGTGGTGCATCATCAGCAGCTTGTGCTGCGGCGTGTGCTGGGGCGTAAGCGAAGTGGGGGGCGTGGCATTGCCGTTCTTGTAGTACCGGTTCTGGTTCGGATCATAGGAGGCCTGTTGCGGCAGTTGCTCGTGATTCTGGTTCAGGCGATTGGCCATTTTGATCGAGGCACAGCGATCCTCCTCGTTGTTGCGCATCTTGAGGATGCGCTGATCCTGCACCGAGTACCGAGAGCCATGCAGGGCATTCAGCTGATTGAGATTGGTAACTTGGCTGCTCAGCTTCTTGGCCCGGAAGCTGCCGCCGGGCGAGGAGTTGTTGAGGAGGGTGCCGCGGGAGGAGCTTCCATTAGTTTCGGTGCTGTCCCGGCTCGCCTCCCGGTAGCTAGAGGGGCGGTGCGTCGACGGAGGTGTGTCCAGGCCGCTATCATGAGCGGAACCGTCTAGCTCCGCCTTGGCCAGGCCCATATTACTGCCACCGCCAGTGGGCAACATAGGTTGGACTGCAAGTAGAAAATGAATTAGAAAACACTCTCGTCTTGAAGAAGATAAGAAAACCCACCTGAGTGCCTCATATCAGTGGGCGCCCTGGGCTTCCTGTAGAGCCAATCCCTGTCCAGCTCGTTGCCATTATCCGGAGTGGCGCTTACGCCTCGGAACAGTCTTGGTCGTCGCAGTTGCACCTCCGCTTCCTCGGTCTCCTCATCCACCACCTGGTTAGAGCCGAAGCTGCTGTTGATAAAGATCCTCCTGGGCGAACCGTACAGGGCGCTATTGCCCTGGGTGAAGCTGTTCTGGGCCGAGGCATAGCCGTTGGAGTAACGGCTGAGATTCGCATTGCTGTGGTGCGGTATCTTCTGGGGTGTCGAGTGGTTGGTGCTGATGCCACTCATGTGGTGGTTGTGGTTCTCATTGTTCAGAGCACTCAGGTCCGGCACAGAGTCGGAGAACAGGAAGGGATTTGCCCCGGCGTATCCGTTGAGGCTGCCAGCTCCAATTTTGTGACGAGCCAAGCCTCCGCCAGTGCCATTGGTCATCAGCCAGTCGTCCAGGGCACTGGAGTAGGTGCCACCCAGTCCAAACTGCAACGAGGCATGCGACACGGGGGCAGCCAGTGAGGCGCGGGAACGTGGGCCCTGGGCAATCTTCAAGGCCTTTCTGCGCTCCTTGGAGGTAATCGTGCATTCCTATGGGTTAAAGGTTATGATTAGTTATGATTCTTGTTTGAAAAATTCTATAAAAGTCAGATGCTAGATGGCCGTGACAACTCACCTCCAGCAGCTCGAACCAGTCCTCGAGGCCATCGTCGCAGCGAAGCAGAACTCTACCCTCGCGGCCCAACAACAGTCCAATGGCGCTGTAGGAGCGTCGGTTCAGCCATTCCACCTTCTCGACGTCCACCAATTTGACCTGAAGCGAAACCACAGAAGACAATGAAGTTAGACAATCAAGTTAAAGGTTATGTAAACGTTTTTCCACGGAATGTAAAACAAAAAGACTTATCCGGATCACACTCAGTGGGACGCTGAGAGTGGGGTTTACAATTGAATTGGTTAGATGGCAAGGGGAGGGGATGACTGGGTGGGAAAGAGGTCTAGGGGTCTTTGTTGTACAGATGGATTGGTTAAGGTCACTAAACAAATATTGAAAATTGTATACTTTTGTTCCATAAAGTCTATCTCAACACCCTACAGGGCGTATACGTAATATTCTAAATACAATAGCATACCTTTCTGCAGTTGTGAAAATCACAACCCACTCAACTAATTTTTAAATGAAAGCTTCAAAAGGAGTACATACCAATTATTTTTAGTAAAAACTTTCAAGCTGACAACTTTGTTGGAATAATGCAATTAAGTGTCATTCCCTTGTTCTGGTCTAGTCTATGGCCTGCTTCCCTTTTGCATATTGCAACTCGGTTAAAAGTCATTAGGCCAGCAGGCTCTTCCTCTATAGGAGCCGCAAACTTTTTTAACATGAAAAACTTTTTATTGAACTTATTTTTTTGTCCCTTTTATTTTGTTTTCGCCCTCTTGTTTATGAGCAAGAACTTAAAGTTCGCCAACGATTCATCGTGCTGGCATGGCGCTCTCTTATGGCCAAGAACTATGTGAGGCCATTAGGCAAATATGTCAGCAGCCCCAAGAAAGCAGAAAAAAAACAACCAGAGAATGGAAAATAGCTGAGGAAAAGCCTCAGAGGCAGAATCTGAGGCAGCAGAAGCAGAAGCTGCCGCCGCGTGTGGCAATTAGCCAAGTTATGCGTCCTCTTTTCTTTTCTATCTTTCTCCCTCACTCCATCTAATGGCCAACATAATTAAGTTCTTTAAGCATTTCGGAGGGCCGATCGCTTTTTATGATAAATTGTGGAAGCAGCCTGGTTGGAATATGGAAAATCGCATAAAGTTAAGCAAGCCGATTCCACTTCGTTTGATGGATGAATCGCTGGATTTGTTCATGTCACGATCAAAGATCAGACTGGAGACTCTCTGAGGAGTGGAGTGGGTTCTGGTGTGTGGGTGGAATCTAAGAAATGGATAAAATTTAAATATTTATGATATTCCACGATGATCCCCACAAAAGATGCCAGATTTCGATATTGCCACACAAAAGTTTACATTAAACTAATATTGGATTTTGATTTAAATCGAATATCAGTTCTATTTTTAAAGGTTTACTTATGTAATATTTTTCTACCTTTTGCTTTCTCTACGTTTGACCTCTATTGAGGTCTATTTGTGTGTGAAACTCTGACCCAACTGATTATGCATACTGGTGTCCAAACCCACAATCAATGGCCAATAGATATTTTCCCAAATTTCCGCTCCAAGTTTGGCCAACAAATCAGGTGTTCAAGGTCGTCATTGATCGGCTTGTTGGCTCGCCTGTTATTATTTATTATTGTTATTTATGGGGTTTATGAACAAATTCCATTGTAGCCATTGCTGTTTTATATTTTGACATGTTTAATAGCCTGAGCTGTCAAAACTAACACAAAAGCTTACCAGATTTTGGCATTGCAGTTCGAGAAAGTTGAATTGAATTTGGCGCGTGTACGGATCTATCTCATGGCTATGGATATAATTTAATTTAAAGCATAATTCCTGGCCTCTTTTGTTGAGTTTTCTTTTTATTATCTACCCTGTTTTAATTATGCAAGCTCATATTTCAAGCCTCCGTATCGTAGTCACTTTAGTGCAACCCAATTAATAATGCTCATTAATGGAGAAGAGACGGAAATTGCATTTCCCTCCGGCACGGCCAGGATGGCTCTCTCATCCCAGCCAAGGACAAAAATCAATATCGCTTTCAATCACTGTCAGAGTGCAAAGCTGCAGAATTCTGAGGCAGAAAACTTTGCCATCCCGCAGGCAGGTAAACCAAAGCATCAACATTAAAACCCAACCACCACCCACCCACTGGCGGCGCCTGACAATCTCTCAGCACCTGTAATTATGCCCGATTGATTTCCCCCGTGGTGTGTGTAGGCCTTTCATTTCACTGACAGACTGAAAACTGTTGAAAATTTGCGAAAATCGCATTAAATAATTAGAATGAGACAGATGGCCCCCTGACACGCTGCCTCGCTTTGTCTTTACGCCTAATTGATTAAGTTGATTACATTGACGAGGCGATATTGAATCATTGTAGTGTCAATAAAACATCAATGAACAAGCGAAACACACAAAAAAGCGATAAAATGAGATGCCGCCTTCCTTCCTCGTTAATGAGTCAAGTATTTCCTTGCGTGCCGTCTCTTTCATCTACCTAGCTGTGCTCTCTTTCACACCTTCTTCATGGCTGAATGCCTTTGGGTTGAGACTCGGCTAGACCAGGTCGAGTGTGGGTGGCTGGGTGGTTGTCTTTGATGTCTCATGTTGTTACCATTTTTGGGCGAATTTATTGAAGGTCAATTGGGTGATATTTATTTGGCATTAAATCGTTAAATAATATCTTAAATACCGGGCTGTCTTTTTTGATTAATTTTCCTCAATTTCATTTCTTAATTTCCTGGCAAATATTTTCCTTCACATTAAATAAGTTAATCTCCCGCACAGTGCTTGGCATTTTTCACCATTTAGTTCCACCTATGTCATTATTTTCCCCTGCCTCTGGTTTAATTTTGTTGTTACTTCAACAATTTCCCCGAACCGTGGGTTTTTTTTGCTTATTTACTTTGGAAAATTGCCCGAACAATTTTCGTTTTGTTTTATTTTGCGAGAAAAAAAAGTGTATTTTAATTTAAAATTAAACTGTAAACAACAACAACCTGCCGCCGGGCGGGGTATCTATGTATTGACACTGCTTTCAAGAGAGATTTTTAGCAATGCCAACAAAAAGACAAATTTAAAACAAAATTAAACAGGAAAATGGACAAAAAAAAAATCGTAATTTTCCCATGATCTCTTTGCAGTAGCAAGCTGCTGTTGTTCGTGCACTTTCCTTATTTGTTTAAGTAGCAACTACAACTACATACGGTGGCTGATTTTAATGAAAAATTTCATGGCAATCGGGTATTGAATACCCTCACTGTTGGCTTTTATAATCTACATATTGTTAAAAAATATACGCTTTAAGGAAAATGCTCATTTAAATAAAACTAATTAAGTTGAAACCTTTTTTGAATTTTTAAAAAGAGCATTAGGACTTAAGCTTTTTCTCAGTAATTTTCTTTGCCATTTTCCTTTTTGTTTGTTCCTGTTTGTATTTACCCGCTTGCCTTCAGGGTTTTTCCAGTATTTGTTTTGCTTTCAACGTAAAGTTGCACATACTATAGGAGTTGAGGCACTCCAGTTGGGGGGACTATCACGATGCTGGCGGGGGCATAGCTGGGCAAATAGTTAAGCAAATTAACATGCAGTAGATGCAAGTTTTATCCAATTAGTTGAAGTTTTTCCTCTTCGATCGGGATTTCGCAAAAAAGTCAAACGGATTTCAATTGAAGATTGCCTATCAATGGACTCCCCATACTACCCACTACCCGGGACGGATATCTTTCATCCATCTGACTGAAAAGTCAATTGCAAAACGTGACTGGATGTGTCTGGCATTGTCAACCGAAAAAGACTTCATTTATAAGCCATTTTTTGTGTTGCTGTTCAGCTCGGAAAGGTGTGTCCTAGTCACCCCTCCCGCACCACGAACAGGTTATAGCCATGACTGGCTCATAAAGCCCGGGCATAAATCTCAACCTGGCTGCAATAGAATTTCACACAATGCCCCGTAAATAACAAAGTTTCCGCTTAGCGCGGTTAAATGGGAAATGATATGAAACTTGTGGAACAAAATGGAGGTTTTTTCTAATCCATTATTTTGACTTACCTTAAAGATAAACTGTCCCATATCGGAGGCACGTTCATTGGCCGATCCCGAGGCTCTCTTGAAGCAATGCAAGTAGTCACGAGTGAGCACAAAGTATCTGCAAGTAAAGAGATTGTTTATGTCAGTAACAAATCCGTTCACAACTCGAATGACCTTTAAACATAAATCTTTCGGCAGTCTTCAGTTAAAGGTCAGCCCAGTCAGCCACTCCAAATAAAATCCAGCATCATCAAAAATTTGCTTTCAATACATGGAGTTACCCTTCCCCATTGATGGCATTTGGATATGTTATTAATAAATCATAAATCATGCGCCAAAAAAAAAAAAACAGATATCCCTTTCTCCATTGAAGCTGAAAAGTGCCTTAAGTTTTACGACTTTTGAGGAACGATAATAATAATATTATTTTTTATTTTATCGTTTTTGCAGCAATGAAAATCGGTTTTATTAATGTGCCAAACGTTCTATATCTGAATACATAAAAATCAGTATTTATTCATCATTCATGAGAAGCAAATTCCACAGCTTTGGTTGGATTTTGAAATTGACTAATAGCCGACTTCCCCGGGTGGAAGTTCTCATTTTGTTTGGCTGATTAACGTGGTCAAGAAAATTGAGCAAAGAAAATTGTTTGGCTTTGAGGAATGGGTAACCGGTTGTGGGCTTCTCGGTCCGCTACGGTGGGTGGCTTGGCAAGGGGTTTCCCTTGAACCATTGTCTGGTTGCGGATAATAATCGAGTCAGTTATTAGTCAGGCTAGGTAAATGGTAGAGACATGCAATCCAGGTAATGGGCGCCGAGATCAAAGCCAAAGATGAGCAGACTTAGTCAGTTATGACTCTTTTTTTTATTTATTTTAAAATTAGTTCTAAATTTTGCAATTATAGTTTGCACAAAAATAAATCTAATTAAAATGGCAAACAAATAAATCCTGATTGCTAAAAGCATTAATATTTAAAATCAAATATTGACCTTTAAAATTACCGGCTTAGTTGATCATTAAATGTCAATTATAATTGAACCGATAAATAATGATAAGCGATAAGCGTAATTATCGGTTCAAAGGCCAACAGCCGAAAATCAAACAAAAACATCAACTTGCATTGCAACATAATTAAATTTCAATTAAATTCAGCCGAGGGAAACAAAAACAAAAGAGCTGTCATCCGGTTGTACCCGATTTCGCCCATTCCCCTGGTATCCTATTAGCATTATCTGGTAAAGGACGAGCCAGCATGCAGCCACTGTCAATTATGCTCTTTTTTGCAATTAACAACCCTCGGAGGTTGTGAAATATTTTTGCATATTTTCCGGCCCGGTTGGGGTAGTCCCCCCTCCGTATGTCTGGTCCTGTGGTCCTGGCCAATGCAGATTGCGGTGGAGGTATATTTAAAATCGCTTAAACATTATGCAGAACCACTCGAATGCACAGGACATTCAAATAAATCGTCTAACGATACTAACTTTAATATTTCTTTAAAAAAAAAAGACTTTTTTGAAGCCAATTTTAAATATTAAATATCTTAAATTAACAATTAAATTAAATATCTACTAATAATATTTTTCGTGTGTACTCACCGTTCCTTCCAGCGCGAGAAGAGGCGATCCCTTTGCTGCCAGAGCAGTCCACGTTTAATGGGTCCTGTCATGGAGGCCACCGGAATGCGTCCTGCCAGCAAGGATTGCTGCAAAATGCGAGTAAAACGGTGAAAATTGTTGCTGATTGTGCATTCTTTTAATTTAATTATGGTGAATATTTGTGTGAGTGTGTAGTTAACGCATTTCTATGCCTCAGCTGTTTTGCTCGTAAATTCTTTTATAAATTATTAAAAAGCCGGCATGGAAAAAGGCCAATTTCCCACACACACACATACACTAGACCAGGAGGGAGAAAGCGAGGCACTCTCGTGAGCTCATGATTAATGTTGCTTTAAAAACGCTGCCACTTGCGCCACTTTTCAACCCCAGCACCCTCTGGCCCCCAAACCCCAAGAACCTCCTCCCGACTTAACCATTACTCTGCTGCCATAAATTGTGTTTGTTGTTGTGCGGTTTGTTGTTTTGGCTTTATGAGCATTAAGGCAATTTATTATCAACCATAGTGTTATAATATTTTACATTAACAAATGTTACACGGCCGTGTCCTGGCTTATCCCACGTAATTATCATGTATCTGTATCTTTAGGTGAATATCTTTCAGCAAAGATTGATCACCGATCGATGTATCTGACAGTTTAAGTTTAAAAAGACATTTATTTTAATACTATAAAAATAAACGATAGGCGAAAGGGTCACAGGTTCAAAAATACTTGCCTCACAAAACTGATTTGCCAACTTAGGTTTGCCAATTCGATTTAATAACTCAATTTGAACTTTATTCATAGACTCGAAATGGTAAACCAGTGGCTTTTTCATCACCAAGCCAGCATTAAAATTTATTATTAGCCCGACCAAACTGAGACGAATCGAAGCTCAACAAACTAATGAGATGCCCGAATGCCTTTGAGGCAAAAAGTATCCGAAAAGTCAAAACAAAACAATAAACGCCAAAAAATCTATCAAAATGCTAACGGGTCGTTTTATTTGCGATTTGACAAAAGCGTGAAACGAAAATCGAATTATAATTGAGACGGAGAGCCAGCCGAAGTAGCTCCCAAGTAGCAGAAACAATTTCGGCCAAAATCTGGCAAATGCCCGAAACGAGGCAATAAATCTTTAGCCGCTGAAATTAAAGATACTTTTCTTGTTTTATCTGCTGTGAGCCATCTATCCTATAAATGGAATGAAGTTCTTAGCCAGTTCTGGTCAAATTAATGTTAGTCACGAGCTGCGAGCAGACAAAAGCCAACTTCAAGCTCAATATGGTCAAGAGGGGACTGAAAACAAGGCAGAAAGAAAGAGTTTGGTTCGGATACTTCCCAGCAAAAGGGTGGTGGTCGAAAGAATTCAACTTGAAAAAAATCAACTCAAACTTAATTTGGCGCATTAAAAACTATTGTTCCGGGTCTGGAATGCGTAAGAAAGGGTGAGGTAGAGGTGGCCAAAAAGAGAGAGGACGAAACGTGCTGCAGCCATTGCAGTTAATGAGGAAAATGAGTTTGCTTTTGGCCCCTTCGGAATTGGGGCTCGAAATGTGTTGTTTTTTTCAGTAGAGCTGTGGGCGGAAAATTCTCAACTCGGCTCTTAGCTGAGAGATATATTTTCATTTAAAGTTTCTGACTTGGTCTAATAAAATTGTGGGCCAAATCGATGTCTAAAGTATTTTGAAATTCCTGAAAAATTGCTTTATCTTTGAGGTACTTAAGTTTGCTTTGTATTTTATCTCTTCCCTGGCTACCTATTTGCGTTGCATTCTATTCAAGATAAATTATCACAGCTTATCATTGTTCAGGCATTAATTTAAATAAATAAAAGTTCTTTAATTAGCCAGTCAAGGTGCACTCACAAGACAAAAAACAAAGACCCGAGATAAGAGGGAGTTCTACGTCAAACGAGAAGAAAAAGCTTTGAGACTTCCTCTTTAATTAGTGGAGGAAAATTTTATTATTTTTTTAAGTAAGCCCAGGGTTATATAATCCACTTGCCTTCAATGTCTTAATGCCCTCATTTTCATTGCATTTCATGTCATTTTTTTGCGAGTATGTGAAAACTTTTGCAATTGCAGAAATTCCTCTCCTCCGAAAAGTGCAGAGCTTCTCCATAGCTCAGAGTTGATTATTTATGCTGCGGGTTTTACTGTTTGTTGCCGCCAAAGTTGGCAGACAGTGGCAAAAAAATGAATTTCTGGTATTTCTTTTTGATTGCATTCAACTGGGCTTACATAATTACCTGGCCAAGTCTGGCCTGGCTGGCGCCCCTCATAAGGCAGCTTTTAATTGCACTTGCACTGGCCGAGTGCTGAAAACTGACAATCTCCGCCACAAAACATAGTTATGATGGGACTCACACCCAGTTCATAGTTTTTTTGGTATCATCCACCGCCAACACAGAATTGCCTTCAACTGCCTCCTCAAAACACTTATGAATTGTTAAATATTCAGTTGACTTTTGATTTCCGCTCACCCAACCCAAATGTGTCATCGTCATCAGCAGAATCATCTGCAAGTTGTTCCCAATTTATGGGCCACCTATTAATAGCCATCAAAGTTGAGTGATTTATTGCCATTTCCCTTCTAGTACACCAATGCAAAATCTCACACATATTTGTCATAAAATGTGGAAAATTTCTAAGAAACATATCTGTTCTTTTATATATATAAATTCCATAATTATATGCCTTATTTCCGCTGGCCCCAAAAAAACCTGCCCATGGGGCCCTGAAAATGTTACGACTACGTTTTGGGAATGTAATTTCCATAGCCAGAACGTGATGAAAATTAAAAATGATTTCTATGTTTAATTTCCGAAGGGCTTTATAATCGATGTTGTCATAATTTGCGTGGTGAAAGGAACAAGACTTTATACACCGAACATAAAAACAAAAACATCGTTTTTCTTCCTCCACAATATTAGCTACAAAATCATTAATAATTCCTATTGAGGCAATTATTTTGGACAGCGACCTCTTGAGTCAATGATTTTTATAACAAAACTTTTTTAATTTAATTATGAAAGCACCGTACACAGACACAAACTACTTGGCGTAGGCTTGGCGGGTTCAGTGAAAAGAACACACAAAGTGAAAATTTGTGCAACAGCTGGAAATGTAGGAGACTTTCAGGGCAAAGGTAGCCCAGGAGTTGCTTTTCATTTAATAAATTCCAATTTTTTTTCGCTTTTGCCAGTTGAGAGCACAGAAAGTATTTATGACTCGGGTTGGATGAGTTAACATCAAAAGGCAGAGAAAAGATGGCTTTGTTTGGTGAGCGTTGAACAAAAGTCAAATATAATCCGCAAATGAAAATGAAATTCAATTTGCCAACAAGTCATGTTGAAACAATTGAAAAAGGCAACAAAAAAACTGGGAAAATGGGAAAAATTCAATGTTCAAATGCTCAAATATTTGCTCCGCTTTAATTGAAAGTCAACTAAAACTGAAAGTTGCTTTTCAACGTATTTGCTTACCCAATACAGATCCGTAGAGAAAATCATGTCTGTTTCAGATAAACAGAGCTCCTTTTTGAAATGAAAATTTCACACAGAAATCTTTCAAAAAAAGGCTATTTTATAATCGTGTTTCGTTAAAGTATTTTATTGGCCAAAAAAACACTTTGGCTGAGATCAACCCGAACCGCACCAACTTCCATTGACGACTATTCAAAATTCTGTTGAGCAAAGATTTTCATGACAGAGTCCGCCTAAACATTTGTTTTTTTCCCCATCACATATGGCGAAAACAAGCCCAGTTCCATGGGTCTGGCCTGTATAGCCTGGCTGTGTGTGTTCTACACATGCTTGTGTGTGCGAGCACATGCAAAAAGTATCTGTATCTCAGCTATAGTGTATCTATGTATCTGTTGCGGCGCATTGTCGTCTGCCGTGACGTGACACACATGTGGGCAATTCTAAGCAGGCAAGCCATGAAGATTTTGCCGCTGTTGCGGTTGTTTTTGTTTGGTTGTCTGTTTGGCCGTTTTCTTCTCAGTTCTTCTTCTTGTTTTGGCCAAACATGTGCCTACGGTTTTTGGCTTTTATGGTTTATGTGTTAATAAGGCGACCTTCATGACCAAATCGCTGAGATTTTTCTATGCTTTTCGGTTAGGCGCAAAAACAAACGCAACTCTCCGGCCATAGTGTGTGGCAATGGGCGTGGTAAATGAATAAAGAATGAGATATGGCTTTTTATCTTTTTAGCCACATCAAAGATGTTTATGGTCAAGTTTCCAAGATACCAAGCTATTATGTTAATGATGAAAAACAATTTTCAGGAAGCTTTCGAAACCACAAAAAAGGAGGTTTCTTTTGAAGGATTTCATATTGAAACCAAAACTCTAACAATCTCCTTATGCAATCCAAGCCATCGACCTTCAACCGACTCCCTCCTGTCTAGTCGAATACATTCTATCATTTTTTCTAAGACTGCCCGTCTGCCAGTCACTCGGAATGGCAACTTGCGTTTCATTTTAAAATTGTTCTCTGCATTAGGTCTTTTGAAATGCATTTGGCAACGGGAAATGGGCAATAGTGCCTCCTCCTATTGGCTCAGTGGGGTGGCCATCCCAAAATCCATTTCAGAACCAACAAGAAAAACGAGATCCTGCCGCGTGAAGTCAAAAGACGAAAAAAAGAGAACAGAGGACCAGAACGTGAAATTCTGATGTTCCCGTGGTTTCTCAGAAATTCATCATCATCTTCATGTTAGATGTGGCCCTGGCCCTGTAGACCAGCCGTCGTTAGGTCTGCCAAAAAAAATAAAATAAAAAAGTTTTGGGAATTCAGGAAACCATATGTGTGAAAAGGGAAAAAATCAAGAATGCAAAAGTAGAAGGCCAACCATGAGCAGTCCTTGAACTTGGAACAGGAAGTGAGGTATCAAGTAAATTGCCAATTCTCTTTCTTTCTTTGTTTTATATAGATATGGATTCAATCTATATTATTTCTTTTAAAAGTCTATAGAGATATGTCTATAGAGACTCAGTAGTCTATAGACTCTAAAGATATATTCGCTTATTCCAAGGCCTTTAGGAATCTGTGATCCTATGGAAGTGAGAGCATCCAGCCTTCGTCCTTTACCTTTGGGAACATCGCACCCTGCTTTATTTTTAAAAATTCTATGCATATTTTCTGACTTCTCCCTGCCTGTCTTACAGTTTCTCACCCTTTCTCTAGAGACGATGGCGTCATGCGGGCTCGATAAAAATCATGAGGTTTTTTTTTGTTGACGGGTTACTGAGTGCCCACAGAGGTGAGGTGCGAAATGCTTGGCCAACTGCAATTGATGGCAAACTCTCGGCGGCGAAACTAGCTTCACATGTTTTTGTATCTTATGTGTATCTATCTATTAGCCGCAACTATGTAAGGTCACGCCTAGCATAAGACCGAGACCGCCGCCCCCTAAAAACCTTTCTCACATGCTGTGGCAAGTCAACTTTGTATCTAGATACAAGGTACACTTGGCGTGAGTGTGCGAGATGATGTTCTTGTTTCCTCTGTTGTTGTTTGTTCTGCCTGATTATGACATTCAACATGAACACGTAGCGAGTGCAACATATGCCAGGGACAGCTCTGGTATTTTTGCGAGTTCGTTTGGTATTTCATTCAGCGGTCACAGCATGACACGCCTGTCAGGGAGCTGAAGCTGAAGAACTGAAAAAACTGCAAGCCAGCGGATTTTATTTTCTTTTCCGCAACATAGTTGGGTTTTTCCCCATAGTTGGGTCAGAACCCAGCTGGAATTGGTAGTTTCAAATGTATCTAGATAATGGCTGACGGCCAATTGGCAGGCCAATCTGATGATCGGATATTGCTTACATCTTGCTTGCGTTTTAACAAAGTTGTTTCGTGTTTAGAACTCACCTGGAAAGAGAAGAACAGAGATCCATTCATTAGGAAGATATAAATATTGAAAAAGTTATTAATTAGGGTTTGGAAATCTCTACTAAAAGCCCTATAAGACGATTAATTCCTTTCACCAATCTGTTGGGGATTAAATGGCTTACAAGGGCAGCTTTGAAATGAGTTTTGAGATCATTGACTCTTAATATGGCTCTTAATATGGATTAAGAGGCTTAAGAAGCCTTAATCTTATGAGTCTCTTATTTTATTTCAATAATGCACTTTAGCATTATCTCTATATTTTTGCTGAATTTTTAAATTCCATTCTCTATATAAATACATTGAAAACTTGACTTTAGAGCTCGGTCAAAACGAGTTCTATAAAATAAAATCGAGTTGGGCCACAAGCCAGTCAAGTGTGCCAACGACTTATTTGTCACTAGAGCTGTTTTGTTTTTTGTTTTCCTCTGAAAAACACTGACGTGTGGGCGGTCGAACAGACTGACACCCGGCCAGCCTAAGGTCAGGCGTTCACCAGTGCGTATGAGTAATAATTTCTTAATTGTCGCATTAAACAATTAACGGCCTGCACAATCTATAAATAAATACCCAGTTTCCAGTCTAGCTATACTCTTTAGCATCTTATTCATATTTTTTTCAAGTGCAATAATCATTTTTGTTTGCACAAAAATTTTCTCTGGTTATTTTGGGTTTTATTTTTGCTCGCTTCGCTGCCTTTAATTGTTTATGTAAATTAGAACTTTTGTATGAGCCACTTAAGTACACACGACGAGGAAGTGAATGTGCGCATCAGAAAATCCAGCTGAGTATATAATTTGGCTACTTTTAGCCGGGCTGGACCGACTCTGACTGATTCACCTGCCAAACAAAGGTGTGAAGTACATGTCGTTGAGAGGCTTGGCCGCAAGACCGCAAAAAAAAACCAAAGCTCCCGGATTTTTGTTCGCTCTAAATTGGATAGGCCAATGTGGCCAACGTTCGACAGTCCATCCATCTTCATATGTGTCCCGGGTCCACTATTGTCCACTCCCGTGTCCAGCTTCCAGTCCCCCACTCTTCACTGTCCCCACTTCCTTTTCCTGTTCAGGCAAATTAGCTTGGCCTGCCGGCCGTCAGTCAGTTAGCCAAGTTAACGTACACGCTTTTGTCATACTCGTCTAGACTTTCGTTTGATTGAGCGCAGCGTTAACTGAGAGATGACAAGAGACATCTCTGTCACGGCTGTTGCCAGGTCAGCCAGCCAGACAACTAACAGCCATAAGTATCCCCAGCCCCGGCCACCTCTTTCATCCAATTTTTAGACCGGACCAGCTCTCCGGTCTTCGGTCTTCGGTCCCAGGTTCAATGCTTCAATTAAATTTGCTGTCAATCATTTTTCAGCTTCACACGTTTGTTAACAAAAATCAACAAAATATAAAAAATCGTGAACATTTTTATGACTTGTTTTGATTTGGCGAAAATAACTGAAAGGTGTCTGCTCTTTGGTAGCTAAATGGAATATTTTGATTTTCACTCAAAACGATTTTTTTCAAAAAATTATACAAGTATTTAAAATAAAGTACGTTTATCATAGAGCTTATGGGAAGTGTAAGATATTTTATTATCTTAAAGAAGCCTTTAAACCTCATAATGAATTCTAGAAAAAAAACTGCATTCTCGCCTCCAAGCCCCTAACTCAGGTTTACCTTTCCTGGAACTTTAAATCCGATTTCTAGAAAGATCCCTTTTGTCACTCTTGATCTTCATTTATCATCGATTTACACCTTTGTCATAGGCTCTGGTGGCATATGCTTCATCTACCGCCCACTGTCGATCCCAATCTTTAGTTTTCCAGACAAAAGATATAAAACAGAAGTCGGAACACTTTGTCGACCTGCCCACAAGCCCACCGATTTGCTTTGGGCCGTGAGAACTGTGCCAGGTGAATGCCACTCGCCCATTGTCATCCGAGAGCTGGGGAAGCGTTGGAAACTTGCACTATTTTTACCTATTTTCTTGTGCAATTATTTATAATAGCGCCCGGTTTCAGGAACGACCAGACACACCGTCGCAGGTACGGCTCTACCTCTCAGACCCTGTCTCCTGGTCCGCAGTTCATTAAGGGTAATGCATGCCAAAAAATAAAAAGGACCCAGGCAGAACAAAAAGATTGAAAGGGCGAGACACAGTGTCGGAAATATATACACACAGACATTACCCAGCCAGACTGGAGCATACCCACGTGTATCTGAGTACCCGTAGTATCCGTGGGATGCCGATGTCCCGCCCTCAACAACCGTCCGGACTCCGGATACGTAAGTCCTTAATGAACGCCTGTCGCCTAGCACCTGCTGCAGTTCTTAAGAAAATGTTCCCTCATTTGTCGGTGCCCATATCCTGCAGGTAGGGTTTCCGAAGTGATTTCTGCCACAGTCCTTTACCCTAACCGTTTATAAATAATTAAATTGCAGAAAGTTTCGTCCGGCAGTATTGATTTTTTAAGTAGAGTTTCTGGAAGTTTGTCTGTAAATAATGGGATTATTCAAAGACAGTATGATTTTAAAATTGAATTCCCGGTGGTCTGACCATTTCAAGAACCTGTCTGGGGTTTCCCAACTAAGACGGCCAACTTCCGCCAATCAAAGCCATACTACTTACGCTTCAGGAAGATATATGTTTTCCCCACCCAGCCCCTGATCCTCTTGTGTTGCCAAACAGAAGTCGTACATGTGTTCGGGCGCTTTTGTTTTTACCGCCTGCCCGTCACATATGTCATGAGCAAAGTAAAGAAGTCTCATATTTCCCAACATTTGCTTATTAACGTTGCTACTTGAAGGACCCTCGTGTGAAATGGCTATGGCTCTGGTCCCGCCCCTTTTATGACGTGCTAATGGGCGGTAAATATTTTGTAAGCTTCATTGATTTTCATGAATGTGGCGGCGAGCTGGCATGGCAGGGGGATACGTATTTCAAGTGGGTCATGTGAAACGAAGAAGCCGAATGACATGCAAACAAATCTACCTCATAAAACTGAAAAAATGATAAATGATTTCGATGGGGACTGAAAAATTGTAAAGCAAGTGTTACGTATCGCACATCCTTGTTTACTTCCGGCTTCGCCCATCGAAAAAAAAAGTGGGAAACTTGCTCCTAATTTAACCGCCTAACTTGGCCATAAATTATTAATTTATACTTAAAATATTGAGCGGTAAAACTAGTTGCTTTTCCGCCAAAATGAAAATGAAAAACTGGTCAAGTGGTCGTGAGTGACAACCAACCGCCTTGGCAACCGCTCTCAATCAGTCTTGTGCTCGATACTGGCTCCAGACTGGCCGACCGCCTAGAGAGTGAAATCTTGGCCAGAAAAACAAGTGGCTGGAACATGTGGCTCGAAAGATTTATCAGATGGTCTCCTGCGAGGCACCGCACAACAATATACCAGAGTCATCATCATTAACCGAGGCGGTCTTTTGTCATTTCCATCACACAAAAGGATGTAGGTGGAGATCCAAGAAGTTTATGATAAATGAAATTTTTGCACTAAGCGTTAGACCAAACTTTTGTTGTTTCGTTTCAAAGAAAGGATATGGGAGTGGGGGCTAGCAATGGTGGGTTGACAGGCTCCATCATTATTGTAATTTTCGAAGAAAACACGCACGTCTTCGGTTTCAGTTGGCCACTGGCCAGAAGTGGTTTTTGGCCAGCTGACCGAGAGACACCATGTGTGATTGATTGTAATTGAGGTTGGTAAAAGTTGTTGGTGTCAATGTCAAGAGTGTCAAGAGTGAAACGGAATTGGTCCACAAATAAATGCCGTTTGACACTTTTGTCCCGAAACAAAGCATTCTTCAAAGTTTCACATTAGTCAGCAATATTTGCCGGAAAATTGTATAGAAAAGATCTGAGGGATACTGCCGTTCTGTCTTGAATTCCTAACCCAGAAGTGGTCTTCTAAATTGGATAAAAAAAAATAGAAGCTCAGACCCTTGACCCTTTTCCCAGCTGCGTAAAAAGCGTAGACTCATCTAATTAACACAGAAACCCAGCTAAGCTCTGGCAAAACTATACAAATAAAAAATAATTTATGCTGCCCATTAAACCCGAAAAAAATGTGTATATAAAGTCAGTTTTCTTTTCTTTAAAGCTGCCAACAATTTCACTTGCGAAAGCGCCGAGAGCACAGAGAAAAGCCAAAAGCAAAATAGAGTTTGGAGTTTTTCGAGGGCCGTTTCGTAATTTTTCAGTCGGCGAGTGAGAAGCTCAAACTGCACATTAACACGTTCCGAAATGGGTTCAGAGACATTGCCAAATTATGAAATTAAAGCAAACAAAAACAAAACAAAAATCTTGGGAAAGTTTTTCGGGGGTCTGGTCTGAAAATGTGTCACTGTGGTGGAAAAATATGAATGAAATCCAGCTACAATCACAATCAAACAAAAACTGAAATAAAGACAAAGCCAAATTCGAGTTTGGCTCTATCGCACTTTGTATCTCCAACTACTTGGGTCATAATTACTTGGGCCCCGAAAAAGTTACAGAGGGGGTGTAAAGGGTGCTCCAACTCAGACTTTAATGAGCAGCTTACGAAATGGTTTTTGGTCGAGTATCTGTCTATTTTTGTCGTCGCATCTTAAAGATGCGTTCAGGTCTAACATTTCTCCAACTCGCGTGAAATGGAGCTACAAGTTACAGTTGTTTTATCGTTAATTAAAATGTGCCATAAGCGTGAATTTTAATTAATTTAATTGCTTAACAAAAAAAACTGAAACGTTTACGGAAAAATTTCAAGTTGCATTCCTCAAAGGAATTCGAACTCTGAAACGGATTAAGATATTCCCCAGCGATCGAGATAAATACTTGTATGTGGACTTGGCTTTAAAAAATATCTGATATAATACAAGTAGAGCTGACTAATTGATGCCGTCAAGTGGCAATCCCCCCTTTTAAGCGAAAGTATCTCGTTTTCGTAGCTGTCGCTGGTGTTATTTGTTTTTATTTGCCATAAATTTCCATAACGCGCTTAGCTGGCTTACTCATTGCCAGTTGTCTGCCGGCGAGATCGGGCGACAAGTGAATCAGCAGATGATCTTTTCTATATACGTATGTTTATATCTTTGTATATATAGTACGAAAGCTGGCACGAGTATCTACGTTTCTTGTAGCTTCAATACCCAAACAACTGACGCAAGTTCATTCAAAAAATTTCTGCTTATTACGAATTAAAAATAAATTTTTTCGTTTCTCTGTTTTTGCCAAATTGTTTCAGATACGTGATTTGTATGCAAATTGCAATTTTAAATGTATTTTTGCTCTTTTTTGTTTTCATTTTTAATAAGCAACAGCAAAAATAAACTGTATCTGATGGATGCAAATTACTATATCGCTGATGCTGGGTGACATTGCAAAGCGTTTTTCATGTTTAAACATAAAAATTAAAATGCCTGTGGTTTGTATTTATGGTTTTTTCTCTCTGTCCCTCCCCCCCTCTCTCTTTTGGCCATTTTCTGTGGTCTTCCGGAGTGAATAAATTTCATTAATGTGGCCAATCGTAAAGTGGACTAATAGTCGAGTTGTTGTGGCTGATAGGTCAGTTTATCGTAAAATTCATGTTTTGAAT
The DNA here is from genome assembly GCF_030179905.1 of Drosophila bipectinata. Classification (NCBI taxonomy): domain Eukaryota; kingdom Metazoa; phylum Arthropoda; class Insecta; order Diptera; family Drosophilidae; genus Drosophila; species Drosophila bipectinata. The sequence goes on from NC_091736.1 coordinate 2,772,688, forward strand.
CCGTTGCCATTGTTTATGGAGGCATTTTCGTTTATAATATGTTTTGGTTTTTAACGAGATTTTTGTTTGATGCTTTAGGGAATTGAGTAATTTGGTTAATTTAGAGAGTTTAAGGAAAATCAATAAAGGCCTACCCATGGGCAAGATTGGTATTCGATTAAAAAGATTCCAATATTCCTACCAAGCTTAATATTGGCTAAACATATTCTACAGACTTCAGACAAGCTTAATCCTATCATTTAAAATATATTCTATGGCTTAGAAACCTAATAAGCTAATAACTTCTAATTGGCCTAAACCCCACTTCATCTCCATGTCCCTTGAATTCCACCGCCTTCAAACTGTCAAAAACTGGCATCTTCCCCCATTTGACTTTCACATTTCAGAGCCATCAAGTGAATGTCAACACTTGTCTCACCATCACTTCTTCAAAGACCAAACTTAATTTGTGTTTAGTTGGCTTTTTGTTTTCATAACTGGAGCAGGAAAGTGTCATTCTTCATTTAGGAAGCTAATTTCTGTGGTTTTTGCGAAATCATGACAACAATTTGTGGATTTATTTAGAACAAATTTCGTTCATGCTGACATTTGACACTAAAGTTAAGTGTTTGGCCACCGAGAGCTGTTGCAATCGCTCAAAAGTGAACCACTTAAAAGTTTTGTCATTGGCGATATGATGGAATTCTGAAAGTCAAGCCTCTCGGTATTTTCCGGCTAATTTAAGGCCAAGACGAGGGGAACGGCGTGAGAGAGAGAGCTGTGTTGCCTTGAGGGTAATTTAGAGTCATTGTTCTTTTTGGCTCGTCCTCGCCTCTCCTAGCCACTTTGCTGCCTGCCCTTTTTCATCCTCAACAAGCCGCACTAATGAGCGCCGTGGCATGCATAATGCAAAAGCCCACCGCCCAACGCCCTACGCCCACTAACATGCCGCCCACCACAAGTAACATAATCGCTGCCGTCAAGTGCAGCGCGTCGCTTGGGGTAGGAAACACGTAAAAAGATACAGAGATACTGAGATACTTCCTTGTCCAAGTGGGTAAAGCGACCCGGGTGAGCCACAGTCGAGTGCGCACACACCAAACTAATGACAATATCAAATTACATGCGAAGCTAGCAGAGCAGCTGGAAAATTTGCATGACACACTTAGGCCTACGGATGCAAAGATACTGGATACTGGAAGACTCTGCAAGATACTCAAAAGCTCAGATACCGAGTGGAGCAGACTGAAAAGCCACTGGGAGTGGTCGTCTTAAATCCTCAGTTGTCCACAACTTTTGCACGGCTTTTCGGTATCTGGCTGGTTGGTTGGCTGGCTGGCAGTTTGTCAATGACTTGTTAGCCATGGCATTTTCTCTCAGCCATGGCAATTTCTAAAACCTCGAGAGCCAGCAACTTTTGTGCAGAAAATGAAAGTAATTTGCAAAAGCCACGAATCGTCTTCTTTAATCAACGAACAACACAAAGATCGTGTGCCTGTGGCAAGTCAATGGAAGATGTGCTGCGAATTGCACAGAAAGAAAGGTGATAGTTAAGAATTAATAAAAATAACTATTTAAATTTTAAATAAATCTTTATAAAATTAGCAATGAAAATTTAATAGTTTTCACTCATATTTTTAATGAAAATATTGCATAGCACTTCCGTTGAAAATTTTTCTCTCTGTCGATAGTTGTATGTGAAAGTCGTTGAGGGTCGCCGTGGATTGAATCGAATCGGATCGAGAAGCTGCGAAGCTCAAGTCTCAACGAAAGTGTGTCCAAAGACCAGACTATATGGCTAATGAAATTAACTCGGACTTGGCTCAGTTGGTCTCCTTGGTTAGCCGGTAAATTGGGACGCCAGTTGGCGCTTAATTGAAATGCTGAGGAGTGTACATATTGTACAGTGACAGAAAGATAAGAATATGACAAATAAGGAAGCGATTTACGATGCCAGTTTCTTCCAGTTTCTCGATTAAGTCTGGCTAATGGACAAATTACACCGAGAGATAAGACCTGGAAATACTTGTTTATGGAATAAAACCACAATAGATAAAATATGTGAAAGTTAAAAATTACTTGGGGCGTTTTTTGGGGGCTACCCCAGTCCAGTAATTACAGGAAACCTAATCTTTTCGGCATTTCTTTAACCTCTAGTTCTTTTCTAAATCATGATCAGGAAATTATGGCCCATCAGGGCTTGTTTCAAACATTCAATTTCCTCATTTCTCACGATCAAGCTCTTCGGCATTCAAGTGCATCATGCCACTCACATTTGGAGCCCCTTCGTCTGGAGTATTTTTTTTTGTTTTACCTTTGCATGTAAGTCGAGGCAACAAATTAACTTCCTGGCTAGTTATCTTCGGGCCCACCCAATTAATCAAAAATCAGAAAAAAATGCAGAGGGTGGAGAAAACATTCACGCGATCCAGCTAAAGTGGTTCCTCGCCGATCGTTTCTGAAACCTGCACATTACTCACTTCGATAAGGTAATCGGAGAAGCCGAGAATCGACTTGGCGGGAATTCTACGGGGGATTCTATCAAAAGCTTTCCACTTACTGACGTCACCAGATGGATTATCAATATCAGGGTCTAAGCGAGCACTTACCTAGAAAGAGAAAAAATAAAATGGGAAAAGAATGTTAATAATTTGCTGAAAAATGAGTCAAGTGCCAAGGATGATGGCGCAGTCAGATCACCAAGCGGAACCAGAATGTACAATTCGAGTGTGTGTTTGTGACATTTAATTGAGTGCGAAATTAATGTTTTTATTGAGGGTTAGCGAACTCTTTGCCATTAATTGCTAGATATGGTAGGACTGCCAGATCGTTGATCTTGTCTGGCGAAAAAAAAAAATATATGCAACTGCCATTAAAACGATTCGGTGGCCGCAGATGTTTCCGTTTTTCGCTGGTTTATTTTGAGAAGGAAAAGGCTTTTCATCTTTTGCTTGGTGTCAGCTTCGATTTTAGATGTCTGGGTGGTGCAGACACAGAGTCACAAGCATACAACATGCAACACATTGACCCTGAACGGATGGAAACAAAGCGTTGCATTGTTCGCGCCCGATGAGTGAGTGGCGTCTGTAATTGGCCGTTGGGGGGGATCGGCTTTCATAATTATTAGAGGAATTTTTCGAAAGGCGGAAGTGGTAGATGGTAGTCTGCTCTAACAAGATAAAGAATACGTACCATTCTACCTGATGGTTAACACAATTCTCAGAGTGCCTCCCAAGGCCCGAGTCATCGTCATAAATAACTCTGAATAATTCCTATTGACAGCCGAACATTTTAGATGTCGCCTCTAAAATCGGCCCACAATCAAAATTTCAAACTTAAACGAAACTTGAAATATTTTTCGAGTAATTTTTCCATATTCGGCAGGTCGGCCAAAAAAGGCTAAACAATTTTTTGTCTATTTCAGTATTTTAGCGCGTGGCCATATACAAACTTAGAGATCTACTTTGACGAAATTTGTTTAAGCTTTTGGTTTTATTTTCTGACTTGGGAGTCGCAGGCCGAAACGAACTTATCGTTAGAGGTTTATCTTATCGGGGCGGGTGCAACTTTTTTTTTTGTCAAGCTCTCTTGATGCAATTTCCAAAGATACAAAATTCTGTGAGAATTGCGTCATTGCGAGAACTGGGGGCTTTTGGGGCTTTATGTAAACTCTTAAGTGATTAGGGTCAGGCCGTTAATTAGCTGAGAAGAAGACCAATAAATGAAAGTGGGTGAGTTGGGGCGGTGGTGGCCACCTAAGTGCGGTGGCTTTGAAGTGCACTAGCTCTAGAGTCACAAATTAAATTTGGCCCCACAGACAGCAAGTCGTGGGAGCTCGAAACTAAATGGAATTTCGTATCGATTTCAATTAAATATTTACAAGCAAGTAACATGTGGCTGGACAACGTATTCAATGCAATTTTTTTCGTTCTCGGTGTACGGGGGGTACAACTGAAGTCATCAAGGTAAACAAAATTAATATCAGTTGAGTTGTGGTGGCTTCCACCGACTGTCTGCCTCGGTTCTACCCATTCAACTGTCACAGGTCACAGGCAAAAAGGAAAAAAATAAAAGAAAACATTTCCCTGTCATGCCCGAAATGCAACAAAGCCGGCTCAGGACTCGGGGACAATTGCACACACGGGTCAGCAGAGGTGCACTAACCAAGCAGTACAAAAAAAAAAAAAAATTGGCCAAAAAGGAATCAAGTGAATATTGCCGGTTACCAATATCAATAGCCATGGCCAATCCATTGTTCTCGTTTTCGAGAACAGCTGCCAGTTTCCTGTGTCGGATTTCGGATTTTGGCTTGGTTTTTCTTCATCGAATATGTTGGAAATGTTTTAAGGGGAGGGTAAGGTATTAAATTTTTTTTTTTTTAATTTTTTTTTTATTTTTTAAATTGAATGCATAATATTTGAAGAATATTGTGTCAAAATTTCAAGTCAATTAAAGCAAAATTGACGAAGTTATTAGTTATTGACGAAGTTGCTCATAAACGTTTTACACTGGATTTTTTTGTGTTTAAAACTTTAAAGCGTTTTTCCCACAACTCACGTTTTCAAAGTCGGTGCCCCTCATAACTTCAAAACTACTGCACCGATCCTTTTGAAATTTTAAACACTATTTCTGTACATATTTTACGAGGTAACGCTGTCGAGTTTTTTTTTTTTTTGTTCATAATTTTGATTTTGCAATGACAAATTAACCGATTTTTTCCCCAAAAAATTGAGTTTTTCACTTCAAAGTCTTCGAAAAAATTAAAAAATTGCAATTTTCAAAAAACCTTCACAGCGTTACCTGGGGCGAACTATTATCTAACGAATGAACTTTCATTTTTTGATTACAAATGATCCAGCACCGAGTTATGAGGGGCACCGCAATTCAACTTTTTTTGGCGACACGTCCGGACAATTGCTACCATTGCCATATTTTTAAAATATTTTTTTGTAAAAATTTGATAAAACATTCTTCTAATGTCATACTTTAATATACCGTTGGTTGAATAAATAAATTTTAACTGTGCCGTCAGGAAAAAAGTCACAAAAAAATGGCTTTTTTCGCATGATTTGACCTTACCCTCCCCTTAAAAAATTTACTTCCGCTCCCCGGGGTATAGATTTTAGTGCTGAATTATATGTGGCATATCTGAAGTATAACGCTGGCGGCCAAATCAAATATGATTTTCCAACTGCCACAAAGAAAAATGACTTTGAATTGAATTTTATTTTATGTCGCAGCTCTCCTTGTCTGTTTTTTCCTTCATTTTACTGCACTCCAGTCCTATCCCACTCCAAAATAAATTGCCTTTATATAGATTTTGCTGATGCCGCGACTGCATTATGGGGATATTATTCTCCATCCTTTCTTTTATTTTTTTTTTGTGTTTGCCATTTATCTTCCTGCGGCAGACTTGGTCTGGCCGAAACCTGTTTGCCTTGGAGGCTTTTCTCCCTTTTTTTTCCTGGCTCTCTGCTCTATAAATCGAATCATGTAATAACATAAAAAGAAGGGAATTTGATTGATATCGTTTAGCCATTTTATGTAAGTCAAATGCTCGGAACCGCAAAATTTCATTAACTTTTAGCAGCTGCCCGCATATCAAGCAGCAGATGCCATAATTAATAGCCTGCTGGTAGACGGTTGGGAGCACCCTCTCTATATGATGTGGTTTATATGAATAATAGACAGCTGGCCTTTTGCAAAAAATTAAATTATTATTGAGATTTACAGCTCGGACATGTAATAGTTTTTTCCCATTAATTTTACCTAATAAATTTATCCAAGTTTATTGAAAAGCCTTTGCCTATTCTGACATCACAGTCGTTTTAATGACCCACTTGGATGGGTATCGATTGCCATTCGCCGTTCTAGCATTCACTTATCAATCGTTATATACCATTATACACTCTACTCGGATAAATAACAGTTTTGAAAGCAACTCGATAACTTGTGCGTTTTCCACCACTCATCATCTTAACTTGGCCCAAAGCTGACAGCTAGAGCTGGTTCTTCTTGGCTTCAGCCGGCGGCCGAAAAAAGCGAATTGTCAGCCCCGAGATCTCGAAATGAAATTGAAAATTACAGAGCTCCATGTCGGGGACTGTCTGTAACTGACGACTGATCGTAAACCGGTTGGGGTATTGTGGGGCGGTGGTTCGTTCGGTGGTCGATTGGTGGTGGTGCCCATGCGCCGGAAAACCTGTCCAACGATTCGCTCTACTCCAAGCCATGAAGACAATATAATGGCTCAGAGCCAGCCGCTCAATGGCGCATCAATTATGTTAATGAAGCTTCGAATGTGTCTTGATATTGAAAAAAAAATAAGAAGAATAACGAAGTTGTACAGGTTTTTTTTCCTCTCAGTTTTTTTGAAAATAAAGCGGCCGGCTTGGACGCGGCTCTAGCCGGTTTTTCTTTGTTTTTTTACCCTGTCCACCTAAATGTCAGCTGCTAAACAATGAGCCACAATCGACCAGAAACTCCTAAAGTGCAATTTGCATATGTCGACCTACACCTTCACGCTTTTCAACTGAAACTACCCCGGTCTTCCAGCTGGGTTGTAATTCGGATTCTTGGCATCTCTTCTCGTTTGGAGATTTGTTTATGCTTCTAACATGTTGACCGCCACCGGCTAAATAGATACTCTGCGACCCTGAGCTGATTTATCTTGGAGCTTATGACAGCCGCACGTACACGCTGTAAAAGCTTGTAAATATTTCTAGCTTGCTAGTAGAAATGCCAGGCAAAATGTCAAACTGAATTTGTTGCCATGTTGCTGGCACAGCAGGGAAATACTTTAATATTGTGTATTGCATATTAAAAGTTGGGGTTGCGTAATGTCGGCAGCTTTTTAGGAAAGTTCATGGTAGATTTGGTAAACAGTAAAAATTATATGACATTTTTATGGGCTTGTAAAGATTTATTTGGAAAATATAAGATTCGGCTTTCCAGTTTATAACAAAGTCTTCTTTTTATAACTATTTATATTTTATTAATATTTTATATCTGTGTAAACTAAATTCTTAGCCAGAGAACACTGTGGTAACCCCTTGTAATGCTCAACTTTGCATGCTTACTGATTTCATGGTGCACTTGCCCCCTGCTATGGTGCAGTGGTGCACACTGAGTTTGATGTGGGAGGGCGGTATAATGGCTGGGTAGTTGGGTGGTTGGGTGGTTGGGTGGTGGTTGCCTTGGCAAAGTCAATTGCTGGCATTTTGCTATGTCGTTGGTTTATGAAGATTATTATGGCTACGATTATGATTATTGCATTCACATATATTTTTTAGCTGCTTCACACTGCATTTAATGCAACGCTGATTCTTTGAGGGTTTATGGGATGCATAAAAAAAAGGCTTCCATCAGGGATTATTATTCAACTACAAAAGGCCAGGATTAAACTAAATTGTATAACATCCAAACCAACAAAAAAATATTAAAAAAATCAAGTTAAACCATTAGCCAAAGTTTTTTTTTGTGGGGAATTGGTGGAAAGTGCCATTAAAGTGAAATCAAAGCGAATAGTTTGCTAAAAATAAAAGGAAACCAAGAACCAATCAAGTCCAAAACCATGCCAATAAACTCTATTTAAGGAAACTAGGAATTATCTAAATATCGGGAAAATGCGATCGTACCATATCGGGCCTGAAGTACACCTGTTGCGTATACATAGAGCTTTTCAGGGAGGACGTCTTATCCGGGAATAGAATGCATTTCCCGGGCGTTGATGTGGCTGTTGGGTTTGTTGCATTGCCGGGTGTCAGATTCTGGTGGGGATGGCCCACGCCCACATCGGTTTTCTGGGCGGTCAGGCTGCTCGTCGAATTTACTTTGGAGGCGTGCGAGAGGCGTTTCATATGCGTCCACATCTGATGCCACGGCGCCGTCTCTTTCTAAATTCGTTGTTCATTTGGGGTTTCATTTGTCGGTGGGTGGGTGGTTGGGTTGGTTGTCGATAGTATTTGTTGTTGTTGTTGTTTGTTTGTGGGCGGAAAGGTAGAAACGCGGGGCGGGTATTGAGTAAATCATTTTTTTTTGCGGTTATGTAAGAGAGAGGTTTGTTTTGGTTTTGGGTTTTCATTTGAGTTTGTGTGGGGGGTACGAAAAAAACAGAAATAAATGGGAATTTTATAGTCAATTAATTTTTTTTGCCAATTTTCAACTTATTTAAACTAAAATTTATATATTTTAGAGGTCTCTTTATAGAGTTTGGAATATAATAGAAACTGATTTATAATTATTAAAATTATACAAAAACTTGTATAGTTGTATACTGTGGGTTTGTGTTTCTATTATAATATTTTGGTATTTAAATGTATTTTTATAAAAAAATGTTTCTTATCTTTAATATTATCCCCCCATTTCGAATAGAAGAACCCCTACTCCTGTGCTATATTTTTTTACAACATATGATATCCACACGCACTTGGCACCCACTTAGCACTCGTCACCCTCTTCCCATTCCCATTCAGTACACCCTCCCCCAAGAGCATTCGCCCAACTATGATGTCATAGGAAGCCAAGTGTGCTACCAATTTTAATTCTATTTGCCTGGTTTGGGTTTTATTTTACTGGCGAGTTGGTATGATGTCAACTTTGGGCCATCGGGTGGCGGCTCATTGCCGCCGGCGCTGTGTTTTAAAATAAAAACCAGAATTCCACGATAAGAGGCCAATATAGATGGAGTACTACCCGACTGCAGCTGATAAGCTTTCGTAATAATTATAAGAATTTGGCCCGATTGGGTTGACTAATTTGATCGACAAGTTAGGAGACAAGAAAGCGTATCGAATTCCAAAGAAAATTTATGAGCACAGTTGTTGAGGTAGGTGAACTATTAATAGGGTTGAAGAAATCGATCCATTTAAGTGAGTCATTTGCATTAAAGTGGGGGACTACAACTTCAATAAAAACTTCTTCCTTTTAAAGTGGATAGTAAAATTCTAGAAAACTAGACTTAAAGTACGATGATGAATTACTCTACTCCACATAATACCATTAGAGTTTACTCCACCCTTAATGATGTGTGAGTGCAGCACTCCTTGGTCCTATTATACCATTAAAAGCTCGTAAAAAACAACGTCTAGGCTGGACAACACACCTTCAGCCCCATCATCATCACGTCATTATCTTGATCAGTAGAATTTATGTTGGAAATCCCAATGCGGTCGGCAAATGCATTAAGAGTTTGTGCCCTTGTAGCTGAATGCGGTTATGGTTATGGTTAGGGGGTCGGTTCTCCTGGTATCCAAAGAACCCCCATTTCAGGGGGAAAAAAAGCCCTGCTCGTATGTGGAACATGCCACTCACACCCCAAACACATACACACTACTTACACGCAGTTCGCACTAATCAAATGAAAACAATTTCCGTTTGTCATGCAAACAGTTGCTGCAACATAGCAGCAACCTACCCCCAAAAAAAGAGTTAAGTGCATTGGGGGACACTGACAAAAAATCTGAATGAAAACTATATAGTTTTGGGTTAGCAAAAACCCTAGAAAGGGTGCAGTTTCTTTCAGTGGATGACAAGTGGAGAACGGAAGCAATGAAAATGGTCAGCCAGCAATTGCCCCTTAGCTCGTGCGAGTATTTGTGTGTGGGCTTGGGTCTGTGTTTTGGGCTGCCCCATTCTGAGGCACACACACATGTGCCTGCATATTGTGGCAGTTGCCATGACCCCGGGTTTATTGCATGAACCTCTCTCCCTTGCTCTGTTACTCCCTTTTTGTATTTCTATAGTATAAACAATTCATTAAAACGGGAAATGGCAATTATAAAGAAATTATACACAAAGCCAGAGAGCAATGAATAATTTTTGTTGTGTTGCACCGTAGACTGGGGCAGAATGGGGCGTGGCCCCCAAAGGCCTATGCCGATATTTTGCTGAATATTTAATGCCTAAGACCTGCTTTAAGTGAGGCAAGTGCATGTTGCAGCAGCAGCCCCCCACATAGTTGCAAACTTGGGAAACAAATGCCTGCCTTACTCACGCATTCGACTTGCAACAGCAACAGCAACTTGCAACTTGATTGCAATGCGGCAGCTGCCGACAGTGTCTTCCACATCATCTTTGGCTGCATGCATCTTGTTGGCATGCCTCGTTTAACTTTAAGGGGCGGTGCTGGAGGGCGCTTAACTCAATTGCATATGCAACATTTCTGTGCAGTAGCAACAGTAGAAACGGCAACAAACTGCAATCTTGACTGTGCCGGCATGCAACATGTTGATGTAATATGCAAATTGTATGCCGTTGCCATTGTCTTGAGAGATTTCCTAAGAAACATTTCTCCAAGAAAACACAACATTGCTGTCTTCGCATAAAACGAGGAAGCTGACAAAGCCTCCAGATAGGGCCTTGAAAATGATGGGTAGTATGGGAAGATATTTTCTAGGGTTGGCTTAATAATAGATATCCAGAAGAAAGCTTCTTGAATTTGTTTACCCAAAATATTTAAAAGAAAGCAACTGCAGGCTATATAAGCAGGCAGCAGACATAACAAGCCCACCATATGTTTCTTTATGTTCCAACAAGTATACAAAATAAATTAAAATTTTTTTCGTTTTCGAACAAATTGAACCATTTGCTGGTTAACACAGTTTTCTGATCTTCCCCCGAGGTCAACCCTTTCACACTCCCAATTTACAAGCTCCATGCACTTAATGCAATCTATCAAAATGCATTAAAAAAAAAGAAGAATTACAGATGTGATGTCTGCGGAATTTAGTGGGTCACTGTGGAGCAGATTAATTGTGATGTATCACTTTTCACGCCCGTTTGGAGGGAAACCAAATGGAGATGTCTACTATCCCAACATCAAAACGTTCCGCCAGACCCAATAAAAGTAAAAGCCACAAAAATATTTAATGCAATTTTCAGATTCCCCACCAAAAACCAAAAACAAAATGTAACCCAAAAATTAGCTTTAAGAGGGAAAAACAAAGAAAAACATTTTCCATTGGCATTTCCTTTTTTTGCATTTGTGATTTGGCTCCCCTTTTACCCCAATTCGGTAACAGAAATTGCACTTCTGTGTGCCATTTGGTTTTTCCGACTTGACTGGAAAATTCCCTCGCGAACTGACAGCAGCTGCCTCTGGGCAGGCTGGCTAACCACCCCCATCCATGCAGCCTCTCAAAGAGCCTATCAAGGCTCCTCAGCCTCCTCGGTCCCCTTTTATTTGCATTAAGCCCAGCCATTTATTTGTATATTTTATTGTGGAGCATATTTTCCGCTAAAGTTTTCCTCTCTTTTTCGCCTTTATGAATGAAAGCCCCGAAGAGGGGTTGCCACTCCGAGTGTGTGTGTGTGTGGTGTGGTGTGGGGAGTGTGTGTTTGGGGGCGTTAGGCGGTGGGCAGTGGGTGGGGTTGAATGAAATGATTTTCTCTGTATTATTTTCTTTTTTTTCTTGTCTCAATTTTATTTTTACGCATTTCTTGCGTGTCGTCTTTGCATCGCTTTTGTCTTTTCTCGACTAGCGTTTTCCCCCCAAAAATATTTCTCTCGTCTTGTTTGTTTAGTTTACGTTTAGTTTATCCAAGGGGTTTCCGAGGGGGTTAGCTCCATTTTCTGGCTGCCCCGATAAGAGAAATGTGTGTGGCGCTCACTTGTCTCTCGATTTATTCAACGATTTTTCGGGGCCTTGCGTGTTGGATGGCAATTCGGAAAATCAAATGGCCAAACTACTCAAATTACCCGACTGCAGCGTGGCTTAACCCCACTGAAATTCTATTTTATATTTATTTATTTACCTTTTGGCGGTTACTAGGTCTACGGTTATAGTTCTTCTTTACCCCATTTCTTGTACGGACTTTGGTTGGTGTTTCTATTTATAGCCGAATTTATGGCCAACTAATTGAAGGGAAGGGTTAAATCGAGATCAGATTACGCGTTTTTGGAATAGTTTCTAGTTCACACGAGGTTTCTTTTCTAGCTATTTTATGTATTAGATATAATTAAGTCTAGTTGGAAATATAGTAGATGTGTCATCTCAAAAATCATTGATATTAATACCTGACTTTTGCATTTGTTCAATTAAGTATGATTCATCTCTTGATTTGTGATTTGTTGCAAACTTTATGAGACCCCAGTGGATCTTACCTCACCCATTTCTTCAGCTGATCTTCCCCTACCTCTTTTTAAACACAAATCCCTCCATTTCTGACTCATTCATCCAAACCGAAACCCAACTCAACTGAACCCAAACCAGCAACCATTCAACACTCAACACAACACTCGCATTTGCTGACCATTTCTAAGGCCTCTCTGTGCATTCAGCCATGTAAAGTACAAAAAACATGTACTTTTCATTTATCATTCATTTTTTGTACATTTTTTTTTGTTATTTTTAATTTGTTGCAAAAACACAGAATACAACAGAACAGTGGCGAACATAACATTTTCATATATTCGTGTGGAATGTGTGCCGTTAAATTGAATTGCGCGCCAAAAGAGCAGAAAATAAATTGACATTGAATGTACAATTTATTGAAATTGTTTACGTGGGCACTGGGTCCTCCTAACATTGCTAAGGGTCGTTATGAAAAAAATTGCCATGCAAAACGATGAAAATAGAAATGAAAGAGATTTCTCTCTAAAGGGGGGGTCGGTCTTTTCACTGGAACCACCTTTCTGCTCCAGATGCGCCCTGAGTTGGCCCTTCTGCAACTGCACTCGAGTGCAACGATGCAAGATGGACACGGTCTTTTCGGACTCCAACTCCAACTCCGACTCGCCGGACTCTAAGAGACACTCTGTGTGGGTCAAATATAAGTACAATGTATCTCACATAGAGCCACATAGTCCGGCTCTTTGGCTGGCGGGCACGTAGCTTTGCTTTTGCTGTTTTCAGATTTCTTTGGCTTTCCATTTTGGCCCCCTAGACTGGCGCTTCCTACACTTGGAGAGATGAAAGTAGTACTGAACTTTGATATAAAGGAATAAGACTTTTATAAAAATTACTATTGAACTAAAATGCGATAAAAAGGAGGATGTTTATTTGATTAATTCATTATAAAATTATTGTAGGACCTAATGTAATTTTCTTTAAGTGTTTCTTATAACCATCACTCCCATTTCCCGACTCTCTGGTTACCGCTTTTGGCCCCCGGTTTTGTCTTCGCTCGATGGCGTCTGCCGCACTTTTGCTCATATTTCGCATGGCCAACTAACGGGCAACAGGCCGCGTTGTCTTTGGGCCAATGCCTTTTTAAGTGTGACTAATTATGACTCGACGGCAGTCGGTCGGACACTTGAGGTGTTGTATTCTGTTGGCGCGGGTTCAACGCTCCGAGATTCTACCTTTCTGCCCCCAAAAAAGGCTGACACACGCCAGCGACCTGCTAACATTTTCAAGCCTTGCGCAATCTACAATATCGATTCCAAAGTTTTTGGGGGAAAATCCTGCAAGATTTAGGAGACCAAGGGACGCCATCGATTGGTACGTAGGCACAAGGAATAAAAAATAGAGTAGTTTGCCAAAAGCAAACTGCAGCTAAGGGCTGAGAAGAAGTTTTCTCGAATTATGCAGGCAATTTGGGCCGAAAAACTCTTACGTACAATTTGTTACGATTTGACAAGCTGCAGGAGAGGGCCGAAAAGCCCATTTCGCCAGAGCCCAGGTAATCAGTCTTGGCTTGGCCCAGGGCCAAACAGAATTGATGATGTGATGTAAGAACTGTGAATCGGTTGGGCAAGCCAACGCAAAGATAACCCAGAGATAAATGGCTTATGGCATGCAGTATTTCCCCGTGATACTTGGCATTATCTCCCCAATCATTCACATTTGTTCCAAGATAAATACTTCCCGTCCACCATCGAGATAAGGTCTCACAAAATCCTATCTAAATTCCATGTTCGTTCTATGATATCTAAGAACTACGACCCAGCGCCAGCGCCATCGCCATTGTTATTGTCTGCCTAATAGATATATTTCGCAATTCATTATCTCAGTTTATGTTTCCTACCTGAGCAACATGGTTCTAGCTAGCCTACCTGGCCAGCCCAACAGAAACCCGGCTAGCCCTCGGTTCTCGTAACCAGTAAGCTTTAAAGAAATAAAAATTGAGCAGAGCCTAAGAGGCTTTGGCCAGATGATGAGACCCGGCCGGTACCGTCAAGATAAAAAACCGCCTGCGATAAGAGCGTTAACAAAATAATAACAAAATAAAAAGCATTTACATATAGCCAGAAGGTCGTCTTCGGACAGTCCTCTCAGACGGGCAGTCAGTCACCTATAGCCTCCAGGGGAGCCCAGGGAGGCGGACCAGGGGGACTTGGGCCATTAGTGAAATGGCCCTGTCAAGAACTGCGGCTTGGCCAGCAAAAAAATGTGTATATGGCTTATTTGGTTTAGCCATCTTCTCTCCATCCTCTAATGGCTTCCTTGGGCCTTCCTCTGGAAAAAGCTTGCCTCATTCGGTTTTAGTGTAAGGTAACCACTAATTTGCAGCATTGTCGAGACATTTGTTTTGGTTATGGAGCAAATCTAATAAGAGCTTTATGGGGATTGAAGAGGTCGAATATCTAATTGAACATTCAAGGGATCAGGCATGGCGATACATCATTGGGGCTTTAGATGGGGATAAAAAAAGCTATTTAAATATTTTAGAATGTAGAGGTTATGGGAAGAGTATTTGATTAAAAAACCAGAGAGATTAGACTCTAGAGAAACTGTACTCTAAACAGAATATCAGACTTTAATCAGGTTTGTGATTTTAGAAGCAAACGTGATAGACTTGAAGGTTTTTAGAATGTAATTAAACTAAAGAAACTTCTCAACTAATTGCTTTGGTAAATCTCCTTCTATTTCTAATTAATTTTAGAGTCTCTTATTTATTTCTATATGACGTAAGCTTTATAAATATATCTTTCAGAGAATTTGAGGAATTTCCCTGAAGGAAATACAAAAGATCTTCTCTCGGCCATTTATCAAGCTTTCAAGGTATCCGAGAATTAGTTGACGAAAAATTTCAATAAATTAAAAGATAAAAATATATGTATATGGCCCGAACAGATTCCCAAGATGATTTTGCGGCGATAATGGACCAGGTTACTTGGGTACTTGGTACCTTCATTATCAAATCCTCCCCCCTCTCCTGCTCACAGGTCCCCGCCACCCTTAATTGTAATTTATATCCTATGATGTGTGAGTGTCTGTGTGTGTTTGCTGGAAAGTTGTAGGAACTCACCTTGGGATCCAAAACACTGCGCTCCAGGCTATCTTCACGATTCATGGTTGTGGCGGTGCTGCCGGTGCCGGAGCTTCCCCCCTCTCGCTGGCTGCTACGCTCACGCTCCCGTCCCCGTTCCCGCTCCTGATGCTCCAACCGCAGACGTGCCCGCTCCACACGCGCCAGTGTCGGACTGTCGAGTATGGAGGGGGCCCGGGAGGGTGGACGGGAGTTGTTCGCTGCATTCGTGTGCAATTGCTGCAATTGTTGTTGCAGCTGCTGCTGCTGCTGGTGGTGGTGCTGATTCTGCTGGTGGAGCGTCTCCAGCGTGGCGCTGTTGTTGGAGGAGGTCGAGCCCGGGGTGGGCGTGGCCGAGGATGACGAGTTGGTCATGGTCGCCGTCGACGTTGTGGATACGGATATCGATGTGGATGTGGTATGGTGCATGAGCATTTTCCGTTCTTTAACTTAGTCTAAGCCGTAGAATTTTAAGATATATTGTTGCTTTTGTTGTTGCCAAGCTCTTGGCTTGGATCGTTGGATTTAGCGGTAACTTAACTGCAACGCTTGCTTATTATTTATGGGGAATGTTGCACTTTTTGAGTTGAGATTGAGTTAACTGTGGGTGGAGAAGTGAAGGAGGTTTTTCCATTAGGCTCTGGCTAAGGCAATTAGGAAACTTTCCAAGCAAAAAACTTATAAAAGTTTAAAGGTCTCTAAAGTTTTAGTCTTGTGTTTGGTTTCTGTTTAATGTTTAAAAGTTAAAGCCCCGCTTTCAAAGAAAATTCGCAATTTCGGACTCTGATCGTAAAGGTATTTGTCAAAATCTACAAGCCATTAAACCTTAGTCTTTTTTTTAGAGCCAATAACCTATTGACACCTTTGGTTATTTATGCCTGCCGCAATTGCATTTCTTATCATTACTAGCCATTCCGCTCACTTAATTTATGACTCCTCTATCTGTCGCTGGCAGCCGCCAATTTTGGCTAGTTATTATTACCATTTTCCTTTCAACAATCGACAAAGGAGTGCTGCAGCCAAAAAATAGCAAAAAGAAGCTAAATATAATAATAATAAATAAGAAAAAACTAAACAAAAACCAAGACAAGAGCAGCACTCAGTCAATAATTTTCACAAAACTGGTTTTCTTTTTCGGGTTTTTATTTTTCAGGTCTGATGCTGAAGTCTGTTGCAGGTAGTTTTTACTTTCGCACAATAAACACGGTGTGGATCGGTTGATATCTTTAAAGGAGGGTGGGAGGGTAGTGCGGCCGAGAGGGTCTGACAACTGCAAAGTGCATGCCGAAAGATACAAAAGTATCTTTTGGCATTCGCACCGATTCTTGGCCACTTTTCGTGCCGTTTATTGGCTGTTTGGCGTTTCAGTTTGTTTGCTGACGTCGGTTGGGGTTCTTATTATTTATACAATATTTTTCTTGGCGCGTAGCTTTCGCATCTGAGATGCCAAACACGTTTGTTTTCATATTTCCGCCGACATATTAATTCTTGAATTTGGTTTCATTGGTAATTGGTTGGTTTGATGCACATACTTTTTTATTTAGATATTTATTTGATTTAGATTGATTTTATTGGCAGCACGTCGCGTCGTATTTCTTTGCGGTTTCTTCTTGTTTCTCATATACAATGATTGGCAATTGAAAAAACCAATTTTGTTGGTGGGCAAAATTTTATTTTCAAATCGATGTGGGTTTCCCGCAAAGCAAACGAAGCGAACCTTCCACGGGAGCTGCCCGGCGACAACTGGCAGCACAAGCAGCGGAAAACTGGTTCGGATCCACGACCATGCATTGGTATGCGGGTGTCGCACAGTGGGCTTAAAAGACTATTTGGTGGGTTATTTTAGAGCTCTGAAAATTACTCACAATATTCATTAAATTACAGAATACTTGATGTGGTATGATGACTTTTTTTAAGTGATATTTTGGAAAATAAAGCAATTCGGGCTGTGATTTTTGCATCCACATCCACATCAATGTAGACAAAGGCACTTTATCTTTAAATTTATTTTAAAAGTATGGAATACAATAAAACAATCGGAAATACTAATAAAAATCAATAAAAAAAAATAAATATACAAAAATAAAAATGAAAAGGCTATCAAAATGAAAAGGAAGTTCGAATTCATCAATTACTTCTGATCTTTGTAGAAAATACTGCTGGATAATTAAGATCTTCTTTTATGTTTTTTTACCGACTATTATAAAAATCGTAAAAATACAAATTAAGTTACTTCCATGTTTTAGATACAATTACCAAGATTGAGCATCAAAAATGTATCTACAAATTACACTCTCTTCCACTGTACACTGTCTTAGCCGTTCAAACATGTTTGAAGGCCTCTGAAAAAATTTCCCTCTATTTTGATTTGTTTACGCCGTTGGTTTAGTCAGCAGTGCTATGCCAAAAATTCAAAAAAATCAACCTAATTTTTATTTCTTGGAAGATCTAAGCGAAATATAGTAGAAATAAATTTGTGTTTAGTCATACCCTTCAACAGTCATTGGTTTGAACGAGTGTGATAACAGCCTGAAGATAAGCTATAAGTTTATTTTTAATAAAATGTGTGTAACTTATTTCCGACTTTAAACTTGATAGCGATGTATTTATTTTGATAGCTTCAATTTCTTCCTGTTTTAAAGAAATCAAAAAAATAAGTGCTCATTTAATAAATATTTTGTATCATACATTTTTATTCAAATTCAAATAAATTCCCTCTGTTTGGACATTATTTCCCAAAACAAACTGAGTTGCAACCTCAAGCCAAGCCAACTCGAACACGCATCTGAGAAATTCCTTCACACAACAGGAATAATGTATCTTTGGTGTGATGAATGCGAATATGGAAGATAATGGATAATGGCAAGAGAGTTAAACAATGGCTTATGATCATCCCACTGGCATAACACTTACCTATTTAAATAAATTTTTTATGCATTGAATCTTTTCTCAAATATACACATCAGATATAAAGATTTATTTGTTCGTCTTCCTTGGGCTTCCTTGTCCTCGAAAAAACAGGTTGTTTGTTGGGGAATTAGGAGGCTTATGGTCTTCACAATATGTTGCATGCTTAGGTCAGTGCCCCGAAATCGGTTGAGAATCCATCTCAATGGCGGTATTTCCCGTTTCTGAATTAAATAATCAAAACGAAAGTGAACCGCACTTGACTCATTGAAGCAATGAAATTGAAATTAGCATGAGATGACGCTAGATGTGGACTTACCAAGAAAATATTCAAGATTCTGAATCCCCTTCATATTGGGTGATTCACGCACTGGCACACATGTACAATTTTTTGGAATGCAAATCACGAAATTATGCAAATCACTGCCAATCGCTATCTGTCTTCTGTACTTTGCGCCAAACTCAAAGATGGAACGTGTCATTTTCTGGACGATCTATGCGGGGACCCTCAAAGTTTTTAGCGACCATTCAGTTTTAGTTTCCAATTACCTAGAAGGCACGCCATTCACGATTCCATTTCGGATTTTTTGGGAGGGGTTCTCGGGTCTGGCGCCAGACATAATTTTTTAATTTCGGATATAAATGCGTTGAAAATTTGTCGCGACTCGCGCATCGTTTCTTATGTCTTCATGTTTTTTGGATATTCTCAGAACTTGACATGTTTGTTTTTGGATTGTATTTTATTCTTCGATTTTTTTGTTTGTCGGGCAACCGTCACAAGTGGTTTGATAACTTTATTGCCTGTATTTTTGGTTGTCTTCTCTTTGGGGCTGGGTAGACGTGTAATTTGATGTGATTATCGGATCTTGATTGAAGGCCGAGGGATGGAACCCCAATGTTACTCTAACACAGACATTAGGCAATCTTACGTATCAAAATTATGATTGGGGTCTATTGTGTCAGCCCCTATCTTATCAAAATTGGATTAAAAGTATAAAAGGAGGGGAGCATATAATACCCAGTAAAAACCATATAATTGTTATTATTTAAATAGGAAAGCCGTTTACATATCCTGTTCTTAGAAATCATAACAATACACTGAGGAGTTATTAGTGAAATTAAGCTACAAGTCCAAGTCTTATCTAATCAGAATAAATATAAAAAATTTAATTATAGCCACCTAAGTATGCCATTTGTGGAGTGTGGGGGTCTCTGCGTTTTGCTTTCCTTGGTTCTGTGTCGCATTTCCGTTCCGTATTGGGAAAAAAAAGCTTCATTTAAATATTGTTTTTTGTTCTAACATTTTCTATGGTTTATCAAAATGCCGGCGTCGCCAGTTCGTCTACTTGCCATTTAAGACCAAAGTTTCCACTGTTCTTCCTTGGCTTTGTTTGTCATAGTTTTCTCTCCCGACCCCTTTCCACCATCTAGTAGGTTTTTATTCTTTTATTGCATATCGGCTCGGCCATATCTTTTGTATGCATTCGACGCATCGGAGAGTTTTTTCCCCCCCATTATTTTATCGCAAACTTTGGCTGGGCAGGAAAAGGCGCGTTCGGACTTTATGTTGCGCTCTTTTCCCTCCGGTCTTTCCACATTTTAAGATTTGTCATATGTGTTTTGTATGCACTGCATAAAACAATGCAAAAGTGACATTTCCTCAACTCAGTTTTCACTCTTATCAGCTGCCGAAGAAGCATCTGGGCTCTGGCTCTGGCTCCCAATATGCTGGTTGCCGATTGCTGATTCGAGTCCCAATCCCCTTGCCCGGCCCATTCCGCTTTTTAATACTCCCCCAGCAGACTGACTGGATTACCCGATAAGCTCCACTAACGAATTGATAATAAGGCAAAAGAATAAGCCAAGTCGAGTCAAAAGAGCAAACTGCGCTCTGATTGCCGGCTGACGATTCCAATAGATGATTGTCAGAACTTCCTATTTTATTTTTCCACAATTTCTCTATTAAGTGAAAGGGTATGTGGCAAAGGAAAAAGTGTTTTTTTAATAAAATAAGATATATTAAAACCTAATAAATAATTTTATTATATACCCAAATTCATTTTGAATACTTAGTAATTGATTTATGAGTTATAACCAATCTTAAGTCTTTGATTGCAAAATACTTACTATCTTACATATAAATACTATTCTTTTTTTTTTAGTAAGGAAATTTATTTTTGTTAGAGCATTTCCTATTCATAATTACCCTCCAATATTATATTGATTTAAATTTTATAAGCAACTCGCATATTTTTCCGATTGCATTTTTCATCTTGCTAGGCTGATGGCGTGTTTTTTCTTCGTTAAACAGAGAACCACCATAAATCACTGATAAAATGTCGAAGTATGCATAAACAGCCTTTTCATTTATATTAATTTATATGACTTTGTTGCTGTCGGTAGATTGTGAATTTCTCGACTCGCCTACCAGCTTCCGCGGATGCGGTCTCAGGCATTTCCAGGCACTGACCATGGGCAATTAGTAGCCGTGCGGCGCTTGTAATAGAAACTAATAGCTGCGGTTGGGGTCGCATTCCCTATACATATATATACCGCGTGTGCCCCCATCCAGTGCCAGCATAAAGAAATTCCAAAAAAAAACACGCATTCTTTTCTTGGGGACTTGAAAGAGACCGTCACACCACGGGGGAAGTCGGGGGTCACTTTTAATTAGCTGTGTAAATTGTCCAACAAAAATTAGATTAATTAATCCAAGCAATGTTAATAACTTTATCGGCGTTGACAACTTTATTGGCCATTAGCCAGAGAGGCTTGGCTTTGATTGTGGGTTTTGATGAGAACTTGATTTAATTGTATGTGACTATATAGGGGCTCAAGATAAATAGGATAGGTTATTTAATATTTTAACTTACTTAGTAACTCATCTGGAGCATATCATTTCTTATTATTATATTTCTTCTGTTCTGTGGAAGCCGAGATCTTCACCTACAACCTTGACATTATTTACTGCTCTACTCCTTTTTTTTATTATTTGGGTACCTTTTGTATCTACACCTCACATACCAACTCGCATTCCTTGGCCGCCTACCTGCCTATTCTTGGCTCACAGGTAGCCGAGATACACTCAATGAAAAACTCTCATAATCTTATTAGAATTCGTTCGAGGCTCGAGAATAATTTGGATTCGGACAGAAAAAAGGGTTCTCATTTCATTAAAATGATTTCGGTGTTCGTCGGCATTCCTTTAGTCTCTCACTGATATTGACGCCCGTCAGTCTATTGAATCTTTTCAATAATAATTTGTTTTTTATTTCGACTGGCCACTGACATCTGAAAAGGTGTCCGAAGAGGCTGACTCATGACTCATGAGTTCCCCGAAAGCGACGGAGATAATATCTTCGATGATGCCGATACAGCAAGAGGACTTTTTTGAATAATTGATTAATCGCTCTCGACAAAAACCACAAAATGAATTTTGAAAGATACAAATTCGTGTTTCGATGCAGTTTCAATTGCCAATTTCGAAGATAGCTGCAATAAATTCTCAAATTTCATGGCATACTTTTAAGTGGCCGTAAATATTGGATGACAAACATTCGGCTAGATGCACTTTTAGGCGGTCTCCGATAATATTCCCCACCCAGAAATGTTCAGCTAAACGAAAACTTGGAACGTGATAGTTAGATGTACCATCAAACGGGGCGTGGCAGGGACCCAGAAGCGTGCCTAAGTGCCGCTTGTCTAGACTGTTCAGCCAGCAAATGTCAAATGAAATAAATTTCAACTCGCTTTGCAACTAGCAAGGTAAATATTAGTGAGTAATTGGAAAGGCTTTCAGGAGTGCTTAGGTGGAAGGAGCGATGGGAAACCATGGCTAAACCAGAGTCATTGTTATTTGTTGTGGGTTTTTTTTTGCAAAAAGCAGAAAAGTGAGCGATCTTTGAGAGTCTGGCATTCCAGACATTCCTGAATTGGGATTTAACGAAGCAAATCAAAAGAAGTAAACATTAAAGGAGTAAGAAGTTTAGAGGAAGCTCTTCAATACACTCTATTTATGAGCCAAAAAAAGAAATTAGATATTTCATGACTAGGTTTGAAAATAGTAAAGTTTCTTAAATTTAAATTTAAAATTTAAATTTAATTTTCCTCTCAGATAAGTGTATTTAAGTTCTAGACATTTTTTTCTGAGCCCTTTTTTCTTTCCTGCTTTTTTCGACCTTCATGTTCTATCCCCTTTCTTGGGGAAAGCCTTCCAGCCATCATTCAAAGGCCTCAGCTCCATTTGGCGTTAATTAGTTTGGTAAGGCTGCGGGCGTGCGACTTTCACCAATCATTTACAACAGCAGCACTCCGTTTCCTTGGCCCTTTCCACTCATCAGCAAATCCGAGGCTGCTTGGCCATTTTTTTTCTTTTCGTAGCCAAAACAATTTTCATTAACAGTCAGACGCCGTCATCGACAGTTGCTGACATGCCTGGGCCCCTCTGAGGAATCCCCATCCCATGGCCAGTCCCCCCAGGCCTTGGCTGATTCCCGTTTCGTGTCGTTTCTCTGATTACACATTTTAACGCCATTTTTGGTGCAACTTTTTCTCTTCTGACTTGCCCGTTAACCCCTTTAGGCCAACAGAAAGGGAAAAGTTTTTTTTTGTTGGTCGGGTGAGCAGAAAATGAAAAGAATCTCAATGAAGGGTTAACAAGGAAATTTGATTTATTTGATGAGTTTTTCTGTTTACCAAAAAAAGAGAAGCAAAGAAGCATTTAATGAGCATGAAAATGAAGTTTCCAAAGGTTTTCGGAAAGAATTACAGAAAGGTCTAGCATCAGAAACTGACTAGAAACTGTAATTAATCAGGAAACTAGAAATTAAATGGCTAGTAAATTGGTAAGAGAGTAGTCAGGGGCAGAAGAAACATTAAACTTTTTTAGTTTAATATAGAGCAAGCTTTTGGTTAAAAAGTCCAAGAACATATAACTTTTTCTGTTCACTTGGCAGATTTTTTATTTGTCTTATTTTATGGGTCCGATTGACAACTAAAAACTTTCTTTATTTTCGTTTTATCGTTGGCATTGTTTATGTATGTCGCATTACTGTCTTATCCGGCCAAGTCCTTTTAAGTAAAAGACATCCCAGTGTCAGGATTGGCATTTCAATGCACTCCGCCCTCAGCCAAGACTCTAATAAACAGGCGAAACATTGTGCTCACACTTCTAAATTCGAAATTCAATAAAAAGCTGAGAAAGCAAAGGGAAACTTTTCAGTGTCGACAACAAAGCCGCTGATTATCCAAGTAGCTTCCACATCCTCCGGCCTGTTGGGAGCCTGTTGGGGGCGTGTCAAGACAGCAAGTGACATGAATAATTCCCAAGTCGGTTGGGCTAACATATCCATGGCCGAACCCTTATTGTAATCACATTTGGCCAAACTCAAATGGAAGTTGTAAATTCAATTAGATTTAATTTACGCAACTTTTCAACGAACCAAAACGAAAGGAAGCGAATGAATGGGAGGAGGCTGGGGAATGCTTGGAGAAAAAAGCAAAACTTCAGACTCAAACTTTTACTTAGTCAGGTAGCTGCTGCGTATAATTAACTAAGAATACGCAGTCTTAAAGTTTGAGCAAACTCTAACAAGTCTGCCCCAACGTCAAATGTCAAGTGAGTGTCTGTCATTAAATGTGCAAAAATTGCAAAACTTTTCTCATATAAAAAGCATATTAAATCATTTTTATGGCAACATTTCTTGGTTTTTTAGTTTAAGGATACCCTGTTTCCACCTGTTTACATTGTTCTACGCTTTTTCTCAGCTCTGTTTTTTATGAGCCTCTCACTCTCCTTGCTTTTATGCGCCATTTGGCGCGGCTCGTTTAGTTCCAGCTCCACGGTCTAGGCCTTTACTTGTCCCACGGTGCGTATGAGTCATATTTTTATGATGAATGAATCTAGAGTTATAGTTCATTTAGAGAATTATGAGTGAGATGTTTATGACCACTCTTCAACCATATTTACAGTTATACGTCAGCCATCTAATATGTATATTTTTATGGGGGCGTTGAGGAGATTATCACCGGGAAAAGTAATCTAAGCTGTAAGTTGCATTATAGTTTAATGGTAGATGTTCAAACTGTGGGTGCAAATTAAATTTTAAGAGTACCTCTGCTTTGTGAAAAGTTACACACTGCGTATGAGTAATATTTTTTCCTTTTTCCGCAACCAACTGGAATGTATGAAGGGATATGCTGTTCAATCTAGGACATTTCTTCCTATGCATTTAAAAAGTTTTAAAAGTAAAACGATGGCCATATCTTGGCCAAAAATCATCCAATTCTACTGAGGAACACCTTAAACGATTTGTAGATTAATTATCTGTAAATCTGCATCAAAATCTACAAACAAAATATTTTTTAGATTTTTTGTCAAATTTCTTGATTTTTCCTTGAAAATCCTGAAAAATGCATGGGGGCACAGTTCGCCCCACCGCGATAGCCATATCTTGGCCAAAAATCATCCGATTCCACTGAGGCACACCTTAAACGATTTGTAGATCAATTCTCTGCCAATCTGCATCAAAATCTACAAACAAAATATTTTTTAGATTTTTTGTCAAATTTTCTGATGGACCCCCTACGAAATCCTGAAAAATGCATGGGGGCACAGTTCGGCCCACCGCGATGGCCATATCTTGACCAAAAATCATCCGATTCTACTGAGGCATACCTTAAACGATTTGTAGATTAATTATCTGTAAACCTGCATCAAAATCTACAAACAAAATATTTTTTAGATTTTTTGTCAAATTTCTTGATGGGTCCCCTTGAAAATCCTGAAAAATGCATGGGGCACAGTTCGGCCCACCGCGATGGCCATATCTGGGCCAAAAATCATCCGATTCTACTGGGGAACACCTTAAACGATTTGTAGATCAATTCTCTGCCAATCTGCATCAAAATCTACAAACAAAATATTTTTTAGATTTTTTGTCAAATTTTCTGATGGACCCCCTACGAAATCCTGAAAAATGCATGGGGGCACAGTTCGGCCCACCGCGATGGCCATATCTTGGCCAAAAATCATCCGATTCTACTGAGGCATACCTTAAACGATTTGTAGATTAATTATCTGTAAACCTGCATCAAAATCTACAAACAAAATATTTTTTAGATTTTTTGTCAAATTTTCTGATGGACCCCCTACGAAATCCTGAAAAATGCATGGGGGCACAGTTCGGCCCACCGCGATGGCCATATCTTGGCCAAAAATCATCCGATTCTACTGAGGCATACCTTAAACGATTTGTAGATTAATTATCTGTAAACCTGCATCAAAATCTACAAACAAAATATTTTTTAGATTTTTTGTCAAATTTCTTGATGGGTCCCCTTGAAAATCCTGAAAAATGCATGGGGGCACAGTTCGGCCCACCGCGATGGCCATATCTGGGCCAAAAATCATCCGATTCTACTGGGGAACACCTTAAACGATTTGTAGATCAATTCTCAAGATTTTGTTTTTCAAGATTTCCAAGGGGGTCCATCGGGAAAAGAGCCAAAAAACCCCTAAAATGTGGACGTGTAGAAGTTATTGAACTTTAGGCAGCTCTTTAAAATTGCAGGGTTCTTTAAGAAAGTCAAAAAACTACCCTGATCAAGTATGTAAGGACGTTTTTTCCATCTTATATATATAGACATCTCTTTACATAGCAAGTGAATTATCATAAGCAGTCACGTCAAGTGTTTGGCAAACTGGCAAACTGCTGCAGTGAAATTTCCACAGAGAGTGCAAAATAATCGGAATGCAAAATAGTTTCGCCAGCAGCAGCTGGGACCAAAAAAAGTGAACTTGACATTTGACATGTGACAGCGACTGTGACAGCCAGACAAATAAAATGTAAACAAAACAAAGGCCGAAATGCTGAGCTCCAAACCGAAATGAACAAAAAAACATCAGGCAGCAGTTGACAGCTTCATAATTTGGTGAAAAGTTTTACCGCACTATTCAGGACTAAAATCCAACTCCTTCCAAAGAAAAAATGGTGGAAAAATGTTAATTAACAACCAGCTAACACGACTGTACCCTTTTTGAGAGAATTCAAGGTTACCATTAGCTAATTGGCCAAATGTGGCGTGACAAAATGAGCTGGAAAATGTCAGCATGCAAAAGCTGTTAAAAATATTTATGATATGCCAGATAAGGATTAGCCAGTTATTATTAAAACCCTTAAAGCCTTAGCTCCAAAGTAGCTTTAACACTGGAGTGTGAACATTACTTTTAGGTTTTTCTTAGCCCAAGGCTCCTCTCAATATAATATTTAAATTAGAATTGAAATGTTAAAAAGGCACGGAGGCCAGCAAACGGCACCAGGCTCATTGGCCATGACGGTGATAATCTACCCCAGAGACTAAACAGGCTCTGGGAAAAAATAAGGAAGGAGCCAGGACAAAATGCAAAACGACAGCCGACAACAAAGTGTCAAAGCTGCCAGACAACCGCCAGGAAGAAAAGATATAACCAACATTTTGTTAGACAACCGGCTGGAGAATGAAATGCATAATAAAAATTGTAGGAAACAAGTAGAGAGAAGTAAACCGCATGATAATCAAATTGGAAAGCCTCAAAGTAACTCCAAGAAAGGAGAGAAAAGAAAGTGTGGTAAGAAAAGCCTTTGAAAGTGATTGGCAATAGAATATATTTAAGGCAGGGAACATTGGCTAACATTGATTTCATTTGGTTAACAATACCACAAAGTGGCTACTTAAAAAAAAGGAGTTCTTTTAAATTCTAGAATCCAACTTAAAGTCAACTCGGACAATCCAATCCAGTTGTATAATTCCTTTTGACCAAAGGCCTTTATTTCTGGAGTGTCACAATCCTAGACAACCTATCCTATCCGTTTACTACAGAGTTTCAAAACCTTTTATGCTGCAACTGGCCAGCAGCCAACTCGACACTGTTCCAAATACGATGAAAATTAAACAAGAGTCTACCCAGTGCCTACCAAAGGAGGACCTTTTCGGTCCGACTCTGCCTGGTCACGCACTCTCGTTTGGCATTCATAAATCGCTTACCAAACTGAAATCTTAATCAGATTTGTGCAGCAGCAACTCTGATGGCATTTGGCAGATCCTGCCGACCTGTCCGGGCCATAAATAGCAATTTGCCGGGCAATCTGCGCTCCGGGGCAGAATTAAGTGCGTTTTATTGGAGAATTTGCGAGCCACTTTGATTTTGATTGGCAGGTAGGCTCTGGAACTTTGAATGGAGCTCGTCGAAATTCCTGCTGCAATTCAAATGCCTTAACTAATTTCATTAGTCTGTATACACAACATTCTCGTAGACCAGCTGTTTAGCCAGTTAATTAAATTTGATTTGGCCAAACACAAAGCTGGCGAGCCATCAATTATGAAGGATGTAGTGCAGTTCGTGCTTTTAGTTTCAATTACACTTGCATTGGAAACCGAAATGATCAATTGAATATTCAGGATATGCTCTAATGGAAAATGTTGATACTTAGTCAACTCCCAGGGTTAGAAATACATAGTAGAAGAGAGAGTCGAACGATAGGCTGTGGGATTAATAAATCATTAAAGCAATTCAAGTCAAAGTGGCCCCCTTAAAGTAAAAACTTTTCCTTTAATTTAATTCTTAAATAAAGAAAAAGAACCCATTAGTTTTGTACAATTTTGTCCACCCCCGTCAGAACTTTCTGCCACTGCAGGCAAACATCATAAAACCCTTGAAAGGTTTTCTTCTGCCACCCTCTTAGGACAGAAAAGAATAAAACACAAAACACTTGACCGCCTGACCTAAATTTCCCAACCAGAGCAGGATCAACGACTTTCGTCGACTGTCCTGTACCCTTAGGTCAAAAGTCAAATGTCAACAAAAATGAGCGAAGGCGGACAAGGAAAATGTTTTAAAAATTCCAACACGTAGGCAATTTCTGGATGATGCGCATAAAACAAGCAACCCGGAGTCGAGGGCCCGAGAACTATGAGAGCAAACTCACGTGTGGGGGCGGAGAACCAAGAATTTCCGCAAAAATATAAAGGGTTAGATCTGAGTCGCCTCATTAGACACTCCGGCAGCGGCAGCAGCAGCAGAACCAGTAGTCATGATTTCCACTCTGGCAATCTTCTCACATAACTTGGCCCGAGGCGAGAATTGACGTAAATTGATTTGAGCCTTGATAAATTTCAAATGCCTTTGCAACTCCACCACCTGCCTGGAAAATTAAAGATTGCCGCCGCCGGAGCAGCCTTCCCTTCTGCTTTTTGGCTGTTTAGTGTTTGATAAGCTTCATGCTGGCACGTACCACATTTTAGCACACTATTTGGGATGCGAATGCGGATGCGGGTATACCATCCGCCCTAGAAATGTGTCAATTTGGCGTCAAAGACATTGACGGAGCAACAACATGTTTACATTAGCAATAAAACAGGCGCAGTACCAGCCGAATTTCAAGACTGCCAGGGCTGCCAGGCGGAAGCAGAAATCCAGAGGTGTTTGCCCGACTCACGTATTGATGGAATTAGGGGGAGTCGAGAGCCTCCGAGCTGTGTTCCCCCTACCCAGACCAGCCAGACAATAACTATAATTGTCGCATCAGCATTTTTTCCGGTCTTAGCCTCAGCCTCGGAGCCAAAACGAGCCTGGGAAGGAGGTAAATTCCATTAAACAGACTCGGAATCAGACGGAGACACAGACAGAGATGCCTGAAGGCTCGTCAAGCGATTCCATTTGTAAGTCTGCCCCCAGACTTCTGCTTCCCAGCAGCCTACAGTCTGAGGATTGTGGATGATGCCAGGATACTGGTTGAGCTGTGAGGGGCATATAAAAAAATTCTTGAATTAAAGTCAATTTGAAGACGAGTCAAATGATGATGATGGGGCCACGAAGTGAAAGTTAATGCTGATTAGGAAAATTGAAGCTATAATATTCGGAGGAAATCGGGAAAACAAGCTACATAAATAATGATGATGTCTTGAAAGCATAGGTTTCAAGTCAGGATTAGAAATTTTATAATCTATACTTACGTGGCTTAATGGAAACTGCACCAAGACTCAATTGAATCGATAACTTCAGGTTGCCTTACTTTGGCACTTTCCTATAAGCTCTAACGCTGCACAACAACCCCATACATTGCTCCATTACCCTCCTTTTTTTGGGCCAAACAATCGAGTTTCCAATTTCCAGCATTAATTAACAATTGGTTTGGATGGCACTCGGAGCTGGAATTTGTAAGCCATACCAGACACAATAGCCAACAGAGAAAGGGAGCCAGCTGGCAGTGGCCTGGGCAACGTTTATTTTACGAGAACATTTTAATCTAATTTAGCACACTTTAGATTTATATTTGCTTAAATAGAAGTTATCTGAATGGCACGTGCCGGGCATAAGAAAATAGCAACAACAATGGAAGGCGCTGGTGGTCAGTGGCCGACAACAGGGCCCAGAGAATTGGCCAAAAGGCCAACAAAGGATCCGCAGAAGCAATTTTATTATAGTTTATTTCGTTGGTCGTTGGTCCTTTGGAATATTTCGGAGACGTGTTGCAGTGCTGGCTCTAGCTCGAATGCAATTGCAGCATCCTGTCCCCCAAGCCCCTTCTACAAACACAATTTCCTTTAGTGCAGGACGTTTACTACTTAAATGCAATCAATTGTGGCAATTGGTCGTCCCTTTAAGTCTGCCCAAGGATGGTCTAACCTTGTAATCGAGTTTTTCTTAGCCATAAACGCGTCTCAGTAGGGTGAAAAAGGAGTAGATGGCGTTCAACAGCGACTGCAACATTTTCAGATTCATGGGGTAGGTGCCCCCCACGAGAATCTGAAAAGCAAATAATGGCTAATAATACAATCTCAAGATGTTGAAAGAACCTCACCGCCAAAGGCTTTTGTGAACGCATTATGAGGAACTTCAAAGTCTTTTGTGTATCCACATCGTAGTCCATCCAATTGCTCTCGTAGGCAGCAATGGCAATTTCAAAGCTCTGAAAGGAAGTTCAATTGGTTTCCTTCAAGGAAATCTTTGGGGAATTCTTACTTGAAAGAATAGCTCGTTGGCCACATAGTAGAGCACCACACTGTTGGCAAATATCATAAGAATATAGGCAATGACAATCACGGTCTGGGCAATGGTTTGGGCCTGAAAGGATGCCAATTAATTAGTTTTTTGATTCAAACGAGTAATTATACCCACAATTATAAGGGAGAAGAGTAAAACACATAGCATGGCACCAAAGCATAGAAACTCTACCAAATGGAGATGAGTATTCAAGGCATTCATGGAGTCTACTAATCTACAAAAATAGATTTAATAATTTTAAAAATTAAGAGTAGTTAAGAAGCTTACCCGCTCAACTTTAGCTGATATCTTATGCACCATATGATTTCCCTTCGAACTTGTGTTTCTTTCAGCTTTTCCAAGCTTCTCAGCTTGTGTTGCAGCACTCGACACATTAATATGGCAAAAAGGGTAAAGGTCACCACCATATTGGTATAGGGAATGTACATGCAACAGCCCATGGGAGCCATAATGGCTTGAATTACAAAGAACACCTCATAGAAGGGCGAGGCATATTTGTACTCATCAATTAGGGGCAAGTACATTCCATAGGGAAGAACTAAAAAAATGAATATTAATAACTAGAAATAAAACAGGGAAAATAGTCACCTCTTTCTGAACCAAAAATGGGATAGGTTACAAAGCCTATGCAAGTGCAAGTGCCCATCATAAGGTTTATTCTTCCTATGAAGTTAGACATTCGAGTAGTTTCCTCAACTAAATTGGCAATAACAGGATCATCAGATTCCTAAGAGATTGGCAGGATAATCAGGATAGTAAAAAAAACTGTTAAAATGTCTTACCAATAACTGAATGTAGTAGGACTTGAGTACTTCTATAAATTTCTCATAACTCGACCGCTGGACACACAATAGAACACCTCTAACAACAGTATTTGTAAACAACACAGCCAGATATACATTCCTGATGATAAAATCCAAGGGTTCAGTACTCAGATATATGTCCACATACTGAGTACTGTTTATGATCATATAGGGAGCCATGGCCATGTAGCGACGCCAATTGTGAACAAAGAGATACGACCAGAACTTCATGAGCTTCAAGGTGTTGCCAAAAAGAGGCATATTCACAGTATCCATCGATTTTAAGTCCATACTGATAGGTGTAAGGTCCTCTGAGGTGTGAATTACCCAGAACATATCACCTTTGTTTTATAGATATCCGAAGATATTCAAGCCACCCCTTATTATGGCTTTATTATTGGCCCTAATTAATGGGTTTACGTTGTTATCGAGGGCGGGAATATGTGTTAATTAGTGCCCTGAGTGTAGTTATTAGAGGTGTTTGTACGACAATTGAATTTAAAGGGGAGATGGATATTGAAGCCAGCTTTAAATTAAAACTTTTTGTAACTATTTAAAGCTTGCCGCAGGAATAACAGACTAAACAACTTCATTTTTCATGGCCGCCTCTTCGTAGTCCGATACAAAATCTTAATCGCTGGCAATTTGTCTGGTTTTTGGCCAAAGGAACCCTTAGAAAAGGCAGAAACCTCAAGACCAACCCCAAGCAAACAAAAGGCCTTCGAAGGCCAACCTTTTTCATCGACGACCCTACAACAAACCAACTACACATGTTGCAGACTCCCAATTCAGAGTGCCAATTACAAGTTGTAGACCCTCGACTTCTTTGAACTTTGAACTCACAGCACAGAAGGCATCCCAGTATTTATGGGATGGAAGCCGAATCATTTGTCATTAAGTTGCCTGGACGGGCGGGCACCTAAGGAATTTATTTTATTGCCAAGATTGCGAATCTTAATTGAGTTGCAATTGGAAAATATTTGTAGTGTGGACAATGGCACAGTAAATATGATATCAATCACACAAGTTATTAAAGAATAAGAAAACTTTCGTCTTAATTACATTCCAAAGATAAATTGCGTATACGCCCTGGTGTTGTTTATCCCGGAGCTTGGCTGTCACTTAAGCTTACTATCAAGGTGTTACTTACGCTTGATTTGCTTTATGATTCATGGGCACCGACCCCCCGTCCTCATGGTGGCCTGTCTGGCAGCTGTCTTAAAACGAAACTTAGTTAGTTAGTCGTTGTGTGAAAAGTGCACTGAACAAAAGTTTTCATGGCTTAAAGGAAGCTCTTCGCACGATGACGCCATGTATTTGGCAGTTAGTTTTTACGTCTGCCAATTATAATTTTAATTGGCAAAACGTGGCCATTAACGGAGCCAACTATAAAAGGCATTAAGGCTGCAAATGGCTTCAAATATTCACAACTTGCCGGAAAAATATCTTAATATTATCCGATATGCTTCAAGTGTTCTTCAACCCAAAAAAAAAATAAAGGAGAATTAGAGAAAAACAAGCTGCAGGGCACACCTTTTTGCGAAACCGGAAACTAACAAGCACAAAAAGGACGAAACAGTTGAACTTGTAGCTTGCAGCTCGTAGCTTGTATCTTGTATCTGGGATCTACGCCGGGGAAGCACTTAACACGCGTTATGAGGAGATGCCAAGGGCCGAGGTGGAAAATGCAAGAAACTTGCAACTTTTCCTAGCTGCTAAGTAGGAAAATCGCTCCAAGACAGCCAAGCGCCAGACAGGAGCTAAAAAACTAGTAGAACGGGCGCAACTACGTGTCATATGACAAGTGAAATGTGCGCAAAATTACTTGTTTAGTTGCGGTTAAGACGCCTCAGACTGCCTCAGACCGTGTTTATGAAACCAACTACGAATGTTTGCATTTCTTGAGGTTTGCTTTATGAATTGTATAGCTAAGCGGGATGAGCATGCTAAGCATTTGCCTCAAAAACCTTGTAGAATTTAATAAATGAAAATGGGTTTTTGTTAAATTCAGTTTCTGCAATTTTTATGCCTTTCACGTGGCCAGCAGCCCTAAGGGTGGCCAGAAAGAGGAAAGTTTGTTCCACTTTTCTTTTTCTTTTCACTGTTTTGTTCATGTTTTTCCCAGTCTCAAGGAAACCTCGGGGGATGTCATTTTCAGGCGGCAAGTGTAAAAATTAAGCGCCAAGAGGGCGAGGCAATAAGTGAGATAAAATTACATGCGTGTGGGTATAGCGGGCTGGCTAAAAGTAATTGTAAAGTATGCTAAGAGGCGTGGCTTGACAGCCTCTAGAGATGCGTTTCCTTTCGGCAGGACACAAAGGAAATGTAGAACAAGGTTTCTTCGCCTCTTCATGTGGGTAATTAGACTGAGTCTTTCCGCCAAGAGTCGGCCAAAAGTGTCGGCCGGAATTAAAGACAAATTCATAACCATTCCTCCCTTTAAGAGAATGAATTTCCATTTTTTTGGCCTTCCATATAGAACGTGCTGAGAGATGTGACGAAACTTTTTCAATCTAAAATTATCAAAGTAAACATCAAAGTTGATACAGGAGCAAAAAGCTTCAACAAATTAGCAAAATGGTAGGAAAACTGAAGAGCCAACCGGGAAAAAAACTGTCAACATGAAAGGGACACGGGAAAAACTTTCCCGAGCCGAAACATAACAAACATTTTCTCACCTCATGAGTGGAATTTAAATTTTTGTCCCAAAGAATTTCCTCTCCTTTCACCAACTGTATGTGTGTTTGTCTGGGTATTTTTGTTAGCCTGTTATGTTTGTTACTCATACGCCCCGTGTGACGCTGGTGTCTGTAAAATTTCATATCAATTTCGTTGGGATTAAGTTATATTTTAGTGCTCGGCAAGGTGTTTATATAGCAAGTTGTGTGAGTTGCCTGCTGAGATTTCGAGCACGTGCTAGTCCTCAAGGCTTTCACACTTTTGTGAGCTCTGGGTTTTTTTCTTCTTTATTTTTTTTCCCAAGCAGAGTGGAAATTGTCGTTCAGAACAAAATATTGATACTGCCTCAAGAGCTTGGCAAAGACAAGAGAAATGTTTTTGGTTGAGGAAGCAATGTTTTTTTTAAAAGTTTTACTTAATTTTATTAAAAATATTGATTCTTGAGAACAAATACATTTTTTAAGGTATTCCTCTATAACTTCTTATGTGAATAACCAAATACATATATGGAAAGCCTTGTGTCTCATATCCACCTAGAAGCCTTTCAATATCTTTAAAATTCATTACATTTAATTTTATGCCCAAAAACTTTAACTAAACACTTTTGAATCACAATCCTCCCCTCTTTTTATAAATTTATTTTTATAGTACATCCACATCTGAGCTTCCACACGAACATATATATTTTTCCCCTTCTTTTTGCCGCATTGTCATTTCATCATTTTACTTAATTCAATGAGTTTAGTGACTTAAACTACACACATGTGAGTACGCACTTATGGTACTGTGACCCCCACAGTCCACCACCCCAACATGGACCCATGGATGTACAAATCATAAAAGTCATGACCCGGACAGTTCATAAAAAATGCGGCCCAGAGCAGCAATTGCCATACAAACAGGCGCATTACAGCAGAGTGAGGTGGGTATTACTTTTGGGGGAGTATGGAGACCCCAATTCTGAACACAAATCCCGATTCACAGCATGACCGGCATATAATTCAAACACGTACCAATACGAGGCGGAGGTACTACGTACATGTACAGACCTGGGCAAAACGATTTGGCCAACGGTAATCAGGCAATTTCATATGAATAAGTAAGCAGGCTATGCCGCCTGAGTGTATGCAATAAATTTCGTTGTATTACGAATGCTACGTCGGCGCTCCTTATGAAAATTTTAAAAGCCACCAAACTATGCACCCGGCTGTGATTGCTTCCATTCCAGCACTGGTTCAGTTTCAGTCCTTAGTTTCTTGTCCCTATACCAACTACGATGCCGAACAACAGCAAAATAGAAATTTATTACCAGGAAACGTGCAGGAGGAGGCCCAGTCAAGGTGTTTATTACTTATTTAGAGCGGCAGTGCCTGGGAAACTTTGGAGAAGAGGGGTCGAGCCGACTTCTTTCGAGATGTAGGGATAGCAAAAAATTGTGGAGAGAAGTAGAAACAGAATAGAAATTAAGATACCCTATAAATAAAGATTTTTCCAAATTTCTAAGACCTTTCAAGCCGCAAAAATCTTTTTTTAATTTGTGCTAAAAAATGGTTTAAGAGTTTCATCAAAATTAAAAAAAATAATCCTTAAAATCAAACCATCCTATAGCTAAAAGCCAGCATCGACAGGTAACAGGTACCTCTGGTTTTAAGCCCTCTCAGCGGGGCGGGAGTTCAGCTACTTGACGGGAACCCCACCGAGAGAGAACGTGCCTGAGGCTTTGGGGCTATCAAGTGGCAATCGAGGACCTCTCCGTGGACTGGAATATACGCACTGAGGCAAGGAGCGTGATCGTGAGGTAGCGACCTGCTGCCACTAAACATTTTAATTAGAAAATTTTGCACAGCCAGTTGAGCCGACCACAAATCCAATTATCAAGTAATTATGCATTTAATTTGGCACAGCGAGTATTGGTGAGGGGAATACGAGTAGCAGGGAGCTAGGCGAAAAGGGAGCAAAGCGGTGAAGTGGCTAACAGACTCTCATCCTGGGCGGCCATTAATGCAGATGGCTGGCCATCAAATCAGCTCAGCTCAACACTTTCAACAAACAAACATGCCCATGACTATGCAAAATAACAAAAACTTTTTGCCGCATAACTTCCAGCTCCAAGGCTTGAAAATTTCAATTTTGCGTGTGTGTGTGGGCTTACTGTACTATCTGGCGAGCAATTAAAAGTTTGTTCCATGTTTTGTCTGCCACCCAGACGCTTATTACAAATGTCGAGACCAGCCGCCGACCACAATCAAAGAGGTCAAGTGCAGTAGTCTGCAAGTGTTTTTCATGCAATTCGAGTCGAGTGTTTAATTTATGGCGCCCCGTCTTGTAATTGGCCCAGGTCGTGGTTCGGGGATTGAACAACTTTTATCCACCGTTGAGATTATATTTTCCCATTTTTTTATTGGTTAAAAATTCCCATAAAACTGTCAACATGCAAGCGTTTGTTTGCTGAACCAATAGGAAAATATTTGCCATTTCAATTCGAAAGGGGCTTACATTTTTTTCCACTTTTCTCTCTACGTTTTTTTTTTGGCAAAGACAGCCACAAAAAGTGACCCAAAATTTATGTGGTGACCTGGTTTAAAATCGGCTTACTGCAGTCCACAAATTTTTAGCTTTTTTCGAAAGAAATCCTCTATTAAATATTCCTTAAAAATCGATAGTTGAACTTCCTTGATTCGAAAAGGCCTGAAATCATGTTTATTTTTAGCTTAGTTCTGTCCTTGTTTTCTTTCGCCTTGGCACACATTCCAAGGACATAAATACAAAAATTTGCCTAGAAAGAAAAAGCTGAGGGAGGGCCTAACAAACTCTTCGTTTTCGTGTCGATTTTACGTCAGTTTTCTACGCAAGTCAGTCAATCAAGACCGAGAGCGGTGATTGTATTTCAAAAATAGTGTCCAAACTGCCAACTGAGCTTCCAATTTAAAGCTATGCATAATTTAGTTGGTTTTTATGAATTTTTTCAATAGAAACTGATTTTTAATAAATTTTAATCAAGTTTGTCAACTAGTTGTTTACTTTACTGGCGCTGTTGATGCAGCAATAAATCAATTTGCAACATTTGCATTAGCAATTAAAAGTTTTGCCTGAAATTCCATCAAAATACCAATGGTTGGTAAATATTTTATGCATATAATTTAATTACAAACATTTTACAAAATAAAAAAAAGTTCAATCCCTGTTTAATATGCGCAGACTCAGGTGCAGGCAGGTGGGTTCTCATGCATTTAAATTAGTTACATGCATTTTTCATTAGCCTGAATCAGGGAACAATTTTTCAGCTGACAGGGCAAATATTTTAGCCCATCTGTATAGCTTTTAAAGGGCATGGAAAAAGTGAAATATTCAAGGGAAAAACTCACTATGTATCTTAAAGATCTGCCAACACCTTAGAATCTGATTTTCCGAACTCAATCAATCAATATCAGGCCAGAGGCAGACGCACACATCCGATGTGTCAAGTACTTTCTTCGGCCTGGACTGGACTTCTGTCCCACTTATACAACATATTTGAGGGCGCAACTATTTAGTCAACCTAAATCCACAAGAAAAGTACATAGAGAAACAGAGGAAAAAACCAAGGCAGCTCATCAATAAGCCAGTCCAATAAACAGGATGTATGCTCCAAGGCGCAGGCAGACACAGGATTTGCCTCAACCCTCCCGGCAACTGGGAGCCCAACTCCTCAATCAGGGCGGCCAAGTGGAAAATGCCTTGGCACAGCGCCCTCTGACACCTTGTTAGCCGAAGATAGACAACCGGGCCAGAAGACTTATTAACATTTAGATGAAATGCCATACAACTGGCCCAGAAACCGACGGGACGTACAAAGCCAAGGAGTCTGGGCCTTTGGTTTGCTTACTTTTTTTTTTTGCATTTGAATGCCGCAAAACTGGCTATGAACTCGGTTTGCTTTTATTTTTGTGATTTAATTTACGGGCTTAATGGAAGGTAGCTCCCGACTTCTATTTGATTGCCAAATAATTTGCATTGACTAATGAAAGCGAAAACTCAGTGAAGAACAAAGGATAACTTTGCAGCATAGAATGAGCGGTGTGAGAACTTTAAAGTTCCACTTGGTACTTATTACTCTGACAGCTCCACTTCCACTTCCGACAGAAAGTTGACAAAATCTGAAAATTACTTCCCCCGGGGCCGAGAGACAATTGTCGAGCCAGACAATTGAGCCAATTGTCTCAATTTCTTGTTTCCCATTGTTGGCCATTGTCTCGGCTTTGTTTTATTTTTAGCCAGCATCGTATATTGTTTGGTTTCATTTTGATTTTGTTTAACCAGGAAATGCTAATTTGGCCCCTAAATTCCCCAGGATTAGTTCAAGAGCGAGTACAGAGTTGGCCAGAATACCACTCTCATTAGCCATGCACTCAACGTGCTAATGAGCTCGCTTTTGGCCCCGACGAGTGGCCAATAAAAGTGTAACAAGAATTGCATGATTAGTGTAAATGCCTCGCCATAAAACGGCCAAACAAAACCGCAGAAAAAAAAAAAAACACATGTGAGCGTTGGCCTGGTCAGGATTATTTGGCCAGGCCAAGAAAATAAACGAAGCTCCCGAAATAGAAGTAGGAGTAGGCATAGACTAAGCTGCAAATAAAAGAAATATATACAAAGAAAATCGCTTAAGACAGCAAAAGTGTAAGAAAGTGTTGGCCATAGAAGGCTCTGCAAGGAGCTACTTCTTATTATTATTTTTTTATGGTTAAAATTACTCTTAAAAGGTCTACATTTGATAATAAAATAACCTTAAATAAACTATATATTTTACTAAAATATTTTATTTGTATTCTTCAACTCTCAACCAATCCTGTGTAGGGTACCTAAAGCTTAACCACAAATCTCTGGTTAAATAATGAACTC
This sequence comes from Drosophila bipectinata, assembly GCF_030179905.1. Lineage (NCBI taxonomy): Eukaryota > Metazoa > Arthropoda > Insecta > Diptera > Drosophilidae > Drosophila > Drosophila bipectinata. Next base: position 2,811,172 of record NC_091736.1, read on the forward strand.
GAGTAATAGAGTGATCTCTCGTTTTTGCTTTAACCGCTCTAACTAAATCTAGATTCTGGATATTCCGCAGAATAAAACCAAATGTGTGAGCACAATAATCGTAAATATGCAAGTGAAGCAAAAGTAAACGTTTTCTGGATAAACTAAAAGATAAACGAGAAGCCACGAATGTACCTTTGAGAACACTTTATTTCAATGAATGGTTTATGGCAACTCCTTCGTAGAGTGGCTGGCTAGTCGAGTTTTTGGCTCGGTGGCCAGATAACTTTGCTGTGTTTTCTTAATAAAACAATAAATCCCGCATCCTAGCCTGACAGAAATAAACTCTCTTTGTTATTTATATTAAAATAAAAGAAATTACGCTCAAGTCATGCGTTTGCCACATAAACAAGTACCACAATCTGGAAAAGTGGCCGAGAGCATGGGTGCGTGGGTGTATTATTTGCTTACATTGTGGTTTCCTGTGCGAGTTTCTCATGTCTGGTGCGTTTCCTTTTTGGCTCTTCCCCTAGCCAAAGCCCCACCAATCAATCTTTATCAAGTGCGCTAATTATACGCATTAATAATGACAGCTAGCAGGGCGCAAAGATTGACTTTGGGGGTTCAGGGAACAGCAGCACGCACCACACGTCGTATACTTGATGTCTTAAAGATTTTACTCGATGGTGGTGCTTAAAATGTGGCACAGTTTGGTTCTTTCTTTTTAAATAATCCCTACAGAACAAAAAAATGCAAGAAATAAGTAAGCTGTAAGGAATATTCAACTGTTATCCTTTTGTATTTACAAGTGCCGACAGCCTCGAGGAAAGAAAATAATTTTTACGTGTGAAAGGATACAAAAACGACAACCAGGAACCACTGCAGACTTGGTCAGAAATAAAATAATGTAAAACCATTCCACAACCAGGCCAGGACAGCAGTTAAAGCCACAAAGGAGCAGGGCAGGAGAAAATAACTTGCAATTAGTTGCTGTCAGTGGCTGTGGCAGGATGCGAAAATATTTCTCCTGAAAATGTAAAGCCTGAACTGGCATACTTATTGCATGGTATGAGAGTCACATTCTGTGTGTTTATTTTGCCTTGAACTTGAGCTTGAACGAGGCTTAACCCTGGCATTGGAAAATGCTGGATTTCAGAAGTAAATTGAATTCTGAGAGGAAACGGAAATTCCATTTGGCATAATGAAAATCAATGGACGGATTTTGCTTTTCCTCTACCCATCTCTGATTTCAGCAAAGGACTCAGGAAGAGACAGAAAATCGTTTAAAAATTCGGAAAAGTGTCTCCATTAAAGCAACTTTACTCTAGCCATGTTGCAAACATGTTTATTTACCATATAAGCTGTTCCAAGCACATCTAATCTATGCATAATTATTATGAAAATATCCCGAAGCTTATGCGCTCGGCACACCTGCGTCTTGGCCAAAAAGTAAAAGGCTTAGGGCCAAAAGAGACCTCAACCACAGGCGGAGGCTCATTATTATGCACAAGCTGTACCCAAGCTGAAAATTACATTTTGATGTCCTACATCGTTGAGTTTTGTTGATATTTTAATGGATTTGCTATCGAGAAAATTTCCGTAGCCTGAAGCCTGTCACATTGAATTTGCTTTTTGAATTGTGTATGAATCTAACCGCAGGGGAAATCTATAGACACGTAACAGGATTCCTTGTGCAAACAAAATTTATAAAAAATAAAAATGTGAAAGCATTTGCTGCGGATTTAGGGACCTTTAACATGTGTCAAATTCAGACAACCTAAATAAAAAACCAGGACCCCCACTAATCCCCTCTAATTGTTCATTAAATCCCCTCTAACGCTCAATCGACATCCATCTTCCCAGGGCGAGGACGACACCTCGTTCCCCCGAAAAGTTCCTCACACGCTTCCAAGCCATAAATTCCAATTAATTTGTCGCATTCTATCTTCACAGACCTTCGCCCTTTCTTATCTCAGTTTTTTTTTGGGAGACCCTCTATGGGAATACGCAAATCATTGTTTTATAGCAATTTAATTTTCTTTTCTGCTGCAATAAATAAATAAAAAGGGAGCGACAAAAGGCTCCTCCGAAAAGGAAATAAAAAAATCTAAATCAACTGAGAGCTTTGTTATTTATTTATAACAAATTGCCCGATTACGTTGCTGTTTTTCTTCAAAAGTGTATTAATATTTAAAATCAAGACATTTGAGAGTCATTCTTGCATCTCAAATATTTTATTAGAAAAGTGTTAAAAAAAAGAGACATGAAGTTTGATTTTAAATTAAATTACTTATACATGTTTTCCATTTAAGATGAGAATTATTTTTAATAGTTCTAAATACTACCGAAAATTGAATTTCAGGTTGAATGGCCAGTCTACTACCATTTGATATTTGCCAACTGCAGTTTCCGGCTTAAATGTACGCCATAAAATGCCAGGCAGACAATAGCCACTGGATGGTGTGGGAAAATGATGGCCAGGACCTACTCGACAACTCCTTGCGGCTTTATTGCATGCAAATATACAACACAACACCAAACGGACTCTGGGACTGCCAGACAGTTGGCCGAGACACGTGAAATGATGTGCAAATCTTATTAACAATTGCTGCCAGGAACAGGCCACAGACCAGAGGCAGAAGTAGAGATACCAACCGAATGGATTGGATCCCACTTTGGGTTCGCCTCTAGTCTGCAGCCGGACTCCTTTTTGGTCTCAGACTTCTCAGGTTCTTGGCTGCAGTTGTGTTGAGTGCAGTTCTGTTGATACCGGGATCCATTGGGGTTTCTCCTGGTAAGGAAAATGGTTATGGAGAAAATAAAGAGTTCGCTTAAGGTTAAAGTAGTCTAGGGAGCCATGTCTAGAAATTGCATTAGAAATGCATAATTTTCAAGAAGATAAATAATACAATTTTATTCCTTATCAAACATCTTTCTAAGACTTATTCATCTTTATTTATTTTTCTAGATTCTTAGAAATTATTTTTTCTTTAATAAAGTCTCTCTATTTAATTTATTCATCATTCAAAAACATTTGCCTAGACTTGGCTTAAATTTGCATTAAATTACAGAGCTCTCCCTTAGATTTTTCCAAGCCCCAAAAAAAATCTGTAGTTTTATGTGACAGTCTTGAGCAATTATGTATGCCAAGTGTTTGCCGGGGCTTTTCCATTAAAATCAACCAATAAATATCCAGAGCGGTCCCCAAACAGTCTCCGGCGGATATTAAACACTTAAACGCTGGCATAATTTTTACCCAACCAGGCGGTGCCCGGCATAGCGACTAAGTATTTAATTTAATGCGGCATTCCCGCACCTTACTGCCCGTCCGAAAATACCACTCCGAGCAGAAGCTAAGCTGGAAACAAATAAATTGAGCCGGAGGGTTGGAAGCTGGGGCAGAGACAGTTGGACAGACAGGCGTTGGAGGGTTTGCGAGTCGAGGAGGAGCTTCCCCACATAGTAGTGGTGGCAAATTAAAGATTAAACGCTGGCAAAAATATTCTCGGGGTCAGTCTAGTCCGCTGGAGGGGCGCCCCAAAAACAATGTCTGACTAGACTGGCAGACAGTTGGCAGATGGCAGACAGGAGTCGGGGATCGAAGGCTGGGGGCCAAGTCAAACAAAAGCTAAATGAAACGGTGGCACGCTTCTCCACACTCGATCCCCATATATTTTGTGAAGCTGAGGAATGAAGCAGTCAAAAGGTCCAAACACGACTCCCAATTTATGCGCATTATTAAAGCAAACGCATGAAATACCAGAGGAATTCTCCCCCCAGCCGCCTCCAAAAAGGTGACTGCCCATGGATGGCCCTACTATATAATCCTCCCCCTTCAGCCATGAAAATACCATGGAGCACGTTTATAGGTGTCCGAAATGGACATTTATTTATTTAGATTTTAGTTGAAGACAACAGGGGGCTACGGGAGTTGGAGTTGGGGTTGGTTTTGTTTGTTTTTAGGGTTTTCTTATTTGTATTACTAAATCAAGTGGGGTTTGTAAATATATATACCTGGAAATGTGTCTGACTGATGACTTAAAAATTATATATTGATATATAGAAGAAATACTCATAAAACCCTTTAATACCATTTATCTAAATGTTTAATTTTGTGTACAAAAACCAAACCCTGTGGATAATCTATTTTCCATTTAAAATCTGGTAAAGTCATGGAAAAAGTCATTTGCCCTCCACCGCTTCATTAAGTCCAACATTCTGTGGTAATAAAATGAATTTATGTACACCGCCAATACCAGAAATTATAAGTTTTTAATAATGCCCCCGAACCCAAACAGCCTCTGTAATGAGGCCTTGGTGCAGTGTGTCGCATTAAGTGCGCGCCATTTGAACGGGGCCAACAACAATGGCCGAACTGGGCCAAGATGGCCAACACAATAGGCATAAAAATCAATTATGAACCATTAGACGGGCCCAGAGAGGCACACAAAAGGGCCAGACCAAGCGAAGGTCATAAATCATCTGGCCGGGCTGTTGCTCCTTCGCCAAGGATACCACTGCTCCATCGTCCAGCCCCACCCCCGACTCTCCAGTTGTTCGCGCATTAAATATTTATTTAGCAAGATTTTAATGGAGCCAAATAAGTTAAGTGTGCAAAGCAGTCCGTGGGCCCAGAAGGCAGAAGGTGGCCCAAACACGTGTTCTCTTCAGACTCTGAATGTAGGATCCTTGGCAAAAGGAAATGGACTGGGAGGAGGCAGCCAAGGCCTGTGTTTTCTGTATTTGACAGCTGTAGACACAGGCTGTAGGCCTGGCTAAGAGGAAAGACTGCTCTGCGCCAGACAAATTCGTTTCATTCGTGCGGAAATTAAATGCATATTTGACCTATTTAAATTTTGAGCTGGAGTGTCGAGTCGGAAACAAGCTTGACTGAAATTTAATTTATTGTGAAAGATTTTTCAAATCGTTGAGCTGGCAGAAGCAGTCAAATGATGTTGGACACCAGCAACAGATGATGTCAGATTTTTAAGCGACTATAAGGGAGGCAGTCTGAATGTCCGGAATTTTATGGTATAAGAAATAAAAATTAAAGCAGAAGTATTTTAAAACCCTTCTAAACAAAACCTAGACATTTTAAAGAATATTTTCTAAAATTTGTCCAGGACCATTTTAAGCTATTCATTTTAATTTATATAATCCCTCCATCCTGAAAGTAATACTACCAATTTAATTGGCTCAGCCTCCATCCCCCCAAAAAGCAACCCCTTGAAGGTATGCACACCTGATTCCTATCCTCCACGAGTCCCCCTAAATTACCACAAGTTGCTCATTAACCATAAAAATAGTCACATCCAGGGCCAAGTGGCAATTAAACGGCCGAAACACAGCATAATCAGTCATAAAAGTCTTTTGGGGGAAAGAATGAGAGCCGTGACAACGTGAGCGGCAAGTAAAATAGGTGGCAGGGAGACACCTCCAACTTCGCCTCGGATTCCAACTCCACCTTGGGGTCCGGACTACGGATACTTTTGCCAAAAGTGTCATATGACCAAATTGGAGAATGTTCGACATGCGGGAACAACTTTTATGATTGCTAATTAAGCTAAACGAGCGGTGATCCTTGACAAGAGCCCAGAGGTAGGCAAACTAAATTCTCTCCAATTAGGAAGATATTTCTTTTGTGCGGCTGCTTTCCATAAAAACAGAAATTAAAGTGGAAACTTGGAAGCTATAGAAACGCGAACCGCCAGACTGTTTTTGAATTTTCCCTGCGGATATTCGGAAAACATCAACAATAGCGAACTCATCATGAGCCTCATCTGCATTCGTTGCCAAAAGTTATTGCTGCCGGCGGCGAAATGCAAAAGCCCGAAATTCAGCAAATGGCAAATTGCAAATTGCATGTCAAAAATAGTCACATTGCGACTCTATCCTCATGAAATTGTTGATAAATAATCGTCGGAAGTGGATGGTGGAGGAAAAACAGATCCATGCTGTGTGGATTGCTTCAAACTGTTTGGTTTAATGGCCGATGCTCAGATTGGCAGCAAACAGACGTCTACAGAAATATATATATAGTCAAGACAAAAAAGAGCCAGGCAGACGGCTAAAAGAAAACGCATTACATGCAACTAGACGGAAAGTTTCGTCTTTGAAACTGAAATTATGCGTTTGCTTAAGAAATCAAAAGATGAATGATATTATTTTTATAGCCGATATCTGTATACTCTTTATAACAGGTTTACAATTCATCTTTGTCCCACTTGTCCCAGTCGTCTATATCTTCCTCAAACTCCTCGACGTCATCCTCCTCTTCATCTGATCTTTTGATGCGGTCAGGATCTCTGTGAACCCGACAAGTATTCAGGCACTCTTCTTTGGTATAGAAACGATTTGGATTTCCTCCACAGCCTCCGTAGTAGAAGAAGATGCAGCGATTCGTCAGATAATCATAGCCCCAGACTTTGACATTATCCTGGCAGGGGCCTGGATTGGCTGGATACCAGCATTTGGCTGAAATCACATATATTTCTTAAGTGTTTACATATTTAAAGGATTAGAAATATAACTTACGCTGCCTTAAAACCACTCCTTGAGGGCGAACAGCCGCTAGAGGATCAAATAGTATCAACAAAATTACAAAAAATAGATGCATTGTTATTTTAAAACTTATTTGGAAATCAGTGTATATTTTTTTGACACAAAACCCAAAGCTTATGGCTTAAGAAATTTGAAACTACCCTCAAGTCTAATTTACCCTTTCAAATACTCTTTTAGAAAGTATAGGCTAGCCAAAGCTATGCCAGAAATGCCAGCATTTTCCCACGTCTATCCTCTCAGGGCCCTCAACCTTTCCATCTCTCTCTTCTGGGGTAATGCCATCTCACTTCCTTGGGCAAAAATGTGAGCAAGTCGCACTTACAACTCGCCGAGTACTTCATCATTTTTATTGCCACGAGAGTGACTTAAGAGAAGAGCAAAGAACTTTATATATTCCATTTTGACATTTTTTTTCATCCTTATTTGACTAACGATTTGATGACGTTGATGGTCCTTTGAGATGCAACTGCATATATTTTTGAGCTTAAAGCTACCAGATGCCAGATTCCTAGGGCCAAAACGGAAACGGAAATGAAAAACCATAATGTATATTTACAAGCTTTGCCAACTTTTGGCTTCCGCCCACTTTTATCTTCTTTAAGAAATCGATTTAATTTCATTTGCAAAGCGATTTTCACTTAAAATGTGATTACGCAAATTTTCAATTTGAAAACGATAACGTAAATTGGCATCAGCCTATGGGGGGGTAGAAAATGTTTTGCCAATGGAGTTTACCCCCAAAAATACAAAAAAAAACTCCATGCCTTTGCCAGCCCAGAGGAAGCGATTCGAAAATTGTTTTACACAAGAGCCCAGATAAGCCAGGCAGCTCTTTGTCTCGCGGGTATTAACTGTCTCGGCATAATTTTTTATTACGTGTTCAAGGTGAAATGGAGGTAGAGACAGGCTGATCCTATCAATGGAAATTTTAAATTAATTTTAATGCAGATGATGGAGCTTCCACCCGATGGAGAAATGGATAAAGTCATAGGAGTTAGGAAAATGATAGAAAAAGAATGAAACAATGCTGGAACTTTAACTCTAGAGTTTAGACTCTAGAGTACAGAAGTGAATCCCAAAAATCAAATACTGCCCACAGTTGTCCACCAGAAACCGAAAAACTAAAACATTTGTCAGCAACCACTGCCACAATTTTCAAATCCCTATCCGCGGGCGGCGACACTACTGCATTTGCCAATGGACGCGACACTTAATTAAGTTTCAATATTACTCGATCCTGTGTGCTATCCTCAAAATCATCAAACCATCGCCACAGCAAAGCTCAGTGGCAACCACTAAAGTGGTTTGTTCGGTCCACTGACCGCAGTTCACTGGCTTGTAGCAAGAGGTACCCTTTTTGCAGTTGATTTCTGTTCACTGATTATCCTCGCAGTGACAGCCCAAAAATTACACAAACCGACGCCGATGCGAATGCCAAACGTAACAAATTTTTTGGCTATATTTAAATAGTTTCAATGAGAGGTAGTGGGAGTGGGTAGTGGAATTCCATGGGGGCAGGAGAACCCTCATCAACTTCCGCCAGGATGTCAAAGTTTAGCGAATGTCGGAGGATTGCTGTGACTGTGGGTTAAACCGAGCGCAAAAGTGTCAAAATGTTTAACATATGCCCACACGAGACACAATACAGGACCTGCCGAGTGTCCTGTCCCAGTTTGTTTGTGTTGCTGGTGTTGCTGGCTGGTGTCGCCGTTTTGCAATGACAGCGTTGATAACAATGACAATAACAAGCGGTCCGAGCCCTGGGACTTGTTGGTGTTGTTGTGATTAGTTCAGGACAGCAGCTGAACCTGGAGGGAAGCCAAGGGAAAGGATATCCTCCCAGAGCTGTGTTTTGTGAGTAATCACATGAAATGGGCTGTTGACCTGTTAGGGGCTGACTCTGATGTCGGATTGCTTGGATTTGATGGATGCCAGGGGAGTCTTGAATGTGAAGGGGTTGCTCTCGAGGCAAGTCAAGTTTACATTTCCGGATAACGTTCGAGAAATATTTAAATATATTTTTAAAAAAATATTACTTATTTTCAGAACTTTCTAAGATATATGCACATATAGTCTTTACCCCCTGGCAATCTTCATGTTTTATCAAATCTCTTTATGGCATTTTATTAATATTTTACCCAACTTTTGTTTTCTTTTGAATTCAAGATAAGGTATCTGAAAAAGATAATGCATTTCGGAATGAATACATTACTGGACTCTGTTCACAGTTCACTTAGAGGTCTCCAACGAAGATGTCTGCTGAGTAGTACGATTTTATTCTTCTGGAAAAGTAAAAATGTTTCATCAAACTTTGCTTTTAGTGATCAAGTTTCGCCAGTTGTGCAAACCACCCACGGAAAAGTACGTGGAATTCTCCTGAAAGCCCTTTATGGCGAAGAATTCTATGGATTTGATGGAATCCCGTATGCAGAGCCTCCTCTGGGAAACCTACGATTCAAAGCACCTCGGGAAATAAAAGCCTGGACCGGAATTCTTGATTGTTTCCAGCCCCAAAGTAAATGCATCCAAGTTAGTTCTTATACAAAACAGGTGGAAGGATCAGAGGATTGTCTATACCTGAATATTTCGGTAAAAAAGGTAGGTTTAATTTAAGTTTTAAAAAATTTTATTTTTATTAATCTTTATAATTCTCTTAAGCTAAAGTCCAAGTCACCTCTACCTGTAATGGTCTATATACATGGGGGTCAACACAAGGGTGGCGATGCTTCAAGACGTGCTTGGGGTCCAGACTATTTTATGAAAGAAGATGTCGTTATTATTTCCATAGGCCATCGTCTAGGGCCTTTTGGTGAGAATATTTTCTAATATTTTTCAAAGCTGATATAAAAAGTTACTTTTTTCAGGCTTCCTAACTTTTGCAGATCCTTCTTTAGAGGTTCCTGGAAATGCCGGATTGAAGGATATCATTCTGGCCCTCCGTTGGATCAAGAAAAATGCCGAAAATTTTAATGGCGACCCTAATAATATTACAATTTTTGGTCACAGTTCTGGAGCAATGATTATAAACATACTCCTGGCCAGTCCCCAGACCAAAGGGCTCTTCCACAAAGCCATCCTAATGGCTGGATACTCTATGGAAATGAATAGACTACCTTACGTCGAATTCCGATTGGCCAAACACTTCGGTTACGAGGGCGAGAATGTCGATAGCCAAGTATACGAGTTTTTAACTAAAATAGATGGATCGCAACTGGCTTCTGCAAATATATTCACGGAGATGGAAAAGGCTCAGAATTATACCATGGCCTTTGTTCCATGCGTAGAGCCGTATTCTACACCGGAGGCAGTAATACTGGCGGAGCCCAGAGAACTCCTTCGGACCACTTGGAGCAATCGTATTCCCATTATGTTGGGTACCCCCAGCAGCGATGGATTAATACATTTAACTGATTTGTATAAAAATCCTGATCAGTATCTAAAACTGTTTCAGAATTATCCAGAACGCATTTTGACTTCCACTTTGAAAAACCATTGCGATCTGAAACTGCAGCGTGAGCTGGCCATCTCACTATTGGATCATTTTTGCCAGGCCCATGGAAAGGACTTGACAATGGAGAATTTCTATGCTTTGTCTAAGCTTTTTACTCACAATATCTTACATACCCAGGATCGACTAATCCAATCCAGATTGTCCTACGCCCAAGCGGACACATATGCCTATCGTTTTGATTTTGATTCGCCTGATTTAAATTTATACAGAATTCGATTTTTTGCCAATGATCGCCGAGGAGCTTGTCACGTTGATGAGTTGTGTTATATGTTCGTTATTCCAGCCACCATTAAGATGGATACATCCCGACCAGAATATACAACCATCTGTAGAATGGTTAATATGTGGGTTCATTTCGCAGCCACTTCTAATCCAAATGGTCCACTTACCAAGGATCTGGTAGAGTGGATGCCTGTAAGTCCAGAAGAAACTAGAATGGTCCTAAACATCGGTGAAGAACTGGAGTTTATACCACAGCCAGAGTTTCCAAAATTTGAGTTTTACAATCGTTTATTTCGTCTAGCGGGGGTGCCACTTGTTTAATGACCCATCTTTAAATCAAGCTAATCTTATCGGAATAAAAATTATTATGACTAGAAATTTGTTTTATTAGAGCAGTGTGCTAAAAATATTTCTTATCCATATAATAAAGTCGTCTAAGCCTTGAACTCGTTAAAGTGTTTTTCTTTTGAAAGATTTAAGCAAATAATGCTAATTAACCAACACTCAGGCTTCTGCTCAAACCGTTTCCCGAAAATATTTTCATTAGGTGTCTGGGTAGACGCCACTTCCCACACCAAGAAAATGTTTTTCTTTTTAGCGAAAGGAAATTCTCCAAATTACATAAAATTCTAGGTTCCATTCATGGCCTCGCCCCGGTTGCGCCTTAATGTTCAACTTAATTTAAGTGAACGAGTTAACAAGCAACCAAAGGAATTTGATTTATCGCCGGCGAAAACTTTTTCGGCTTGATGAGCTTCGCCAGAAGTTTTTGGGGATAGGGGCGTGGCCACAGAAAAACGTCTGCTGCACTTTGGGAATCCTGAATCCTTTCTACTTGGCCAGTTTTCTTTCGCCGGCTTTTTCGTGGCTCAGCAAAACGCTATGCAAAATCGCCCACTAAACTTTAATGGCCTGACATTGAGGCGCCGCCGTCGTCATGTCCGCCATTTGGGCGCCAAAAGTTGCCACATGCAACTTAAAGGGGAGGGCCACTTTAATTGCTTAGCGTGCCATGTGAAAATGTTTGGGAAATTGGTTTAGGGCCACTTGTTTTTTTCACCCTATTTTTATACCCTGGCAGAGGGTAATATTATTTTAGTCAAAAGTGTGGAATCAAATTTTTTTGATTATAATTTTTATAATCTTAACATTCATATTTCCTTTTTATACTCTTTAGGCCGCCTTTTTCAAAATTTGTATTAACTTCAAGGGTATATCAACTTCCTCTAAGTCTGATGAAAGCTCTCCTGCTTCGTTTTATTTTATTTTATGCTTTGTTTTATTAAACACGAGCAACCGATTTGCAACCAACTTCCAAAGGATTATATTTGGGAATTTACCTTAGGGTTGGTCAGTTTTTTAATATTTACTTTCCATTAATATGTTGGAAAAGGAGAAACTCGTCTAGAGGCGAAAGCATATGTACTTGAGCACACGCTTTTTAAAAGTTGGGAGTATCCACTATATGGTGTATCTCTTTGACATTGAAAAGTCGAATTATGAACTCGAATTTCAGCATATACAGGTCTTAATTTGATATGGCACTAGTCGGAAGGAACAAGTGGATTTCGTATGTTTCCATATCAATATGCAAAAGAGGTTTAGCACAGCCGTGCTTCGAGTGAATGTGAAGACACGAGCCACAGAAAGGGGAAATCCTGGCGAGGTAGGAACTCAGGGCCCAGGACACAAGTGGCTAGACGTGACGAGCATACATTAAGCTCGGTCTGGCCACCATAAATGCAAAATGTATATGTGTATGCATCAAGTGCAAAACACGCCATAGAGGCAAAAAAAATATGTACAAGTGCGTGCGACAGCTTAAAATGCAAAAACGTATGAACAAAATATTCAATCAGACGGGAAAAAATGCGTGCTAAAAATTGCGAAATATTTTTAGAGCTGTCCAGACAAATAGAAATACAAAATACAAAGATCAGGATATTTCAGGGAATTGAATAAATACTTATACAAAAATAAAAGCAGCTTATGTGTGAAAACATTGAATATGCTCTTTATATAAATTCTGGCTGAAAAGGCAAAATAAAGCTTTTCAAAAAGGCTTAAAATACAAAATAGAAATACAAAAGAATGTGCACAAGTCTGCATTTTTAAAGCATAAAGTAACTCGTTAGAGTTAAGGAAAATAAAATATTATCCGAATTTAATGCATAATATTAATCTCATGCTTATTTCATTTGAATGAAGTCGAGAGGTAAGCTGGTAAGAAAAAACTCTTGAGAAAAATCCATTTGTTGTGCAAAATTCAATTTATATTCGATTACCCGACGATGTCTAAGTAGAGAATGGCTCAAGTGCTTCGGAGCGCAGCTTTTTTTTTTACTTTATTTTATTTTTTAGCTGGAAGCGCATTGAGAATGCCCTGTCATGCGTTAAAATTGCAATTTCTTTGCCAAGGCAGGCTAAGAGAACGCAAACCAAAGTTGATAAATGAAAAATATAAAAAGCCAAAGAGAAAATCAATCTTAAATCTACAAAAATCCGAAAAAAACGGGCCTGCCACCTTGATCCCTTCTAATTGTAAAACACAAGGCACCAACAAACATAACAATCATAGTCAATTGTTGGCAGTTAAATATTCATGAGCCGAGTGAGAAATAAAACCGAAAATAGATATCCCCAAACATGGCCGATTGGGGGGAAAAAGGCAAAAAAAAAAGAAGTATCCCATGGACATGAGCGCTGATTGCCCACATGACGTGCATAGAAAATGCCTCCAACAGCTACCTCCGGGGGGATACTCCCTTTATAGCATAGTATTCACTGTATTCAATACTGTATTGGAAAACGATTTCGATACCGATGGCTGCTGGCAAACAGACAAAACAAAGACAGGCCCAGCACTTGCGAAAATTTCATTGCAAATGAAACGAAAAGCGTTTTATTTTGATTTTCTGCACACGCTCGATTCGATGGGTCTAGTCGGTCTGGTGGTCTGGCCGAATCCTCTTCAAAGGCAAATGTTTTGCCACTTTTTCCGTTTCTGTTTCAATTTTCATTTACCAAGAGTTTCCTGCTTTTCAACGCTGTTTACGTGGCCAATTTTGTTAAGGCAGCGAAATGAGGGGCCGGAGGATTTGGTTAACCGGAAATGAGGGTTAACGCCACATGTTGACAGCTTTCTGCTTTTGGGGGCTTTAAAATTTAATCAAGTAAATTAGGTTGAACTAAGAGATAGTAAATCTACTTTTAAGACTTTCTAGCTTTCCCAGACTTTCTAAAATACCTTTCATAATAAATTTTTCATTAGCCAAACTCTCATATATTGACTTGTAATCGAAAACATTTTAATCCGTCCCTAAACCTTGACTTTTTGAAGCACTTAAAGGAATTAATAAGTCACTCTGTTAAGGATTCCAAAGACAATTGTCATTACCTCCCCAGAGCAAAAATGTCCTTTCAAAAACAGGATGAGAAAAAGGAGAAGACTGGATGCAACAGTCGTCTGATATGTCTGGGTCTAAAATGCTTTTCATGTTGTAAGTCCACAAGTTTTCGGGGAACTCCACTCAGGCGGACAAATAACTGAGCAGCACACAAAACACGAAGGAATCGAAGCCTGGCTGGAGGAATGTCAAAGTGAAACAACTCGAAAAATATCAACTTATGTAAATTCGTATAAGCAGGCAGGGGAAAGTTGGCACTATTTGTATTGACAGGACCAAGGACTGTCTGTAGTCCCTCAAGGAATGGCGGGCATGTTTGCTTCTGCTGAAATGAGCAAAAATAATTGCAAATCGTAAACGAGAATTTTTCCAGGCGGCTGTCGTCGCCTATTCCATATGTGCAAGGACTCTGGAACAAAAAGAAAACGTGGGGTCTGGGCTGTTTAAGGACTAGTCTGACAGGACAGAAGGAAACGGAAATATGCAATGAAGCAGAAGTTGGCAGGAAATTGTTAAGACGCCGCGCCTCTCCTTCGTTCATTCGCCCGGCTCTCGTTTTACAACTCTACTTTATTTTCCATCATCGAAAGGGTTCCCCGAAGGTCTCCCCCAGCGTTTTATGTTCTTAGAGGAATTGAAAAGCCGCATGCAAATAAAATTTGCCTTCTTTTTAGTGTTGTCCTATAACCCGACTCACTCCCCCGTGGCTTTCTCTTTTCCGTTTCCGTATTCATTCTTTGTGTTCTTGCGGTTTTTATTTTTTCTTTCAATTGAGTACTTCCCTCTGTATGTTTTTAAAGAGTTTTCCGGGTTTTCCTTTGTTTTTTAGCCAAAAATGTGTGGAACATTTATAAGACAGGCAAATGATGATCTATTGCCGAAGCCGCACCCAAGGGATCCATGACGCATATTGGAATCCAGTTTCTAGAAAGAATAAAATATGAAACTTATTTGGTTAAGTACAATTATTTTAACCTACTCTCATGTTTACCATTTTTCATTTTGACCCACTTATGGCTCATAGATCATAGTCATCTATAGAGAATAAACAAGGTTGAATAATTTTCCAAACTGTCTTCATAAATTTTAACCAGCTAGTAGAGTTTCTGGCCAAATGCGAAAAGTTGGCTCCAACATGTGCCAAAAAAGGAACACAAAGTTACTCAGACAACTTTTGAAATAAAGTAAACAATAAAATGTGCCAATTGTAATTATGTGCCAAGAGAATATAATTACGAAAAGCTTGGGAACTTTTTCTGGGCAAACCATAAAATTCCGAAAATAATGGTGAATAATTTTGCTTATTTAGGTTGACAATAGGACCTCAATTATTTGCCCATTTAATTATTTACCATTCCAATGAAACTATGTTGTTATTTTGTTGAGAATTTTCCGTAACAGTCATTGCTGATTGAATAATAATAGTCACATTAATATGATGCACAAAAAAATATGGTAAAAAATGATATGCAATTTTAAAATGCTCACCCATAGAGGGTATAACGATTGATATGGGAACCACTAGTGAACGGTGGGTGGTAAGTGGTGGTGGGCCGCACGTGCCATGGATAGTC
This sequence comes from Drosophila bipectinata, assembly GCF_030179905.1. Classification (NCBI taxonomy): domain Eukaryota; kingdom Metazoa; phylum Arthropoda; class Insecta; order Diptera; family Drosophilidae; genus Drosophila; species Drosophila bipectinata. Next base: position 2,826,426 of record NC_091736.1, read on the forward strand.
TGCACGCGATTCCACCCCAACCACAATTCTCCGCTTCTCCTCTTAGTCTGCCGCCTGTCGCCAAAAAAGTGGCTGGAAACGTGATGAGCATTTCAAATCGGGGTTGACGTCGACTGCATTCCCATCATCCGGATCCAACCAGGTGCGAGCTGCATCCACCTATCTCTGCCCCTGGATTCTGGCCCTACCCAACCCCAGCTTCACTTCGCACCTGCCCAAGAGGCACGAGCAACATGAAACGCTTGCACTTTTGTTTATGTCCTTCAGCCAGGCGCGAGAAATTGAAAAAGCGAGGGGGGCAGCTCAAGTGAATGATTGGGGGTGCAAAGAGGGCTCGAATTCCATGTTAAGTGGCCAAATGTCTCTTGAGTTGGCAAGGGTAGCTTTGGCTAGGATTTCCGAGGAAATTTCACACATCATTAGCCTGGGGAAAGTGCTGTTTCAGGACCAGAGCCGGAACCGATTACATGCGGGGCATTCAAAAATATGTATGCGGTTCTAACGAGTTTAGAGTCATGCTTGGAAAGGTATTAAATAATAATTATTAAATAGTTTTCCCAATTCAACTGAAAAATACATATATTTTTTTTCACAATATTATTAAATTTATTCTTATTATTTACATAAAATACATAAAAGGAATAAAATGTCATATAAAAAGCGTTGAAAAGTGAAGATGTTCAAGGACTAAAATGGCTTTTGGAACGGTTTCCTTATTCGCTTTAAGGATTTAAGCTTTGTACTAAAAGCGCGTTGAAACGGTTTGAAGCTTTACTAATATTATTTTGTGGTCTTGACATACTACATGTATGTACATATTCTTAAGAACTATTTTAATTGATATTTTTGTTTAATTTAATTTTATATTCAGATTTAAATCATTTAAAAGATTAAATAAGCAAGAAGCCAAAAATAAAATTCCTTGAAACTAAAACTTGATAATTTTTAAAGTTTTGTATAAAGAATATGGTTGAAGAACTAATACCCTTTTTTTTTTGGGCCAGTATCTTATAATAATACCAAGAGATAAGAAGAAATTATATTCAGGGATTCGAAATTACTTATATCCCATTTTATAGAACTGATTCTTGAATATCATTTTTCTGCGCCTGTCTTCGTGCGGCTGGGGTTTTCATGCGGCATTGAGTAGATCAGCTTGTTCCAGAAATTCGGGCTATCCCTTGCCAAGTATGTATTGAGCACCATATACGCCCTCAGTTCGCTGTCCAGGTCATCAAAGTTCTCCACATCCGGATAGAGGACAACGATTAGACGCTTGCAGCGATCTTTTGCCGTGGCGTGCAGGGCCAATCGGAATTCAAGGCGCCCCCAATTGGACTTCAGAAAGTTGTTTGTCATCAGGATAATTATGCGCCTGGAGTCTTTTACGGATCTGGTAATGCATTCGGGAATCGCCTCACCCGCAAGCCAGTCTCGGAGATAGAAACACAACCTGAACTTGTGGTTCCCGTTTTCCAGACGCTCCACAAACTCCTCAATGAGGTCCTCGTCCTTGTGGGTAAAGGACAGGAAGGCATCGAACTTTTTTTCCAAATCGAGCTCCCGTCGAGCAGCCAGGCTGAGGCATATTTCATGTTCGTAGAACCAAATCAAAATGGGTTGCCTGAAGATGACCAACAGGTTAATCCCCAAAATTAGAATCATTAGGGAGGCGGTTAAAGTGGCATAATAAATTAGAGCCGAAGGACAAATGTCACTCTCCTGTACGTCAATGAGGGAATAGCCTGTTTCCGAGCAAGTCATGGAGGAAGAATCGATAATATCCATGGCTTGTCCCTTGACAAATTTCAAAAAATCTCTATCTTCGCAGGTGCAGGACCATGGGTTGCCCGACAGACGTAACGTCATTTGCGAAGAGCGTATTCTCTCTACCAAAAAGTTACGTATATCTTCATTAAGTACAGAAATATTGTTGTGACTCAAATCCAGATAGACGATTTTGCTTGGTAACTGGTCGATGAAGGTCAGCTTATTGTTGGCTAAGAAAAGATGAGTCACATTTTCGAAGCCCGGATGGGACATGTTGGGCAGCATTTCGATTTCATTGTTTTCAAAGAGTAGAGTTGTTTGGCCAATAGCTGGCAATGGTAATGGGGGAATATCTTCTAGCCCCTTTCCATTGCAGTCAATGACGAAAGGATTAAGAAGTGATTTTTCCTCACAACAAATACACGATTCAGGACATCCTCCTCGGGTTATGTTGTTAAATTTCAGGACTCTTATATACTCGAATGGCTCGTATTCTCGAAGAAAATGTAAAAAAAAAATTGCCTCACATTTACATTCCCAGGGATTTCCTGATAAGCTCACCGATATGGGATTTTCTCGATCCCAGAGAAATTTGACAACATCTTCATCGAGGGATTGTAACTGATTATTTCTTAGGTCCAAACTAAGAATATTTTTGGGGATCACTTGTAAAGGAAGCTCCGTTAAGGAATTATTCGCCATAAATAAATATTTCATTGAGGCGTGGCCCTTTGAAAAAGTCGGAGTTGGAAGGTTACTTATATTATTATTCCTGAGGAATAATGTAGCTTTGTTTGGAATTGGGTTTGGCAGCTCAGGGTAAAAATGCAAATTCCGATTTTCACAATTTACCAAAAAACGATTTGATTTCTGTAGTGTGCAACATAAGCATCTATATGGACAGGGCGCATTTAAATCATCATATAAAATTGGATCATATTCTGCTGAATAATACGTAATGTTTTTATGGAGATATTCCAGTGCCATTAAAATTTCATTTCCAGGATAGCGATTAGTTATATTATCTTCTTTGGCAAAATAGTATGAAGAACTTTTTTGGAAATGTTCTTTAATTTTAAATTTTCTATTAATATCAATCATATTTTCAAATATAGAGTTGAATTTCGATTCATGTATTCGAATAGTGTTTGATTTTTGTTTTAAGAAATACATCATATTTATTTCGTCGCAAACGTGACTCCATTTATTGCCGTATTGGTAGAAAAAGGGAACTTTATAGAGATAGTGGATAACGTCATCGCCAAGAGTGTGCAAATGATTGAATCGAACATCGAAATATTCCAAATTGTTGGGCAAATGACTTATCGCCAGAGTAGTTAGTTTATTATAGGATACGTCGAGTTCTTCCACAATACTATATCCTGGGAAGGATTTGTGTGGCAGCTGCGTCAGATTGTTGCCTTGAAGTATTAGGGATGTGCTTCCATTAATTGGAATTGGTAAAGGCGGTACCTCTAGCAAATGTTTTCCTAAACAATTTATAAAAAATTTATAAGACTTTCGCTCGTATTGGCAATGACATGGTTTCGGGCATGGTATATCGTTTATCCCAATTGTAAAGTTACAAAACTTTTCTCCTTGGTAGCATAAAAAAGAGGTTAGATTCGTAAAAGGTATTTGTCCAAGACGATCAAATTCAATTATCTTTAGTTTTGAGAATAGGGGCAAGTATTCCATGTTTTCTAATCCATTTGTATTTAAAAATGTTAAGCAACTGAGAGTTTTTTGCAAAGCTTCCGAACTGAAATTTTTTTCAAATGTTTAGGACAAAAAATAATAACTGAATTCTTATTTTACTCTTACCCAAAAAAATCTAAATTGTCTAAATCGACATCTTCGAAAATTAGGTATTCCAAAATTGGCAAATCATTAAAGTGTTCGGCAGCTAAACCTTCGACTTTTAATGAATCAAACTCTATTTTCTTTAATTTCGACTTTCCTTTAAAGAAATTATCCAAAATGCGAAGAGTTTGTTTATGATAACTATGTACAGAAAAAATTTTAAGTTCTGTTATGTTCACGGCACTTCGTATATAGTTTTTTATAATCAAAGAGTCCATGTTGATATTTAACACTAATTTTATGATCAGCTTTTCCGGTCCATCCATGTCATGAACTTCCTCTTCCATTATATTTAAGAATGGAGAATTTAATATGAAAGCTCTAGCTTTAAAAATGCCAAGACTTTTCAGATAAATTATTCCAGGAAAAAATCTTGTATCATTCGGATTTTCTAGTCCCGTCACAGATAATTTATAAATTTCAAAATCCTTTTTCCACGATATTTTTTGAAGATTCCACTGATTAAAGACTTTGGCAATCCAATGGAAATTGGTAACTAAAAAATCATTTTTTATTCTATAATCCGTGGTAGTCACTATATTATTGAACACTTTGCAAGTTTTGTTTAAAGAACCATTTTCACAAGGACCGCCACAATATAGTAGACAGTAGTCATTTCTCACGTTGAATGGAAAAATTTGAAAAGGGAAGACGGAAATTATATTTATTGAGAAAACCAAAAAATGTACTATAAAAATCTTGTAAAACATTGTCTTGACCTCACTCTGGTTAAAATCGGAATGATTGGCAAGCTAATTTTTCGGTTTCTTTATACCTACCAAATAAAAAATGTTCCCACAGGAAAACGGATTGTTTCCCTAGTGATCGTTGAAAATATCATTAAAACAAACATAAATTTAATGGAATAAAAAAATTTAAGAATTATATAATTGTCTAGAATGAAAAATTAATGTACGTAAATCAACTTCTTATTGCAAATTATTCTTCTTATTGTGTTTAATTTTAATTTAAATTATTAATATTTTTTTTCAACTAATACAATTTTCTTGCTGTGCAGTTCAAGATAACAATGCTTATATTTAAACTACATATTACCAAAGGAACAATAAGGAAAATGAAATGGCTAGGCTTATCAAAATAATTTTTATAATTTCATGTGTATTTTTGTGTTCTTTTTGCCGTAATGTATTTTTTGCGCAATTAAAACAAAATACCAAAAGCATGCAAAAATAAACGATATTGCAAATTTAATGTTTCTGGAAATTGTAATTGGAGTGTAATATAACAAGAGAGGAAAGACAACTTCTTTTCTGAAGACAACCAAATACTTTTTCTGATTGTTTAGTTTTATGGCAGCTGTAGGATATAGTCCCCTATATGGCCTACAGTGATGGCTATATCTTTCCCAATTCCCATCCCATTTCTGAATCGATTTGCCACCATTCTGCATCAAAATCCTGAGACAAAATATTTTTTAGATTTTTTGTCCATTTTTGTGATGGGATTCCTTGAAAATGGGGTTTTCCCCTATAGGGCCCATTGTGATGGCTATATCTTCACCAATTCGCATCCGATTCTCAAGCGGAGTACCTTAAACGATTTCTGGATCGATTCGCCACCATTCTGCATCAAAATCCTGAGACAAAATATTTTTTAGATTTTTTGTCCATTTTTGTGATGGGATTCCTTGAAAATGGGGTTTTCCCCTATAGGGCCCATTGTGATGGCTATATCTTCACCAATTCGCATCCGATTATCAAGCGGAGTACCTTAAACGATTTCTGGATCGATTCGCCACCATTCTGCATCAAAATCCTGAGACAAAATATTTTTTAGATTTTTTGTCCATTTTTGTGATGGGATCCCTTGAAAATGGGCTTTTCCCCTATAGGGCCCATTGTGATGGCTATATCTTCACCAATTCTCATCCGATTCTCAAGCGGAGTACCTTAAACGATTTCTGGATCGATTCGCCACCATTCTGCATCAAAATCCTGAGACAAAATATTTTTTAGATTTTTTGTCCATTTTTGTGATGGGATTCCTTGAAAATGGGGTTTTCCCCTATAGGGCCCATTGTGATGGCTATATCTTCACCAATTCGCATCCGATTCTCAAGCGGAGTACCTTAAACGATTTCTGGATCGATTCGCCACCATTCTGCATCAAAATCCTGAGACAAAATATTTTTTAGATTTTTTGTCCATTTTTGTGATGGGATTCCTTGAAAATGGGGTTTTCCCCTATAGGGCCCATTGTGATGGCTATATCTTCACCAATTCGCATCCGATTATCAAGCGGAGTACCTTAAACGATTTCTGGATCGATTCGCCACCATTCTGCATCAAAATCCTGAGACAAAATATTTTTTAGATTTTTTGTCCATTTTTGTGATGGGATTCCTTGAAAATGGGGTTTTCCCCTATAGGGCCCATTGTGATGGCTATATCTTCACCAATTCGCATCCGATTATCAAGCGGAGTACCTTAAACGATTTCTGGATCGATTCGCCACCATTCTGCATCAAAATCCTGAGACAAAATATTTTTTAGATTTTTTGTCCATTTTTGTGATGGGATCCCTTGAAAATGGGCTTTTCCCCTATAGGGCCCATTGTGATGGCTATATCTTCACCAATTCTCATCCGATTCTCAAGCGGAGTACCTTAAACGATTTCTGGATTGATTCGCCACCATTCTGCATCAAAATCCTGAGACAAAATATATTTTAGATTTTTTGTCCATTTTTGTGATGGGATCCCTTGAAAATGGGGTTTACCCCTACAGGGCCCACTGTGATGGCTATATCTTCACCAATTCTCATCCGATTCTCAAGCGGAGTACCTTAAACGATTTCTGGATTGATTCGCCACCATTCTTCATCAAAATCCACAGACAAAATATTTTTTAGATTTTTTGTCCATTTTTGTGATGGGATCCCTTGAAAATGGTGTTTTCCCCTATAGGGCCCATTGTGATGGCTATATCTTCACCAATTCTCATCCGATTCTCAAGGGAAGTACCTTAAATGATTTCTGGATTGATTCGCCACCATTCTGCATCAAAATCCACAGACAAAATATATTTTAGATTTTTTGTCCATTTTTGTGATGGGATCCCTTGAAAATGGGGTTTTCCTCTATAGGGCCAATTGTGATGGCTATATCTTCACCAATTCTCATCCGATTCTCAAGGGAAGTACCTTAAATGATTTCTGGATCGATTCGCCACCATTCTGCATCAAAATCCTGAGACAAAATATTTTTTAGATTTTTTGTCCATTTTTGTGATGGGATCCCTTGAAAATGGGGTTTTCCCCTACAGGGCCCACTGTGATGGCTATATCTTCACCAATTCTCATCCGATTCTCAAGCGGAGTACCTTAAACGATTTCTGGATCGATTCGCCACCATTCTGCATCAAAATCCTGAGACAAAATATTTTTTAGATTTTTTGTCCATTTTTGTGATGGGATCCCTTGAAAATGGTGTTTTCCCCTATAGGGCCAATTGTGATGGCTATATCTTCACCAATTCTCATCCGATTCTCAAGGGAAGTACCTTAAATGATTTCTGGATCGATTCACCACCATTCTGCATCAAAATCCTGAGACAAAATATTTTTTAGATTTTTTGTCCATTTTTGTGATGGGATCCCTTGAAAATGGGGTTTTCCCCTACAGGGCCCACTGTGATGGCTATATCTTCACCAATTCTCATCCGATTCTCAAGCGGAGTACCTTAAACGATTTCTGGATCGATTCGCCACCATTCTGCATCAAAATTCTGAGACAAAATATTTTTTAGATTTTTTGTCCATTTTTGTATGGACAGCGTTTCCCCTCTATCCCCTTTATTCCTTCAGGGATTCCCGAATTCTCCTGAGGTGATCTTGATAAAGAATATATATCCTCTATAGGGTCTGAGATGTCTCCTTCACAGCGTTGCACACTTTTAACGCAAATTATAATAGCCTCTGCAAGGGTATACAAACAAAGTTTGTTTCTTTTTAAAATTTTATTGTAAGCTAAAGACAAAATTTTGTTTTTTCAATTTTCCGCCATTAGTTTTTTTGCCTGGAACTTATATGACATCCCTGCACGGAACGCTTATCATCCCTTTGAATAGTCTTTCCAGTGAACTAGCTCCTTCAGGGATGTCATATAAGTTCCAGGACTCTGGTAGTTCCGTTTGATTGAAAGGGATGAAAAATGCTTCAAAAAAGAGTGTCGTATTCCTGAGCTTGTTTAGAGCCTTGGGAAAATAGGGCGGAAAAATTTAAAATATAAATGTTGAAGACAATACAGAAATTATAGAATGCGTTTAATACCATTTATGTAAAAATTTTAGCAGTCTTATTTCTTAGTGTTGAGGTTGAGTCTGCCTTGTGAGCTTCTCGTGCGGCATTGAGTAGATCAGCTTGTTCCAGAAATTCGGGCTATCCCTTGCCAAGTATGTATTGAGCACCATATACGCCCTCAGTTCGCTGTCCAGGTCATCAAAGTTCTCCACATCCGGATAGAGGACAACTATCAGACGCTTGCAGCGATCCTTTGCCGTGGCGTGCAGGGCCAATCGGAATTCGAGGCGACCCCAATTGGACTTCAGAAAGTTGTTTGTCATCAGGATAATTATGCGCCTGGAGTCTTTTACGGATCTGTTAATGCACTCGGGAATTGACTCACCGACTAGCCAATCTCGAAGATAAAAGCACAATCTGAACTTGTGGCTCCCGTTTTCTAGACGCTCCACAAACTCCGCAACGAGCTCCTCGTCCTTGTGGGTAAAGGACAGGAAGGCATCGAATTTTTTCTCCAAATCGAGCTCCCGACGAACAGCCAGACTGAGGCATATTTCGTGTTCATAGAACCAAATCAAAATGGGTTGCCTGAAGATGACCAACAGGTTAATCCCCAAAATTAGAATCATTAGGAAGGCGGTTAAAGTTGCATAATATATTAGAGCCGATGGACAAATGTCACTCACTTCTACGCCAATTAGGGAATGTCCTGTTTCCCCGCAAATCATTGCTGCAGAATCAATAATATTCTCAGCATTTCCCCTTACAAACTTCAGGAACTCTTTATGTTCACAACTGCACGACCATGGGTTTCCCTCCAGAAACAACTTCAATTGGGAAGAGTGTATTCTTTTAATTAGAAAGTTACGTATATCTTCATTCAGTACGGAAATATTATTTTGACTCAAGTCTAGATAAATGAGTTTACTTGGTAACTGGTCGATGAAGGTCAGCTTGTTGTTTGCCAAGGAAAGATGTGCCACATTTTCGAAGCCCGGATGGGAAATGTTGGGCAGCATTTCGAGTTCGTTTTTATCAAAAATTAAAGTTGTTTGGCCTGTAGTCGGCAAGGGTAATGGTGGAATATCCCTTAGGCCCCTTCCACTGCAATCAATATTAAAAGATGCTGAGCGTGATTTTTCCTCACAGCAAACACACGATTCAGGACATTTTCCCAAGGTTAAATTGCTAATTTGTAGAGCTTTTTCGTACTCTGCGGGATCCTGTTTTCGAAGAAAATATAGAAACAAAATTGCCTTACATTTGCATTCCCATGGATTTCCAGACAGGGACACCGATGTGATGTTTTCCCGATGCCAGATAAATTTAACAACATCATCATCGAGAGATAACAACAGATTATTTCTGATGTCCATGTATGTAATGTTTTTGGGGATCAACTGCAAAGGGAGTTTCATTAAAGAGTTATTCGCCATTAACAAATATTTCATTGAGGCGTGCCCCTTTGAAAAAGTTGGATTTGGAAGTGTGCTTATTTTATTATTCATGAGAAATAGTGTAGCATCATTTTGAATTGGGTACGGCAGCTCCGGGTAAAAATTCAAGTTCCTTTTTCTACAGTCAATCCAGAAGTTTCTATAAGTGCAACACGAGCATCTATAAGGACAGGAAGTGTTTAAACTATCATATAAAATTGGATCATATTCTGCTGAATAATACGAAATATTTTTATGGAGATATTCCAGTGCCATTAAAATTTCATTTCCTGGAAAGCGTTTTATTATATTATCTTCCTTGGCAAAAAAATATGAATTAGTTTTTTGGAACTGTTTTTTAATATTAAATTTGCTATTAATGTTGATCATATTTTCGAATATAGGATCAAATTTAGATTCATGTATTCGAATAATGTTTGATTTTCTTTCAAAGAAAAATGTCAGATCCATTTCCTTGCAAGAGTGGTTCCATTTATTGCCGTATTGGTAGAAAAAGGGAACTTTATGGAGATAGTGGATAACGTTTTCGCTAAGAGTATGCAAATGATTGAATCGAACATCGAAATATTCCAAATAGTTGGGCAAATGACTTACTTCCAGAGAAGTTAGTTTATTATAGGACGCGTCGAGTTCTTCCACAATACTATATCCCGGCAAGGATCTATTGGGCAGCTGGGTCAGGTTGTTGCCTTGAAGTATTAGGGATGTGCTTCCATTGATTGGAATTGGTAATGGCTGTACGTCTAGCAATTCATTCCAGGAACAATTTATTGAAAATACATTAGAGCTTCGGTAATATAGGCACTGACACATAGGGGGGCACGGTATGTAATTTATGCCAATTGTAAAGTTACAGAAATTTTTCGTTTCGAAGCATATAAAAGCGGTTAAATTTTCAAACGGTATATATGAACGACGATCAAATTCAATTATCTTCAATTCGGTGTATGGGTCAAAGTACTCCAAATTAACCATTCCGTTTATGTTTGCTAACCTTAAATAGCACAGAGTATCTCGCAAAACTCCCGATCTGTAAAAATGGTTTTTATTAAGAAAGTAATTAAGTTGAAATTTATTTTCCTTACTTACCGAAAAAAATGGAAACTTTCAAAATCGACATCATCAAAAACCAAATCTTCCAAACTTGGTAGATCATTAAAGCTTTCGGCGGTTAGGCCTTTGACTTTTAATGAATAAAACTCGAGTTTCTTCAATTTCGACTTTCCTTCAAATACATTTTCTCCAATGTGAAGAGTCAGCTTGTAATGAATGTAACCGGAAAATATTTTAAGTTGCGTTATATTGTTCATGGTTCTTTTTATATAGTTGTTGATAATCGACGACTCCATTTGGATATTTGAATATAATTCAATAGACAGCTCTTCCGGTCCACACCAATTGCGAATTTTTGTTTCTTTTATTTTTAGGGATGGAGAATATAGTTCAAACCCTTCAGCTTCAGAAATGCCAAGATTTTCAAGATAGTATACTCCAGGACAAAATCTTAAATCATCCGCACTTGGTAGTCCCGTCACAGATAATTGATCAACTTTAATATTGTTTTTCAAGGAAATATTTTGAATATTCCACTGGTTAAAGTCTTTGGTAATCCAATTCAATTTTATAATCGAACCCTCAAGTTCAATTTGGTATTCTGAGGTAGTAATTCTATTATTTGATACATTGCACGTCTTATTTGAAGATACATTAATACAAGGACCTCCACAATATAGTTCGCAGTAATCTTCTCTCACGATTATTGAAGAAAGTTCTTGACTAGATGAGCTGACAAGGGTATTTCTTGAAAAAACTAAGAAAACGATAGTAAATAGTTCCTTTAACATTTTTACGTCCGAACTCTGGCTTATTTCAATTTGAAATGATTGGAATATCCACTTCGTGTTGTTTATATGTTCATTATATTATTTCCGCCAAATGACGACAAGTATTTCCCAAAAGGGCAAAGCCATACATAAATATTATTCCCTTACTGATCGTTTATAATAAGCAATAAGTATAAAAACTTTAAAGTAATGAAATCGAATGAATTTATTGTTATTTATTGTTTTTTCGATTTTTGATTTTGACTTTTAAGATTATTTCAAGACCCACACATATAAATATTTTTTAGTAAACAAGTTTATTTATTTTAAGCCTGCATGTGAATACAAGATAAACATTAAATATTGTTCTGCCCCGAGACATTATCTCGTTTCCGCTTATACAGAGAACAGATTTTTTACAATTTTCCTTACTTCCATGTCTATTCCCACTTCAGTGGGTTCTTCCTCAGAAAAAGCAAACCACACCTAGACTGTCAGAGCTTCGTTGGCCATGGCCACATGCCGTGGCAATTGATGTCAAATTTATAACGACAAATACTCGAAAAGTTTGCCACGTAGGAAATTCCCGTCGAGCCGTCAAAACCGGAAATGGCAAAGTGGCAAAGCGCAAAGCGGAAATGGCAGGCACAACACAACGCAACCCAACAGAAAAATGCAAATTTCCACGAAAAGGAAATTATAAAAATATTTGTTGGTGTCCCACCTGGCCCACACTTTCTCCGCGCCCCCCATCCCTATAAGCTAGCCCACGAGAGCTACCTGAAAAATAGCAAAAGAATTTTTGCACGTGGATCGTCCTTGTTATTGGAGTGGCTGTTATTGTTATTGTTGTTGGTGTTGTTGTTGTTAGCCGTCTGAAGTCCACTTGAAGCGACGTTCCCGCACTTTGGGGGGCGAAGGTCCCACAACTTCAAGTGCTCCATCGTCTGGCGGAAAGTTTTTACTTTATTTTATTCGGATTGGTTTTTTTTGTTAGCCACTATATAACAAATAGCAAGAGTAGCTCTATATATAGCCCAGATAAAAATGGCAGAGTGTATGTGGGTAAATTTATGCACCGGCAAGTGAAAGGTTCATATTTTAGCCATTGCCAGAGTACGAGCGATTTCAACTTTAATTATTTTTACAGGTGCAATTTATTTACATGAATTTCAATCTCCGTACCGGAGTATAAATTACCATAAACATCTCCTATATGGATATATGGCTATACGTATATATGGTTTTTAACGTTTTTTTTCTGCTTACCAGGGCTTTTTCCATGATGAATATTTAATGCACAGGAATGGGAGAAAATCAGTGGCAAATGGTAGCCTGAGAGGGGGGCCGTGGAAGAGGGCAGCGGTAACTCGAAATGTCAGAAACAGCGAAAAAGCAAAGCGAGCATTACAAACAAAGGCTTGTGTTTCCGACCTACTGTTTCCCAGGCCTTTTTCCGAAATCATAAATGCACAAACACACTTGGCAGTGCTCTCGGATGCACAGGTGAAAAGTCAGAGAAAGTCAAATTAATTCCACTTAATTTGTTTTAACCACAAAAGCCAAAGTATCGAATGCCAAATGGATGTCAATTCGGCGCTTTCAGTGCTACGTAAAGGGATATGGTGGGATATTTCGGATGGGAATTCAAATGAAATTTTAGTTTTACTTTAAAACGAAAATAGTCAACGAAACCATAGATAAAAATTTTGCAAAATGATCAAAATTCAATAGATAATTACCAATAATACATGTTTTATTTTAAGCTAATCACAAAAATTATTAACATTTCTTCTAAGATAATGTAGCATTTACATTCCCTGTTACTGTTAATATCTTAACATACTTCCCCAACCTTGCTGTTATTAACAGAACTTTCTCTTAGCCTGTAAAAACCATGTTAAGTTTACATTCTCTCCGTGAAATATTAATTTTAAGAAAAGGATTTTGAAATCCACCCCTCAAAATAACGGTATTTTCACCCTTGTGAAAAGTTCTTAATGTTCAAGCTTCCAAGTTTCACTTCTCAGCTTTTATAATATTAAAAGCTATAATTTTTTGGACCACCCCTAAAAAAGCCACTCGGGTTCTTCTTAGTTTAGAAACTGAACATCTTGGCTCCTATTGGCTGTAGCCAGATTATAAAAGACCAGTACGTGCCCAATTAAGGCTCAGTTGGTTTTTAGCCCGGTCTAAAGGATGCTGTTCACGGAAGGTAGCCACAAGGACTTGCACCTTAACTTAAGGTGATATATTTTGTAAAATTTAAAATATATTGAATAAAATCTTACAAGCTTGTCGAGTGTTTTTTATTCTTGGTGGGATATTAATATAATGATTTTCAAGTGACTCCTTCAAAGTCATTAGAATTTGTATTACAAAATGTTGACAAATTTGAAGTTAAATGTCAGATCATTTTGACTATAACTTAAAAGATAGTTTTGCGATTTTTTTTATTGATTAGTTTATGAATTTTTTGATTTTTTTATACGTACAAATTTGATAGCTTACTAAATTTACTTATATAGTTAAAAACATTTTTTTTTTAAAGGCTAACAACTTTTTTAATATTCAAGAATTGCAGCAGTTTATTTTACAAAATAATGAGTTAGCTTAATGGTATTAGTAGAGGGGTTAATATACATAGGTTCAAGCAAAACATAAAAATTTACCAATTTTAGAATAAAAAAAAATTTTTAAATAAATAAAAATAGATATGTTAGTATTAGTACGTAAGTACATAGTATATATAGAAATAAACAGAATAAAACAAAAAAAATGGTGGATGAACATTGCAAAAACACTATATACAAAGAAGTTATGCTTCTAAACAAGGAGCTCTTCTGAAGTGGACTTAAGAATATAACTACTAATGAAATTAATACTAAAGAAAATGTTCAATGTTGCCAAATACGATAATGGTCCATCAGGTTATACATTTAAAGAGGATCTGAAGTCTAACCAGTAAAAAAAATATAATAAAGGCAGTATGTGTCACAAATACACAATTAAATTATGTGTCGAATAATTATTAATGAAATAATTAATGGTGACACATTCTAAGGTATATTGACCCTACATAACTTTACTAATGAATAAAAAATAGTATTACTTATATATATTATTACATACAATTATAATATTATATTATTATCACCTAGAATAATATTACTAAATATGCACTTAATAAAAGTCAAATTCGTTTAAAATGGTGTTAAATGGCTTCGACGATTAAAATACAATTTTTCTAATGAAAACTTCACTCAATTAAGCAAAGACCCTATCCATAAATTCCCCGAGAGCCACGCAACAGATTTCATTGCTGTCTGAGCGAACAAGTCGCCTCAGAGCCATCATTTATAACACCCCTTTATTATGCCCAACTTATGTCTTTGCGGGGGTGTAACCCTTGAATGAATCTGGGCGGTTTTTAGCTTCTCTCACAAACTCCAATTACGACCTAATTAACAGCGCCTAATTACTTCCGGCCCCGACCCGCCCCACCGTGGCTCCCTCCGTGGCGGCCCCCAGTGCCACCCAACCTATAACCTTAAATGCATTTCTCTCTTGCAGTTCACAGAGGCCATTCGAAAATTAAATGCTACGCGAATTTTCGCTCTAATTTTTTATTTTCGCCAATTTAGCGAAATCAGGAGGAGTCGTTCTCCTACTTGGGGGAACTACTTGGGGCTTGAAACAATTTATTGGAGATGCAATTGAAAATGCAGCAAGCGTGTCGAGGTCGAAAAATGCCAGCCATCGAAGCGCTTTGAACTTGTGGCAATAAATTCTTCGTTTTTGGCAAAAGCCATAAAAAAGAAATTGAAAAAAGTGCAAATCTAATGAAGAGCCAGGGCTCGGGCCAGTGCCTACAAATTGTATTTTATTTTACCAAGCACTCAAAAATTGTTTTATTTTTGTGGTTTTATGTTCATTGATAAATTAGTCACGTAGTAAAGCCGGCCGTCTGAAGGAACCAAAAGATAGCAGTCGTTGAGGGTCAAAGAGGCGGAAAAGTTGAGACTGCACACATTCCTGAACTTTAACTTAACAGGGAGAGCATTAAACTAAGCCCCAAAACTAAATGGACTAATTCCGGTTTTTAACTTATTCACTCTTTTCCGTTTCTATTACCATCTTCAGTTGGCAAACAAGTTGTCGGACCATCGGACTATCCATGACTGACTGGCTAACAAGCCGTTTAACGCCCACTCAGATACTCAGATACTAAGAAACTCGGCTGCTTTCCTTCTGTCTTTGGTCCTGTTTTGGTCCTTCGATGTCGGCGCCCCTAAGCATATGCTACAAATAATTTGTTATTCAATACGAAACACGAAAAAGTACACAAAGCGGCAAACGAGCTTCAACAATTCAACACACACTGGACATTTAGTAAATTGGCTAACAACTTTTTGTTCAGCTTGGTTTTCTTTGTTGTTCTTCTTATTGTTGTTGTTGTTACGTGATTGCCCGACAAAGAGTGTATGTGTGTGTGTTTGTGTGGGTTTTTGCGGTTAGTCGGCATGTTGTCCTGTGTTGTGTGCCATATGCTTGACCACAGGCACACAAAAAAAGGACACGGCCAAAAAGGATAGCTCAACAGCCTGCCAGAAATGTTTTACGAGACCGACGATTCCAAGGATTTGCCAACTAGATGAAGGTGTGAATGTAAAAAGGGGTTTTCACGGTCAATCATTTATGGATTTGTATTGCTAAAGGCTACAAAAAGGTACATTATGTTTAAAAAACATTCTTCTAGTACACATAATTTGTAAATATTTATACCATCACGCTAGTAAAATAACCTCTTAAACCACTGCCTCGTTTACTAAATCAAAAATGATTTTATGTGCATTTCAAAATAGAATCACACACTGTTTCTCTTGATTTCACCATAATCTTCTTTCTATACATTTTCACAAATAACTCGAAAACATAGTACCAATCAACTGACTCTCATCAAGTCAAAGTTCAGGAAAGCCAAGCCAGTGCAGTGGGTTTTACAATGCCACTTATGGTTATGCCTTATGTCTCCCCCAACTACTACGAGTGCCTGGCTTAGTTATCCCCTTGCATTTCGGTTGTTTACGGTATGACCACTTGAGCTGCTTTTATTTTATTGAAGATTTGTATCAAAATGTCAACAGGAGGAGCACTGGGGAAGAAACAGGACCAAGGAACAGGACCAGCAACAAGGACACTACGAACTAAGGAAAAATGCAGAAGTTGCTCTTTTGATGTGGGTTGTGTCTCAAGTTCTATTCCCACTCCTTCAGTCTTGTTTTTTGTTTGTGTTTTCCTAGCATTTGAGCAAATAAAATGTTTGCTTAAAAAATTGCAGGCATGCATTGCCAGTTTCCTTGTCCCCCTATATATATATTTTTTTTCCTACTTGTTATTTTTCTTCCCGCTTAAGTTGAAAATGTTGAAATGCTCATTTCAAGCGAGTTTGCCATTTTCCGTTTTCTGGGAATTTTCGGGTAGTGAGGAATTTACTGCAGTCACGACTCCAGCCTGACACAAATACATTTAAAAATGTGCTAACATATGTACGCAGCCTGCCAGGAGCTCACATATTTCTTTCCATGGCTGCTGCGTTGACAGACCCTCTGAAGCTCGCATCTTATCACCCATCACCCGTCCTGCATCCTGTATCATGTATCCAGCTAGTAGGAGAGAACGTCTAACGACAGTTGGCAGTTAAGTTTTGGATAATGGCAAGCTGGGGTTCGGGAATAAGGGATTCTAGAAGTTTTTTTGGGGGGATTGCGGGAGCTAAGAAGCTGAGAGTGCGGTGCCTGGAGATAATCTTCTAAGCATTATACGTACAGCTTTGATTTCATCTTTGGGTTATTTGGGGTAAATAAGCTCCAAGAAAGTGCAGACCATTAAAATACTTTACGAATCTTAAAACTATAAAATTATAGAAGTAAAAGCTGAAGAAAATTCCTGATGTCGCAGGTAATCCAATTCGAAGAGCTAACAATCACCTTGTAAAAACTTTTCTTTAGACAAACAACAACCTGACACAGATACAGTCCTTCAGGTTGTCCTACCATACTCAGTCCCCAGTTCCTACTCCCCTGACATGTGAAATATTTAATATACTTTCCCCTTGTTCTACGATTCCAAGCCCATTGAACATCTCGACACCATCAACATCAACATCAAATCAACACAAGCACAAATTCAATTACTCAAGTGGAGCAACATTGGCGAGAAAGGCAAACGTGTTTTGCGAGTGACATTAATGCGATTCCGGCAACCGTCAATCATATTTGTATTTCCAAAGCAATGGCCCAAAAATACCATTCGGCTCTTGTTTTTCTGGCACTTTATTTTTTATTCGCCGGCTCTTTGATGGCCCGGCCGCAGCTTAATTTGCAATTTAATCGATTGCATCATGGCAGAATCTACAAATAAAGTGACGGATAGTAAATATTTTTGTAAGCCCACGAGGTGAAACTCGTTTGAAATGTGATAGGTTGTTTTAAAATTTAAGGAAAGACCTCTGAGGCCGCTAAGATAAGCCTTGAAATATTTATTTTGAAAATAGGTGGGAAAAAAGCTGCCAACACAAGCCAAAAAACTCTTTTAAACTGGAGGGCCAATACGTCACACATAAATGACACTCCTGACACACTCATTAGCACCACCACGCCCCTCTACCAGGATCACCAGGATCCAATTGCCGGTGCCGTGGTGTGGAAAGAAATACAAACAGAATCGCTTTCAACATATTCCGAAATGAAATCGAATGTCGAGCGTTTGTCGGACAGATTAAAAATACAATTTACGGCAAATCAATTGCGGCTAACATGGCAACAGCAAGGACAACCATGGTCGGGAGGGAAGCAAACCAAAAAAAAAAGGAGAAAATTAAAATGGCCACCGCAAGGAAAACAGTTGAAGCAAAAAATGAAAAGCAAACAAAAGGAAGGACCGGACCCCGAGTGCCGGAAAATCGAAAAATGAAAGCCCTCTTGGAAAAGAAAGAACGACGACAACAACAAGGCCGGCAATAGCAACAGCTGTTGGCATAAATTTGTATAAATAATAAACAATTTACGAGTACAACTCTTGGACCTGGACGGACTCTGCTTCCAGTTCGGCTTCCAACTGCTTCTCTTCGAGCTCGTCCTCCTCCTCCTCTGTCCCTATGGCCTGCTCATCTGGATCATCCTGGCACATTGACTCTTGGCTCTCCTGATTCGGAAGCTCCGAAAGGCGCAATTGCATCTGAAAGGCACGAATTGCTTGAAAACGCTGCTCCCGAGTTAACTGACTGAAGAAAACCGCTCCCATCACATAGCTCCTGATGTCCTGAATATGATCGATCAGTGGTCCGGCGCACGGGGGAATGGGTATGCTCTCCAAGATGCTCCCCATGCTGTCCTTTATTTTGACCGGGCACAACACCACCGCCACAATGAACGTGGTAATAAGAGCACCCCCAATGGTGGTGAATGAAAGTAGTCCGTTCTCGCACCATCCAGGCTGACGGCAAATCATCCTCGCCGTCTTGAAAGCCATTCGCTCGTAGGCGCACCAGCCGACGAACATGATCAGCTCGGTTATGAAAACCGTGGCCAGGATTTCTACGACGGCGAATAGCCACGGCGAGGTCTTCTTGTACCGCTTGGGTATCAGGTCTCCGTTCCATAACAAAAACAGGATGGCCGTGAGGAAGATATTTGCGCTTATAGGGGGTGCCGGTGAGCAGTGATCCTTTGGCTTGGACACAAAAATGGATACGCCCAAAATCTGCATCACTCCAGCCACCGCAATCGTTGTATGACTCACCATGGTTTTACTACTAATTTGAATTATTCTTATTATATCTTTTTTTTCAAAAAAGATTTAGCTCTATAAATTTTCTCTAAAATTTATGAATTGTTACAAGTCTGACTGATAAAACTGACTGTCATTAACTGTCATTTCAACAAGCCGCTAAATCATATCGAAACTAAATGAAAAGGCAACTAAAAGCCACCTGGGAATTTCTTTTCACCTGCCTTGGGCTTGAACTGAAATATTTTTACTTTCAGGACAAGCTCTCTTGGCTTTTAAACACGTCATAAGCTTTCCAGCTGCCTGACCGGCTCAGGATGGCCTTAACATTTATTGCATACTTCTGAGGGCCATGGCCTGTAAAACACATTCTGAAGTGGTGTAGGTGAAAGGCGTCCTTACCAAATTGGGGCATGAATCCTGTGGCACAGGAGAAATCCATTAAATACCCTCACTGAAGAATACTTAAAACAAATGTTTACTTTTAGCTTCAAAATTTGTAGAAATCTTTATCGAAATCTGAATAAAATAGTTTAATTTCCAATGCTGAAGAGTATCCACTAGTCATCCTCAAATAATTAAAAATATTATACATCCGGCTTGGCTTCTTTGGAATTTATATTGGGCACTTTTCTGGCATCTTTTTGGTTTCACTTTGTGTGATTTTCACTGACCCCATAAATAATTTGTGGCCGGCAATAACAAAAATAAGAAGACAAGTTTTAGTGCAAAATTTGTGGCATGCAGCCACTTAATGTGCAATCAAACAATTTCATGGGATTCTCAAGGACCATCCAGCTCTGACATTTAAGTGTTACAAATTTGTGAAGCAGTTTAAATTATAAACTTTAAATTATCATAACTTTGGGCATGTCCCGGGGGGAATGGGACTTGAACAAACATTGACCGGAAAGTCAATGACAAAACTTTTTGGCGCAGCAATAAAAATCAACATTATTATGTTAATTGGCTGGGCTTTTTGGCGGAGGACATGCCCTTTGGCATTTCTCAGTGGGGTCAAGATTTTAATCACTAAATTAGTTTACAAAATATGTAAGAATAATTTTTGGGAGGGAATTTTTTTCCCAGCAATATGCCTTAGGTCAGGTACAGGAACAATCAGGCTGCCAAAGCGCCTAAAAGCATATGGCCTTTATATTATTCAGAGTGTGGAGGTGGGCTCCTTTGTTAACTGCGCAAAGTTTTTCCTCCTGTGGAATATTTGTCTTTTTCCAACCTTCTTTCTGTGGCAACCAGAAATAATAAGCAAACATTATTTATTTTAAAGGAAGCTGCAAAGCCGTTGCATAACCCGCGGCGTTTCAAAGTGGAAACAATGGCGGAAAACCGGCAAGGAAGTTGCCTTGTCATGGTCGCGGGCAGAACGTCAAAGTAATTAAACAAAAGTAATTAAGATTAGCGGACTTGAAGTAGCTCCGAGTCATCAGCAAGTCTCTCACCTGCCCTGCCCTGCCCTGCCAGCCTTTTTTGTGGCCATTATCATTATCATAGTGAGAAAGGGGCATGCTGCCAGCCCCGAAAAGGTAAGGTTAATGTTAAGCGTAACAATATGAAAAGCTTCCTGACAACTTTGACGTCATTATGGCCAGAGCATCCTTCAAGCCTGAGCTCTTTACACTTAGGTCCCTCGTTATGGAGTGCCCTGAGTAGAGCCTGACCCAATCACCTCCAGGGTATTTCGCAAATTATTATTGTTATGAAAAGTTTGGCCGAACAGGGCTAATGATCTTTAAAGATTAGTTTCAAACAACAACAGTAGCAGCAGCAGTACGCAGCTAATACTCACTTCAAAATGGACTCGGGCAATCAGCAAGGGGTCACGACCCCCGAGGAACAATCATCATCAAGCACTAAACTCAATCGACAGCTGACTTGCCATATTTCTCTCTTGAACTTTGAACCCTCGGCTCGGCGTGCTTCATTAACTTCCATACACCCATACACACCCTTACACTCATCCTTCCGTATCAATCGAATACAATCCTTCAATGGCTTAACTCCCCGGCTATCGGCTATCATCAACTAAAAAGAAAATCCCATTGACTCTGATTCGGATTTGGACCGTTTGCAGAAAGTTTGGGCCAACAACTTTCGCAGATATTTGGCCGCTTAAATTATATTTCCCGCTGCCAAAGGTTACAGTTAAGCGTTGATAGTCGATAGCCAACGGACCACGCACCGAACGAGATTTATTAGCATTCAAAGAGGCATTTTAGCCTGCCGCTTACCTCCAGTGTTGGGCGCTCATTTTTCACCAGACCAACTTTTGTTTTGATTAAATGAAGCTTAACGAGCGACCGCACAAGCCACAAATAACTACACTTTTAAAAACAGCCAGAACTTTATAAGCTCCTATTTTTCATATGATTTAATATTATCCCAATTTTTCTCACTGTACTAGCTGGTACGTGTTACCCATAGAGGGGTCTTAACCAAGCTTGAGGTGCTGCCAACTTAACTAATGAGCTGATTTACAGCCCAACACGTCCAGGACAAAAGCCAAGGAGTGCAGTTTGCCGAAAGGTGAATAGAAGGAGGCCAGAATCGAGAATATCGGCGGGGCGGGGTCGTATGACAAATGCGGTTTGCTGTTATTTATGGTGACCGCAGGACAAGATGTTCTACGTGGGGTCATTAGTCCCGTAGGCGTTCTCCTCTAACCGAACAATAGCAATTTGTACGGCCCATTGATGTTCTTTCAACGATTCTGGCTTAGTAGGTAAAATTAAACTTTTTAAATATAGCCAGAAATCAAAAATATTACCACAAAAGAGGTTTCCACAATATAGCAAGTCCTTGCCGTATTGTTTTTCTTGCGATTATCCCTAATTAGACTTGGCTATATATATTAGCTTTCGCAGCAATCAAGACGTGGGAAGGACAAAGGCAATCCCACGACCCACGACCTGAGCCCAGCTGACAAATTGTAATTGTGTGACAAACAAGCGGAAATCGGCTTAAACCTGCCTCCACTCCGAAAGGAAATCCGCAGAGCGTTGACGCCGCTAAGCAGGAGGCCATGACTTCCTTTATTGAGTTATTAGCCAGGCCGCGTGGCAGCTGATTTTAGGCCATGTGGCAAGTCAATTTGTCAGTCAAAAGGAAACTTTCTTCCTCGCCATGGCGCTTAGTCATGATTGGTAATAAAGTGCGGACACTTTTTTGGCACCTTCCTCGCTAAAACTGGAAATTTACATTTTGGTAGCAATGACAGAACACATTTCACGCCAGTTTATTTTATTTTTGTATTCAACGGTTGGCTGACTTCCTGTTAACAGGAATTCCCCCAACATTTTCCACACATTTTATTTTTTATAATGGCATGCAATTCTTTTGTCGGTGTTCGCTTGAATCAGTTCGCGAGAAGCTTTCAATAAATTTGATCATAAAATGCAAATGTGAGAGTAATTCGTTTCATTAAATACTCTTCACATTCGTTAAATGTTACAGATGATTTAAAAGGGATTATACTACTCGATTATAATACAATTTTTAAAATATCGACCTGATAATATTAAGCATTAATACTTTTTTAAATACTTGCAGAAATAATACAACCCTGATCAAGGACATTCAGTGTAAAAGTAAAAAGTGGGGAACTTTCTAGGTGCTAAATGGCACTTATGCGTAACATTGCGTAAGTGCAGCTGTCAGATAACGTGGCTGCTGGTGGGGTCAAAGAGCAGGAGTTGAGGGATGTGGGTCCTGCCAGAGTGCATGCCAGCTTGAGTGTGAAAATTGCTGGAAAAATGAATGCATGCTTACTGGGAGTAAGTTTTGATTTCTCAACTTGCTGTGGGGCGATGGAAATGTGACGTCAGCCAGTGCAGTGGCTTACTCAACCCTAACAATACGTGATGTTATTAAATTCTTTAACAGGGAAAGCTTTCGATTCCTGCCTCAAATCTTAATTTATTACTCTATCTAGTTTGCCAGTCTTAAACTTGAATATCTGTAGTATAAATCTTTACAGACAGGACGAGGACTTTGAAAACTTTCGAAATAGTATTCCCCAAACTATTTTACCTCATTTGGACACTCCTTAGCCCGTAGACTATGGTGAAAAGAATACTTAACCAAAGTCGCAGACAAAGTGCAAAAGAAAAATGTACACATACATATCTTTACGGGAAAACAGGAACGAAACTTTCCATTTTCAATTTGCTGCAGACTTTGGCTAAGTACCAGAGAAACATTTTCTGGTTTCCATTTTTTGTTTCGCCCTCTCCTGAACGGGGGCTCTGTCTACTTTAAGTCGCATTGAACTGAAAGAATAACATTGACCAGCAAACAATCAGCAGTCAAAAATTTCATTGTTACGGCAGTAGCGAGGAAAATACGGAAACAAGTGAGAAAAAAAATAAACCAGAAAAGTTTTGGACAAGGCGTGAAAAATACAAAAAGCTAGGAACTGAGGAAAAAAACAGGAAAAACTTTACAAAGCATCCAACAAAGTGTTGTAATGGCGGGCCATGGGCACACCCGCCCACAGCTTGACTTTTGACCCAACGAGGCGAATGTGTTGCAACGACCTTTGTGGCCTTCCGCCGCCTGCTTGGACCCCTCACCTATTACCGTCTTGTTTTGGTCACATGCTGGCGCAACAGTAGGCCACGCCCACTCCCCCAAGCTCAGGACCTCTAGGGAATGCCCCAATCTCGCACAATGAACTTGCCACACCACGTTGCACGTATTTCCTGTGTGTGTGTGTGTGAGTGTATTTGAGTGCGTGGATGAGTCAAGGAGCAGTCATCTTGTCTACCGTCTAGTCTGTCAGTTTTAATGTTTTTGGCATTGAGCGATGCCTGTGATTTGAAAGAGTTCATTAAGCTTGTTTAGTATGGCCAACGGGGCAGGGAAGGAAGTGGGCTGCTTTTGTTTTGTTACTTCGTTTGGCGAAAAGTTTTTGGGCAGCTTGTTGCTGTCCGCTGTTGTTTGGAATTTGGTATTGAAGCCAATGATGAAAGCTAATTAGCCAGTATCCCCAAGAAGGCAACCCCTAGACTACAGCAACCAACGACTCCCATTTAAAAATGATTGTAAGGACCTCGAAAACAAGAGCCTCTTAAAGATTTGAGTATAATATGATGATTTTGTCTTTATAAAAATAGTCTTGATAATAAAATATATAATCTACTAATATTTCAACAGTCATGAATCCAAATAAGTGGAATTAAAAAGTTACAATAATTTTATCTTCAACAAATAAACTTCCTTGCCATTGAGGCTCTTTTTTTGTGGAAACTCAGTCAGCTATAAATATAATTATCACCCTCAATTAGTTGCCTCTTCGTCAGCAAAAATCGCATAAGCAAAGCATTGCGTGCAAATTGAATATCTCAAATTAATTGAGTTTTTTCAACCAAAACAATCTGCCACATGAAGACTTCACATAGAATGCAAATAAATTTAATTAACTTGTCTAATTAAAAGTTCGGCTCTAATATGCAATATGCAGCAAACAAAATTTTCATTCACAGCAAGGGACAAAAATGTGTTTTGATTTTTATTTTTAATTTCATTTAATTCAATTACAATTAAAATGCGGCCCACTAGGCGGATACTCAACCTAGGTCCTTGGCCATCGAACTAAATGCCAACCATTCGGTTTGACGGCGAACTGGACTTGCAACTCGAACATTATTGGCGTTTGGGGGGTTGGGGGCTCTGTTAACATTTTTGTCGCGTGTTTTGCGGTCTGTTGTCGTGGTTGCGGTTGCACGCAAACTACAAGCCCCACTACGGCCGGAGGAGCAACAACAACTGCCAATGGACAGGATCTCCCGTCCTTTGGTTGGCTCCGACCGACGGACGGCTTCGGCTCACACCGTCAGCCCTCGGCTGCCGTCGGCCTGTTATCATTCGTACACCGTGGCGTATACGTAACAGCATTTTTCATTCGTTGAATTTTCTTTTCTTTTACCCATTGTCTGTGTTGTTATTGTATCCGGGGCAGAAAACCGGAGCCGGAGTCGATTCCGGAGCCGGGCTTCTGGCGAGCGATGCGAGTGCTCGGCGAATCAGTTTCGCTGCGGATTCTGTGCGAAGCGGACGCGTTTTGTCATCCTCTGGTATAAAAACGTGATTGAAGGATCTCGAGTAGCGTAATGCCGTGTTCAAGTGACTGAAGGCGAATTGAAATTATTTGCCAAACGATCTGTGTGTGGAGTTAGATAGTTTGACTGTTTATTGTGAGAGTGTTCTTTAAAAGGCTCATTCCAAAAGGTGAGCAAATCAGTGTCCTTTCTAAACAAACAGGTTCTTTTTGAGAGAATCCGATAGATCCGATTGAATGAATCCGATACAACTGTAGAGAAATAATTTAAAGTAAAATATCAAACGCTGTAGAAATATAAATTTTATGCAAATGATCTTAGTTTTGCGTTTTTTCGTCCTTATATTTTTTTTTGGAAAGTAAATATATACAATAGTCTTAAAAACCACTTTTTAAAATAATATAAATACAATTCAGATTTATTAACTGGATCTTTAAAAATGCAGTAGTAGTTCTATAAACAACAAGAAATATTTTCCGCTGAAATACATTTTTGGAAATCGAATTCCTCTATAAATTGGTATTATTTTAAACCGTAATTTGGCTTAACGCCATTGTTAAGCCACTTGAGCTTTCCAGACACAAATGCTCACTTGTGAAGCACTTGAAATGGGTAAACAATTAACTGTTAACTCTGCTAATGCACATTTCATGCCAACAAAAAGTAAACAATCACCGAGACTAGCTCCAGAGTCCTCAAAGCTCCAGGCCACAAAAACCTGCCGGCACTCACTCAAATGCACTTCAATCACTGAAAAATGCCGAAACAAACTTATAAGCGAATAAATGCATGCACCAGAGTTCACTTTGGGACAACTCGCAAAAAAGAAGCTCAAGAGACATAGGGGAAAGAATCGGCAAAGAGCTGAATGCCGTTGATGCCCCTGCAACGCTACGCACAACAGGCAAACACAACCGAAAACAGCAAGGCAAATATAAACAAAGAATTTAGCTTAAAAATACATTAACCCACTGCAGCCGTGGAGAGTGGGGGCTGGGGCAGGCACAGCTACCAACTGCTTCAAACTTGCATACGTAATGGGTGTGCGAGCGGCACTGAGAGCATGTGGCTACAGTGAAAGTTCGTTTAAGGATATGCCCGTTAGGCTTAAAGGATATAGGAGACCGTTTTAAAAAAAATAGAGCTTTTATTTCCATTTCCTGCAAAGCCGATTGTTAAAAATGTAGGCCTTTATGACTTTTTCAAATAATCCAAAATCAAAATAAAAAATTTCTTTATCTAAAATTCTCTCTGAAAAGTAAAAACCTTCAATTCTCGCTCGTTATACTGAGATTTTACTGTGGCATTCGATTGATTTGCATTCAAGCATCAATGCAGATCAATGGCACTGGCATGTGGAGCCACTGAGACACGTAGACAAACAGGGCAGGAAGGGATTGGAGATAACTCCTGGATGTCAGCTGTTTTGGAACTTTTTGTCGCCAACTCTTATCGCTTCTTTATTTATCTTTCCATCTATCTATCCATTTTGGTATTCTTTTTGTCGTTTGTTTTTTTAAGTTTGTTTGGATTTGTTTCGCTATTTTCCACACTAACTTTACAAATTTTGTAGAGAAAAAAACAAATAAGTGAAAAAATATTGTGCTATTGATGATGCTGGCAAGGATTTCAATATTTGATTTAAAACTTTTTGATAAAGTTAGAAATCACAGATATTTATTCAACTGAGGCAATGTTTGCATATTATTTTCAAAGCCATTTTTTGTAAATTTATTTTTGTTGTCCTTTTTTTCTTATTTTTTTGTTTCAAGTTTTGGTCAGTTCCAGGTTGGTTCAATTATCCTAGCATAATGACAAGGTGAAAGCTGTCACCATTTTCTGAAAGCAGCTTAAAATGAAACGCTTGCGGGCAGCCACCATTTATGCTTGTGACTTTGGCCAAGGACGAGTCTAGACTGTCAAGGCTTATTATTGTTTACACAATTCCTTTTAAAAATGGCTCAGCTTAACTAAAAGAAAAAAAATTGTTCTCTTACTAATAATTGCCTCTAATACTTCTTTCTTGTTTTAAATGAGTAGGATTATCTTTCTTCTGCCATTTACTAATTTTTGGCATCCATTAATTCGTGTAGTCACATCTAAACTTCGAGCCAACTTGTTTTGGCAAAGTTACCAAAAATATTGCAAGCCAAACCCAAACAAACACTAAATAGCCTCATTAAATTTTAATTTTCCCACATAAAACAAAAGAAAAACACTAACATGGGGAACGAAGTTGTGCCCTCCAGCAATTTATTAATTTAATTACAAACACTTTGCCAAACTCATAAAAAAGTGCATAAAATTTGTTGGTCTACTTGTTCTCGTTTTTGATGGTAAATCTGTTTTGGTCTATGCCAAAAAAGCTTCATCATGTGTGCTGCTCGATGGGGCAAGGAAGTGGGGGGGAGATGGTAGCAAAAATTGCTTAATTTCATAAGCGAATCGTAAGGGAAAAAGTTTTGTCTCTGAGCGACCGAGTGTTTGTATAGAGGGGCGTGTCCGTATAAGTGTTTGCCAAGCTGCGTGTGGACCCCCAAAAAAGTTTAAGGCAACATGCTTAAAAGCCATAAAAAATAAATTTTTTTTCTGAAGTAGAAGTCTGGCTAGAGATGTCCTGGCCAAGAAGGAACAACGAAACAGACAGTGCTTTGGAAAATTTAACATATATGGTGGACAAACAATTTACAAGAATATATTTTGTCTTTTCTAAATAAAAATTTGTACCTTTTTAATATTATTTAAATGTTGAAGAACAAATATATTTAATAAGCACTGTTTACCAATCATATTCCACATCAATTTCTTGGAAAAAACGACTTACTTAGATGCAAAAAAGTTATAAAGTTTCTGTAAAAATAAAGTCCTCTGAAAAAGACCAGAGAAGTAAATAAAAACTTAAGATAAACAGAAAATGTAAAGAATATTTAAATTAATTGGCTGTCTGCACATATGTTTGTGAGTGGAATTCTTTATTAAAACCGAAGCAACATTTGCAGATGATAGTGCTTTTGGTTGGCCACAAATATATACAATATTATATCCTTTTTGGACTTTTAATTTTGTCTACTGATATGGGAACCAAGAGCGTTTATCAACCGGCCGCCAAAGGGCTCCAAAGTTCCGGCTTCAGAGGGAAATCTTTATGACTTTTCGGGTATTTCGTTGGCCCTTCATTCCGTTTATGCGGCCAAAACTTTGCTGCAACACGTGCAGATCGCCTACACAAGGGGGGCGTGGCAGGCAGAAAGCATGCGGCTCTATGGCATAATATTTTGCCAAACTTTATTGAATTCCCCAGCAAATCTGCATGGCATCTGGGTGCATGCGTTGAAAGTTACTAGACAGCAAACAATTGGGCGGGGAAATGGAATCGCAGAATCCAGTGCATTGAAAGTAAATTTATGGACGCCAAAGTCAAATGGAAAACTCTCTAGAGTTACTGTTCTTTTTTGACTCACTTTTTTAGAGGGTAATATAATTTTAGAAGAAGTTTTCATCGATCTAAACGTTTACTTATAAGATAATACATAGGAGGAAATAGGTACTGGAAAAAGGATCTCAACTGAACTTTAATTTAAATAGCTTTTAAGCCTTAATGACTTATTTAAATGAACTGTTCTCTTATCAATTTAAAACTTATAACTATTTTTTATCTTTTTTACAGCATTTTGTAAATTAAATGATGAAACGTTTGACTTCTGAGCGCCGTAATTGTGAAGCGATTTTCTAAAATAAACCCATAAAAAACTGAAAGCATTTACCAGTTTTTTAGTTTTTTTTTATTGGAGCCATGGCCATGGGGCAAGTTCTCCGATAATAGAGCCGTGTGAAAAATCCCGAATATAAGCCAACGCAAACAAAACCCCAGGCAGTTCGAAAGTCTAGAAGGACTGAGCGGTGGGGAAAACTGGAACAGTAGAGACGAGAGGATGTACTTTGGCCAGGAGACGAGGCCATCATTGGGGCTCCTGGCTGTGGCTGAGTCAACCGCAACGGCAAGTTGATGTTGCCCCCGTCCTGGCATCTAATTGGGGCCCTCCTCGTGCTAACGGCCACAGCGGGGGAGTCCACCAACAAGATCATCTTGCCGCAGATTCTGAACGGCGGCGGGAGCGGCGGCATTGCCTTGGGCAAGCATCCGTCCGGCTCCAAAACGGTGGTCCTGGGCCCGAATCCCAGCAACGCGGCGAGTGGCGTAGGAGTTCTGGTTAGCACCGGAAACACGGTGGTCGGAAGCAATGGCGTGATTGTTTCCGGGGGCGTGGCCAATGGGCCGACCTCGAATTTAAACAGTAAGTATATCGGATGCATATCTAATAAACTCACTTAAAATTACACTCTGGATAAAAGCTAAAGTAAAGAATTGAATTTGTTAAAAAAATATTTTAAGGTATTTTTTATGGTTATCTTTTATTTAAATATTCCTTTGCCTTCAATTTTGTAGACCAGTGCAGTGGCACTTTATCAGTATCCCTATTTGCCTTTTGGCAGCTTTCCGACTTCCCGCTGCCTGATGCCATCAATAACACGGTGATATCTCAGAGGCGCCCAACGCCCTAACAGCCAATCATATTTGCACAGACAAATAGGGGGGAATCCGGGGACAATATATGTATGTATATAGACAGTTGGATAAGAGGAGGGAGGGCGAAATGACCAAAATTGTGCCTCGGGGCATACGCGGTACACGGCTTTATGCCAAAAATTGAAAGCCAGCTAAAGCAGTAGCTGCACAGATATATTTGTACACTTTAAGAAAGGAACTGGCGCACTTTTTTAAAATTTATCCCAAAATTTAATGCAGAAATTATATGATATTTAAATATACATTTTCTTGGCATGGTTTAAATATTTTTAAAGTAAGGCCTGGTAACCTTTTTTTCTCTTAACAAAATCTTTCTTAATGTACCCATATATCAGTGTGGCGGATAAAAAGGAATTCTGGAAACGGTGCCAGAGCCCCGGGGTTAACACCACCCATCCCTGCACCCACCTGCAATCCGCCACTCAACTCCTGCAAATGCCGGCTGTCATTGTTCTCAGGTGCAGCCGGAGCAGAAACAAAAACAACACCACCGACAGCAATAACGTCGCTTAACTGTGCACAAAATTCATTCAGGCAGCGCTATTCATGTTGCAACAGGCGACATCAACCGCATCATCCTCAGAACCGCCCGGCCACGCCCCTGACTCCATTCCGGTAGCCCCCATTCAGCTCCATGGCGTCAACTGCCGATGGCCAATATCATAGCCAAGCGTGCTTTATGCATTGGGAGCTGTGAATTTATTCATGAGTTGAGATCCTTAAATACGTCAGCAAAAATGGTACATCAACTTCAATAGCGTGTCGAGCACTTAGTTAGGAGGCTATTATATAAATTTGCATGCATCCTTGGTTTTCTGAGGCAAGGGAAATTTAATAAATTAATATTTAAAACGAAATATTAAATACTAAAGGAGTACTTAGTGCTGAAATGAAAGGATAGCCTTCTATAATAGATGCAGCATTTTAAAAATGTTTTTCTGAAAAATATTGTAATGCTATCCTATCTGCCAATATCAGACTAAAGCTCGGACAAATCTACAATATTTCTGAGTCTTATTGTTTGTGTCACTCTTAGGGGCGTGGCGGTGTGGGCGTAGAGGCCAATGGTTGGTGCCCCCAACGCAGAATTTATATGCAGACGCGCACTCTGGCGCGAAATTTGCAGCTGGATAAAATCCCATGATTATGCAGAGAATTTTCCCCCGCTGCGTAAACGTTGCTCGCTTGACTTGCAACAAGAGGCAACAGTGTTTGCATCTACTTTTTGTCACATTTTCTCACTCTATTCTCACCGCGAGAAAAATTATGAATGTTGATTTTTCTAATGAAAAAACATGACTTATTATTCCATAATATTATCCTAATATTTTCTTAAAAAAACAAGTTATTATTATATTATTTTTGAATACAAAATGGATAGTGTTTTTGTGCTATGAACTTCTATCACTGGATAGAAAAAAAGGAATAATTAAGTCAGGCAGAAATAGAAGTGTTATTTTAGGCCACTCCTGTTATTGTCCGTAATTAGTCCGGCTTGGACAAAATGCTGGCCATGTCAAAAAGCCAGTTGTTGAGTTGGTGGCCCATTATTTGCATGGCCCAAGGCCCCATCGAAACGGCCAAATTCTATTGACTTGTGCACATTTCAATCTGAATATTGTGTGCCGGGGCGAGTGTTTGAGTTTCATATTACAAACATCCATACAGTCATGGCTGGCAGGCACTCGGACATCATAAATAGCTAATTAAGCTTTAGGAAAGGCGCGTATTTGGAACCAGCCATACATTTTAATTAAAATGAGGCTTCTCTATTTTCATTTAAAATTCAAAACTACACCCCAAAAAATGCTCTTAAAATTTAACAATTCAAAAAAAAGATGATTTTTACATCCCTTATCATTTTATTTTTGTCTATTTTACCTCTACTATATGACATAATCACTTGAATATTGATACTGCAAACTAAATTGCATTGCATAAGCAAATTCTTTGACCATTCCAATAAGCCGCATCATGACTGCATTCAAATTAAGTTATTTGTTATGCATAATTGTTGCCTTTTTAGGAATGCGATTAAATAATTGCAACTCAAACAGCTTAATTGAATTGCCGTAGCATTTTCGTTAGGCTATCCAGGCTCAAAGCAAACAAAAATTGAATTTCTATATTAAATATTTGTCCGACTCAACCAAATTAGCAGCTAAATGATTGAAGCCAAGGCTCCTTCTCTTCCATTGACCCCAAATGAAGTGTCAATATTTGAGTGCATATTAAAGAAAATGTAGCTAGGAGTCTGGCAGTCATTGTCAAAATTAAATGCATTTTGCTCATTGTATGGTCATTAAAAGTTTAATGAACGACTCGACAGAAGCAGTGGCAGAAGCAGCAGCTTCGAATGAAAATTTCTCCATCCAATGGGGAAAAAAAAGGATTTAACTTGTTGATGTTTCAGGCAAATATTGAACTGAGCGGAAGCAGGGGAAGTCTGGGCGGTGTGTGTGTGCGAACAACATGTGTTTAATTATATCGGTACACATTTATTGTTGTTTGTTTTTCCTCCCGGCGACGGCCCGGCGGAACCGAAAGAGCAGAAGCAATAATGAGTCAATGCAAAAATCAATGAAATAATTATTTTGCACCCCCCCAAATCAATTTTTTGATTCTCAACCCACCGCCCGCCAAAAGTTGGCTGATTTCGAAACATTTTTACAATTAATTT
Source organism: Drosophila bipectinata (assembly GCF_030179905.1). Lineage (NCBI taxonomy): Eukaryota > Metazoa > Arthropoda > Insecta > Diptera > Drosophilidae > Drosophila > Drosophila bipectinata. The sequence continues at coordinate 2,858,734 of NC_091736.1, forward strand.
TGTGCGCATAATTGATTTTTATGGTTTATTTGATTATGCAAATGCATGCGTGGCATATTGACATAGAACAACTAAGTCAAATATGAATAAAACTGAATAAATATTTCATAAACTTCATTTAAATAAATTAAATTCAACCCATATTTAAATTATTCAATATTTTGCAGCTGTTGTCGAAGAACCCGAATTTACCGAGTACATCGAAAATGTAACCGTACCTGCTGGACGTAATGTTAAACTGGGCTGTTCCGTTAAGAATCTTGGCTCATATAAGGTGAGATTTAAATATTTTTCATCTTTAAAATGTAGAGAATATGTTGTCACAAGTCCATTACAACCGCACTGAAATTCCCTTTTGGGGTTTCGAAAAAGTGCTGACATCGTTTCGCTTAGTTTTTATGCATCATTAGCCAGAAAGAAATCCAAACAGAGCCAGGGAAATGGAAAATGGGAAAGCAAAGAGAACGTGAAATGATTTATTAATTAAGCAGCTGGTAATGGGTGCTAATGATTTGATTACTTGGCATGAAAACTGTGTTCAAAAAGATAAGACTAGGAATGCATAGTCAATGAGCTTGCAATGCGATAACGTCTGAAGCCAAAGGGACAAGTAAACTAATTAATTTAGCCTCGAATGCAAGTCAATACTTTGAAAGCTATCTCGGTTCGCATTGCCAGCTATGATGATGGGCCAGTCAACCAAGAAGGCCTTAAACAGATCATTAGCATGAATGGTGGAACACTATTCCCAGCTCAAGTAGCTAACGCCGAGGACCTGGCTAGTGTGCAAGCCAACGAAAAGTCATCAGGATGTAGGAAATAGAATCAAATTGAGGTGTAAATGAGAGCAACAAGAAACCCAATCCCTGGTGTTGAACGTGAACTGCATACAGTAAATGGAAGACTCCTAGTCAAAGGTAGAAAAACGAGAAAGCGACTCGGTTAAGCTTTAGTCGGATGGCATGTTTAAGTAGCTGGGCGTTTGTAAGTAACGCTACCCGTTACATATATTGGCTTCATGTAATTCATAGCTATCACCACACACATGCACACACACTCGCAGGACTCAGTCTCGTCCTTTCCCAGTGCCAACATTCAGGAACTTGTAACCGGTTGCGTTTATTTTTATATGCGACACTATGATGCAATTTTCTCGCTTCCGCTTTTCTCCCTCTCACTCTTTCTTTTCCCATGTCTTCCTTTCCCTTTCTCTGTGTGCCACTGCAACCATTTTTTTTTTGTTGTACTCTATCCTCCATTTTGACTCCTGATGCTGAGCTGTGAAATTGCGAGCTTTTCCATACACTACGTGTGACTGAATGCGTGTGTGTGTGTGCATCGGTATGGGAAGAGAAAAATGCCGTTAGGATGTTATTAAAAAGTTGAGGTTTTTTTAAGTACCATTAGTAACAAGATAGCATTCCAGTTACATGTAAAGCAAGTGCAATTAGAAAGTGTTTTCATACAAGAATTTATTTATATTATTTTTTTACATATCAATGTTTTTTAGTTCTTTGATGTTTATATTTTATTAAGACTATATTTATGGACAAGAATTTTTTTAACCAAAGGACTTTCGTTATATTCACTTACTTTATTTCTTACAAGACTAATAGAAAAGAAATATGGGTAGCAACTAACCCTGCGTATGAGTTGTGATCTACGAAGGCAAAGTATGTATATACTAAGAGGTTCTACTTTTTACTGAGATTACAAATGGCCCATAGTGATATCTATATCTTCACCAATTCCTATCCGATTCTCAAGCGGAGTACCTTAAACGATTTTTGGATCGATTCGCCATCATTCTGCATCAAAATCCTGAGATAAAATATTTTTTAGATTTTTTGTCCATTTTTGTGATGGGATCCCTTGAAAATGGGGTTTTCCCCTATAGCGCCCACTGTGATGGCTATATCGTCACCAATTCTCATCCGATTCTCAAGCGGAGTACCTTAAACGATTTCTGGATTGATTCGCCACCATTCTGCATCAAAATCCACCGACAAAATATTTTTTAGATTTTTTGTCCATTTTTGTGAAGGGATCCCTTGAAAATGGGGTTTTCCCCTTTAGGGCCCACTGTGATGGCTATATCTTCACCAATTCTCATCCGATTCTCAAGCGGAGTACCTTAAACGATTTCTGGATCGATTCGCCACCATTCTGCATCAAAATCCTGAGACAAAATATTTTTTAGATTTTTTGTCTATTTTTGTGATGGGATCCCTTGAAAATGGGGTTTTCCCCTATAGGGCCCACTGTGATGGCTATATCTTCACCAATTCTCATCCGATTCTCAAGCGGAGTACCTTAAACGATTTCTGGATCGATTCGCCACCATTCTGCATTAAAATCCACCGACAAAATATTTTTTTAGATTTTTTGTCCATTTTTGTGATGGGATCCCTTGAAAATGGGGTTTTCCCCTGTAGCGCCCACTGTGATGGCTATATCGTCACCAATTCTCATCCGATTCTCAAGCGGAGTACCTTAAACGATTTCTGGATCGATTCGCCACCATTCTGCATTAAAATCCACCGACAAAATATTTTTTTAGATTTTTTGTCTATTTTTGTGATGGGATCCCTTGAAAATGGGGTTTTCCCCTATAGGGCCCACTGTGATGGCTATATCGTCACCAATTCTCATCCGATTCTCAAGCGGAGTACTTTAAACGATTTCTGAATTGATTCGCCACCATTCTGCATCAAAACCCTGAGACAAAATATTTTTTAGATTTTTTGTCTATTTTTGTGATGGGATCCCTTGAAAATGGGGTTTTCCCCTATAGGGCCCACTGTGATGGCTATATCTTCACCAATTCTTATCCGATTCTCAAGCGGAGTACCTTAAACGATTTCTGAATTGATTCGCCACCATTCTGCATCAAAATCCTGAGACAAAATATTTTTTAGATTTTTTGTCCATTTTTGTGATGGGATCTCTTGAAAATGGGGTTTTCCCCTATAGGGCCTACTGTGATGGCTATATCTTCACCAATTCTCATCCGATCCTCAAGCGGAGTACCTTAAACGATTTCTGGATCGATTCGCCACCATTCTGCATCAAAATCCTGAGACAAAATATTTTTTAGATTTTTTGTCCATTTTTGTGATGGGATCCCTTGAAAATGGGGTTTTCCCCTATAGGGCCCACTGTGATGGCTATATCTTCACCAATTCTCATCCGATTCTCAAGCGGAGTACCTTAAACGATTTCTGAATTGATTCGCCACCATTCTGCATCAAAATCCTGAGACAAAATATTTTTTAGATTTTTTGTCCATTTTTGTGATGGGATCCTTTGAAAATGGGGTTTTCCCCTATAGGGCCCACTGTGATGGCTATGTCTTCACCAATTCTTATCCGATTCTCAAGCGGAGTACCTTAAACGATTTCTGAATTGATTCGCCACCATTCTGCATCAAAATCCTGAGACAAAATATTTTTTAGATTTTTTGTCCATTTTTGTGATGGGATCCCTTGAAAATGGGGTTTTCCCCTATAGGGCCAACTGTGATGGCTATATCTTCACCAACTCTCATCCGATTCTCAAGCGGAGTACCTTAAACGATTTCTGGATCGATTCGTTACCATTCTTCATCAAAATCCTGAGACAAAATATTTTTTAGATTTTTTGTCCATTTTTGTGATGGGATCCCTTGAAAATGGGGTTTTCCCCTATAGGGCCCACTGTGATGGCTATATCTTCACCAATTCTTATCCGATTCTCAAGCGGAGTACCTTAAACGATTTCTGAATTGATTCGCCACCATTCTGCATCAAAATCCTGAGACAAAATATTTTTTAGATTTTTTGTCCATTTTTGTGATGGGATCCCTTGAAAATGGGGTTTTCCCTATAGGGCCCACTGTGATGGCTATATCTTCACCAATTCTCATCCGATTCTCAAGCGGAGTACCTTAAACGATTTCTGAATGGAGTCGCCACCATTCTGCATCAAAATCCTGAGACAAAATATTTTTTACATATTTTGTCCATTTTTGTGATGGGATCCTTTGAAAATGGGGTTTTCCCCTATAGGGCCCACTGTGATGGCTATGTCTTCACCAATTCTTATCCGATTCTCAATCGGAGTACTTTAAACGTTTTCTGGATCGATTCGCCACCATTCTGCATCAAAATCCACAGACAAAATATTTTTTTGATTTTTTGTCCATTTTTGTGATGGGATCCCTTGAAAATGCGGTTTTCCCCTATAGGGCCCACTGCGATGGCTATATCTTCACCAATTCTCATCCGATTCTCAAGCGGAGTATCTTAAACGATTTCTGGATTGATTCGCCACCATTCTGCATCAAAATCCTGAGACAAAATATTTTTTACATTTTTTGTCTATTTTTGTGATGGGATCCCTTGAAAATAGGGTTTTCCCCTATAGGGCCAACAGTGATGGCTATATCTTTTCCAATTCTCATCCAATTCTTAAGCGGATAGAGTGCCTTAATCGATTTTTGGATCGATTTTGTTACTAGTTCGCGTAGAATCAGACAGATGGACATGTTTATATTAGCTCAGGAGGGGATCCTTATCAAGAATATATCATATGCACTTTGTAGAGTATAAGATGTCTCCTTTACTGCGTTGCACTCATGTGATCAAAATTATAATACCCTCTGCAAGGGTGTGAATATTTATAATTTTAACATTTTAAATTGACTAATCTCCTATCTTTACCTTTACGATCAGGTTGCCTGGATGCACTTTGAACAGTCCGCCATCCTGACCGTTCACAATCACGTGATTACGCGCAATCCGCGCATCAGTGTCACGCACGACAAGCACGACAGGCACAGGACCTGGTACCTGCACATAAACAACGTACACGAGGAGGACAGGGGTCGCTACATGTGCCAGATCAATACGGTGACGGCCAAAACGCAGTTTGGTTACCTCAACGTAGTGGGTGAGTTGCCAAAGCTGCCTCCTGTTGCGGGGAATCTAATCAGAGTAGCGCTCTTGGGGGATTCGAGGGATTCGCGGGATTCGTTTGTGGCAGGAGCCAACGAAAATCCTGTGCAAATAAGCGGCGAATTAAAAAATAATTTATGTCCCTTTAAGCTGAGTGCAAACATGGCCAGTAAAAACAAAGAACCAGGAACAGGAGAAAGCCAGCACAAGAGCCGTGAGTCCAGAACAGAATCCGGGACTAAGGACGAGGGCCAGGGCTGCGAATGGAGCACAGTTCAGTGAATCCTTTGCCCAGGCGAAATTATTTTCCCTGCCTGGGCAAACAACAAACAAAAAATTATTAAAAATGCATGCGATATTTGTGCTAAAGGGAGTGAATACGCGTGCTTTTAATTTGAAAAAATTTCCAGGAAACAAGCGAAATAATAAACAGACAATAAAAGATAGAGAATCAAACTTGAAAACAAAAAACTGTACAAAAACGTTATTCTTATAATTTAATTTTGAATAAAAAGCTGGCTGAATGGAAAACGCATCCTAGGTAATTGTGTTATCGTAAAAAATAAACACCTGGCTCCTGGCTGTGGATTTAAAAATGATATGAACACGTTTGTAGAGTTCAAAAAAGGAAAGGAAAGGACATGCCCGTAATACATATGGCCAATAAATTGGTCTTCTATTTGAACGAATAATGATGAATGCGAAAATAATTGCCGGCGAACAGTTGGAGGCTCATATTAAAACCAATTTCCTGTCGCTGAGGCGAAAAACTAGAGCGCGGTATTTGGTGTTTGGTGGACAAATATTTGTCATGCATAAATGCGGTGGCAGAGTTCAATTTTAAATGGGTATTGACTTCATCAGTTTAAGCGGATTACCGCAGAGCAACAGTTTAGCAAACACTGTAGATAAGCCATTATTATTTTGTTTTTCTATCTCGATTTCCGACAGTTCCCCCCAATATCGACGACTCGTTGAGCTCCAGCGATGTGATTGTCCGGGAAGGTGCCAACATTTCGCTCAGGTGTCGGGCCAGCGGCAGTCCCAGACCCATTATCAAATGGAAGCGCGATGATAACTCCCGCATAGCCATCAATAAGAATCACATAGGTAAGTGCAGCACTATGGGAGAGGCACTGCATCAATCATTTAACGTCGTCATCTCTCCTCCTTGCAGTGAACGAGTGGGAGGGCGACACCCTGGAGATCACCCGCATCTCCCGGCTGGACATGGGCGCCTATCTGTGCATCGCCTCCAACGGGGTGCCTCCCACGGTTTCCAAGCGCATCAAAGTCAGCGTGGACTGTGAGTACCAAAGATGAAAGTCATGTCCTCATGACCCTTCAAAAAAAAAAATTGATGGAGTGACGAATCCAGTATTCAGCACTGATTCCCCCAGAGCTCGGTTAACTATTCGATAACGTGTCCACAAAAGTTGACAAAAATCTAAATACAAACAGTGTTGTACTTGTTTATATTTTCTATTTTTCCATTCAGAGCTTCAATTTATTTTTTGGTAACGTTTCCACTAGAAATTGTGTTTGTTTGCCAAGTTTTCGGTTAGCAATTTTTCTTTTTTTAAAGACATTGTGATTTTTTGCCACTCATATTTCCATTTGGCAGTTGCGGATTAAAGTCGAACATCCAGAAAATGTTTTTTGCGACCGATTGAGAGGAGTCTACTTTGGACTATAGCTACCATTTTGGCTTTGAGTGATACTTGACCTTAAATAGATGTTTTTCTATCTTATATTCTAGTTTAAATATTTTATAAATTTCTCTTTAAGAAATGTACTATTTTGGAAAACCTTTTTTAAATCCCTTGCAGCAATAGGGGCCCATGGTTACGGCCTTTGAAATTGCAAACTCACTTGTAGCTGCTGCCGTTTGTGGCTTATACGGAAACGAACAGCTGCACCACAAAAAAAATACAAGGAAAAGAATGATGGAATCAAATCACTGCGTTTGCTGCGGTGCACTTTTTTAAGATTTATTACAGGCGACAGACACATCACATGCGCTGTCAAGTGCTGTCATGCTGGAAGCCAGGGAACCCGGAGCGGGATGTGGGCGTGGTCGTGGTCATGGTAGTCACAGAAATTTGCTCGTATGCTGTCACTTAAAAATGCCGCAAGCATAAATCTATTTTTGTTTCGTACACGACATTCGCCGCTGTAACCAAACAAACCTCGAACGCTCCAATGGCTACCCCGCCATTCCCATTCTCCCAGCAGTAAACCAAACTTGGCTGACCAGGTCCAGTTGCCGTTAACAGTTGGCAGTTGGTAGCTGCCAGTTGGCAGTTGCTAACCCCTGACCAGCAAAAAGTGCAATACAAATTGTAGTTGCGCCAGGGAGTCACACAAAAAAAATTGGGAAAACGCAAACAGAAATGTCGAAAATACCTTGATTGCTTCAAATGTCCTCCACAAAAAAGAAATTGGCTGGTGTTTGTACATGGGTTGATCCTTTGGATAGAATGGATTTTTTCAAATGAGTATCTATGAAAGGATTCATTGTGTTTTTGTTCGTTCAAATGAAAATATTCTTTTCAAGTGCTCGGTAATTTTTAGTTAAAGTTTCAGGTTCTGATTCCCTGATTTGTTTACAGGATAATTGCAAGCTCTGTTGTCTTTTCAATTGCTTGAAAATCCCCATAAACGACCAGAGCCATTTTCAATCCATTGATAGCCACTACAATTGGTCGAAGGAGTGTCTGCAATTTCTAAGCTACATATATCCCTTAACCGACAATCAAGTCAATCCCTACATTGCCATTTCGACCCACACTAAGTCCGCAAATATTTCCCCAAGATTGTCCGCCGGCAGTGCAATCAATGGTCCGCAACTGTTCAACAATAGTGCCACTTGAACGGTAATCCTCTTGGCCATTTCCCAACCCCTTGACAAGGCTTCATTAACGGCTAATTTTCGAGTTGTTTACACTACCGAGCAACTCACCTTTTTTTCCAGCAATTTTCTATAGAACGGAAACGGGCGGAAAGAAAAGAATGTCACTCAATGTCCAGGCAGTATCCTTTCTTGCTCCCCCCGACCAGGCTAAATTATTGTTGACTCAACGCGAGTCCTTGTGGCACTTAGCAGCTTTTCTCCTTTGCCGACATTCGCCAATATTGTCGCCACTCAATTGTAATTTAAATCAGTGCCGAAAGGAGTGGAAGAAGCTGTTATCCCGGACAAATGTTTGTCCTGCCGGCCCCCGGTCTGGCAACTTGAGTCCTTGAGTTCGGCTCTCCTTTTTTCACTGTGGGCAATTAAAATGAATGAAAAGAAAGCAAACGACAACGACTTCAAGGTGATTTCCTTTGGACTTTCGCTTAAGCTCTGCTCAAAAGTTGTCTGGGGAAAAATCAACAGAAATTATATCAATATAGAATATCTGCACTGCATACGAAATTAGCAGGAGAAATGCTACGTTTTTCCTTTCCTTTAATTTTTTTTTCTTTTCGTTGGAGTGGCATAGGTTAAGGGTCGTTTGCAGCATATGTTGCCCTTTTGCCGGCGAACTTTTATATTCCATAGCCCGTACCAGTACCCGTAACCGTTCTGTTTCAGTTTCGGTTGCACAAAGGCAACAAATCAGTATGCAGTCAGAAATACATACATATAAGAAACCCCGCTTTCTCTATGGAACCGGAAACAGAAACTGAATTTGTTGCTTCCTGCTTGTTAGGCAACGCACGCCACAAAAATAAACGTATGCGTGTGTTTCGCTCTCTCTCCTGCTCTGTCTCTGTGTGTGTTTGTGTAAGAGTGTCCTTTATACGTAAAGGACATATGCAAGCTGTCACAGTTGTTTTAACAAATTGTTCGGGCTGTCTCTGTGTTTCCTCATATAAGTTTCGAAAAATCAAAGAAAATGCTTATATTTATGCTGGGGTATCTATGTGCCAATCAAAATGTTATCGGTATGGGATTGGAAAGTATGAAGCAAAGAGATAGCAAATTGGATTTTGTGTTCTTTTCAGCCAGACAGCTATTTTGGCTGGCTAATTGGCCCAGTAGTTGACCCAACTCGTTGTCAAGCTGTAATTAAGCTGCTCACTTCATCACACTTAAGCATATTTTTGTGGTAAAGGATTATACCCCAACTTGTCATGGCGTGGGCTCATCAAACATACAAAAGAGCCAGGAAACTGGCGCTAATTTGTGTCCGAGCTGATTAAAAATTCAATTGGGCCAGCCCCTTGGCCCCGTCCCTCAGAGCCATTTTTATAAGCCTTCAGCTTAATTGCCAGCTCGTGGTGGACATAAATCAACAAAAGGTAAAAGAGGCAAACAAATGACAAGGCAAACCGCAAAAAAAATATATACACCAAAGAATCCATTGTGCCCCTTAATGATGATGAGGATTCTCAGATACTCAGATGCCTGGATGCTGACAATACCCATAGAAGAATCATGGCGTACCACTGGAGTGTTCATTAGTCTCACTCTCTGCGACATTTTTCCCATTTAATATCTTAATTAAAAATGTGCGCCAAATGCGCCTGAAGTGTGAGGATTTCTTATGTTGTTTTTTCGCGGTGGCAAAGGTTGGATTTCCAAAGATGTCCTCGCACATAATTACAAAGGTGCAGTCGCTGTGCAGGCTGGCAGTCACCTCAAGACAGCCAGAAACCGAATAATGCTATTCATAAAATTTTCTTGAAAAGAAAATAGTTTTTTTTACCCTACTCTCGAGTTTTTTGAGCTTCTTGAGGCTCAAGAAGTTGTCCTGACTTGCAATTTAAATGAAAATCCGTGCCAGGATGAAGAGGAAAAATTCCTGCTTAAATCAAAACTGAAATACCAATTTGAATAAAATAAAAATATTAAATTCATTGTATGCATGAATCTTTTTTAATGTTTTTAATAATTTGTATTTATATATGTTTAATAAATTCCTTTTTCAGTTCCACCTATGCTGCTCATACCTCATCAATTGGTTGGCGCTCCAGAAGGTTTCAATGTCACCATCGAATGCTTTACAGAGGCACATCCCACATCTCTGAACTATTGGACACGTGGCGAGGGACCAATCATTCACGATTCGCACAAGTACAAGTAAGTTAAAGTCTTGTTTAAATTTTAAAGAACAATCTTTTTCGAAAGCTTTGTTTACTAAATTTAAAAAACTCTTTTATTTAATTCCAGAGTTGAAGCTAGCGTGGGACTGCCAGCTTACAAAACTCACATGAAACTGACCATTATTAATGTGGGCAGCGGCGATGATGGAATTTACAAATGTGTTGCCAAAAATCCCAGAGGCGAGACCGACGGCATAATTCGATTATACGGTAAGTCATAGCTAGAAGCTAAAAAATATTCACATACATTTCTATAGATAACTTTAATTTGTTCTTCAAAAGAGTAAATTATCCCTTTTAAGTTCGTCCAATGCCCAGTTCAATCCCAACTAATTAAGTTCTCCATATCCAGTGGGTCCAATAAAGGACTCGAGGCATTGAAAAACTACTGCATTGGCCTTAACACAAATTGACAAATCTAAGCCATTTAGATGTTGGTCCGTGCCGGGCTGAAAGCCAAATGAAAGGCCAAAATGAAACGGGAGAGAAAAAAATCTCGGCCACATCCGTGGCCTGACTTAATTGCCTGGCTAGAAGGACTCCCTTGCCCCTTTCCTCTCCGAAAAAAATACCCGTTCTTGCCCGGAATGAACCGACATGGAAAGCCCAAAATGGGTTGGGACATGCTCGTTGAGCGTCTATAATCAAGCCAGTGAGAAATCAAGTCACGTCCCTCGACCAAGGTGTGGAATTTTTGGCCAGGCTAGTCTGGCTTTGCACTTGGCTTAGACGTCAGCTAACTTTCCTCGGGATCCTTCAGCCTCATATGAGCCAGCGGCGAAACTTGACTTTAAAGTTGCGTATATGTGTGTGGCATGTCCTGAGTTGCAAGTTAATATCACGTCTTTAGTTTAATTACGTGATGGGTTCTTTGAAGGGAAAAAATGGCTCAGTTATCGATTAGGGCTTTAGTTTAAAAACCATTCTCAAACATATTTTAAAAAATTATCTTAAAATTTGAGTAAATATTTCTTTATATTTTTGAGTCATAGGAAAGTAAATCAGAGCACCCTTGTCTTGCTGGTAAATAAATAATTCAATTATCAATAAATATGAATAAAAATTCATACGCTAACGTGGTATTTTAAAAAATTTAAATAAATGTCGCAAACCGTAGCTGTGATTTTCCGGAATGAACCCATGCAAAATGCATCACTCCGATTATAATTTCAATAAACGGACATGGACACCGGCCCACCTGAAGGGTTTTTAATCATGGAGAGCGCGGTTCGTGTAAAAATACATATGCATATTGACACATTATTATGAAAATACAAAATAATTAGCATTTTGCATAAGCCACTGAGGCGGATGAAGCACCGAAAAGAGACAACTGCAAAAATTATTCAGAACGAATAAAAAAGCTTACACGGGGACTGGATATAATGGGAAATAAGTAAAACTGACACTCACTGCGAAGAACAAATGAAATTAGACGTGCAGAAAATGCCAAATTGAAAAATGTAAATTTTATAAAAACAAGAATATATTTCATTGTTGGCAGGAACAAATGCAAAGTAAATGAAAACAAAACATGGGATAGTCACAAAATATAATACAAGTGTCAACTGTTATTTTTCACAGGTCACAATATTAAATGCTTGTGTTGGAATTAAAGTGAAACTTGTGTGATTAAAGTTGGGCTGGATCCAGATTAAGGATGTTATTATTAAACAATCTGTTTAATTTGTATTTTTTCAGTGTCCTATCCTCCAACTACGGCATCTACTGGAATCTACTCCACGGACTCGCACTGGAGCGAGAACGGAATCAATGGCAACTATGCATACGGCGGATCCGATTCGACCCGATCCATTTATGCACCGGACAAAAGTGAGTAGCAAGTCGAAAATCCTATATTGAGTTCCAAGCACGCTATATCCCGAGCACTTTGTCACTCAACTCCTATTCACACAACTCTTTCGGCTTCTCTCGAACTATATTTCATTTCATGTCCACCATTTCATGGCCCTCCATTCAGATACGCGATACCAATCGAATTTGAACGAAATCGGTTTATCTGAACAAAAATCCTTCTTAGATAAGACCCAGAATCCGCTGGTGGCCAATGGCAATGGCAACGGGGCGGATGCGGAATCCAGCGGTGGCCAGAATCCTTCGGTGGCCATTGCGTGGCTGTTGGTCACCATACCGACACTGTTGTTAACAATCCGAACTGCGGTTGGTTCTAGCCCTAGGTTAAGTCTATGTTAGTTAACGCGATTCTAGCCTAGAGTTACATAATTTAACTATGTATGGGATTAGTTGTAAGGCTTCACGGTAATGTTTGCAAATAAAATATGTCTAATCGAATAGCCCCTAGAGAAACCAGACCCTAAATACAATCCGCCCTTCCCCACATATATATTCAAGAATATATATACTACATAGGCCCTACTGAGCCTGGTACGCATATGTATATCCATCAATCACAATTATCAGATATTCAGGAGCTAAGAAAAAACCAACCAAAGGGTAAATGCAATTTCATTTTGCTTTCAATGCTGTGCTTCAAACTGAGAAAGTTTCATAATTACTATCACATAATTGGTACATGATATGCCACACTCTATATAAATATATACATACACCCACATCTCTATATATTCGTGCGTTAAACCACTAACCATACAGCATATAGACAACCCATTTCATACAACGAAAATGGACGCGAAAATTTCTTGCGACAGGCCCCAGCAGGCCCCAGAGCGGATTTCTTACGCTCTCTTACGCTCATCGTTCGTTCATCTTACGCTCATTCTCGCAATAAATGTTTTCTGTTTCTCAGTCTCTAAACGGAGCGCGATGAAGAAGGTTGGCCTGCGCTTCGGTTGATCTTTGTATGTATGCGTGTCACACATTCACATACATGGGTGTATGTGTGCGTGCGATTTCGTTTCGAAGCCAGCGCACAAAATTTTGATTTTTCTTACTTTTAAGGCTTGCTACCCTAACAAAATTCGGGTATTCGTTATTTGATGAAATGACGAAAGAAATTATATTATTTTTTATTTTATTTTTTTTTATTATTTCAGCATACATTTTTAATTTATTTAGGAATAAGATTAAGTGTTAGTAGTAAAATGTTTTCTGTATATATATTTTTACGAATCATTAAAAATCAATATACTGAGAAAGTGTCAGAGTATATTTCGGTCGGAGTCACTTAAAGCGCCGATTGCTTTTAAGTTTTTGTTGTTCTGCAAGAGGCTTGTGCATGCCTACTCTAACGATGGAATGATTTTTAGGGGAGGGTGAAGACACGAAAACAGCTGATGGACTTGTTTACCTTTTTTGTTTACAATTTTTCAGGCACTTGTTATTATATTTTGGGTTATTGTGAGATTTAATTAAATTATTGTCGTTAATTTAATAATTTCCTTATATATATTTCCTTATATATAATAACTTTAAAAAGTAATTTAATTCTTCACCCGTCTTCACCCTCCCCTAAAAATCATTCCATCGTTAGAGTAGGCATGCACAAGCCTCTTGCAGAACAACAAAAACTTAAAAGCAAACGGCGCTTTAAGTGACTCCGACCGAAATATACTCTGACACTTTCTCAGTATATTGATTTTTAATGATTCGTAAAAATATATATACAGAAAACATTTTACTACTAACACTTAATCTTATTCCTAAATAAATTAAAAATGTATGCTGAAATAATAAAAAAATATAATATACAAAATAATATAATTTCTTTCGTCATTTCATCAAATAACGAATACCCGAATTTTGTTAGGGTAGCAAGCCTTAAAAGTAAGAAAAATCAAAATTTTGTGCGCTGGCTTCGAAACGAAATCGCACGCACACATACACCCATGTATGTGAATGTGTGACACGCATACATACAAAGATCAACCGAAGCGCAGGCCAACCTTCTTCATCGCGCTCCGTTTAGAGACTGAGAAACAGAAAACATTTAATGCGAGAATGAGCGTAAGATGAACGAACGATGAGCGTAAGAGAGCGTAAGAAATCCGCTCTGGGGCCTGCTGGGGCCTGTAGCAAGAAATTTTCGCGTCCATTTTCGTTGTATGAAATGGGTTGTCTATATGCTGTATGGTTAGTGGTTAAACGCTGCCAACACCCACACTTGCATATAGGATTACAAAAACCCCTAAAAGTTATGCTATAGACGCCTTAAGGATTGCAATGTTGAATGCAGATTAAACCAAGTTTAGACTTCTAAGCCCACACACATATCGATCATGGAAATTGTTTAAGTATTACATATATAGCCTTTAAATGCCAGAAGCAAAGAAAGTATATTTTTTGTAGATATAGCAATGTTAAGTTAGGAGATTAACTTTTTATTTATCCTTCTGTGGTCAAATAATAAAGAAAATATAATTTTATTATTAAATGAATCAGATTTAACAACGAAAACCTCTTTTTTAAATTAGTTTTTGGATTCTTATTAATGTTTTTCAATGTTAAACGTAACCTGCTTAAGTAACATGTAACTAAAAGCTTAATATTAATGTAAAGTGTTAAAAAATTAAGCTAAAGTAATGAAAATACCAAATGTGTTGCTTTAATTATAAATGGAAAATAAACAAAAAAAAGCATGTTAAATAAGGAAGAATATATTTGAATGCAGAGCTATGGACACAATTAAAAAGACACTGAAAATATATATACATATACATACCACTATATACAATTATAGACGAACTACACTTATGTAACATGTATTTAAGCATATAAAATGAGTTGTAACTGAGGCATTAAATTAAATAAAAATCTTGAAAAATACAAAATACAGCATACAATTGGTTGAGGGGGCTATCGCAAGGGGCATCACAAATGCAATTGAAATACAAATTAAATGCATCAGCAAGGAACAAAAATTATGTGTTAAATGCTTAATTAGCACCAAATTAAACAACGCCCCGGACAAACAATGCCAAACATTAATATTACAAATATAAATAAAAGAAGAAAAACTGCGAAACACATTAATAAACAATTAACCTGGCTGCAGTTATTAATAATTTTTTTGCATTTGTTTTGTACTTGTTTTTCCCCCCAGCTCTGATCTAGCAAGTGGCTGGAATTGGTAAGAACAACGACCAATTCACTCTGACCGCATTTTATTCGTTATGCAATTTTATTTTATCCATTTTTCATACGCATTGCAGCAACAGGAACCATAACAACGGTGGTACAGAAACTCGGGCAAAAAAAAAAAAAGAGTAAAATTGCGTAAAATTGCCATATTCAATTTAATTATTATGTGGACGTGTGATGTCTGGGGGTTTAACGGCTGGGATTGCGGCATGGCAGCGGCGGCGTGTCACTTGAATTTCAATGACAAAAGCACCAAACTTTAGCATGAATATTTCATTACAATTTTTAATCATTTGAAAGTGCAACCGGACTGCCATGGTTAATGAGCCATCCCAGCGGATGTGGGGGATCGTGATAAGTTCACGGATAATTGCACTGCACCATATCGATTTCACAATCTGATAATTTCTTTTGTAAATAACACATTTGACACTTTATTTCGATACCTTTTTCCCACAAAAAGTACTACAGTTTGTATACTACGAGTCCCCTAATCCATTCAGTTGCAATTGCAAGGTGATCCCAGAAAAGAAAGTCAAACAAAATGCGGAAATTGAATTGAAGGCACCAAAATAGATGATGAGGAAAAAAAGGAAATGACATTGGAGAGCGGAACAAAAACGGAATCAACTCGAAATCGCGACATAAGATGTCAATTTCATTACGCAAAAGGACACTGCAAACGAGACTCATCTGCATAAAAGGGAAATTATTTTTTTCTACTTTTTTCCGTCCACTCCTGTTTGCGTTTTTTCCTGATTCTGTTTTCTGGAAATTGCAATCTGCTTGGACAAAGTTTTCGCCCAGAATGATGGCAAAAACGAAGTATAAATAAATTCAAGGAAAAACTGCAGAAATGAAGTATTCAAAACAATTTCCGCGATGCACTGCAAGTGGTTAGGGAAAATGTCACAAAATTTATGTAAAGTTGAGGACTTCAGCCAACAAAATAAAGGGCAGGACGAACTAAATTAACCTCAGAATAAATGGCCAAGAAAATCCAATTCAAATCTGTTCCAAATATTTGTGAAATTTTTAAAGAATTGGCAACAGAACTCGTTCCATTATTAATCCATTGCATTCGCTGCGGGCTCTTTTATTCATCGCCCATTGTTGTAAACTTTGGCCAACTTCTAGAAATTTGGCCCAAAATGGATGCAGCTGCGGCTCCATACTTTTTTAGGCGGTTTTGTAAAAAAAGAAAAATAGTTAAAGTTGGGAAAAGAATGCATTTTGAATGCCGAACGAGCCTAAGAACAGAGATTTCCTTTTTTCGCAGATAGTTCCGTATGGAATAAGGGAAACATGTGAATACTGAAAAAAATTTACTACTTATTTTTGTTTTTTTCTAACCGATACAGATTAATTGTTATTTATCCAAGGACAAGGTACAAAAAATAATGCCATTAGAAAAGCTTCTGAAAAGCAATAACAAAAATATCATATAGGCAGCAATATAATGTTCAAGGAGAGCAAAGGAATCAGAATTTTGAGCCAAGGCATCCAAGTGAACAATGGCGAAGCATTGTCCAAATGACATCAATAAAATATTTAAACCCAACACAACCAGCACTCGAATAGGGCTAACAAGAGAAAGCGAATCGCACCGCAATTGTCCTTGTGCCACGCCCCCTCTCGCACAAGGATAAAAAGCAGAACTCCACTTGAGTAGCGCCGCGACAAACGAGCTTAACAGGATAAACAGGAATAAGGATGTGCATGAAGACTCACTTGAATCTGGAAATGGGAACAGGAGATGGAACTACGTCCTCTGTCGGAGCTTCTCGTCTCGGTTTCATCTTGACTTTGAAGTGGGAAGTTGGAATTTGAATTCAATTGCAATAGAATCCTTGCTTCAGCCCTTTAACTCCATCTTTTTTTTATTACGATTTTCCGGTTCGGTTTTCCGTGAATCATTGGTCGGGCCAGAAGGCGCCGGCAATCGTCTTAGACTTGTTAGCAACGTCTTTCAGCTGTTTACGGATCTTAGACGGTTGAATGGAGGAGCTGGGGGGCAGCTTGGCTTAGGTTTGTTTTGCCATCGCCTTGATCCGCTCAAGAAATCGCGAAGGGCAATCAGGGGAAGGAGTGGCACAGCAGCTGGAAGGACTCCTAGATGGGTTGCCAATGATAGGACAGCAATTGCGATGGCTGGGAAAATGACCATTGGACGGGGGCTGTGGGGCCACTCAAAGAACTCGGCTGTCTTGGTTTCCATTTCACGTTTTTTGATTTCTCATAATTTGAGCATGGGTCGTCGATTCCATCTCCCTAATCATTCCCTTTTGAAAGTCCCGAATCGCTTGCTCAATTTTTGTGGGCTAAATTTACATATTTTAATCAGAAATTGTCGATTTCCCAGCGGCAATCAATTTGCTGGCTACGGTTCTGTTTCCCTTTCTGCCCCAGACCCAGTGGAGATTTAATCTTTGATTTCACTGGATCTCATTTGCAATTTAGTGCTTGAATTTGGAAGCTTTAGGCTGGCTTTAAACTGGAACTAATCCCCAAGTCTACTGAGTGGCCGCCAAGGTGTCCACCGCGAAATGATAAATGACTTGGGTGGAAATTCGTTTTAAAGTGGATTTCTATTAATAGTCCTTTGGTGCCCTTCCCCTGCTGAATACGGAGAGTCAATAAAGTATCAAATTACCTTTTAATATGCCACATGGCTTAATGAGCTAGCCACCCAACTGCCCAGTCCCCTCGCCAATGCCGTAAAATCGTCAGGTTAAGTGTTTTACAGCATTTTCCTGTGTACTTATGTTAATTTTTTTAGTGGGCCCGGAATCTGTTTGTGGCCTGTTAATGTGCTCAGGAAATTTCAGAATTTTAATGCAAATTTAATACAATTAGGCCAGGGCACGGAAGCGTCGAATTTAAAGCGGAAAACGAGGGGGCGGCTTGGGGCCGAGGTTGGAAAACCAATAATCTGCCTCGGAAAACTTTCTTTGTGGATGCCTACAGATATGTATAATAAAGCGAGATAGCGCCAGAGATAGAGCGAGATAAGGAGAGGAGGAAAACCCGAAAATGCAATTGGGACATAAATTTCCATTTTCGGTTTTATGCCCTCGAGTATTCGCAGTAATTTAACGCTAAGTTTTCTGCTCCGGCCGCTGCTTCCTTTTTTTTTTGTTGGTGTTGTTGTTGTGGTGAGGTCCTGGTTCTGGTCCCAGCCTGGCCACAATAAAATAGTAAACATGAATAAGAAAATAAGTCGCGGAAAAAATGAGGAGAGGAAATTTCTGCCAAGTGTCTTCGCTGTCCGTCGTCTGGGTCTGACCGCCACAGTTGACCGCCGTGGCATTTTGGTTCTGCGGAAAAGTTTTCCCCTTCAAAGTCCTGCCGGGGGGATCCTCAATTTACGCTTCTGTGAGTGGTTTTTGTTTTCCTATTTATCTTGGCCTGGTTAAGAGCCTTCTGCTCATCCCTTTCTCTGCTCCCTTTTTTTGGCGGCTATTTAATGTCATCATAAATACAAATTCAAGTTACTGAAAGCTTCTGCTCTGGCTTCTAGTTCTGTTCTTCAACTTGAACTTCACGCCTTTGCCTCTCTATTTATTTTTGTGTTTGTTTTTTTATCCTGTGGCCTTACTAAGTTACTTTTGGGGGCTTTAAGCCTTTGTCCTGCTGCAATTCTATTAAGCGGGCCAGCCGCAGCTTTCCAGACCCGCTGTATTGCCTATAAATTTCAGCTGTTATCAAGCAAGCCCGTCCACTTATTCATACATGTACTACGGCTTGCAGCTGCTCGGCGGGAGACTGGAGTTCCCGTCCGGCTCCAGAATACATTATTTAGCATTTTTGCCCAGCAGAACATAAAACTATCAGGCAGTAGAATGGCTGCAGCGAATATTAAAGGCTGGATAGACTAAAGAATGCTCTGAATCAACTGAAAATCAAGTTAAAATTGTTTTTTAATTAATAAGAAATTTATTTCTCAAACTTTCTAATGAATGTCCTTTAAATTGTTACCTTGTCTTTTATAACACATATTTCATATTTCAATTGTCCTTGACAGGGCATACGAAGACCGCAATACTCTGCACAGGAATCCCCTGTGTAGTCAACGGAAAACGGATGCACTTGGGCCTGGGCCCGGGCCATGTCCTTGCACTTGAGCAGGACTAACAAATGCAATCAGCGAAAAAAGTCGGCAACAACAAAGGCAAGCAACCTCCATTTCCGAAGGATGGTGTCTCCCTCTTCGGAAGGAGAGCCTAAAACTAAAGCGCTACAAGTGCCGACTATGCTTGCATTTTGTTTTACCGCCGAGTGCAAATTATTTATGCCACATGGGGGACCATAGCACCTCAAGCCCCACAAACACACTCACACACAGTGGGAGAGAGTCAGTCTCAAAGGGAAACACACCTGGCAGTGCAATCAAAGCGAATGGTGAGAGGCAAATAACAAAAGCCACAATGCCACATTGCCACTTTCCAGTTGCCAGTTGCTAGCTGCTTTCTGCTTGCTGCTAGTTGCCACTTTCTACTTTCACTTGAGTGCAGCCCTGTTTCTGTCCCTGCTTATATTTGCTTTCCCGCTTCGTCTGTCGCTGGCCGGAAGTTGAAGTCTTTTGTTTTCATTTCCGTTATTTAATGCGAGTGCCAGCCATAGAGGCTGTTGTTAGTGTTGTTCTTGGTGTTTTAGATGCCAGCTGCCTTGCTGGCAGGACTGCCTTGACTAACATAATATATGGGAAGCCACCAGACCCACGGGACGGGGGCACACCCGCCGGCTGGCGCCCCATGATGAAAGTTGGCCCCTTTCAGCAACTTTTAACGCTGCTAACTTGTTGGCACCTAGTACTTTCCCCGACTGGCAGCCCCCGGACCGCCACTTGGCAGCACTTTTCGGGAAAAGAATTTGCATTTTAGTCCCCGCCTGTGTTTGTTTGTTGGCTTTTTGACTGCATTTTGAAAAATGTTTGCATTTTTGCTCGTACCTGAACAAAGTTTTCTATAGTGTGCGCCCTCTTATTCTCGCTTTTTTCGCGCTAAACAAAGTTAACCAGATTTTCATGTGCAGATAATGATTTTCGCTTTATTTGCATGCAATATTTTTCCTTTTTTTTGGCTAGAATTCTTCCTTTTATGCGGTTTACTTTTTTATTTAACGATTTTCTAGTTTTCTTTCGAGTTGGTTTGGTGGCTGTGCGGAATTTATAGCATACTTTTGTGCGCTCAGCAAATGAACTTGGTCCTGGCGAAATCCTTGCCACGCCAAAGCTGAAATCTGGATGAAGTGGAAAAGGGGGAAAAACAAAAATTTATAATCTGCCTTTGAGTACGAACTTTAGTAATCAAAGAGTGAATTGTAAATGCCATTGATTTTCCCCAATATTTGTATTCAAAACGGAAATTTACAAGGGGGATTAATTATATGAATAGTTCTTTGGAGACTAAAGGATGTGTTTCTGTGCTCTGTGATTGATCAGTCAGTCTCCCAGTCACCAAATTAAATCGAATCTATGTAAATATTCATACTTAAAATCTCATAAATATCTTAATAAAAAACTAAGCCCTCAAAAGCATAGTTAAATTGTAATAAAGTCGCTCTAAGCCTTTGGAATCCGTTCGGCTATATCTTCTTCTCAGCCAATTGATTGGCTCAATTCTGTTGAGCTGCTTACTTAACCCATTGATGGCCTTCTGCGTGCTAACAAGTTTTGCTGGCGGCAACTTTTTAGCCCGGCAGCTGCCGCTCAATCTGCTGCCACACACATTCCCCAACTAGCGATGGCCACAAATTGCTTTTTAATAACTCAACTAAGCCAAACCAAAAACAAGCAGAACAACCGCACTGTGGCAGGAGCACTAACATCCTTGAACGGGAAGTTAAATGAAGGCAGCAACAATAACAGTAACAGCATCACCACCAGCATCAGCCCAGTAGCAGCCAAACTAAGCAAATCTGCATTCCCATCCTGAATTCTGTGGATGCTGCAAATCTCTGTTTCTGAATAGTTTCCTACAGCCTGCCCGCCCACACAATCTAACCCCTTGCTCCTGTCGAAACTTTAAAACTTGAGCAATTTGTGAATTTAGTGGCAAAGTTTCGCATCAATTTTGTGTTTGCCACTTTTTCATTATCGTTTGGAGTTGTTCCTGTTGCTGTTGCAGGACGATGATGTAGTTGTTGTTTTTGTCATTTCCAATCCTTGTTTCGATTGTTGGTATATTTGTTGTTTTTCGCCAAATTGCGCCTGCTGAGATTCCTCGCTGGGCAACCGGAAAATGATAAACTGCTTAGACAAATATTGCAATCATTTCTGTACACAATTTTGCATTCCCGATTGTTGTTTGGATGTTGGTGGGCGGTAAACTTTGCTTTTGGCAGCTTGGAGCTGAGCCAGCAGAAAAGGATAATCAGGATTATTGGGCCACCGAGTTGTGGTAAGTATAATTGCTACAGAAATGTACAATCATTGGAAGTTTTCCCCTTTAATGTAAAATTTTAACTAGCTCTGGTAAACTCTATTTAAATATCCCTAAAACATGTCTGTTTGTGTCATAAAAATGCATTTAAATCGTTTTAGCTGCCAAAGAAGAAACTTGAAAAAAACCTAGACAACCTTAAAATGTAAACAACATAAAATAAAACTATTAGACAGAGACAGACAGCGGGCGATGGAAAGAGAAAGCACGAGCACAGCAGACAGCCATGAAAAGTTGCATATGCGGCAACAAAAAATTGTGTGTGTTTTTTTTGCTGTGTTGTGGTAATAAAAACTAATTAAATCTGCACGGGAAAAAAAAAACAGGCAAACAAGGAAAGCAAAGGATCTGAACTGCACCTCTCTTTCTCCATGCTGGCAGCCGTCTCTTTCGCGCCATAGTGGCTGGTAACATGTTTTAACACTTTGCGTCTAGCCGGAAAACAACAGGCCAAGAACGGGGTGGCAACTAAAGGGATCTGGCTGCTGGAGAGCAATTCAAATTCCCATTGAAAATTTAATAACCAAAAATTTTCGGGGCTAGAGTAGATTTCTTCCTTCCTTTGGCGGATTTTCCAGGCTTGTGGCTCCTGGATCCTGCCTCCTGGCTCCTGGTTCGGCAGATGCAGCTGCCAAATTGCAAAAGCGAACGGAGTCTATCAGGCCTGTCTCTGTGCACTCTTAGCTGCTAATTGTTGTTGTTATTCATTTATGTTTTATGCCGCATTTCCCGATGTCGCTGTTATTATTTTTTTGCCATTTTTTACTATTTTTTTGTGTCTTGTTGCTCTTGGCACTTGCTGACAAAACTTTACCCGGCACGGTGGCTTGCTGTTGCAATTATTGTTGTTGGCACTTTCCAGCCGATGCGACGTTGTTTCTACTAAGTAATAAGCAACAACCGCAACAGGAAGCTGCAACCACAGTGGTAGTACACTTGAAATCCTTAAGAGACTACTCCTTTAGAAATAAAACAGAGCATAAAAGGTTACAGTACCATTTATGCCTAGTTCTAATTGAACCATGAGAAATATTTAATAAGGGAAGATTTTGTAATTTATTATTTTAAAGATTTACATAATTTCTTGTTTTATAAAATTATTCATACTTAATATTATTAAAATTTAACCCTTAATTTATTTCTGTGCAGTAACGAAATCAGAGCAGAAGTGTCGACAAACGAAAATGTAATAAAATTGTTGGCAAACTTCCGAGGCGAGATGAGTGCCAAGAGGGGTTGAAAAACAGGAGCAGGCAGGGGACACCAAACACACCCACTCAAGCACACTCATATACACATACACACCTCCGTCGCAAGCAGGTGTAATTGAATGGCCTAGACTTCCGCTTACCCGCTTTCCCGGGGGAGCTCTTCCGCTTTTGGCACGAGACTCCAAATGAGAGGAGCACGACAGCCCAGTCTGTCGGTCTCTGTCTCGGGAGCCCGTCTACCGTCTCCCTCTGGCCTGGGTGGCTGTGCGGAAATTCCTGAGGAAAATTTCATATGCATTGTGCACGGGCATTAAATGTGATAATTGTATTAATTGCTTGACGGTTTCCCACAAAAGCCGGGGAAAACAATGTGGCTGGAATGAAGGGAAGCGATTGTGAGGGAATTAAACTGGTGAAGGAGTACTCGGAAGGATTTCAGAATAAAGGAAATTTAGGGAATGATATTAATGACTCAAATTTTAAAAGTATTTGGTCTACATTTTTAAATGTATTTATTTTATTAGCCATCCCTAATTGGATCCAGGGCCTAACTGAAATGAAAATTAATCGCAAAATTAATAACCCATTTTAATTGGTAAACAGAATTCAATTATCAGTCAACGAGAGCCATCAAATGAAGCACTAACTAGTTTATGACTTACCGTAAGCGGAAAAGTCATGCCCGAGGCAGGACGCAGGACATCAAAGGCTTACAAAGGCCAGTGGGCTCAAAATGCTAATTTGATATTTTATTGACTTGGCCAGGCCAATTTCGCATCTTCAGCTGTGGCCCGCAAGTTACACAAACACTTTAAAATTAAATGTAAATTTAGGAAAACGCAACAGACAAAGGACCTCGTGGAGTCATTTATCATCTGGCGAGGACTTCTCTAAGCCTTGGTCGCGACGACGGCGGACAGTTGACAGCCGGAAAATCCTTGGCGGATAACCGAGGCGTTGAAATGGGATTAGTTACATTTTAAAGTATCCTTGGAGTTGAGCCTAAAGACCCAATTGCAGTTGGTCAAATCAAAGATGAAATATCTCGACTAGGGACTCGCACAATTTTTGATTAAAATATGTAAATTGCAATGATTGGGAATGGTTGGGAGGCAGTCGTAGAGTGCTTCTCAAATTATGAGAAATCAAAAAACGTAAAATGGAAACCAAGACAGCCATTTCCTTTAAGGGCCTTGCTTTTCTTTTCATTGGTCTTTTGTAATCTAGCATCTGAATTGCTTTCCTATCATCGGCCACCCATCTCTGGGCCCTTTCTGTGTCTTCCTTCAGCTCGATTTTTTCCGAATGGCAGAGATGATTCTACCACAACCCTTCACTTTCTTGTTCAACCGCCTAAGACTCGTAAACAGCTGAAAGACCTTGCTAACAAGTCTAAGCCGTTTGCGGCAGGCTTCTGGCCCGACAAATGATTCAAGGGAGAAAAGCTGAATGGCCAAGGGGATGAAAAATATAAAGAAAGTGGAGGATTAGCGATTGCAATTGAATTCAAATTCCGACATCCCACTTCAAAGTCAAGACGAAACCGAGACGAGGAGCTCCAGTTCCCAGATTCAAGTGAGTCTTCATGCACATCCTTATTCTTGTTTATCCTGTTAAGCTCGTTTGCCGCGGCGCTACTCAAGTGGAGTTCGAATTTTTTTTGCTTCATCCTTATGCAGAAGGGGGCGTGGCACAAGGACATTTGTGGTGCGATTCACTTCCCCTTGTTAGCCCAAGTCGGTGGTGGGGTTTAAATATTTTATTGATGTCATTTGGACAATACTCCGGCAGTGTTCACTTGGATGCCTTGGCTCAGATCTCTTATCCTCCTCGGTTCCTTGAATGTTTTATTGTTGGCTTGTTGATATTTTTATCATTTCCCTTTCCTCTGTAGCCGTTTCCTTGTCCCCCATTTATTGGTCTTTAAGTGTTGTCCTTCGATTGTTATCGTCCTTCCAATTGTTGTTCTCGTTGTTGTTCGTTTAAATGCTCAAATCGAATCAAATTTGATATGCCTCATTTGTGGCAATTACGAGGGGGCCGGAAGTTGGCTTATTCAGATTTCAGTTTACTGCCGGTCTGGGCCCCAAGTTTGTGGGGTTAACCGAGTTGACCAACAGAGAAAATATTTATCTTTTCAATTTCATAAAGTTATTCCTCTGGCCACGTTCCCAGTTTGGATTCTTTGTGATTGTTTCGATAAATTGAACAATTTCCCATTTAAGCGAAATGCACTTACAACTTTTTCAGCCCCCCTGCTCCAATGCCCCTCCCCTCACATATTTGGACTCTTTTGTGCTTCTCCATAATAAACTCTCGCCCCTCCCCATGGAAGATAAAGAATACACCAAGTATGTTACCCATAAAAAACTTTTACCCACACCCCGCATATGTTTCCCCAACCTCCTTCATTATGTGGATGCCACGCCCCCCAGCACACACCCACACCCACTTTCTTTGGCGAAAAGCATAACTGTGTTGTTAGGCAGGAATGCATAAAGAATTTTCTATGCTTTTCTTTGGCATTTGGTTTGTTTTTTTCCGGCAAGTGCCCGGAGAGTGTGCAACTATTTCATGGAATTGGCTGTTGAAAATTGAAACAGAAATGGTAATGCCTAAGAATGCAGTTGGATTCCTTTTATACTTACATCTTATGAAAGAATGCCTAAAGTGGTGCAGGAAAATATTTTTACAAGGCTTGCAATTTTTTTGTTTTTTTTTTTTTTTTGTCATCTTTAAAGGATTTTAGCTCTAGGCACTCTAGGCCACTTTCTCCTACGTGCTCTTTTCCCGATAATCGAAAGCTATTATGCCCACATTAGTCTGTCGCCCAGATTTTCGACTCCTCCGGTTGTTGTCTTTTCGGGGGAGATGGTGTCGCCTTTTATGCAAATATTTACATATGCTCCACGACGACATCGGCTGTGGCACACTTCTCTGGTGTCCTTGTCACTCGGGGGTTCCTGGCGACATTTATTTTTCGATTGTTTGCGGAGGCAGCCGGCGGTCTCCTTTGTCCCAACCCTCTTGCCACAGCCCCCCCTTAAATTGCCCTGTCTCGCTTGTCTCGTATTTTATTGTTATTTTTCCTATTAAATTGCGTCGGCTTATCGCACGTTTAAAATGGCAACAACAACATGCCACCCGGCCATCCTGCCATCCGGCCATACGCCAGCCCCGCGGAAGCCGTTCGAATTGTAACTTTTAACTCCATTTATTGTAAATTGTTGTCTGAACAATACGAGTACCCCCCTTTTCCCCCTCTTATAAGCCTAGGGGGCATGTTGCGTGTAGGCGTGGCATCTATCATTACAGATAAGAAAGAAAATAAAATGTTGCGCGTGCTGTACGATTTTCTTAACGGAAGTAGGAAGGAGGGGACATCCACATCGATTTGGGTTTTTCATAAAAGAA
Organism: Drosophila bipectinata; assembly: GCF_030179905.1. Lineage (NCBI taxonomy): Eukaryota > Metazoa > Arthropoda > Insecta > Diptera > Drosophilidae > Drosophila > Drosophila bipectinata. The sequence continues at coordinate 2,884,906 of NC_091736.1, forward strand.
TTATTTCAAAAAAATGCTTTAGTTTTAAAACATAAATCGTTCTTTCAAAAGAGCCCTTTTATCCCTACAAATTAAAAACTAGACACCCACCATTGAATTCTATTTTGAGCCCAAAGTCTGAGGTCATTTTGTTAGAATTTCTAATTCTTAGGTCAAGAGCATAATTATTTCGTGTATTTCTTTCAGCCGATGAAAGGATAAAAAGATTGAGTAGTTGTGTGAAAGGCAAACAACTTGAATAGCTGTCAACTTGTGGCTGACTCTCTAATACCCACTTAGAGGAATGAAACCCACTCAAGTTCACAACTTGTCTATCTTTTCAGCCGCCCTCCCAGCCATTCGGCTGGTCTCTTTTCAAATTGAATCAACACGAATTTCTTTGCCAGAATTATCATCATCATCATCGTCTTGGTTTCTCCTCGGTCCTCTTCTTTTTGTGAATAAATATATATATATGTATGTATACTTTAAGTGACCAAAGGACTTTGGTATTTCGTTCTGGGAGCTCAACTTTTCGAGACTTGTGACAAGTCACTTAATTAGAAAATAATAAAGATTTTAGCAGCAGACTCCACGGCTGCTTTCATTAACACAATTCCGAGCTTTTCTTTCGGACCACAAAGTTTAATTCTAATTTCAGACTCGTCGCTTCCATAATGACCTGGTTACCAGTTACAAGGCAGCCTCATCTCCTCCAACACCACCCCCACAGATATCTTGAAAATTTCAATTTGGAGAGTCCTCGGACGCCGTTGTGGGACTCACGTGGCACCAGGGTTTCCAGTTTCGTTGGGTAGCCTGTTTGTCTGATTTGATTATTAATTGAAATTATGTTTGCCGCGGCAACGCGAACTGAATTTCTGACAGTTTTGTGGCAGCTCTCTGGCAGGGATTTGGAAATCCATTTCCCTTCAGGCCCGGAGCTAATGCCAGAAAATCCATTTCGATTATCGGGATTGCTATTGCATAGGTTAATTTATTTGATTACCCACAGTTGTGTTATTATTCAAGTTTAGTGCTTGTGAGTGTTATTGAAAGTTATCGACTAATTTATTTTAATGGGAATATTTTTAAATATTTCTATTTGATTTTTCTTTTAATTAAATACCTAATTATTGTGATCCATGTTAAAGGGGAATCTCTGGCACGTAAGGAACCATATCCTTTATTGGATAGGCCGTTACCGAAATGCCTGTGGCCCATCTAGCTTTGATATGCAGGAACATGTGTTGGTTTCATCTGAAGGATGTCCGGAGGTGCCGCCATGTCCCGCCTGACATTTATGATGACAGGCGGTCTGGTAGTGAGTGAGTGAGCGAGTGTGTGTATGCCTTATTCGTTCCCCTTCCAAGTGATGTTGACACGTGCTACATCATCATAGATGGCGATTCGTTGCCCTATTCCCAGCTCTTCTCTGGCGCTTTCCTCAGAGGCACGTACAAAACATAAAAGTAACTGCACTGCGCTTTGTTGAAATAGTTGCAAAAGGAAACGAGTTGCAAAGGACCAGAGGGCCGGCACAGGGCACAGCGTCCAACAAAACGACAACCTCGAAAAAAAGTGCCTGAAAAATTAGAAAAAAAAAGATCAGAACAACGCTGGCCAACACATAGAACGTCCAAATTCGACCGGACTTCAAAGTGTTCAAATTGCAGCGTCACGGAAAGTGCGAGAGAGATTTCTGTCGAGTGCAATGTACCCAAAAAAAAGAAGCCGGAATACAAGACTTGGCTAAAAGGAGAAAAAATGAAAATTCGCAAATGCAGACTGACAGCGATAAGGCTGGAAAAAAAATTGGAAGCCTAATGACGGCCATGATGATGAGGAAGTGATGGTTGCGGAGGGTATCCTTTTTGAAAAGAGATCCTAAATGCTTGTGTATGAAACTTAAATTAAAGGTGTATTATTTCCATGATATTAAAAGAGTATTAGCTATCTGTGGAAAATTGTTTACCAATGGGTTGAAAAATATTCAATTTTACAGCAGAAATCTCAGATTAATATTGATCTCGTAATCCATTTCGTTTGCCCCCATCCAGCTCAATCACATCAACTATAGCCACTTTAAGTAAACATTCCTAACACAATGCACACAAACACACTAACATGGCCAAAAGGTTGAATTTCAATGCTGCAAGGTTGCTCCACAATTTCCCAGTTGCAGGGATTCCTCGGATAGAGCACCGATGGCAACTCTCACTTGACTGCCCTGAAAGTGCATTTCATGTTCAAATCAAAGTAAAGGTTGCCACTCAACCCTCTCAGACCGTTCAGCCCACCCACTCGGCTCAGTCACCCACAAAGTTCCGTTGTGCTGGCAATTTTTCAATGATGTGCCACCGTCTATGGATGCTGGGACTTTAAGAATTTATGAAAATGATGGTTGCCATGGCCATCAGATAGGGCCAAAAACACAAGGCAAGGCAAAAACAAACAAAAGTCTCTGGAAGCACCAACAAAGATCCCTTTGGCGAAAAGGGTAGGGTTGGTGGGAGATTTCCAATGCCATTACCACAATGCAGTCATCGCTGTTGTGCTTATAGTCTGTATATATAGTATAGAGTATTGTATATATATCCTTGCAATGATTTCCAGCGATGTTTACTCACGTCTCCTTCGAGCCCGCCAAGCTGCTCAGTGAACCGCGAAACACTAGTCCTGCCTGGCCCTGGCCGGGAATAAATTATTAAATCATACACTATTTTACAGCACTTTAAGTTGTGTGATTTCCAATGATTTCTGGTGATGGAATATAGAGATTGAAGGGGTAATAGACTGTCAGATAGACATTCTTTTATAATTAAGTGAGTCAATATTGGATTTGATTACAAAAGATATTTAATTATAAAAAAAAACTTCTGTGCTTATGATACCTGAAGCTGATTCCATGAAATTGCTTTCCCTCACAGACTATTTTATAAATAACCGGAAAAAATCTCTCTCTCTTGTATTTTTTTAAGTGAATGCTACCGCGACTCACCTTCTCATAGACAACTTAAGCCAGTTATGAATATGAGAGGCTTAAACGGCAAACAGCAAATTTCACAGTCAGCGCTTTAGCGAAATCGTCTTCCGACTGAGAGACACAAAATGCGAGTTCCTTCGCTCAAGCGCCTAATTGAAGTCGGATAAGAAGATTGAAGGAGAATAGAAAGGAAAGGCGAAAAAAAGGTGGCATACCTAGGGGGGTTTTGGGCCATAAATCCTCGGCGTTTCAGACAGCGAGTGGAGAGAAGTCGCCGCAATCGATAAGCGCTTAATTGGCCGCACGAAAGACATCTTGATGCAGTCGAGCAGGCCGTGTAAACCCCGACAATTGGCTTAGCCGTGAAATCTGGTCTGAGGTGGTCAGATGAAGTGGCCAGATGCTCTCACGCCACACCACCCCTCCATGCCCCATCGAAATAAAATTGTGGCGATAATCGGGGTTGGTATGCCCTTACACCTCCTCTCTGAATGCTTCATTAAAATTTACCAGATATTTCATTAAAGTTTTATGCCTGACCAAAGGACCATAATTGCGGAAACTTTTCACCCCCCGAACAACCAAAAAAAATATGTGTTTGGGCCACAAAAGCTGTGTGTTGGCTCACACCCACACATATGCTCCGATTTTATGAAGGCAATGAGCAGAGGGGCGTGGCATCGGATCACATTGTAAATAAAACATTGTTGCGAATGACAAAGGAGCCGCTGTTTGCCATAAAATGAGCAGCGGCCAAGTGTTCCATAAAACAAAAATTCCCAAAAACTGTGAAAAAGGCAAAGGCAAAGTGCCGCGAGTGCCGTCAAGTGCGAAATTTAAATTTGCATAAATTATACAATGGGCAGACCCTGAAAGAGCCAAAAGGAAAAGGCAACAGACAATGAAATTCAACCACAAACACCAAAGACAAAAGCTGGAAATGTACCAACCAAATTTTTTGTGTAAAGTCATGAAATATATATGCGATAATCACGAAGGCGTGAGATTGTTGAAGAGTGGCCATAAAGTGCCTGACAAGGCTATGAAATGGTGGGGACTTCGAGGGGTCATTGCAAATGACCATCCGAAAAAATAATTGGGGGGTGAATACTAAATACAGTTTAAAATTGGCTAAAATGGCGGTTGTTCTGTAATAATGGATTAAAACTAATCAATTAATTATGGGGGCTTTTAGGAATCAACTAAAGCTTTTTATTAAAATTTCAAAGCGATTGCAGTAAACTAGGGTTTTTAATGAGAAGTCTATCGAGTCTAAAATTACAAAAATGCTTAAGTTTTATTAAACTCCCATTATCGAAGCATTACTTTCAGATAACCCATTCAAAAACTTTGACCGAACTTAATAAAAGCAACTTCCCGTCTGACCAAAAACTTATCCAACAATTGTTCGGTATTTTCCCAGGTATTAATCACAATAAGGAGCCCCAAACTGGATAAGAAAAACAGAATCCCTTGGATCGCCATAAATATGCGCAACAACAGCAAACTATTAAACATAAGCACACCCATACATATGCATTCATGGGTGACTTATTTCAGGACATTTATGAGGGGGGCTTTCCCCAAAAACAGGAATCCCAAAAACCGCAGCTTGTCATAATAAAGGAGCGAGCTGGAAGGAAGCACGTTTACATTGGCCAGCCTAGCAAACGGCAGGACATCTACGAAACAAAAGCGGCAGGATAAGGTTTGAGGGTCCGACACAGAGAGGGGCAGTGATGGACAAGGGCCAGTCGAGGTCCTGTCGAGTCCCCTTCTTGGGCTCTTCGTGGTACGTGACTTTGTGATTTTATGAGCGACGAAAATGCCACACGTACTCGGCAAGGATTTTCTTTGCTCCCCGCATCCAATCCTTTGCATTAACACTCAACTAGTGGGGAGTCCTGGCAATGCTTTTTATGGCTATGTTTAGTGAAAAAAAGGATTCAACTTGATTGCGCCCCAGGAATCTGCTCCTGTGTCAGGATATTGGCCTCATGGCCAAACTTAATTGGCCGAAAGACAGAGCGAGACTAAGAGCTAGAGCAGGAGAGGTAATCCCGGCCAATTAGGACCCTCAGACAGGACACTTGAAGAGATCGGCATTAAAGGAATTCGCAGTTGGAATTCTATGCAATATTTTTGCATCCAAAAATCAAAATAATAATTTCATTTCAGAGCGCCAAAGGAGCGCCAACTCCAGGGCAAGTATGCAACCAGGAGCAATTTAATGCAAAGTCGTCTGTAAAGTTTCCATTCCCTAGTCGGCAGGACTCTTTTTTTTAAAGCGTTGCGAATGTTTCAAGTGCAGAGAAACAAAAAGTAAAATATATGGATACACGGGCTGGGCGAAAGGCAAAAGGCATTTTTTTCCCAGCCCGAGAGGAAGAAATTGAAAGACGGCAGTGGCCGTGTAGAAGTCCTGTCTGGTTGTCCTGGCTGGCTGCGGATATCCTGATGATTTTATTGGGCCGCCAGCAAACATTTTTGAGTGTTGCCAGCAGCGGCGGACTGCGGAATGCGCCAAAGTATTTGGTAACTTGCTTTTTTTTCATCTCTGCCACCATTCTGTTCTTTTGGCTCGGTTGCCGTGCCGGAGGCCAGCCAAAGGATGCGGCATAAAGGATTAAGCATGGGTAGCCAGCGGGCTTGTAAATTGTTAAGGACCTTTTTCTTTTCATTCTCTGGATTTTTTTCTATTTTTTTTTTTTTTTGTGTTTTGAGGAAAAAGTGTTTTTAAATTTAATTTTTTTCAGCAGGCACACAAAACCGAAGAAGACACAATAAAATGTTGCAAAATATTGAGCATTTGTAATGGGCGGTGAGCGAAGAAAGGACTTTTTCACAAACATACCCACGTGCGGTGCAAATGCATCCCGAGCATCCTTCTTTCAGTCATTCTCACTACGGTTTAGTTCGCTTTCCGGGCTCCTTATTGCATCCGACAGGCTCCAGGCTACTTATGGCTCCAATGGAAACCAGGCCAACACCCACCCACCCCTTAAACGAGGGTGTACAGAGTGAGGGGGAGACTGTGTAAGAGTTTCTCCTTGGGCTTTACGTATCGCTGCTTATAGACTATGGCATGGCTTCTGGGCAACTTACTTAGCGGTTGAGTGCAAATCTTATACGAGTGTGTTTCTCTACTGGAGAGTGTGTGTGGGTGGGCATGCCAGTGTGTGTGTCCGTAGGAGGGCATGCCAGTGTATGTGCACTTGGGTGTGCATGTGTGAAGTGCCTGTTTTGTAGGTTTAAGTTGCAGCTACCAATGTGGGTATGTTAAACATTTGGTCTAGCTATGGGAGATTTCGTATATGCGATTGAAATGATCCTTTCGGGAAACAGTCCTAATCAGCAAATTGGGAATTTGTATTCAGAGGTGTGGACAAAAGGAAATAATAAGGCCAATCTTAGCCATTGTAGGTTTTGGGATCACATGGCGTATGATTAATAAATTACTCATACGCCATGTGATCCCCAAAACTAGAATCCGATTGGGGCCATATCGACTCAAATAAATATAAAATCAAAACCAAATTTTTTTTTTCTAGATTTGAATGAAAATTTGAGTAGTATCGATCTAAAAATCGATTATCTTTCGTTTAAGGTGCGCCTCGTAGGGACACGTAGGATTTCGTAGCGGACCCATCAGATAAATAGGGAAAAACCCCATTTTCAAGGGATCCTCAGGAAAAATGAACAAAATATCTAAAAAGTATTTTGTCTGTGGATTTTGATGCAGAATGGTGGCGAATCGATCCAGAAATCGTTTGAGGTACTCCGCTTGAGAATCGGGTGAGAATTGGTGAAGATATAGTCATCACAGTGAGCCCTATAGCGAGAAACCCCATTTTCAAGGGATCCCATCACAAAAATGGACAAAAAATCTAAAAAATATTTGGTCTCAGGATTTTGATGCAGAATGATGGCGAATCGATCCAGAAATCGTTTAAGGTACTCCGCTTGAGAATCGGATGAGAATTGGTGAAGATATAGTCATCACTGTGGGCCCTATAGGGGAAAACCCCATTTTCAAGGGATCCCATCACAAAAATGGACAAAAAATCTAAAAAATATTTTGTCAGTGGAATTTGATGCAGAATGGTGGCGAATCGATCCAGAAATCGTTTAAGGTACTCCGCTTGAGAATCGGATGAGAATTTGTGAAGATATAGTCATCACAGTGGGCCCTATAGCGAGAAACCCCATTTTCAAGGGATCCCATCACAAAAATGAACAAAAAATCTAAAAAATATTTCGTCTGTGGATTTTGATGCAGAATGGTGGGGAATCGATCCCGAAATCGTTTAAGGTACTCCGCTTGAGAATCGGATGAGAATTGGTGAAGATATAGCCATCACAGTGAGCCCTATAGCGAGAAACCCCATTTTCAAGGGATCCCATCACAAAAATGGACAAAAAATCTAAAAAATATTTTGTCAGTGGAATTTGATGCAGAATGGTGGCGAATCGATCCAGAAATCGTTTAAGGTACTCCGCTTGAGAATCGGATGAGAATTTGTGAAGATATAGTCATCACAGTGGGCCCTATAGCGAGAAACCCCATTTTCAAGGGATCCCATCACAAAAATGGACAAAAAATCTAAAAAATATTTGGTCTCAGGATTTTGATGCAGAATGATGGCGAATCGATCCAGAAATCGTTTAAGGTACTCCGCTTGAGAATCGGATGAGAATTGGTGAAGATATAGTCATCACTGTGGGCCCTATAGGGGAACACCCCATTTTCAAGCGATCCCATCACAAAAATGGACAAAAAATCTAAATAATATTTTGTCTCAGGATTTTGATGCAGAATGGTGGCGAATCGATCCAGAAATCGTTTAAGGTACTCCGCTTGAGAGTCGGATGAGAATTGGGGAAGATATAGCCATCACAGTGAGCCCTATAGCGAGAAACCCCATTTTCAAGGGATCCCATCACAAAAATGGACAAAAAATCTAAAAAATATTTGGTCTCAGGATTTTGATGCAGAATGATGGCGAATCGATCCAGAAATCGTTTAAGGTACTCCGCTTGAGAATCGGATGAGAATTGGTGAAGATATAGTCATCACTGTGGGCCCTATAGGGGAAAACCCCATTTTCAAGGGATCCCATCACAAAAATGGACAAAAAATCTAAAAAATATTTTGTCAGTGGAATTTGATGCAGAATGGTGGCGAATCGATCCAGAAATCGTTTAAGGTACTCCGCTTGAGAATCGGATGAGAATTTGTGAAGATATAGTCATCACAGTGGGCCCTATAGCGAGAAACCCCATTTTCAAGGGATCCCATCACAAAAATGAACAAAAAATCTAAAAAATATTTCGTCTGTGGATTTTGATGCAGAATGGTGGGGAATCGATCCCGAAATCGTTTAAGGTACTCCGCTTGAGAATCGGATGAGAATTGGTGAAGATATAGTCATAACTGTGGGCCCTATAGGTGAAAACCCCATTTTCAAGGGATCCCATCAGAAAATTTGACAAAAAATCTAAAAAATATTTCGTTTGTAGATTTTGATGCAGATTTAAAGAGAATCGATCCACAAATCGTTTAAGGTATTCCGCTCAAGAATCGGATCGTTATTGGCAAAGATATAGCCATCGCTGTGGGCCATATTGTGCCTCAAATATATATAGGCACATATAAACAATTATATTGCACAAATTATATATTATAATTTGACAAAAAATTTAAAAAATATTTTGTTTCTATATTTGAATACAGATTTAAGGAGAATCGATCTACAAATCGATTAAGATATTCCGCTTGAGAATCGGATGCTTCGTAACAAAGTTGTGGCTTTCGCAGTGGGCGAAAAAATCGATTACAATTTCCCATAATAATCCAGGATCCTCCCATTTTCATTCCTTGCATTCAGTATAATAATTAATTTTCCTGTTTATTTAAGACTTATATAGTAATGCATGTTTATACCTGGACTCGTATGACCCTGGCGACAAATGCTTTATCCTATTTCAATGTCAAGAAGTCATAGACCAGACGACTCGGCACTCGGCTCGTTAATCATTTGCGGCAAGAAATTACGTATACGTCAAGTGTAACCGGTCAGATAAGCGGCCCAAGAGAAGACTTTGGCGGAGGAGAATGGAAAGGACTAAAGGTTAAGGCTTGAGTAGGACAAAAGGGTTTACCGTTTGATAAATGGCCTCCGAAGTTCTTCAACCTTTGTCCCCGTCTCGTTTCATCTTATTCTCCTGCACTTGTGGATGGGTTCAAGGTGAATTTCTGAACCGAACACTGAACTAAAATGGTTTTGGCCATTCTTTGGGCTGAGTCTTTGCCAATAAAATTATGCAAATGAGCACAGCCGAGGGAGACAAACAATTTGTCAGGTATTCCGTTTGAGGGCAGGGGTTGCCAAAAAACTTTGAAGACAAATCAATAGAACCCCCCATTGCAATTAAAATAGTTGAGGGAAAGTTTTCGAAAGCCAAAAACGTGACTGTAAAAGGATTTACTTTCTAATTAGGCACAAGGGAAAATCAATATGAAACTCGATCCGCAATCTATTCCACATCCCCACTAATTCGGCTTCATATCAATCGAATCGACAAATGCAATTTTACAAGCAACTGAAGACAGACAATGAACTTGGCCAAATAAAAAGAAATTTCTTGCACTCCTTTCAAGCCAGTGCACAAATATCGGATAAGACTCTGGCAAAGCAGAGGAAGCAAAGTCTATGGGTGGCTGTTGCACATTTTTATGCAGCCTGTTGTCTGTCTGGGATTCAGTGGCACCCTCCGTGGCCTCCCAGCCACTTTGATCTCTCCCGACTGTCATTTAACTGTCAGTTCCTCGGCTTGTTTGTGTCGGCCCGCTGTCGCTTAAATGTCGCCTTGAGGGGCGCTGGTGGCACGAGGCAAAGGGTGTGGAGCGCGAAATACAAATGGGCACATGTCTGACTCCTTGCGTGATTATCCTTGTACTGCTAGTGGTTTTTTTGTCTTGATTTTTACACTCATAATTCCCATAAAATATCGTTTAAAAGATTCCCCGCCAATCAACACCAATATATTTCCGCCATTAAATTTAAAAGGCCGATTCCCTTTCAGCCTAATTGATTTCATCGCACTCGCTGGCTGCTTAATAGCCAAAATAAATATAAAATAAAAAACTAGCTAGCCAGGAGCCATGAAAAAGTGCATACAGAAGGAGGATGGACTAAAAGCCAAACGGGAAACATATTTTAGCCATGAAATTTATGCCGCCACACACTAAATGAATTTCGCAGACCAAGGACCTTCTGTAAACCAGGACGAGAACAGCGGCAACAGCCACTACAACAATAGCAATAAAAATAGCAACAAAAGCAACCGGAGTGGCAACAACAAAGGACAAATGCAAACAATGCAGATAATTTAGTTGGCGGCGGATAGTTTGCAACAAAAGCTCAACAGGGAAAGGAGATCAGAGGCTGGACTATACTATATATAGTATAACCAAAAAATGGAAAACGGTGGGACGAGAGACACTGTTTTGGGCCAACTAGGTCTGGCAACTTGTTTAAATTGGCGCTAACTTTACGAAAAAAAGGATGGGTTTTTGGGTGATGATGGAGGGCCGGAAAATCCATTGGCACGCCACAAAAATAGTTAACTTTGTGCAGGCAACATTTAAATTATGCAAGCTCCACAGACCAGTGGTCCGCAGTGGTCCACACCCAGCTCCCAGCCACCCATCCAACCATCCCCATCCCTGGCTATTCTGGCCTCTCATTTGTGTATGTTAGCTTGTTTGTTTGCCTGTTTGCTAAACGTCTGTCAGGCAGTACAAATGTTTGCATTTGGCATTCAAAAAGTTCATGCAAAGTGAAATTAAGTTGACTCCACAGTGGCTTTAAGGACCCACAAGTATCTAAGCCGCCAGAGAACAGTATCTGTATCCGTATCTGTGGGCTTTTGCCACAGTACTAGGCCATCCTTGGCAAATGCAGCTCATTTAAACACATGTCACAATACTTTCGCACAGCTGTCACTTTGACAATTTTCTAGATGAGTTTCTTTGCGATTTCGTCGCTTCAGCTCACAGCTTCAGCTTTGGCTTCCGCATACCAAGGCCCGAATCGAGGAAAAATGTGAATCTTTAAGCCATCTCGGGCGTCGTCTGGTGAGCTCTGGTGTTCGTCGAAGGTCTGTCAACGTCATCATCCTACTCGTAATATTGCCCCTTCCACGGACATACGGTGGCTGCCACGTCACACGCCGGTTTCTTTAACTTTCAGACGCATAATGAAAACTTATATCACGAGTATTAGAGAAATGGCGAACACATGTGGTCCCGCCTTTTGTAGGATTCCAGATACGATTGCCTAACTCTGGGAAAAGCTTTAAATTGGTCCTTGAAGTTGCTTGTTGAAGGATTTTTAAATAGAGACCATCCTTTTAATTCTTTGATGACTTTCTTGTTGAAACAAAGTTCTCTTCTATCTCATCCACTTTAAAATTGTTACTAAATCTCCTTTGTTATAGTTATAAACTAAGATTCCATAAAAAGCAGATACCACTCCAGTAGATTATCTGTAAAAATTAGTTTTACCAGCCTGGGGCTTAACACGTGTAAGCCCCCGAAAAAGGATCCGCCAAGGACTCTTCCTGCATTAGCGAAATTAAAACCCATGACCGAGGAGTGCACAATTCATGTGCTTCCTATTTATCCTATTCCTTTAGTTGGGTGGCATAAAATTTCATAACAAGAGCTCGTGCCGGAAATGGGAAGGATGCGCTTTGTGGCCTCCCATCCGCCTCCGTATCCGCATCCGCATCCGCATTTAGTGTATCTCCTTGAAGGGAGAGACTGTGTGCTCGTGGTTTCCTAGGAAGTAAATTTCGTTATCGTTTATTATTATTATTATGCGCGATGTGTGAAATGTCTGAGTCCGGCGTCCTGCCACCCACTTGATTCCTTGCCAGTGTCGGTGTTTGTGTTGTGACGTGGGAAATAAATTTATATTCATAACACACAGGACGAAACCAGGACGAAGAGATGAGGTTGGGCGTCTAGGGCGGCCCGACATGCATACAAAGTGCTTTATGTGTGCCACAAGATGCTGAAAGATGGCTTGTAGATGTGGCCCGCTCTTGTAGCATTCCATCAACAGACTCTGGCAAGTTTTTTGATTAAACTCGAGTGCCTCAGCCAGTGGGTTCCTCTTTTTTGGGTCCGTCTCTCCGAGCCCTGGCCGGGAGCTTATTAAAGCCACGTCAAGTGCGTGTAGGAGGCAGAATGCTTCCATAGCATGTGCAACTAATGGGATTAGCGTTGCATCTAAGGATTGGAGGGCAAGAGGAGGGAGAGTCGGACCTCAGAGAGGAGCTCCTTCAATCTCCACATATTGATTACTAATTTACTTGTCGGAGTAGTAGCACACACACTTAACTTTTGCCCTAAAACTTTATACACAGTAGAAGTGGTATAAGAGGTGCATGATGCATTTTCAAATCTTAAAAATTAAAAAAAAAGCCACCAGGATTTAATCTTTACTTGATGTAGGTGACTTAAAGATGTTAGCTTGTTTGGAGGTATTTTATTTACCATTTCTTGTTAAAGAATTAAGACTGTGTCTAGCCACCCTTAACTCACTTCCAGACACAGGAAGATAACTTGATTTGGGGCAGCCAAACTTGGCATTAACATGACGACAACGACAACGAGAACGACGAAAGTTGAAACATGCGTCTAGAACCCCGTCGCTGGACAACTTTACCGTCATCTAAAATGTACAAAGCTCAGGTAGTAGCAGCCCCTAGCAGCAACCCCTGGTCCAAAATCCCCGCCAGCCAGATGCAGTCCAAGTTACACTCAAAGTCATTCATGCACAAAGTCAAACGGCAGTCGAACATCGCAGCACAACAATCAAAAAAGCGTTTCCGAAGTCAAAGACGCTCCAAGGCAACTGGAACTACCGACAAAAAGCCAGTTTTGGGGAATGGAGATGGGCATGGAAATGAGTTTGGTCATTGGCTAGGGATTGGGAATGGACCAAGTGCAGTGCAATAACTTGCCAAACTGACACTATGTCCTTGGGGTCTACTTTTTTCGGGAAGAGTGCGCGAGTTGTATCGATAACAGTTTGTCTATGTCAAGAAAAAAAGGGGTTCCTAGTGCAGGATACTCATGAATTGCAGTTCATCATACATATGTTGCAAAAGAATCCAAGGGATTACAGTCAACAAAAATATTAAAAATATTATATGGATTTTAAAGGATTTGAAAGGGATATATCATCCTACGTTAATTGTCAAAAGCTAAATAAAGTTTATACCATTATTGCTTAATTTTGATAAACATGAGGTCCCAAATTTTTTCCAACTGCCTTTCACTGAGCAAACAATGAGAAATCATGCACAAATCGAGCAAATTGCATATTTCTTATTTCTTACGCTGGCGACTTTTAATTTTTTATGCGATATGCAGTTGAGACTCGAGACTGCAGTCTGCAGTTTCCTTCCGCCGCCGACATTTCCATTCCGATTCGCAAAATTCATTCCCCCGATGGCCAAAGTGAAAAGATGAGGGAAAACCCAACCGCATTGCATTGCATTGGAGGTGGGTTGTCCTGCCCTGCGCTGCCTTTGCCGCTGCCATTTTTTTGTGAGCTATATTTTTTGTACGCTCGTGTGTGACTTGTAAATTTCCCCAGTCGGACTTTCTTTCTCGCTTCAGTCAGAGGCGCTTGATTGAGCTCACGTTTCTCCGGCTTCTCCTGCCACCACATCCTTCTCCCAGGTCTGTGTCCTTCTGCCGTATCCGACTTCGGTTTGACTGTCAGACGACGGAGTGCACACATCGCTTGACTTTTTATTTAAAATATATGAAATGGAGTGCATACTCGAATAAGCCCTAAAATTAAGACCGAAGGCGAGCAAAACTCGTTTTATTTCCCCCGTGTGTGTGCGAGAAGTTTGCCGCAATTTTTGGACGTGGGCCCCGGAATTCCTTGGGCCCCAAATGAGTTTACAAACTTCGACATCATTGTCTTTAATCAAAGAGCATTAAAATGAACATGCGTCGAGCAGGAACCTAATCCTCGCACGAATAGGGATTCGCATCTCCAAAGTCCTGAGTTACATTTTTGCATGTCACACGGCGTATTGCAAAGCATGAGTATGTAAATTTTTTGTTCCCTCACAACGAATGTGTATCCCTCATAGGGGTGTTCCCACTGCCATTATACTGTATTAAGTATGGAGTTGATTTCACATGTGAACCACACCCACCAGTCCACCGACCCACCGGCCCCCACTGCCGAGGGTGGCTGATGTGAAAAATGTTGCAAAGATGCAAAACAACTGTTGGCAGTTTGTCAAATTTGATTTGTCATACATCAAATGGCTTTAAAATGACAAGGAGATGTCTGGATGGGAAGCTGACAGCGGGTGTGAAAGCTGTGGGCGGGTTCTTTCCCTTTTTCTATCCATTTGAGGAATACCAAGCTGTCCAAGTGAAAGCTGTCCCCCGCTGGAGGATAGGATTCCATTGCTCATGCTTGTGGTGGAAAATGTCCAGAAAACAAAAGTGTTGATGTGGAAACTTCATTTCAAAGGTGTCCAATATTGAATGATATTTTTGTTGAGTTTCTTTCGCGTCTATTGACCCCATCTCTTGATCAAAATAAAGAGAGCTTCACTCCCTAATAGCCACATCATTAGTCACTTGGCCAACTCCAGATGGGCCAGCTTAAGCAACAAATTGACGCCACTTGAGTTAGTTAAGTGCTCTGCTCGGTGCTATAATATTCTAATATGAATTTAATGCCCTTCATCAAAATTGCAGCCACCTCGGGCTAGGATTTCAGGAAGCAAAGGAGCAGGAGGAACAGGAGGACGAGCTGCCAAAGGCAATGAGCTGGCTGACTTATGAACAACGACCTGGGTAACCGGTGCCAAAGGTACTTGAGGCCAACAAGGCAAGTCAAGGAACAGCTGAAGGACATGGAAATGAAACTCATTTGCTCCAGCTCTCACATCGCTTTGTTGTAGGACACAGAAGGCTCCACAGTTGGTTGCGGCCAGGAGCTGGTCTACATTTGCGGAGCGTGACAAGCAAATTGCCAGGATACACACCTAGCCACCTAGACATAGACAATGGTAGTCCCTTGGCCTCCACTCTGGCCTTTCCTTCACTTCCTGCCTCACTTGGCAGCGCTCGCGTGTTAAATTTCGCCTGGCCAAGGGGCTGGGAGGTAACTAAAAGGACTCCACACAAACACACATTTAGACACTAACACACACACTGATGAACTGGACCAAAAGAGCAGAGGACTGGGATTGCAATTGGCCTGTGCGACCATGACTAATTTGTTAGCAATTATGCTGGATTGACGTCCCGGATTGGGCCACATTAGCATAATTGTTGTTATGAGATCGCCCAGGAGTCCACCGCACCACACCGGCCGGGCCAAGGGGGCAGGGTTACCGGGCTAAAGGGTTGTTCCTACACGGAGTGCACTTGACATTCATTAACATGGCACTCTGAGATACATTAGAGAGTGGTTTGGAACTGGGCAATCAAGTGGGCCAGGGTAAGTGATGGGGACTGAAGCAAAAAATAACAAGGAAGGCCATCCGAATCGAGCTAAACCTAGGCATGTCACTATTTGACCTCAATTAGTTCTCATTAAATTAAGCAGATTTATAGCAAAATAGAGCTGTTCCTGCAGAAGAAGATTTAAGTTATACTTACTTTTTATCGAATCAAGGAGTCTGTGAATAATAAACTTCATGACAAAATACTATGTAAAAAAAAAAACAAGATAAGTTTAATACTTAGTTCCACATAATTTCTTTCTTTTTCAATCTGTCCCCTGGATGATTTAGCAAAATGATTGCGGGCGAAATTCAAAAATACCTCTTGCTCATCAAATGCCATCCGTGCCATTTCAGAAGCCGCCAGGAAGGCGAGCCACCTTCCATTTCATTGCCGGCGGCACCGCTGGCTTCCTAGAGTTAGTCGCTTTCCATCCCCTAAACGTGATCAAAAACAGGATGCAGTTGCAGGGAGACAAGCCGTTCCACGGTGAGATTACCTACCATGGATCCCTGGACGCCATTGCCAAGATGTATCGTTATGAGGGGCTGAGCGCCTTTTTTAAGGGAATCGTGCCGCCGATTTGTGTGGAAACACCGAAGAGGGGTTTTAAGTTCCTGGCCTACGAGGCCATCACGCCACACCTTAAGTTTGGAAGCCCAACACCGACACCACTGACATATGCAATGACAGGAGCACTGGTTGGCGGCCTAGAATCTATCCTCACGAATCCTTTCGAGGTGGTCAAGATCATGCAGCAGGCACACCGGGAAAAGCACTTGGACTCCATGACGGTAGTAAAGTACACGATCCGCAAACAAGGCTTTGGCTTCAAAGGTTTATATCGCGGCTTCAATGCCCTCGTGGCCCGCAATGCCATTTTCAACTTTGGCTATTTTGGAATCTACAACAGTGCCACTCACAGTGGCACCATTCCCGAGGATCCCATCGAGAAGTTCTTATTTAAGTGCTTTCTTGGAATGTTTGCCAGTGGCGTTGGCAGCTTTCTGAGCCTGCCCTTAGACTTGGCAAAATCCCGGATCCAGGGTCCGCAGCCGGTCAAGGGAGAGATCAAGTATCGGACAACTGTTCAAACTCTCAGAACTACGATTCGGGAGGAGGGTGTCCGGGCACTGTTCAAAGGTCTTGCTCCATCATTGGCAAGGGCTGTTCCAGGTGGAGCCCTCCTAATAGTGGCCTATGAATACATTTACGACATACTTATTGAATCATTCGCAGAATAGTTTATTATTACGGACTTTTTATACCAATCTATTAAAATTGTGCAAATTGTTATACGTGTTTAAGTAACAGACATAATAAGAATATTATTCTAGCAAAACTTATTAGTTTTATCAGGAAGGATATAATTTAAATGTTTTATCAATTGACATACCCCTCTTTAAGTCAATTCTTCAATTAAATCCATTTTTGGGCAACAATTAGGCAAATATTTTCTATAGAAACTATTTAAAATCAGTTCAGCAGCAACCGAACCCATGATTGCAGAACTCTGTATACAAATTTTGCCAATAAAGTGTCGACTATCGAAAAATTCGGTTGAATGAGAAACCTCAAATAGTTTTGTTGTGTGTTCAGTTTCAGCTTCCGTTTCCGGTGGGCGGTGTGGCTACCGAGACACACGCCCACAGCGCCCCCAACAAACACAGAAACAGAAACATTCCGAAACACCCAGTCCCAGACCCAGACATGACCGCAGACCGCAGCTCTGCATGTTTTACAATTTACACTTAATTGTTTAGCACGACAACGACACCGACAAGCAGGAGGAAGACCAAAAACACCAAAAACAGTAACTGAAACAGCATCAACAAGACCGACAATTATAAGCCAGCCATAACAACAATTACAATTACACGGAGCACTTACAAGGGGAATTATAATTAATTTATGCCGAGTGTTGGCAAGTGTTTGCTCGGACGCTCTCTAAGTGAGCTACTGGCGGTGTCCTTCCACCTTTCCTTTTTCTGGTCTTATTGTACTCGAGTCTTGCACCTAATTGCGTGGTAATTGAAGAGTCCTGCAGGTTGGCAGAGGAATGGCAATTAAGAGCCATTAAGGTGAAACAAAGTGGAAGCTGCGGCGAAGGGAGCAATGTCCTTATCATATCTAAAATCGAAAGGGCAATTAAGCTGCTTTATTCGCACAAATCAATGATGAATGCCTGGCAATTCGGCACTGGCTGCCATCAATCAAATTTTGGGCATAAACAAGTCGGTATACTAGAACTTTTGAAATTCATAGGCCCAGAGAGAGGGGGTTGACAAATAGAGTTTCATGCTTAATTAGTTTTAATGCGTAATAAGCATATTTCAGCTGAATTAGCCAAAAACATCAACCGTAACTGTAACTGCAATTGCAAAAACAAAAACAGCAACATCAACATCAAACTGTTCAATTGTAATGGCAATTTCGGGCCTTAAAGTATGCAATGCACATTTTCAATTATTCATAGTCGAAATTGCAAATGCGTAATGAAATGAAATCAAAAGCAGAATATCCAATGCACCAGTCGTGCCTAATTCCGTCAACCTCACACAGCCACCCACCACCACCCACTAACCCAACACCCAACCATTCCCAATCATTTTCATTCCCAATGGAGTGGAAATGCCCTTGAGCCGTTTGCCATGTTCATGTCGACGTCATTTTCCATGGTATAGTAATTACACTAATCTATATTTCGAGTGTCCGTGTCTGTGTGTCTCTGCCGTCTGCCTCAGTGTTTGTGTCCCCAGTGTCTGTGTGTGTGTGTGGTGTGTGTATGGGGCTATGTAAATGCATTTGAAATTGACCCTGGAGACATTCTCGTTGCCCAGAAAACCCAAAATGCAACCCAAAATGCATTTATTGTTTTGTTCTCTTGTTGTTTTGCTGTTTGTTTGCTATTTGTTTCTAGGTTTGTTTAATTGTTTGTCAGCTCCAAGTGTTTCTCGGTTGTTGCTGGATTTAGTAGATGGATTTGAATTTATTACAGTTAGATGTTAGGGACTAATCTTTATAAAATAGACATAGAACTAGCTCCATTTAGATTTATAAATAGTAAGACTGATATATTCCTTTCTCTAATAAACCCATTTAAAGTAAACCTCCAATAAATACACAATATTCCCTATCACAATCAATGGCTATACCCAAAATTTGCTTTGAAAATTTTTCAAAAAGTAAATTAAATTAACACAAAAGTGCACAATACAATTTAATTGCTTTGGCCAGTGTTTTGGCCAAATATGTGTAGAGCCTCTGCCATCCGCTCCTTCCACCGGCCATGTCTAGTCAATAAAATATGAATTATTTGAAATATTTAAACGTCCCAAATAAATCAAATGCCAAAACTCGACACCATCACAACGAGAGAAAGCACAATTTACAAGTATTTTTTCAGCTCTAGTCTCGTCGTATTGTGCTGCCTGCCAAATATTTTTTCCAACTGCGGATAATATATATACGGAAAATCTACATTTTTTTTTATGAGGAAACAGCAAAAATTTGTGTTGCTTTTGTGGTTGTCTAAATAAATTTTTTATTGACCATGGTTAACGCTTCAGTGGCCAATAACCAGAGTCAGGGGCAGTACGGATAGGGGGCTTGTGGGGGCATCGGAGAGTGTGAAAAAGCAAAAACCACTGGAGAATGCGAAACGAGGGTGGGTTGGGGGGATGGTGTTCAAAGTTCTGGCTTCCCACATAAACGCCTCAAAGCATGCCACAAGTTATTTTCACAGCACAGCACACACAAAGAAGCCAGTCAGTTGGATGGGTATGAGGATGTGTGTATGTGGGTGTAGGTGGATGTTCATGTGTCTGTGGATGTCTGCCAACGAATAAATGTATGAATGAACGAATGAAATGCTCAAATTACACATGTTATACAATTGTTGGTAGAAAATATGATTATGCTTGAGGGAAAAAGGCCCACAGAACCCAGGACACGCCCTTCCAAATTTCAAATGTTTAAATGTGTGCTCGTTTCAGTTTTGAGAGGTATATCGTTGGTTATTCAAGTTTACAGAGAATTTGAAATACTCTATCCCTTACAATTACAAGCACTTCACGCCAAGGAGTCCTAATTTTTACCAAGAAAATTGTCATTTGTAGCTAATACTTCTCTTTTTTTGTTAGAATTTAATTTCTAGAGCATCACCAATTCGTCTTTAAGCTTTTCCAATGGCATTCCATAAATTCATAACACGTTTTTGGACCACCTTCGCTCGCCTAGCTATCGAATGTTCCGAAGGATTTTATCCTTCTTGACTGGCTTTTATTCTCGTATTTTACGTGTCTCATGTGGCGCTCATTTTCAACTTTAAAGCAGTCACTGGCTGAGGGCGGAGCTCTGAGGGCGGTTGAAAATGAAATGAAATTAATATGAAGTTTGACTTAACGCCTCATAAATCATTGTCCAATTTTCAGACGACAACGACGACCAGGACAGCAGGACACCAGGACACTGAACTGTGGAAGGAGGTCCTGCGTTGGCTTTTCTGTCCTGCTGACGTTGTAACACAAACACACTTAAAATGATTGAAATATATGTAGAGTCGGATATATGCGTAACATGGTACGACATTGCCTCATATATAGTACACATTCCGACTATATATTGGCTGGCTAGCATCCTAGACGAGCCAAGACTGAAGACTTCCTCATTACACGCTTGTCACGTGCACATTTAACGTTCCGTTGCACACACACACTCTCGCACACCGCCATAATTACACGCACACCCAGGCAGAGACACCAACACCGAAACCAAGCCATGACAGTCATTCATATTAATATGGTTGGTCAAAAAAAAAACAAACAAAAGCACAGGAAAATGACTCTTTAGACGCTAGGAAGTCAGGCTTGCATACAAATTTTCTGCACTTTTTTCAGATTCAAAAAAAAATAAAACTTTTTTAAGGACAATCCTTAAATTAAAGTAACATTTTGTCACAGAGTCCTTAAATTTAATCTGGTATATAAAACTCCTAGTCTATGCGTTCTCTCTATTTCTGTCTATTTCCTAACTCTACCAGCAAAGCATGGCAAAGTATTTTTTAATTTGATCAAAAAATTAAAATTAAATATTAGAAAACCTATGCAGAGTGCTGTTTTAATGGAAATATAAAGATTAAATGGAAATATCATAAATTAAATACTTTATGAGTAATTTTAAACACGTATTTGCCTTTTTCTGGCCAATCAAGTTAATCTTCAGCTCCAACTTTTAATTCCATTTCGAAATTTCTGCACAATTTGAAATTGCAGCCGGGCAGCTAGTTCGTGTGTAATTTAATGGCAACTAAACAGACCCAGATCCAGGGCGAGGTCATTAAGCTTGGACTTGAAACACTGACCACATGAGCCGCAACCACAGGACGCCGTCGCCCCACTCAGTAACTGCCACACATCCGCATCCACATTTGGAGATAATTAAACATGCTGCGCACGTGCAACGGCTGCTTTCAACATTTTATGCTCAAGCAAAAATGAAATAAAATGCATGGAGCCCTAGGGGGGATTTGGGATGAGGACGGCGGAGGAGGAGGACATGGAGGCTGAGGTCCTGCCGGCCCATGTCTGGCTCTGTATTCCACAAATTGAACCGCAAGTAGACGTAGCAACTGCTGACCAACAACAACTATTTTATATATATTAATTAAATGGAATTTTACGCGCTAATGAAATAAAATGTGAAAGTCTGTGTCAAGGGAGGTTTAATAAGGATGTGTCTGGCTGGGTGGCTGAGTGTAAGTGTATTTTTGGGGCGGAGCATATGCGATGAAAAAGCAAACCACAATTCAATTTGGCAGGGAAAAAATAAGCTCATGGACTACGTAATTTTAATGATAGTCTGGCTAAAAAGGAGCGTAGTCCTGCGTAGTGGTGGCAGTTCCAAAAGCAGTCACCATGGAACTGAACGTTTATTTTGTTTTAGCCAAGTTCTGTCTGAGCTTCGAGCATGTTTCGTGCCATACAAGTTGGCTCAAACATTCGGTTGCCTCTGTTAAGGACCAAAAGTCAAAAGTAGGCGGTAACTGCCTAATGTAACTGTAACAATAATCATATGTGGCCATTGGTAATTGGATATGTGGGCGAAAATAATTGATGCCAACACCCAGAAATGTTCAACTCTCACGACAGATTCCCCCAGGGCTTTATAATTAAGAAAATCCACATTTATATTTTCCATTAAACTCTCCATTGAGAGTCCTTGAAAGCATCACCAGAGTCACTCAGCCATTTCCGTCGAATCCTTTCCCATCTGCTGTCCATTGGCTGACCCATATCGTGGCAGTTCTGTCAACGTTTTCGGACAAATATTTTGACAGCTGTCACCGAAAGCGAAAGTGACAGGCCAGTGACCCACGCTTCCGGTTGGCCATTGACTTTTCCCAGCACAACTGTACGCTGGCCAAATTGCTTTATCCTCCGACGCATCCTTATAATTGAAAATTAATAGTCGCTAGTTGCTTGTTTATGCATTCCCTGGCCCTTTTTTGCTCCCCATGCCTGTGGTGCATTGCATTGGTTTCCATTTTGTATTTTTCGGTTGCCAGAGAAGCTGTGTATGGATGGGGTATGGTGTGGGTGGCAGCTCTGGCAACCATTCCCGGAGAGTGGACACGCGTTCAGGCAAACAATACCAATTACCAAGCGCGTAACGGCGCGTCACAGGATATGTGCCAGGTTGGAGGATATGAGAGGACGCACTTGTGTGCGGGCGCTTCCTGCCAGCCCTCACATATTCATATAGATATATATGCACATGGGTGTGTGTCAACCACGGTCAATGCAGATGTCTGCATGTGTTTGTTTTTTGCTGTTTGTTCGTTTAACTGACATTCGTCCAGTGTTATTTTTGTCCCTCACCGACCGCCGGACCTACATCACATATCCTTTTTTTTGGTTTTTTATGTTTGCAGTCAGTGCCTGGCCGAGAACCCATTGTACAATTTTAATTGGCGTTTCAGTTATTGAAATGTTGCACCCAGATCGATTTCTATATACACTTTATGAATGGGTATAATGACAAGGGTAAAAAAAAAATAATTTAAATACCTTTAAAATATATATTAAAATCTTATTTTAAAGCACAACTAAATATACTTAGATAAATATCCGTACAATACTTTGAAAAATCATCTCATATTTTTTAAATAAAAGTGCATTTAATCCTCCGTTTTTCAGTCAAATTTTTGTTCTTCTTTTCCAGGATATTAACAGTCAATAATGTCAGGTTTTTGTCGAACATATGCGGCAGCGATTTTTCATTGTCGCCTCCAATAAAATGTTTTTCCCCTCTCTCTCAACCTTAATATTTTAATTTTTTCCTGCATTTCACTTTTAATGTGCTTAAATGCAGAAGCATAAAAACAATAACCTTATGAAGTGATACTTTTGACGAAGTGAATAATAATTTTCAGCTCGAACGATTAAGCTGCAAGACATTAAACTGATTTTGCTACAATATACTTGAAATTCAGACTGCCTCTTTTGAATTGAATAAAATTGTGCTGCCGCTCGCTGTGTTTATCGTTTAAGGTTTTAGTGTTAATAATAATATAAGCAGGCTGAAGAGACTGTAGCCTTGTTGTGTTTTGTTCAGCGATTGTTTGACAATAACAAACACGTCACACTCTAATACCCTGTCCCTGCAAAATCTCTCGCACTTTCTCCCAGCATCTGACAGCTCACGTTGGCGCCTTGGCAAGGATTAAGTCATGCTGCTGTCATGCATAAATTCTGCAAGTTGTGCACCAGGGAATGGAAAGTAGAAATGAAGTGGGGGTTGGGGTGTGTCAGCAGAGAATATATCCTGATTTAATGCACTAAAGGTCTGGCATTGAGTTTCCACCGAGATATTCTACATTGCCCTTAAATTGTTCTTATTTAATCCCAAAACCACTGCACACTTTCCCTAACACCATCATTTTCTAATAAAGTTCCTTTGGTTGACTACAAATTAGCAGCAAATAGGCTAAATATCCTTTTAATGACTTACAAACAAACCATAAGAAAATGGCCAAACTGAAGGCATTTCACTAATCTCTCAACAAAACCACAAGCTTGCGAAGCACCACCCTTTCTTGGCATTTTGTCACAATATGATAAACGTTTTAGGCAAATATTAAAATAATAATATTCAAGTAGTTGCACAGATTTGGTTGCCCAGGAATTTCAGGCAGGATTAAATACATTTTCACTGTTCTAAGAAATTTTCACTTTTCATTTTATGTGTGACACTCATAAATTATGGACACCTTTCTGAGAATATGAATTTGTAAGGACAATTTACATAGTAGCCTAAATACAATAAGTATTTCCTTTCATTTATTCTTGATTTATTGGTTTATATTAAAATGAAAATTTAGGACAAATCGACTTTCTTTTAAAAATATTCTCAAATAAATATGAAAGCTGAAAAATACTTGAACACTTGAAACAATTTATTCAATCTAAAACTATGGACCTATTTATGCAAATTAAATTCAATAATATAGCTTTCCGACTTCAAACTTTGTATTGAAAAGGTAATGGAATTTGAATAATCCATACACAAGTTTTTTTATTCAATAAACACCCTTTTTTATGCAAAATATACAATATTGCTATAGTCTCTTAAATCAGGTCGTTAAATTTTCTATTATCATTATACAAATTGCCTTTTCTTTGATTTACATTCTAAAAATTCACAAAGCATCAAGCCCACACCGCAGAAATTGTGAAAAAATGTTCAAATTTAATACATATTTAATTTGCCACATTTGTTCGTCCAAAGCCACCAAATAACTGTCAGGCTGCTTTTCGTGCCAAATTACAATAATAATGAAAACTGCAAAGAAAAATGAACGAAAAAATGGAAACTAACAATGTGAAATTGAATAAAAATGACCAAAGAATAATAATAATAAAAAAAAAAACTGTATTAACCACGAATTACAAATCAATTTAAATGCGCCAAACTTTTTTAGAATGAAGCCAAACAATGAAACTTCTCGTTATTCTATTTCCTCGAAAGAAGCGAAAACTTTTAATTCAATTCCTGTCTCAGGCATGTCAATGAGCTTGGGATTCGAGGATGGAGGAAACTTAATGGGCCTCTTTTGGCCTCTTGAATGCAACATTTTTGGGTCGTTGTGGATGGAAATTTGTTTAGTAAATTAAAAGTACTTAAAGTGCAAGTCAAGATCCCAGTTTCAGGCTCTGTCTTAGTCCCAGACCCGGTCTCAACTAAACCAATCCCCTCGATTGCGTTGTCTTTGGTCCCCCAACCCATCTCTGGCATTATGTATTCTTTTTTAAAACATGCAAAATCACGTCTATGCATCTTAATAACTTTTCGTGCTTGTGCAAACAATGCGAACGTGAAAGTTGAATAGGTTTGGCTTAGTTATCAGAGGGTTCCTGTCTACGTTTTGGGTGGCAGGGGGAAAATCTGAGGTCGGGACCAAGGTGGGGTTTGGTCTATGGTCTTTCAATGCATAAATCAAATGTACATATTGTAGTTGAAGTTAAACTTAATTTAGTTTTTGGGAGTTTCCAACTAGTTTTCGGTCCGGGTGGGGGATTGGAAGACATGGAAACTATACAAATGGGGATGGTTTTAAAGATTAAATGGGAGTTGCTTTGATTTTTGCAGTTTGGTTTTCTTCTAGATGGGTTTCTTCTTATTCTCGTTAGATACAAATTCTGATATAATAAAATGTAGTTTAAAGTTAAAATAAATATTGATACCAATTTATTGTACTCTTCTTCATAATATCTTATAATTTTTTCTAAATATTTTTCCCATCAAAGTCTCCACTAAAATGGCGAGACTCTTCACCGTTTGGATGTCAAATTCATAATAGTAACTTTTGTTTAGCAAACACATCCATTCCCATTTCACATTCCACTCACTCTCATACACGAAACAATTGAATCGAAAAGAAACCAATCAGTCAAAAAGGGGGATTCCCCATGCAACCCACCGGATGCTGCAAAAAAGCCCACAAAAAAACAAAGTTACAACAATACAAAAATTAATTGATGGCGAGCTCACACACACACACACTGGCACAGATGACGCACCAACACTAATTGGCAGCAACAACAATAACTACAATATGCCAACATGTGGCAAAGGCCACCAAGTTTGATAACGGTATAGCAGGAGACGATGGGCGTTAGGGAGTGTTGCACGGGCTATGGTTATGAAACATCCAAAACGAGCCTGTAGAAGGGTTTGGCTGAGAGTGAACATGGCCAAATCGATGCAGACATAGACGGGCAACAATCAATCAATTAAATGCCTCACTGCAGCTACCAAAAACAGCAAAAACAAAAACTATAACAACAACTTCAACAACCAGAGGACGTCGGATAATGTTCGGCATGCAAAAGTGTTGCAGCCTTTTAGGCAGTCGGGCAACAATATTAAAGATTTATGCTTGTTTCTCGAACTCATTCCGATTCCGACTGATTCAGGTTCTCTTTGCGATATTTTGTCCATTTAAGTGACAGGTTGAAGAGTTTGTAGAGTTCCCCCGATGACTTATGCAGTCGAAACTTTATGGAAACAGAGATGAATCAGAGAGCACTATTATCGGTTGACTTGCAAAGCTGAGACCAGATTAACTGCCCAAAAGCACTACAAAACTTCAATAATCTATGGATTTTGTAAAAGCTTTTATGTTCCATAACCAGTCTAGCCAAGAGTAATAAAGGTAAAGAGTTAAGCTACCAAAATAAACCTGAAACCCATAAAATGTAATCGAAAAACGATTATACCCTTGTGAAATTTTTCCAAAAACGTGAACCTCCGGGAAGCCCAAGCAGCTAATCTAATCGAAAATGTGATAAGAACCGCCTGAATTTAGTTCAATAATTTATTAAAAGAGTTGTATAGGTTTTTGTCCTTAGCTCATCATTATAAATAGTTACATTCTAGGCGTAGATCTTGGCCAAAACGAGGCCCACAATGCTGGCTGCAATAGTAATGCTGCTGCTACTCATTTTTCCGGCCGGGTTCTTGTTGCACTTGTTGCCCGAGCAGATGTTACACCAAGTCTTATTGTAGTGGGCATAAGCGGGTTTCAGGGAAAGACTACAAGGTGCCACTGCGGGGTGTACGCAACCATGAAGCTGATGGATCACTTCGTTGTCTATTAAGAAAATGTAACATTTTTAGGGTAAATCTTGGCAAAATATTTCCCTATAAATAACTCACTCCACGTATACTTGATGGCAAGACAGTCGAACCTCGTGCTGGTCGCATTTCTTACTCCCTGATGGTAGACTCCCAAATTATCGGAGGTCTTATTTGCTTCTGCATTGTTGCAGGTGACTTTCGAGGGACTTTTGCAGTCCTTGGGAGTGACGCAGGTATAGCAGACCAGAGAATTGGCTATAAAAGAGTAAATAAATAAGTTAAACATTTTACAAGATAGTATTTATTGTCCCAGTGACTCACCATACTGTACAAAAACAAAGGCAATCAGCACGCCGGCTATGGCAAGTTTCGCATTCATTTTGAAAGAATTTTAAAAGTTTAAAGTACTGCCACGATCTTAGCCACAAGTGTATTCTTAGTAAACTAATCGGTGTTAAAAATTGTACTGCGTTTTTATACACCACTTCTCGCACCTTACTCAATTTTTGAGGGAGAACTGAGAAGCGATAAGCTTGAGTAAATATATAAAGATTAGTTTATCTCGAGTACTATACGCCGCCCAAGAAGCTAACTGAAAAGTGTTTCAATATGGGGAATTCAAAGGGATTTCCCTTACGGTTTCAATTCAGAAAATTTAGGTGTGCCAATTTTATTATATTTTTTATGGTAGGTTATACTAGGTACCTACACCTTATAAGAAATGGTACTTCCTTTTTTTGTAAGGCGTGAGTATTGGCTGGTACCGCTTGGTAACCATAGAGTTAGCTCTCTCAGATCTCTCTCTGTGTTTTCGTTCCAGGTATTATCTTTAGCTCTGGCTCTTTTAGTCACCGACTAACAAAGTCACAGATGGCTCAATTCTTATCAGCTCCCAACCGATATGCTAAGTACTATATAGCCATAAAACTATATATTGGGTCACTCGAATGGTAGCCATTGAAAAGGGGAAGTTTTTGGGTAAATTGATTTGCAAGCTTTCATGAGATTTCATATTCAATTTGAAGCCAATAATGCCCGAAACTAAATTATATTTGCATTAACACGTCTGGATCTTATAAGATTATTTGTTTAAAAAAAAATTACAAAAGGGTAAAGAGCAGGAAAAAATTACTAAAGCTTAATAACCAGTCACTACTGTTTTCATAGAATTCTTCAAACTCTTGAAGACAATAAATGATTAATGCCTTCAAGTTAAAAATAACCATAAATGAAAAAATGTAGACGTCGAATAAATATCTTAAAGTGCCTTAAAATAAAAAACCAAAACTCTTTTGGCAAAAATTTATTCAATTCAATAAATATTACAAATGTCATGTATTCTTAAATACGGTATTTGACTTTTAATGACTTATGGCCTTGGCCAGGAGCAAGGCAATCACTGATCCGACGATGGTAAAGAGACTTCCACTGAAGGTTCCGGCCGGATTGCAGTAGTCGGTGTTGCAAGTATTGCAACGTCTAGCCCAAGTGCCCTGCTGTGTTGAATTCGACAAAGTCAGGGTGCAGACATTAGTGCCAGGATGGACACAGCCCAAGAACTCAGATGTGTGAGAGTTGTCTGCGTAGAGTTTGGGGAAATGGGTTATTAAATACTTGTTGCTGGGCAGACATCGGTTAAGATCTTACTCGCTTGGTGGTAGTATGTAAGATTGGCGCAGAGGAAGCTCAAGCTGCCATTGACGGTGGGCACATTGCTGTGGTAGGTCCCCAAAAAGTCCTTGTTGGCATTAGCGGTGGCATTAGTGCAGGTCTGTGTGGAAGGACTGCGGCAAGCCGAGGGACTGTTGCAACTGTAGCAGCTTAGGGAACTGGCTGTTAGGGTGACATATTCCATTAGCGATGAATCGATGTCGAATTTTGGTCAATTCTCTTACCGAGCTGCACGCCCAGAAAGGCCACAAGGACAACAGCGAAGGTCACTTTCTTCCACATTTTGATCGAGGTTTTTTTAGTTGTTTTCGCGACTATTGCCAAAGAGAAATTAATGCGATTGCAATCGAGAGCCACATTTTGTAGCCGGCTATTTGCCGATAAATGAAGTATATTTTATGCCCCCTTATAAAGATTAGATTATGATATCTATACGCTTTATCCCCGTTTGAGTCAGGGAACCACTTTGATGGACTGAGTAAACCCCCAGGTATTTATGAGGACTTTTACATTGGTTCTAGTCTTTGGAGTTTATTTTCACAGGTTTTAGGTCAAACATTAACGATTGAATTCCATTGATAATCAATCAATAAATTATAGAAAATAAGTATGTCTTTTAATACTAGCAAGAATCATAAATATATCCTCGATTAAATTTCGGTTAATCAAAATTTAATTCGGAATCATTTCATTAATGAAAAATATTTTATAAGGAAGCTGTTGTGTTATTTTTTTTATACATTTTGTGACCTTAATCTTTTTTACATTTGTATATAACTAAACTGTCCCCCAATCTAAACCAAGAATAAACTTCGGAGAATCATGTCTTTTTTTGGAAAAAAAACTGTAACTAAATTAAAAAGGGACTTGCTGTAGGTGAAATTGAAAATCATACATCATAATCGTGGCCAGTGGCCAGGACATGCCACGAATATTTAAGTAGCTACCATAACAACAGGAATGTTAAGCCGATGTCAAATATGCGTGAGGGAATATTACAAATGACAGGACAAATGACTGAGTGCAGTGGAAAAGGAGCAGGGCAAGTCCAAGGTACAAGAGCACTCCAATCTGCTGGAAGAAGAAAGACATACCAGGCATCGCCTGCGGTTGAGATTTTAAAAATACGTGTATCTGTGTGTCCAAAAAGGTAAACAACAGAATTACAATATGCTTTCTTAAAAATTACAAAAAAAAGGAAGCCAAACAGGACGAAACAACTAGAAGCGAGCTTTTTTTCTGACAGGACAATAAGCAAGGATAAGCATCGAAATGATGACGATGTTGATGATGATGGCGGTAGTGGGAACGAGAGCGACGGCGGGGTATTGCGGAAAGTGGCTAAGAGCGCTGGCAAGACATATACAAACACAAACGTAGATACAGATATGCGACAGGCGACAACGATAGCAAAAGTCGACGAGTCTGACAGTTACATTTTAGTCCTGTTGCGACTCCTGTTTGTCTACTTTTCCCGCTTTTCCCGTTTGTTTTTCAGGTTTTTTTTTTGCCTTTTTTGGTTCCGCTTCTTGCAGGACCTGGCCACATTCCCGCATGCACATTGCACTCATATTCCGGTCACGTATCCTTTTTAATCCTGACAAGAATATTATTTCCATAAAAACGCACACACTCACACAGATAGGACGAGCTATGGCAACATCCCGGCAGATCAAGTATACGCCCCATAGGCGCCACCTAACTGAGTCATAGACAAACCGGAATGGACCCAAAGCAGATGTATTTAATTTTTCTATTACATGAGTTTGGGACTTGAAACATTTCCTCCTAAAAATATTTAAATGTTAAGACTTATACTATTTTTATTTTAATATTTACCAACTTTAGAAACTTCAATACTTTTTTTTTACCAAAAAGTCTTATAAACAAGGATTGACAAGATTTTGTATGCCATTGACAATATTTGTTGTACACATTACAAATTACAGAAGCTGGAAAACAATTTATTACAACTCCTTGTTGTTGAGCCAGCTGGACACACACAAGGACACATTAGTGTATCCTCACAGACAGGACTGGCTAAGAGAACAACAATGTAGACTGCAATGCAAACAAATCGACAAACTATAATAATAAGACAGTCCCCTGACATGCCAGCAGATAAAATTAGAGACAAAAATGGGGATACAGAGTGCGAAGGACGGGGGTTACAGGACTCGACTCATTGCATTGTCTGCAGCAGCTGCAAAAACTTTCAACATCAATGAAAGGAAACAAACAAATTTTACATTTTCTATGTCTCGGTGGCTCCAATGAAACAGCAATGGAGAAAAAAAATGGAAGCAACATGGGTGAAAAACAAGAGGGGAGTAGTCCAGTGAGAAAAACAATAACAAAGCAGCTTAAGTACTGCCACAAGTCGTTAGTCGAGGTCGCCACTTCTCGAAGAGGAGCTCAGCCACTTTAAAGGGAAACAGAAAAGCTCTCGTCTTTGGCTGAAATATAATAAACATGTTTATATTTAATCCAAATCCAAATGGGAACCAAATCAATATGGTGTTTTCTCCTATATGGCCCACTGTGATGGCTATATCTTCCCCAATCCTGTTCCGATTCTCAAGCGGAGTACCTTAAACCATTTCTGGATTGATTTGCCATCATTCTGCATCAAAATCCTGAGACAAAATATTTTTCAGATTTTTTGTCCATTTTTCCTGAGGATCCCCTGAAAATGGGGTTTTCCACTATATGGGCCACAGTGATGGCTATATCTTCCCCAATTCTCATCCGATTCTCAAGCGGAGTACCTTAAACGATTTCTGGATTGATTTGCCATCATTCTGCATCAAAATCCTGAGACAAAATATTTTTTAGATTTTTTGTCCATTTTTCCTGAGGATCCCCTGAAAATGGGGTTTTGCCCTATATGGGCCACAGTGATGGCTGTATCTTCCCCAATTCTCATCCGATTCTCAAGCGGAGTACCTTAAACGATTTCTGGATTCATTTGCCATCATTCTGCATCAAAATCCTGAGACAAAATATTTTTTAGATTTTTTGTCCATTTTTCCTGAGGATCCCCTGAAAATGGGGTTTTCCCCTATATGGGCCACAGTGATGGCTGTATCTTCCCCAATTCTCATCCGATTCTCAAGCGGAGTACCTTAAACCATTTCTGGATTGATTTGCCATCATTCTGCATCAAAATCCTGAGACAAAATATTTTTCAGATTTTTTGTCCATTTTTCCTGAGGATCCCCTGAAAATGGGGTTTTCCACTATATGGGCCACAGTGATGGCTGTATCTTCCCCAATTCTCATCCGATTCTCAAGCGGAGTACCTTAAACGATTTCTGGATTGATTTGCTACCATTCTGCATCAAAATCCTGAGACAAAATATTTTTTAGATTTTTTGTCCATTTTTCCTGAGGATCCCCTGAAAATGGGGTTTTGCCCTATATGGGCCACAGTGATGGCTGTATCTTCCCCAATTCTCATCCGATTCATAAGCGGAGTACCTTAAACGATTTCTGGATTGATTTGCCATCATTCTGCATCAAAATCCTGAGACAAAATATTTTTCAGATTTTTTGTCCATTTTTCCTGAGGATCCCCTGAAAATGGGGTTTTCCACTATATGGGCCACAGTGATGGCTATATCTTCCCCAATTCTCATCCGATTCTCAAGCGGAGTACCTTAAACGATTTCTGGATTGATTTGCCATCATTCTGCATCAAAATCCTGAGACAAAATATTTTTTAGATTTTTTGTCCATTTTTCCTGAGGATCCCCTGAAAATGGGGTTTTGCCCTATATGGGCCACAGTGATGGCTGTATCTTCCCCAATTCTCATCCGATTCTCAAGCGGAGTACCTTAAACGATTTCTGGATTCATTTGCCATCATTCTGCATCAAAATCCTGAGACAAAATATTTTTTAGATTTTTTGTCCATTTTTCCTGAGGATCCCCTGAAAATGGGGTTTTGCCCTATATGGGCCACAGTGATGGCTGTATCTTCCCCAATTCTCATCCGATTCTCAAGCGGAGTACCTTAAACCATTTCTGGATTGATTTGCCATCATTCTGCATCAAAATCCTGAGACAAAATATTTTTTAGATTTTTTGTCCATTTTTCCTGAGGATCCCCTGAAAATGGGGTTTTGCCCTATATGGGCCACAGTGATGGCTGTATCTTCCCCAATTCTCATCCGATTCTCAAGCGGAGTACCTTAAACGATTTCTGGATTCATTTGCCATCATTCTGCATCAAAATCCTGAGACAAAATATTTTTTAGATTTTTTGTCCATTTTTCCTGAGGATCCCCTGAAAATGGGGTTTTCCCCTATATGGGCCACAGTGATGGCTGTATCTTCCCCAATTCTCATCCGATTCTCAAGCGGAGTACCTTAAACCATTTCTGGATTGATTTGCCATCATTCTGCATCAAAATCCTGAGACAAAATATTTTTCAGATTTTTTGTCCATTTTTCCTGAGGATCCCCTGAAAATGGGGTTTTCCACTATATGGGCCACAGTGATGGCTGTATCTTCCCCAATTCTCATCCGATTCTCAAGCGGAGTACCTTAAACGATTTCTGGATTGATTTGCTACCATTCTGCATCAAAATCCTGAGACAAAATATTTTTTAGATTTTTTGTCCATTTTTCCTGAGGATCCCCTGAAAATGGGGTTTTGCCCTATATGGGCCACAGTGATGGCTGTATCTTCCCCAATTCTCATCCGATTCATAAGCGGAGTACCTTAAACGATTTCTGGATTGATTTGCCATCATTCTGCATCAAAATCCTGAGACAAAATATTTTTTAGATTTTTTGTCCATTTTTCCTGAGGATCCCCTGAAAATGGGGTTTTCCCCTATATGGGCCACAGTGATGGCTGTATCTTCCCCAATTCTCATCCGATTCTCAAGCGGAGTACCTTAAACGATTTCTGGATTGATTTGCCATCATTCTGCATCAAAATCCTGAGACAAAATAGTTGTTAGATTTGTTGTCCATTTTTCCTGAGGATCCCCTGAAAATGGGGTTTTCCCCTATATGGGCCACAGTGATGGCTGTATCTTCATCAATCCTGTTCCGATTCTCAAGCAGAGTACCTCAAACGATTTCTGGATTCATTTGCCATCATTCTGCATCAAAATCCTGAGACAAAATATTTTTTAGATTTTTTGTCCATTTTTCCTGAGGATCCCCTGAAAATGGGGTTTTCCCCTATATGGGCCACAGTGATGGCTGTATCTTCCCCAATTCTCATCCGATTCTCAAGCGGAGTACCTTAAACCATTTCTGGATTGATTTGCCATCATTCTGCATCAAAATCCTGAGACAAAATATTTTTCAGATTTTTTGTCCATTTTTCCTGAGGATCCCCTGAAAATGGGGTTTTCCACTATATGGGCCACAGTGATGGCTATATCTTCCCCAATTCTCATCCGATTCTCAAGCGGAGTACCTTAAACGATTTCTGGATTGATTTGCCATCATTCTGCATCAAAATCCTGAGACAAAATATTTTTTATATTTTTTGTCCATTTTTCCTGAGGATCCCCTGAAAATGGGTGTTCCCCTATATGGGCCACAGTGATGGCTGTATCTTCCCCAATCCTGTTCCGATTCTCAAGCTTAGTACCTTAAACGATTTCTGGATTGATTTGCCATCATTCTGCATCAAAATCCTGAGACAAAATATTTTTTAGATTTTTTGTCCATTTTTCCTGAGGATCCCCTGAAAATGGGGTTTTCCCCTATATGGGCCACAGTGATGGCTGTATCTTCCCCAATTCTCATCCGATTCTCAAGCGGAGTACCTTAAACGATTTCTGGATTGATTTGCTACCATTCTGCATCAAAATCCTGAGACAAAATATTTTTTAGATTTTTTGTCCATTTTTCCTGAGGATCCCCTGAAAATGGGGTTTTGCCCTATATGGGCCACAGTGATGGCTGTATCTTCCCCAATTCTCATCCGATTCATAAGCGGGGTACCTTAAACGATTTCTGGATTGATTTGCCATCATTCTGCATCAAAATCCTGAGACAAAATATTTTTTAGATTTTTTGTCCATTTTTCCTGAGGATCCCCTGAAAATGGGGTTTTCCCCTATATGGGCCACAGTGATGGCTGTATCTTCCCCAATTCTCATCCGATTCTCAAGCGGAGTACCTTAAACGATTTCTGGATTGATTTGCCATCATTCTGCATCAAAATCCTGAGACAAAATAGTTGTTAGATTTGTTGTCCATTTTTCCTGAGGATCCCCTGAAAATGGGGTTTTCCCCTGTATGGGCCACAGTGATGGCTGTATCTTCCCCAATTCTCATCCGATTCTCAAGCGGAGTACCTTAAACGATTTCTGGATTGATTTGCTACCATTCTGCATCAAAATCCTGAGACAAAATATTTTTTAGATTTTTTGTCCATTTTTCCTGAGGATCCCCTGAAAATGGGGTTTTCCCCTATATGGGCCACAGTGATGGCTGTATCTTCCCCAATTCTTATCCGATTCTCAAGCGGAGTACCTTAAACGATTTCTGGATTGATTTGCTACCATTCTGCATCAAAATCCTGAGACAAAATATTTTTTAGATTTTTTGTCCATTTTTCCTGAGGATCCCCTGAAAATGGGGTTTTCCCCTATATGGGCCACAGTGATGGCTGTATCTTCCCCAATTCTCATCCGATTCTCAAGCGGAGTACCTTAAACGATTTCTGGATTGATTTGCCATCATTCTGCATCAAAATCCTGAGACAAAATATTTTTTAGATTTTTTGTCCATTTTTCCTGAGGATCCCCTGAAAATGGGGTTTTCCCCTATATGGGCCACAGTGATGGCTGTATCTTCCCCAATTCTCATCCGATTCTCAAGCGGAGTACCTTAAACGATTTCTGGATTGATTTGCTACCGTTCTGCATCAAAATCCTGAGACAAAATATTTTTTAGATTTTTTGTCCATTTTTCCTTAGGATCCCCTGAAAATGGGGTGTTCCCCTATATGGGCCACTGTGATGGCTGTATCTTCCCCAATCCTGTTCCGATTCTCAAGCGGAGTACCTTAAACGATTTCTGGATTGATTTGCCATCATTCTGCATCAAAATCCTGAGACAAAATATTTGTTAGATTTGTTGTCCATTTTTCCTGAGGATCCCCTGAAAATGGGGTTTTCCCCTATATGGGCCACAGTGATGGCTGTATCTTCCCCAATTCTCATCCGATTCTCAAGCGGAGTACCTTAAACGATTTCTGGATTGATTTGCTACCATTCTGCATCAAAATCCTGAGACAAAATATTTTTTAGATTTTTTGTCCATTTTTCCTGAGGATCCCCTGAAAATGGGGTTTTCCCCTATATGGGCCACAGTGATGGCTGTATCTTCCCCAATTCTCATCCGATTCTCAAGCGGAGTACCTTAAACTATTTCTGGATTGATTTGCTACCATTCTGCATCAAAATCCTGAGACAAAATATTTTTTAGATTTGTTGTCCATTTTTCCTGAGGATCCCCTGAAAATGGGGTTTTGCCCTATATGGGCCACAGTGATGGCTGTATCTTCCCCAATTCTCATCCGATTCATAAGCGGAGTACCTTAAACGATTTCTGGATTGATTTGCCATCATTCTGCATCAAAATCCTGAGACAAAATATTTTTTAGATTTTTTGTCCATTTTTCCTGAGGATCCCCTGAAAATGGGGTTTTCCCCTATATGGGCCACAGTGATGGCTGTATCTTCCCCAATTCTCATCCGATTCTCAAGCGGAGTACCTTAAACGATTTCTGGATTGATTTGCTACCGTTCTGCATCAAAATCCTGAGACAAAATATTTTTTAGATTTTTTGTCCATTTTTCCTTAGGATCCCCTGAAAATGGGGTTTTCCCCTATATGGGCCACAGTGATGGCTGTATCTTCATCAATCCTGTTCCGATTCTCAAGCAGAGTACCTTAAA
Organism: Drosophila bipectinata; assembly: GCF_030179905.1. Lineage (NCBI taxonomy): Eukaryota > Metazoa > Arthropoda > Insecta > Diptera > Drosophilidae > Drosophila > Drosophila bipectinata. The sequence continues at coordinate 2,921,175 of NC_091736.1, forward strand.
CGATTTCTGGATTGATTTGCCATCATTCTGCATCAAAATCCTGAGACAAAATATTTTTTCGATTTTTAGTCCATTTTTCCTGAGGATCCCCTGAAAATGGGGTGTTCCCCTATATGGGCCACAGTGATCTTCCCCAATTCTCATCCGATTCATAAGCGGAGTACCTTAAACGATTTCTGGATTGATTTGCCATCATTCTGCATCAAAATCCTGAGACAAAATATTTTTTATATTTTTTGTCCATTTTTCCTGAGGATCCCCTGAAAATGGGTGTTCCCCTATATGGGCCACAGTGATGGCTGTATCTTCCCCAATCCTGTTCCGATTCTCAAGCGTAGTACCTTAAACGATTTCTGGATTGATTTCTCACCGTTCTTCATCAAAATCCTGAGATGAAATATTTGTTAGATTTTTTTTCGCAATTTTCGTGAGGAGATCCCTTGAAAATGGGGTTTTCCCCTATATGGGCCACAGTGATGGCTATATCTTCCCCAATCCTTTTAAGATATCTTCTATATAGTGACCCATATTTCAAGCACTTACTACCAAATTCAAAGAAAAATTGGACTTGATAACCCCTCTCCACATAACCGTTCAATTTGCACTTCATGTCCTTCCTTTGTTGACTTCTCGTCCGTGTTTTTTCCGCAATGCTCCTTGCTGTTAACAAGTTCACGTGCAAAATTGCAATGACCCAAAGGACAAGGCGTTCGCACTTACACACAGTGGCACACCTTGTGGGCAATTTTCCACCCCATCGACCAACCGACCGACCACCTGATCCTCCCCCTGTTAGCACCTGTGGTTGCACTACCGAGTCCTTTGACAACCTCAAACGGCGGATGGAAAACAGTCGAACGAGAGACGTGGCAATGGTTACCAAGTAAGTCGTCAGGAATGCCAGGACTCGCAGCAATATCCAGCATTTAATCAACAATTAGTGCGACCAGGAAAAAGTCACTGGGAAAGCGGAGAATACAGATTCCAATACTGAGGAGGAAACCATCAATGGTTGATGGTGAGACACTCGAAACTGAAACTTATGACCCACATGGCCACTTCAACCCAATCAATTCACTTTACCTAAGCCAACATTGTCTTTCCTGTTCTTGTGAACTTTTATTTGCCTTCGGGCCAATCATTAAGTAAATTTGCTCTTCGTCTCCGTCTGCAGTTATTGATATGATATGTGGTCAGCCCTACCCCTGCCCGACTGTGCCAATATTTGGCTTTAAGGTTTTTCTGGGTCAATTGCTCCAGTTTGGGGAAGATGAATGGTCCAGCAGAGGAGCAGCTGCAGCAGGACAAGTACTTGATTGAATCGGTTACAAAAATAGTAGAAATTGGTACCATCTTCAAAAGACTAGGTTTAAAAAATTGCTAAATAAAATTATTAAAAATATTGGTAGCTGAAACTATGATACAATTTTACTTGTAATATTTAAGATTTTGGTTTAATTTTATTCGTTTTTAAAGCCACCGACGAGTATTTAAAATATATTTAATTATAAATGAGTTTTAAAATATATCTTCTTCTCAAATACCACTGACCGAGGCGATCCAATCCCTTACTGACGCCACACGTGAGTAGACACCCGGATAATTTGGCCTGGCGCACCCGTAACCCCAGGAAACTACGCCCCACAATACTCCATCGGCGGCCAGCGGACCACCAGAGTCACCCTGACAGGCATCCTTGCCACCTTCGGGCAGTCCAGCGCACAGCATGCGATCCGTGATTTTACCAAAGCTTCCATACGCATCCGTGCACTCCAGTTGGCTCACTTTTGGCACTGTGACTGCCCTCAGTACGGCCGAGGACTCCAGGGCATTCTGGGTGTTGCCCCACCCCGACACCAGAGTGGGAGTGCCATCCGCAATGTCGGCATCCTGCTCGGGCAGTCCCACAAAGGCCTGCGTAACATTCGCGGCACTGTACTCCTGCAGCTCCAGTAGCGAAAAGTCAAAGTCGATGGTGTAGGCATCGAATTTGGGATGCCTGTGAACGCGCTTGATGCCCACCAGGATGCCGCCATCAGCAGTGCGCGAGGAGCCAATCCGTACCTGGGAGAACTCGATGGCAGAGCCCTGGGTGCAGTGAGCGGCGGTGAGAACCCAGCCCTGGGCAATCAGGCTGCCGCCACAGAAGTGGTAGCTCCGCTGAAGAGAAACCTGGTAGGGTATATCCTTGATGTTGGCCTCCAGGCCGCCCACAATGCGTCCATCTAGGCGGGGTCGTCGCGCCGGACTGGCAAATGTCAGAGTTGTGAGCGCAAGGAGCAGCAACCCGAGGAGTGCAAAATTAGTTCCAGTCATGTCTTCAGCTGTGGGGATCGATCGATAGTGAGTGGTGCTTGTGCAATCCGATCCCGTCTTTATATAGAGCCCGCCGTTTGGCAACTATCTGCACTTTCAGGGTCAATCCCTGCACAACAGTCGCCTCACCTCCATATCCACTTGGCCTAGTTCTACGAGACGCCACTCACGCTCAATAAAACTAAATTTATTGCCACCAAATAAACGATGTCAACGATGCTATCAGACGTTATCTAAGAGGGCTAATCAATCAAGGGAGCTTTCGGTCTAGTGCACTATTTTATAACTTAAGCCAGGTCAGAAATTTGTTGTTCGACGGCATATCCACGATTTTCTCCAACTGCATCCCGTTTTCCTGGGCCAGCACCTTCAGATCTTTGATATCCCGGACGCCCCATGAGGGATCTCTTCCCCGCAGGCTCCGGTCGAAGTCCACGTTGCTCTGGGGCGTCAGGATGCCATCCTGCGCATAGGGACCGTAGGTGAACATTCTGCCTCCCCGCTTCAGTAGCTGCCCGGCAGCTCGGAAGAGTCCCACGGAGCACTCCCAGGGGCTGATGTGCATCATATTGGAGTTGAAAAAGTAGTCGTAGCTTGCTGGGGCAGGTGGTCCCTCCCACTCCTTAGGATCCCGGGTAACGTCCACGTAGAAGGGCAATCGAATGTTGCCGGTGGCGCAGTCTCCGGCATATGCGGAAATGGAATCAAACTGCGACCTTTCGAATTCCGTCGGTTGGAAGCTAATATTGGGCAACAGTGGAGCCAGGTATCCGGCGTGCTGCCCAGATCCCGAGGCAATCTCAAGGAGCTTCAAGTCCTTTTTCTGCCGATCCACCTGGGCCAGAAGAGCCTCGGAAATCGGCTGGGAATTACGATCCGCGGAAGGGTGGGTTCTCTTGGCGTAGCTGCAAAGAAGGGAAATGTGCAGGAGTCGCTTGGTCAGGCTTGGTTTGTGTATTATTATTTTAAAATCAAAATATATAAAGGATAGCAGAATGTTTACCTCATTTTGTTGTTTTGGTGGGTCCTTGCTCGATATACCAGGATTCGACTGTTAAGCCTAGTACTGAGTTGACGAAAATCCGCTCTTGAAATTCCGCTTGCGAAATTGCACTTTATTCGGCTGCCGAGGTAGTGTGACCAAAACAATGAAGAAATAAGGTAATACTGAACAGCTGTTGTTTGTAAACAAAAAACAAATAAGCAAAAATGAATTCAAAACGATTGGATGTTGGTGTTTTGTTTATGTATTTCGCCGCTAAGGAGCTGATTAAGAAATAGAAAACTGGGTCAAAATCAAAATCCAAATCAATCACAAATCATTTCAATGCCATTTTATGGCATTAAAATGCCCCTTCGGGACGGCCAAATAAATCTTCCCCAATTTCCTGGATAGAAGTAACTTAATACAAAAAAAAAAAAAAAAAAATGCCCCTTGTGGGTCAAATCTCATATTATGGGCTTCGTTTTGACCGCAGAAATTCATTTTAATTTGTCCTGGCGCGCCGAAAATTTTTCGGGCCGACTATTTTTTTGTTTGGTCAATTGACCCTCCATGTCGCTCCTATACAAATAATTTGAACTATTTATTTTACCTCCCCGAGAGCAGCTGTTTATTTTTTTTGATCCGGCAACACCATTAAAATCGATAACAAAAATTTTCGTCAACTCAGTACCCGCAAAATCTAGAAGGCAAAAATTTCTTCTTCTTTCCTTTTTTCCACCGTTTTTTTTATATGGAGTTTGACAGCTGTCACTCGTTGGACAGCGGATTTTCGTCAACTCAGTACTAGGCTTTATTTAAAATTCTGTTGGCCAACACTGGCACCCAGCTGGAGAAAAAAATACCAAATAAAATATGCCTGGCATATCTGTTATCGATAGTTCTGATAAAGAGCGCTATCGATACTGCTATTGACCGTTTTCCAGCTCTATTGCTAAATCTCAAGCGCTGAATTTTTCGCAAAAAATAGTAATTACGTATATTCCGTATCACAGAGCATCACAATGTCCGATAACGATGACGACTTTATGTGCGACGACGATGAGGATTATGGTTTGGTATGAGCAAGGCATATTCTTCTTGTATTTCCCAGAGAACAACCACCTAATGCCGGCTTCTTTGTTTTCATTTTGCGGTGAATAGGAGTACTCTGAGGACAGCAACTCGGAGCCCGATGTGGACCTGGAGAACCAGTACTACAACAGCAAGGCCCTGAAGGAGGAGGAACCGAAGGCGGCACTGGCCAGTTTCCAGAAGGTCCTTGACTTGGAGAACGGCGAGAAGGGCGAGTGGGGCTTCAAGGCGCTGAAGCAGATGATCAAGATCAACTTTAGGCTGGTAAGAGTCCCTTAATAGTCATATTTGGAAACCTTTATCCATTCTCTATCGTCTAGAACAACTACGATGAGATGATGGTGCGCTACAAGCAGCTGCTCACCTACATCAAGAGCGCTGTGACCCGAAACCACTCGGAGAAGAGCATCAACTCCATACTGGATTACATATCCACGTCGAAGAATGTGAGTGAAGGCAATTGTACTTCTGCAATTGCTTCAAGGGTGATAAAACAGGACCCAATCCTGCAAAGGTTTAAATCTCAATAAATCCTAACCATTTCCTATTTTTCAGATGGCTCTTCTCCAGAACTTTTACGAGACCACCTTGGACGCCTTACGGGATGCCAAAAACGACCGTCTGTGGTTCAAGACCAACACTAAGCTGGGCAAGCTATACTTCGACCGCAGTGACTTCACCAAGCTCCAGAAGATACTCAAGCAGCTGCACCAGAGCTGCCAGACGGATGACGGCGAAGACGATCTCAAGAAGGGCACACAGCTGCTGGAGATTTACGCCCTGGAGATCCAGATGTACACAGTGCAGAAGAACAACAAGAAGCTAAAGGCTCTCTACGAACAGTCTCTGCACATCAAGTCGGCCATTCCACATCCCCTGATCATGGGCGTGATCCGGGAGTGCGGGGGTAAAATGCATTTGCGGGAGGGCGAGTTCGAAAAAGCACACACGGATTTCTTCGAAGCTTTCAAAAACTACGATGAAAGCGGTTCACCCAGGAGAACCACTTGCTTGAAGTACTTGGTTCTGGCTAATATGTAAGTGAAGCTATAGTTTGAATCCTTGCTCGGAAATTAAAATACTTCTCACTTCTTTGCAGGTTAATGAAGTCCGGCATCAATCCCTTCGACTCACAAGAAGCCAAGCCATATAAGAACGATCCTGAAATCCTGGCGATGACCAATCTGGTGAACTCCTACCAAAACAATGACATTAATGAGTTCGAAACGATTTTACGCCAGCACCGCAGCAACATAATGGCTGACCAGTTCATTCGGGAGCACATCGAGGATCTTTTGCGCAACATTCGCACCCAAGTGCTTATCAAGCTGATCAGGCCATACAAAAACATAGCTATACCTTTCATTGCGAATGCCTTGAATATCGAACCGACTGAAGTGGAGAGTCTACTGGTGTCCTGCATCTTAGACGAGTGAGTAGAGAATGCGAATATATATAGAAAAGATTATACTAAAATTTATTCTATAACCAGCACCATTAAGGGACGCATTGATCAGGTGAATCAGGTACTCCAGCTGGACAAGATCAACAGCAGTGCTTCGCGTTATAATGCCCTGGAGAAATGGTCCAACCAAATCCAATCGCTGCAGTTTGCCGTGGTTCAGAAAATGGCCTAATTGGCCTTCAATTCATTAAAATTCTAGAATTTATATTTAATCGATTAAGCTAATTGTTTGGAAGCTGTGTCACGGGCTGGTTGTTCTTCCACTTGATTTTTGGTGCAGCATTTGACCATGGAGATGCGCACCCTGTAGATGCCGAAGGCCACAAAAGCAAAGCAACAGACGAGGGCCAAGCTAGCACACACAAATCCAATGGCCAATCCGGGACGGGCCCAGTCCAGGGCAAAATAGATGAATCGATTGCCATCTCTGAGGGTTAAATTAAGAATATAGGTTGGAGAATAATGAAAGCTTAGATTAACTTACATGTCAGTACCCCCCGCGAAGTAGTAGATCAAAGAATGTATCAGGAATATAATAACCACCGAGAAGGGATAAATAAAGAACATGATGCGAGCTGGAAAGGCCACCATGAAGCAGTCGAAGATCATGCAAATGGAATTGAAGGCATGCGACCACAAGTTGTACAAGTCAGTGGCTTCTTCAGGCATAGCTGAAAGACAAGAGGGATAATGGTACAAATTCTGTATAACTTATAAGATATATATAACACTTACTACTGGCCAGAGCTGCCCAGAATACCAAAGAAATCAGCATGGATAGGACAGACGTTGTATAGTGAGAGATCCAGTAAACCTTAAGAGCTCGACTGCCAGGAGCTGGAGAGGATAACCATTTTCAAGGGCTATCTTTCAACATTCTCGACATTCTTTCTTACCAAAATATGAGGGTTTTATGTAGTAAATAGTCGCCACAACAGCCCCATAGGTGCACGTAAAGAAATCCAGGGAAAATCCCCAATCCGTGAGGTAAATGAACCAACGACCACCGTTGAAAATTTTAAACATGCTCCAAATCACACCAGTTCCAAAGAATGCAGCCAGAAACCATCGGTACAGGATCCAGATTATATTCCGATCGCCCTTTTGCCACTGGGAGCGGCAAAAGATGCCAGGATCCTCGAAGTCCAGTGAGAACTTGGAGCGCTGGAATTCCTCCTTTAATGGCAGGCAACAGGATTCCTGGGTTTTATCCCCCATTTGGACTCTGGTTCGTCGTAGGGCTAGTATAAGAAATTCCAAAACAGGTGACTGCCTTGCTGGTTGATTACCGACTGATGGAGGCACAGGTGTCCAATACTCTAAATACCAGGCCGCATTCCCACATATAGTTTCGGCTTGAGTTTAGGTAATCGGTGGGGGTAATGGACGCCGCCCGAATTATCTCGATTCTTATCATCCTGGTGAGTAGCGTTTATGTCTGATTCGTGGGCCAGGGCCCACCCCCGATAAGACCCCCAACGTGGCCATGGATTTGTGTTTAGACGCGCGGTCAGGGCGGTCAAACCTATCGCCAGAAAGTCTCAAAGTTCAGGACCTAGACCACCGTGAACCGCATATGGTGGAGTCCCGCTCATAGAGATTATAATTTGAAGCACTTTTGCTCATTGGATTTCCCGAATGCTGAAAGTACAACCATAAAAGTTCAAGTGTATCGGATGATTTTAAGTGGAATGGAATCAGAAGCGAATTCAGAAGATAGCAGCTAATCATAATAGAAATAGAAATCATGTTAAACTACACTGGAAATAAATATGCGGTGGTTCTTTAGATATATTTTCATAAATTTATATATCTCATTTTATTTAAACACTTTTTTGTGGCAGGTCCAGCAGTTAATAAAATTATATAAATAATTATTTAAAATATAACATATCTTCCATTTCAATATGAAGGATGAGTACAACATTAAGTTTGGCCAACAATACAAGATGGTATATACATAATATATATTCACATTCCACCTTTCAAAACCAGAGGAAATCTAAAAGCCCTCAATGACTAAGTCAGGATTTAAAAAAAAGTGCCTAACCCTTATCCCTTAAACCGTTTGGGCTGGTTCCTTTGGTGGTTCTGAGGTGGCTGGAATTTCTTCGGGCTGTTTGAAACAGCATTTGTGCATCGCAATACGCCATCTATAGAAGCCAAAGACCAAGATGCAGAAAGCAAAGGCCAAAGCCACGCACCCGCAGACACTTCCTATGGCCAGGCCAGGACGCTCCCAATCCAAAATGAAGTATATGAAGCGGTTGCCCATGCTGTTGAAAGTAGGCATTGGTTAATATATGCATCTTAGATTTAAATTTTTATATATCTTACGGATCCACACCACCAGCCCAGAAGTAGATCAAAGAGAAAAGTCCGTAGGAAATGCCAATGGTGAAAGGGTAAACAAAATGCATGATTCGAGTGGGAAATGCCACCATAAAACAGTCGAAGATCATGCATATCGAGTTAAAGGCATGAGCCCATAGGTTGTAGAGCTCGGCTCCCATTCCAGGCATGGCTAGAAAAAAATATATAGTTTTCAACTTAATATATTTAATATTAAAGTACCAAAACTTACAAGGATAAAGAGCAGCCCAGAAGACTAGAGTTATCAACATTCCAAGGACGACAGTTGTATAATGGGATATCCAATAGATTCTCAAAGCCCAACTGCCAGGAGCTGAAAATAATAAATTTTTAGTTAGGAAATTCTATGAAACACTAAGACTTTAGCAACTACGTCAATCCCTAACTTTCCGATTATAAAATTACTCAATACCTCAACACCCCCTGATAAGAATTACTCACCGAAGTAGGAGGGTTTGATGAAGTATATGGTGGCTATCACAGCGCCATAAGTGCAGCAGTAGAAGCACAGACTGAAGCCCCAATCCGTGAGGTAAATGAACCACCGCCCGCCGTTGAAGGACGAGACCATGCTGCCAATCACTCCACCGGCAAAGAAACCAGCCAGGATCCATCGGTACAGGAGCCAAATCAGATTCCTGTCTCCCCTCTGCCACTGGGAGCGACAGAAGGCGCCAGGATCATCGTAGTACAAAGAGAACTTCGACCGCTGGAACTCCTCCTTGAGAGGCAGACAGCAGGGCTCCTGGCTCTTGTCACGCATGTTGGCCGGATGGACTCGTCGACGGTTTCGCTGGACTAGGATGGCCAAAAGCGTCCAGAAGAGGTGACTGGAGCGCCGGTAGATCGCAGACTGGCGGAACAATGTGGCGCAGGTGGCCAATAGTCTGAATGGTGGGCCATTTTTACCGCAAATCGTTTCGGCTCGAGTCGGGCTAATAGAAATGTGAATGATACGACCGGTGGAGTTATCTCAATCCTTATCACCCGAACGAGTACCGTTTATGCCTAATTGCTCTGAGCGTACGCCTTCGATAATGCCAAAAACTCGGACGTGAATGTGGCCAAGTGCGGTCAGAGCAATAGACTAAATTGAACCCCTCATACGGAGGTCGTGACTGGGACTTTTCCCATGGCGTTAATATCCCAATGGGGATATATATATTGGGTGGAACTCTACCAGTAATCAATGGCCCTGAATTTTTAAACTTTTTTTGGGAATTTCGCACATGTTAGTTGGATCGTAAACCTATTGATAACCACTCGTGTTTCTCAAGTGACGGCGGTTTTTCCTGTGACAGGCCAAGTGCTGCCAAACCCACTCCCCTCAGACCCAGACGAGATAAGAAAGCGTCGAAAACAATTCTGATTCATTCTATTTTCTAAAAACGGATTTTTGAAATACCCTTTCTTAAAACTATGCTATATCTTTTTAAGTTCAGACCTTAATAAAAGTATTTCTTTATTTCATACTAGTGATGAGTTTTTTAAAATGTATTGTCTTTTGATATTATTTTTGAAAAAAAAGCACCCTTTTCTAAAAAATGAAGCCCCCTTTAATAGTAATATATTCTACCTTTCAATCAAACTCATTTGGCTAATTTATCAGCTTTGGTATCATTGTGTGTTCCAAGTGGTTACCAGGTGATTGGCGTTGTTTCCTCTTTTGATATGACATTTTGAAAATATATGGAACTCGATCTTTGTGGATTTCAAGTATTGCGGAGCTTTTTCAGCTAAGGGATTGTTGGCCAAGACCATGAATCATGAATTATCTGAAAATCTAAATAAAGCTAACAGTTTATTTCAACGTGAGCTTTAATAGGATACAGGGTGTTTTGAATGTATTTCTCTTGATAATCGTTCACCTGAAAGCCCGTTCACCTTTGTAAACTTTTTGTAAACAATCTCTGTTATCAAATACACATTAAGATTAAGTTCACATTCTCCATTTACGGGAAATGTTTACTATCTCGAATATCTCTGATAAACATCAGTTTCCCACCAAGTCACGAGAAGCGTCCATTTGAAAGCGATTTAATATTGACATTAAATTACCAAGGCAAATTTAATTTATGCAATAAGAGAGTCAAACTCAATTGATTTTCCTCGTTATCGGTACAGAATGTGCCGACGACACTTTCGGTTTCTTAGTCTCTTGACCAATGGCAAGGTCAGGTGGTAGGGTAATGAACCTGTAACCCTCTCGATCAGATGATATATGATTGGGGCACGACTCTGGGACTGACAATTGGATATGGAGAGTGGGTATGCAAATTCTGTTGGAATGTCAATATGTAATCGATGCTGGGTGTTTACTTGATGGGTAAATTGATCCAATTTCCATTACAAAATTATGGTAGTGGAAAAGTGAAATTGACGTATCGTTTCGTTCTATTCCAACAGGGTATCAAATAAGCAAAAATACAAAAATAATTACTAGCAATTATTGTTCCTTCTTTATATACTTATAATGAAGCTTATTTTATACAGTGAATATCCAGTTTTATAAATGCTTAAAAAAAACCGAGTAATGTAAAAAACCTTGAACCAGTCTCGAAAAAGGTATCATGCCTGTTTAACAAAAGTTTTCATATTTAAAATATTGTTAATTTTATAGTACTATAAGTGGTCTTAAATTATTTTTAACTTTTTAATTTTCATTCATTTTGGTTATCACTGAAATCTTAAGCAAACTAATTAAGATTTAAGTGCTGAAAACTAATCAAAATATAATTTGCTTTTTTTTGAGAACGTAATAGCTCTCTCTTCAATGGATTAGATAAGGGGCAACTTTTACCCACTTGTCTGGTTATCTACCGAAAGTATTTGTGCCATAGAAGGAACATGTAGGTCAGCCAGAATTTCAATCGTCAAGTGCTGCACGACAATTCCAGCATTTTTGGCGTTTTTTGGGCGTTACTGTGAATAGTGATCTCTTAATTAGCCGACCTCTGGGGCTTCAAGTTCATTGATGTAATCAATAGTGACACAGCAGTGTGTGTGTGGCACGGCTGTCAATATCATTGATGTAGTAGCGACCGAAAAGAATGGCATTTTATTCCCACGAACGACAGGGCGTCAAGTGCTCTACATTTTTAATTGAATTTTGTGATGATATTTCGCGTATAAAGCCTGATATGTCCATGGTCGCTTTTCCCATTTCCCGTTAGGCATCCGATGTGCTTGGGGATCGTCTGCCGACTGCCATAATCGACCGATCACTGAGTTCCGATCGAGTAGCGATTGAATCCGCCAGTCAGTTCGTTGAGCGGAGTGATCAAGTGCGCGTGCCGACCGGAGGAGACACCCAGCACCCCATAAAGCTAAACCTTTTCAAGATCACAGCTCCGGCTCACCTGGCTCCTTCTTTCTCCACTAGTGGCTGCTCTTTACTCTCTCCTTTACTGTCTTCGTACCGCATACCGCTTTCGGGGCTCGTGTGAGTCATAAACATAACCATAACTCAGAAACCCCGGTGGAGTTAAGCGAAAAAAGGTTTTCGACGTTCAGTTGCCGGCTATACGCGACTCACGTCGGAGGTCTCCCCTCCTCGCAGTCTGAAAACCAACAAAAAAAAATACCCTAAACTTCCTGTCCGCGATAAAAGTGTGTGCGCGAGAGTAAATAAATAAATTTTATAAAATAAAAATAAATAATAAAAAATATATGAAACCATGCAAATATTCGAGGACTTCTGCAAAAGCTTCAACAAGGAATTGCAACGAGCGAATTTCGGCTTCTCATACAATCGCGTTCATTTGTTCTATAGATCACAGGTGAGGTGTTTTCCCTGTAAGTCTTGTTCAAACATACGAACCAGACCTTATCGGCGGTGTAACGGCTCCGGTGGGGTATCATACGAGTATCATACGATATATTCCAGTAGCGAAAATAATTTATAAACATTGTGGACGTTGGAAGTTGTAATTGTTAGTGTGAGATCATTTTCGTAAGAGACCTTAGCACGTGTTTGTCCGGTACACCCAAGTGTTATAACCGCTTAACTCAAACTTACAATTTAACTAACTTTTAATTGCTGACACTAAAGGTTTCTAATGGTTGCGTCAAACTACGTACATACATTCACCAGACAATAGGTTTTCAAAATAAATGCCAAATAAAAAATAATTGATATAGGAATGCCAGTCTTAGAAGTCTGGTGTGAGCTGGGGAACTGCTGAGAACCCAAATGAACTCGAATGAACTCAAATTAGTTCACACCAAGTCTTCCAGTCGGACCATTAAAAATGCAGCATAATGAGGAAAGTGGCGTGTATTCCGAAATTCGAGTACACGAAATACCATACAGAATTTAGTTTTATGATGAGAAAGAAGAGCACACGTATGCAATGCTAATTAATTCGAATTTAATTAGCGTGGCCCAACTAAAAGCTGAGTAAACACTCATGAAGCTACTCCCAGGTATCGGCAGATGTAGGATTCTAAACAAACATCAATATTTAGTTCAAGAGCTACAGCAAGGTAAAGATTTTTAGCCCACAAAGTTAGAAGAGCTTTATGAATGAAAACATTTAGACTAATGTGATTAGTTTGATTTTCACAAAAAAAAGTCTAAAATGGCCTTGTGTACAACAGTTCACACCCATGATTTCACGCAAAATAACTTTTAAGCAGATAACAAGTAACAGCTTTTAATCAGACGCTATCTAGACTCCAACTTAGATAAAAATAATTTACTCTTCATTGTGATTGTCGAAAAGCCAACCAAATAAAAATGTAATGTTTCTGTTCTAATCCAAAACATAATGATTCACATTTAACGAAAAATACCCCAACTGATTCAGCAATAAATTTCTCGCTAAACAAATCAGAGGAGGAACCAGAAAATAGCTTTTGGCGATGGCCATAAATTTCCGGACGCACCTTATCAGTCGGCGAAAAACATGCCCATAAATACCCATCGAGGGCGTACTAATCTAGGCAGTGAAATAATTTCGTTTCCGCAAAATTGTAAGTTCAAATCAAACTAATTTGATTATTATTGCACGCGCGTAAACAGAGACTTTGATTCGAAGGCAAAACAAGTCGGACAGGCCCTAATTCTGGCTACGTCATTGAGTGATAAGCGTGCTTCGTGATAGGAGATGTCATAAATATTTAGTATTTATTTGCACTAATTAAACTATAGGTGTGGAATATTTAAATTGAAATTCTGTTACGTAAGACAGCGAAAGATAGTGCGCCCTTGCCGGCGATAAGAACTTGTAGGAATATCCCTGTTACCGTCAATTAATTCATCCACAACAATGTCTGCGTAAGATTAGGCTTCTGATAATTGAAAAACAAATTACGCTTTATTTTAAAAGTTATATGAGGTCGTAAACTATCAATGTTAAGAAGTACTTAATCTTTTTTTTAATCTCCCTCCAGTGGCAAAAGGAGGAAACCAACATAATATACCTTTTATACCGATGGATATGGGCCTTGTTCTTTCTGGCGGTGTACATCACCTGCATAGTTGTCCAGTTCTGCGATGGAAAGTTCTTTATCTACATGACCAACTGGGGATTCGGGCTCTGTACCGTCACGATGCTGATTTCAGCCGTGCAGGTCACTTGCTGGCACTATGATCTGAAAAACACGCGGAGCCTGGTACAGGAATCTGGAAACAAGGCCAAAACGACCAAGGGACTGAAGATATATTGGTGGCTCTACAATATGACTCTTTCCTTGGCGCTAATCATTTCAACAGTGTACTGGGTGTTCCTCCATGGCAAGATGAGTAAGTAGAGCAAAGTTTTATAAATTATTAAAGACAATAATACTTATTCCAATTATTTTCCAGACAAACCTACACGCTTTCCTACCATCAGCATCATCACCCATGGACTGAACTCTCTGATGATGCTGATCGACTTCCTGGTGGTTGCATTTCCGCTCAGGATATTGCACATGATCTACGGGATGAGTCTGGCGATATTCTTCTTCATTTTCACCCTCATATACCATTTATGTGGTGGCACAGATGAGTGAGTATATAGACAGCCCGCATTTTTCGCAAACTAATCTTCATTTACTTACCGCAGATTCGGCAATCATTATGTGTATCCCATTCTGGATTGGAATAATCCCCAGCGATGCCTGGTGACCTTTGTGGGGATCTTCATTCTGATTCTCTGCTACTGGCTGCTGCTCTTCGGACTGTACAAGCTGAAGAGGATGTTCAATAGGGCCTTCAGTGTGGTCTGGACTCCCCATGCCGTGGGCCTCATATAAGGGATAGAATAGACATATACACCTCATTAGACCCCACACATACATACATAGGTTGCATTATCGTAGATATGCGAGACACTTTTACATTCCATCCGGCATTCAAGCATTCACACACGCATGCATTTATTTATGTCTAGCGTTTTCTATTGTTAAGTTTTAATATTCTGGTTCCTTAACGTTGAATTGGTTTAGTTAGGTTAATAAATAAACAAAGATTTTGTTGCACAAATATGAATAATAAATATGAAATTAGTTAGAAGACCCGCAACGCGATATTATAAGATTATGTGGGATGCATTGTAAGAATTATGGAAGTTAATAAAAAAAAATACATACCAAAAAAGTGTATAAGGCTGAAAATATTTTCTAAAAACTATTTTATTTATTTTTGAGCTGAATTTAAGAGATCTAATGTTGCGCTATTAAGATCGAAGATATTAGTATCTTATAGATTTTATAGTATCTTATAGTATTATAGTATCTTATAGATAGAAGATATTTGTATCTTATAGATGACTGAGTTCATTGACACCAGAAATTGTTTTGCAGATTTGTACTTCTATAACCCAGTTCGTAGACTTTTGTGTTTTTTCAATGACATTGTGAGTTAGCAGTTTCTTTGTAAATGTTGTAATTGGAACACAAGGCCTGTTTTTTAAAGGGAACGAGTGGTATCAAGAACCCTAGATAGTAGTTATGAAATTTTCTCATTAAAAGGTTGCCAAATACCAAGACAAACTGTACCTCTTAGCCATTAGCCAAAAACTTCTACAAACATTGGCCAAAAAAACAATAAAAATAAATAAAAGAAAATCAAAAAGCACACCAAGATAAACGAGTAATTAAGCTCGAACGTAGAAACAACAGACCCGAAGCATCCGTCGTGTGTTTTATACGTTTTTATCGTTCTGCCAATTTCGGAGAGCGAACTGGCCTCTCATTCGCACACAAAACCCACACATATCCAGGTGCAAACACACCTGGCTACCTGGCGTCTGCGCTTACGATATTCGATCTCCCTACGATATTAAACTCCACCATGCCAAAGATACACAAGCCACGATCAGTAGTGCGACGGGCTTTGCCTTGTAAAGTCGTGATTTAATATTCTCTTAATTTTTACATCCACAGTGCGTGTATCTCTGGGATTGTGTCGTTGTTGTATCTGAAGTTCTGGTGCATTGACGCGTGAATGTAGTGTGTTGTTGTCGTCGGTTGGTGTAATACCTCTTGTAAAATGAAAATGCATGGCACAGCCAACAAACAAACAACTCGAAAATGACTAGATACCGTTATGCAAAGTTGTTGCCGTAGTTGTTTCTATTGCTATTGCCGTTGCCGTTGCTGTGGTGACCCAAATAAAAGCCAAGCCAAGTCAAGCCGAGCCAAGCTGGCCAAAATAATAATAAAAGACAATTCAGTCAGCCCAGCCAAGCCAGGCTTCAAATTTGCACAAGAAATTGCAGAAAAGACCAAAATACTTGTGCAAATTTTAACAGAAAAAAAATGTTAAAAAAAAGTTCTATCGTCTTAGTTTATTAATAGAATAGTGTTAAATACATTGCTTAATTTCAAGCCTAAACAAACTGATTTATTTATAAATATTAACTCATTGTAGGAAAAAAACTTGGTTCTTTATATTCATTTGGAAGATTTTACTTTCCAAATTTTTGTTTTTAATAAGAACTGGATTTCTTTTCCTTTCTTATTGCTGTTCCAATTTAAAAAATTCTGAAAGTGTTTTCATTTGGTTAAATGTGTCGAAAATAAAGGAAGAATACTATATATTCCTCATATGCAAATTTTGGGTTCTTTTATTTATCATATCGGTGTTTCTATTACATTTAGGGTTTGAATTTGGCATACATATGGCCTCATTGTCTTGGAAGCTTGACTCGAAATTTTAGGCACGTCCCTCTTAAATGTTAATGAAAAACAAACTAAGTGAACAATTATAAGTTTCCTGTACACACACACACAACAAAACGATCCAAGGAGCGGCTTAGCAAATTTGGACAAAAAAGCATTATTCATAGTCGAATGAGTTAACAATTAATCGAAGGTGAGTAATTCTAACAATATGGTTAAGCACTTGTGTTTGTTTAGTTAATGTAGTTTTTTGTTAGACTGTGAAGAAGTGACTCTTAAATGGAAAACTAGGAGGGTTAAATTATCCAAATATTGTTTGATAATTATCGTATAATAATATTCCCACCTCAATCATATGCGATAATTAATTTCTTACACCTCTCATACAATAACTGACCTCCTTCAATTCGGTAATAATTTCTTATTAAAAAACAGGTTTTATTAAATAACAGGAAACTGGTTTTAGAATATGGTCTGGGACTATTTGATTTAGAACTTTGGTTGTTAACTGGCAAGTACCGATTTATTTCAAACTAATTCCCTCTACTACTAACAAACTACTTTATAATGACTTAGAGGTTTAATCAAAGAGCTAATGAGTGGCCACTAAAAAACTCAAGAATGTTTATTGCTGTTTTGATTCCATCGTTGAAGAAAACTCTTGATCAGCCACTCAAACATCATATGAAAGTTCATTTTGGCTATGGCTTTGTCATTAACATAAGAAATGCTTCGTACAGCGTTGAACTCTTTTGATTTCACTTTCTATTGAAGTGATTGAAAAGATTGGGAATTAATCGGGCCATTGAGTGAATGGCTGACATTTCTTATCTAATCGACAAGGGAATCTTTATGAAGGCGTAAATTGCAGTGGAATCTGGAGATTAGGTCTTCGAATAAGTTCGAATATCTGGCCATTCACCAAGCTGTTTGACTGCATTCAAGCCAAAAAAAAATATTTACACAGCTTGTAAAGGTCAACGAGTTTTGGTAAAACTTGAAGAGCCATAAACCTATATATCATTTTAGTTACAGTGCGTTTCGCAACTGAATGGAAGGTGTATTGAAATTGGCTAAATTATGTTTGGCAATTAAGACTGTGAATTAAATAGGTTTAGTTTTCATATTTTAATAAAGCCTTGAACATTTTGGATTGTCATACATGCTTGAAACGGACTGTAGGCTCACATACCTACATATATACATATGTTCGTACTACTTTTTTTGTTGACAAAAATGTAGCTGAAGAGACAGCCGAAAATACGTGTTAACCAAATGGGAATAATGGGCTGGTTAACTGAAGATACCAGTCCACCACCCGCCTCGTTTTTACCTTCTTTTTCGTGTTGAAAAGTTTCATTAGCGTGTTGTTCGTGCAAGTTCAGGGACGTTGAACATCGGCATACATCGCCCTCAAAAAATTATGTTTATATCAGAGCCAAACTTTGGATAAGTAATTACAGTTTATACGACGCAAACGGCTTAATATTTTTATAAGCTAATAAAGATGTCGAGAAAAAGATGATTAAACCAATGTTTAAAGTTAAGTGCATACACTTGAATCGTTTGCCATCTTATCAGAAATGGTGATGTCGCCCCCAAGGTAACCATAACAATAACAATCAAGTTGATTATATTTCCCTAGTCATGGCGTATCACAGCCCTGTAGTTCTGGTACGGAGCTTAACCATTTTTTTTTTAACCAACATTACCCAGCCTTTTAGGTGCTCGACCTACACACCTGAAAGGCCCAAGTCGAGGTTCTGTGTTTTTATTTCGCCAGTATGTTCGGCCTCAGTACGCTAATTATTATTTTTTGCAAATGTTCGTATTTATATTTTAGTAATTACCCGGCCACCAATGCCAGAGACTTTACATTAAATGGCGCAGGGTCTATGTGTTACCCTGGTGACGAATAATTATTGTATAATAGAGAGGTCTCGTTGAAGCGAATAAACTGTCCCGTATGGGTAAATTGATCCATCAATGATGCTATTCCGACCACCACACTCTATATAATTGTCGCATAATGCTCACTTTATTGGCGCGATTAAGCAGACTGACAGGCCCAGCTTGTTGCAGTCTGGTTTCGCATTTTTCACACTAGTTGCCAACATGTCTGGGTCAGGCCGAAGGGTTTCACATGCTTGAACTAAATATGAAAAAGCCAAGGAAATGGGGAAACTCGTTATGGTTACCAAAATGTGTCTAGCTGGAGGTTTAATGAGTAGGGCAACGGTTTATGACTTCATTAAAATTTCTATAAACCTAAACTCAAGGCTATTTGTAGTATAACTTATACTCATGAGTATAAGTTTCTTAGTAATTAAACTTATTTAAAATAATTAAAATTTATGGGACTTGTGACGCAAATGGCTCTTATCTTCTAGACTCTCGACACAGCTCTTCTCAAGTTTCTTCTCAAAATTTATTTACTTAAGAAATTTAAATAGAATATTTTAAAGCGTTCAGACTAGAATTTTCAAAAATGGAAAAATCATTCCCCCGAGTCCCAAATGAATAATACCAAATCTAAAGGATTACTCAGGGCTCCATGCCGCCGGACTCGGCATCAATCTTATGATCGGTATAGCTGGGCTGCAGTACTTCACGGGCATTCTCGTGGTCGGCCTTGCCCAGGGTCGTGGACCGGCCATAGAGCTTCATGTATTTCTTTTCCGGGTCGTGGACCATATACCCACCGCCAAGTCCTTGGGTGCACAAGCCCTTCTCCGACGCCTCCTTTTGCAACTCGTCATAGACGTCGACTGGGTGTTAGAGTAAGGAAATCAATTAGTGCTGGATGGTATCCTAGACTTTCGAAACTTACGATGGTACTTGGCTCTGGCGTTGCTACGGATTACAATTTTGGCGTTAGCCATTTCGCCATGAATATAGACGTATGCCATCATATACTTGGATTTTCCCTCTTGGATTTGAGCAACGGGGAATGTTATTAAGTTGCGATTGGGGTTATCACAATAGAAACGGAACGCTATACCCAAAAATTTCTAATTATTCATTCTTTTTGAAATCCCCAAAGATTACTCACCCTGCATCATGGGACGACAGGCGGGCCTCGATAACTTCCTCAAAATATCCATATTGAACAACATAAACCAAACTTTTCGTTTAACAAGGAATTTTGTGTAGCTTTTTTTTGTGACGTGCGGGACGAATCTGATAACAATTTCTGACTGAAATGAAATACAAAGTCTAGCTTGTTGAATTTTTAATTAGTGCCTACTGCGCTGTTTTGGAGCTTGCAATAATTCTAATGGTCTCCCTTTAATTAAACTACATTTCCTTTAAGCTTATCAATTTTCTAATAATTAAAATACAAAAGTGTTGATTCTAATTATTTTTTATTTTAATAATTTCAGAGTCCTGTGAATCTAAATACGAGGTTTCGCGGAGAATGGCTTGACTGGGAAGTAGTGACTGCATAAGAACGTAGCGAGTAACAGTTGCATGCACCGATTACTTACGTAATTATTCAAAAGCAAACAAGTGTTCACGACGAGATCGATCTACGGAGAAACTAATAAGATGGGCAAACTCCAGGTAATCGTGCATCCAGTGAAGAAAGAGTTCCAGCGAAAGAGCTGCGGCTTCGACCATGATACACCCGATGATTTTGTCAAGTCTCAGGTGAGAGTCCAGGTATTCGATGGAATACGTCAATTTAAATAGTTCAATGTAACCTGAATGGCAGCCCAAGTAGCTGCGACCTTGCGGTGGCTTTATAAACGCCTACGATTGTCACGCACCTGGGCAGGTGTTTGCGGTGGCTTTTTTTGGGCTGTAGGCACGGGTCAATGTACAGGGCTGAGATGAGCTTTTTAATATTTTAAATTGAAGATTGCTTATAGTCGCAAATAAAAGTATTTAACTTTAAAAATAATCCCTTTTGGCTTTTTAAATTAGTGCATCTGTCCTGGCTAAATCGCATTTACTTACCAACCTTAAAAAGCAGAGGGCGGTCGCCCATTTTGTATTCGACTTACCTTGAGCATATTTAATGGTTTCTACAATTCACAGTATCAATAGAAGGAGAGGTCACCCAGGGTATATCCACAAAACTTATATATGTATATATATATCTATGACAGAATAGTTTTTTCCTTCGTATACCGATTGTTCTTGCATTGTAAATTAAACCATTGAAATATTCATAAGCAGCAAGCCGTTACTAACCGTAACCAGTCAAGTTAAGCGAAACTTTAAACATGCGACAGGTACAATAAAGTGAGCTTCTCAGTACTTCTAACCTTTAACCTTCGGACTTATCTAACTCATTTGTCTCAGTACTGCGGAATAATTCTAAAAACCAAATATGAATAGCTTATATAATTTTAAAGGGAATTAAAAGCTAAAGTTATATATTATTTTAAATACTTACAGTGGCAGACTTGTACAAAGAGCATGGCCTATTTGTTCTACCGCTGGTTTATGGCCCTGTTCTTCGTGGGCGTGGTAATCGTCTCTATGAGGCCAGATCCAGACGATAAGTATAGCTATTGGTTGTACTTCATCTACATGACCAACTGGGGAATATGGATGTGCATGTTGACCAACCTGATGGGTGCCATATTAGTCACCATTTGGCACTATCATCCAGAATACGCGGGTAAGATCAGCAAGATAAGTCTGTAAAAATTATACTAATATATATTTGCATCTTCCAGATAAACTCCTGAATATGAAAAGTTCCTGCAGCTACTTTCGTGTCTATTGGGGCATGCACGTCATAAGTTTGGTGTTATCTATTGTCATAACCATTATCTACTGGAGCTTGCTCTACAATGGTAACGAATTCCGAGAAGATGTTGTCTTATAACTCTAACATATTTTTTCTTTTAAGCTAATGAAAGTACTCTAGACGCCACTAATGTGCTCACCCATGCCTTCAACTCGGTTTGCATGTTCATCGATCTGTGGATTGTGGCACATCCCTTGAGGCTCTTGCAGATGTTTCTGCCCGTGGTATTTGGTGTGGTGTATGCCATTTTCTCCTACATCTACCAATCAAGTGGAGGCGTTAATAAGTGAGTAAAAAGGTAGTTCTACAACTAACTACAAGGAAATTGAATTTTGAACTTTTTGCAGAAAGGGCAAGCCTTATATCTACCATGTAATCGACTGGAGCAAGCCCGAAAGCTCCTTCATCACAGTGATTGGCGTTTTAGTCCTATCCTGTTGCATCTACATCCTGCTATTCGCCTTCTTCAAGCTGCGAATGTTCCTCCATCGACGCTGCCGCAAGGCCAGCTTCGTCCTGCCCACCAGTAGCGCCAAAAAGAATGGGCTGGACGATAAAAATGCATCTGCCAATGGAATCCAGCACTCACCTTCACGCATATCCATGGTATTGGGCAACTTCAAGGGCTACGAAAATCAGGCTTACTCCCCCAGTGGCGAACCCACAAACAAAAACTAGGACTTGTATTTAATCTAGGAGCCACTAGTAGTATTTAGTCGAATTATCCTGTAGAATTTACAACCAGTGATATTATATTTTATTATTTTAGTCAATAAATCCGCTTTGTGAGGGATTCTTGCTTAAATGCACTTCAAAGCTAATAAGCTAGCTAATTTGCTGATTTCGATGGCAATTTAAATCAATATTAATGCGGCGAAAATGAAATTTAAAAGTCTCATCAAAAAATCCATGAAATAGTTAAAAGCCAAAAGAGCGGAAAGTAGCCGCCAAGAACCTTCGGGTTCGGTTGGTTGACACACCCGCCTTTGGGAACTTTACAGTTGATAATTCAAAATTTATGAGAGGTGACTCGTTGGAAACATGGGGTGGACAGTGGGTACTTATGCACTATGAGAAAAATATTCAGCCGATTTGGCTGGTTGGATTAGGTAGGAGATGTGTAAATATTTTACTCAAGCCCCTAATCACCTTTGAATGACTACATTAGCCCAAATAGGCCCAGAAGGACATCGCATTGGAGGCAATAGACCATCAAGGGCAGGATTAATTCGGACAATCTATTTATATGTGTGTTTGGAGTGTTCCAGGAGATTTTCAGTATGGGATACTTCAGCACTCACTTGATCCGAGGCCCTTGGGTCAGGCTGGGTCATTCGAGGTCGGCTTTTGTTGAATTATTTAAAAATATATAGAGTTTACTCCATGAGTTCTTAAAATATTTAAAGGATTATATTACGTCACACTAATCACAATTCATTTCTAGTAACTAATTATCTTCTTCTTTCAAACCTTGACACTTGGCTTATTATTTATTTATGAAAATTATTGCATTTCAATTTCGTATAATTATTACGAGTGCAACTTGACATTCCCATCATTTCACGCAAGGAACCACACGCCTTAGCCAGAGTCCTTAATCACAGATGTTAGGTTCGAATTGCTTAACCCTAAGCTGACCAAAACCCGTCTGCAATTGTGTACACACGTTGGCCAAAACGCGTAGCCTTAATTAAGTTTGAAAGAGCCATTTAATAACCACGGGACCCGCCCAAAAGGCCCAAGGACGAGCCGGAGACACGAGCCACGATGCGGTGTTGTGGTCGCCGGTGCCGGTCATTGCGAAGGATTTACTTTACGCATAAGTTGGAATTTCTGGGGGCGGGGGGGCAAGGGAGGTACACAAAGGTGGGCGGTAGCGTGGGTGTGAGTGTCAATGTCAATCGGTGGGCTGGTGTTGTTATCTTTGTTGTTGGTGCTGTTATTGCCACTGTCCTTGTGTCGACGCCACATGACATGTCAGAAATTCCAACAAATTAGGCGTCGCATCTGTGGTCGGCCCTGGATCGATATGCGACCAATTTGATCGATACAGAGTTTCCTTGAGCTTTGAACTTCTTCGGGTGTCCTTGCCCAGAGTGTCCTGCCTCTCCAGTGTCAACTTCAAAGTTGACCCAGCAAAACGAATCAATTGAATTTTAATTGTATATGTTTTGGAAATTTGGACAGCTGTTGTCGGCTATTAGACTTGCCGAATCCTCCCTCAAGAGTCAACAACATTGAACTGCACCATTGAAGCCAACAAAACCAATCTAAATAAATAATGCCAATTAATAGTGTGAAATATTAATTGAAAGCATGCCCACGCGTCCCAGTGTTCTAATTCCCATCCAATGTGGTCGAAATCCTGCCCTACATGCATGACTCCCTGCAGTCCCAATGGATTAATGAATTTCCCCATTTTTTTGTCATTGTCTGATGGCATGATTGGGCATATTTTTTTGCCGTCAGGTTTATGGAAGTGTGGCTACATAAAAAAATACATATTTGATCATTTTTATAAAAGGATATTTATTCTTTAATGTTTTGAAAACCCCCCCTTTCTAGAGTGTTATTCTCAATTATTTTTTAAGACCTACATATATCTTTAAGTATTCATTTTTTCTTTCACTAATGTTGTTATCCCCAACAAGTTATACTTGACTTGAACAGCTGTAAGTCAAGGGATTTGTTTTCAGCAATAACAAGAATAGGAACAAAAGTGGCAAACACAATCAACATGGACGACAGGACACTAACATGCCAGCACTCCACTGACAACCAAAATATAGGAAAATATTTCAAAAAATGCGCTCCACATGTGTATGAGAAACGCACCGCTGGCTCCAGGACACAGGACTCGGGACAGGACATTGTTTGGAGCGCATAAACAAATGGCGGCTCATGAATGACACACGGACAGGTGAAGTCGTTGTAGTGAGTGGTCGGATGGCAGGGTGGGTGGTTGGTTAGTAAGTGGGGTTAGCAAGGTGGTCCTTTGGCGGCCGTGCGTGAGCCTTCCAGCGGGCAATGAAAATCCCGACCGACCGGTCGCTAGATAAGCCCACGGATAGAAAAACCGAAACACCTCGGGTAGCCCACCCACCATGCCAGTGCCATGACTGGAATTGCATGTGGTGGCCAGAAAACTGCTGGAACTCATAAAGTATTCATTAATTGGAAGCCCGCGCTACTGAGTGACCACATTGAGTGAATCGGCTGGCACAGGTAAAAACCGAGGCAGTTGTCAATTTTCAAGCTCAGTTTCGATTCGGACGCTCGTCGAGCAGTATGTGCCCGGTTAATTGAACCCACGAAGGAGTGATTTCGAACAATAAATATCGGGTGGAAAGAACGCGAAAAGTTCTGAAATCAAAACATAACACCGGCAACGACATGTAGCTCGGTGTTGTGCGTGCTGCCGACGATAAAACGCGAGAACAAGTATCCCTGAGATACCAGAGCCACAAAACGAACACTAATTTATAATATATACACACATCGGGGGGAATTATTTTCACGGTAGCCATGGACGGAATTTCACCGATTCCCATGCATCAGAACTGGCTCTAAAAAAACCAACATTATATCCTTAGTTTTCTTTTTTTTTTCGAGGCGGAAAAATATAAATTTTAAAAGCGGTGGTGTGTGCGCCCGAGTATAGGATTTGGTGTGTGCGCGTGTGTGGGTGCAGAAGGGAAAACACAATTGCGAAAATTCAGCTATACTGGCCACCGAATGGATAATGGGTATTTGTTTAGACACAGGTGAGTAATGGCCCATCCAGGAGATTTATAATCAGAGATTAGCACTGCCTCTCCACGGCCAAAGATAACGAAAAGAACCCTAATGAGTTGTGGCCCGACCACGCCAAGGGGAATACGAGTATCATAACCTCCTATATCTCCTATACAACCCTCGTTTAATAAACCAACTTTTCATTAGTTTTTGTTGCAATGAATTTTAGATATCGGGTATTACATTTGGGAACTGAAAATGAATATAGCCTGATTTTAATAGACGATCTCTAAGCTGAGTATTCTTTATGAGAGAAGAACTGAGGCATACTTTTAGGAGTTTTTAAAAAAAAATATTTGTTGAAAATATCATTTTTATTTCCTTTGTTAATTAAATCACCATGACATATTCAATTATTCACTCAAAAGACGGTCTCTGAAGACAGCTAAAATTGAAATTACAGCAATCATTGGCTTTGAAACCCTTTTAAATGGCAATTATCTGTCACAAAATGGCTTAAATCAAGCACACAAACGGATATATGAATGTCAGGGGTTCTGTATCCGAATCGGGACCTTGCCCAACGCTATAATTTGTATCGGAACTTGGAGCTCGGCCTCCATGGCTGCCAGGTCCTTGGGCATGTTCGTTGACCACCAAGCCCTATACACATAAATCCTGATAAAAAACAGAAAAAAAAAAACGCGTCACAGCCAAAAACAAAAAACACAGACAGGAAACTTAGAAGGGGGAAACCCCAGGCCGGAAAGGGACAGCAACAATAACAAAACATGTCAATTAAATAAAACTGCAGGAAAATCAATAAAAATGTGACAAGACCGAGGTAGTTCCTTGCTGGAAAAAAAATCATGAAATCGCAGTTAGGGTGGCCAGTGGCCAGTGGTCACCACTAGCGTATTCTTTGGGGTTTCGCACTGGGGCAGCTGATTTTCCATGAATGAATTCAGCTGGTGACGCCATACTACATATACTAGACACCGTTGCCATACAATTAAATAATTGTTTAACATGTTTTAATGATGTGTTTTGCGATTTGTTTCGTTTTTCTTTTTTTTGATTGCCCGCCCCCGCTCCGTTTTTCCATTCCTTTGCTAAGTGCGTGTGCTTCTGTCCGTAATTTCCGTACTCCTGGCAAATTGCTTCCGCCCTCGATGAAGGTTGGCTAATGCCGACTTGGCACGTTACGGTTGCCCTTGTCCGGGCCGCTTGGCGGGCGCTAACTCGCCAGCACATCCGGTTTCCGGTTGAGTAATGGCTGCTCCCCAGCCAAAAGTTAACTGTTGCTCCTTTATGGAAAAGGAAAGGAAAATCCGAGGAACATTCTTAGATCTATGATTGTTAGACAAGCTATTTATGTTTATTATTTGGTTAGTTGGAAATAGAAAGAAACATTGAAATTAAATCCTAGCCAAAATAGAAAGGGTTTTTTTGAAAGGGAACTAATTTTAATTAAAATACTATAATAACTTATTTAATATTTTTACAGATGCCACCGCGGCACAAGATACCGGCGAACAAGGCAACGATTGGAATCATACACGGAATCGAAATGGCCAAAATGCTGGAGACTTGGAGACCGCCGCGGCGGCTGGCCATTTGGGCTCTACCAATATCGGCGGTATCGATATGCAAAATGCTGGAAAAATCAAATTCGATCCGCCCAAAGTGCCAGTGATATTTGTTTTAGGCGGCCCAGGTAGTGGCAAAGTCACCCATTGCGATACCTTTATGCAGGAGCGGCGCGGAGTGACGCACATCAATATGATGGATCTGCTTCAGCAATATGCAATGGGCAATGGTAAGATATTTATCTATAGTTAGATATTAAGCTAAATAAAATTATAAAAAAAATGTTAAAGTAAATAGATATATGGATATGTTAATGAAAAGTTATAACAAAACCCTTTCTTTTTATAGACATGCAGGACTTTTCGCAACTATCGTCGAAAACAGTCACTGAGGTGTTGATGTTGGAAATGAAAATGGCTCCAGCTGCCAAAGCATACCTAATATCTGGATATCCACGCTCAATGCGCGACGTTGTCGAGTATTCGGAGAAGGTAATTTTCCATTTTCCATCCCCACCATTTGAATAATTTGAGTCGCCATCGCCATCGCCATTGGCACTGGTGGGCAGTCCTTTTCCCATATTTATTATGAAGCCAATTTTTGTTGCCGCACACTTTATTTGCCCAGTAAATTGCTGTTGAGCTATTTGAACTAATTAACTGGCAAATAGGTCACCGTCGTCTCCCCGTGTGTCTGTTTGTTCGGCAATAATTCCAATGGGTTTACAGTCAAGTTCACGTTCGGTATCTATTATGTATATTCGAGTGCTAATTGGGCACACTGGAGCACTCACAAATGCCCAGTCACGTATCCCAATGGCGGTAACTAAATTATAGTATATAGACCTATCATTGCATAAGTAGGACACATATTTGGTGACACCTCCAAACGAATCATCTTTGATTAATTTCGACTATTTTCTCGCTAACTATTTTCAGATACAAGTCGTTAATGGCGTGATTCTAATATCCTGGCGTCAGTCGGTTTTACAAAAGCAAATCGATTATGGAGCCAAATTAGGTCATGTAGTACTCTCCTTAGCCAAAATGGAATTGGAAAATTTCTTCAAAAATGTGATGCCAGTCGCCGATTATTTTGATCAGAGCGACATGCTATTGGCTGTAAGTACTGTGAAGGTATTAGCCCTTTAATGTTGTGACAAATCCATTTTGATGTCCCTATTTTTCTGATTTTTAATTATACACTTTAACCGGTATTTATCAAATTACAGGTTAATGGTGAGCGTGCTCCCACAGAGGTGTACAAAGACTTTCGCACCGCTGTCCTCGACATACTCAGCACGCTCGAGAACCAGGAGGCCGTGATGAATGGAGTTACAGGTATGGGCAGAGGGATACATGATATACCCGGCAGTATAGTTAGCGTTGACACCGCACCAAGTCAAGCCCAACAAGCGACTCAAATTGCAGAAGGCACCGCCGCCGTTAGCACCACCGACACCACTGGCACCGCTCTGGCCAGAGATCTGGCCGTGGATCCCACGGGTGGGGCTGTGGCCGTCATGAAAACGGCCACCACCAGTGCCGATGACGACAGCGGGGTGGTGATCACTCAGCAGCCAAAGCTCCGTCCAGAAGCCGGTCCGGATGAGTCCAACCTGCCACCTATCATTTGGGTGATCGGAGGTCCGGGAAGCAACAAGGCCACCCTCTGTCTCAAGGCCGTTGGCCTGAATCCAGGCTGGGCTCACATTAGGTATTTTATTTTCAATACATTCTTAAAAAATATAAAATGAATAATTTGTTAAATGGTTTGCAGTGTGGGTCGCCTTCTGCGGAATATCACAGACTCTGCACCACGTGCCAATACCGAAAGTTATGCCGTCAAGGAGGCCCTGGCCGCCGGGGACATGGCTCCCGAAAAGTCGTTGAACCAGCTCCTGGAGACAAATCTGCGTCAACTGCGGGATAGAACTGGTATCATTATAGATGGGTATCCAAGGAATCTGCAACAGGTCAAGTACTTTGAAAATAAGGTAGAGTATTCCAATATTACATATTTTATAAAATGAAGGTTGACTTATTTACTTTTTAGTACAAGCAACGTCCGCCCATTATTTTGCTGGACTGCTCGAAGCTGCAACTGGGGCGGGGTCGTATAGACGACACAGTTTCCTCATTCCGTCGCCGCCTGGAGCTCTTCCGGGAGCAGACCCTGCCTATGCTCAAGACCCTGGACACCAGCAATCGTCTTCAGATTGTAAGTTACCTGATAATCCCAGAGATACCATGAATATTAATAAATTTCCGGAAATTCCCAGGTCGATGGCGATACGGACAGTCCTTCGGTACAGCGTGAGTTCGAGCGTCTCATCCGGAGTCACATTCAGCGACTGCTTAACCAAGGCGAGGACACGGATGCCATGGAGCCACTAGGCAACCAAATGATGCGGAACGAGCAAACGGATGCCATTCTGCACGACCTTGAGACGAATGTGCCGGGAGCAGTGCCCACGATCAGTCATCATGTCAGCATGATGAACGGACATCTGAAGAACCGGGGCAGTGCAGTGGGAAGTGGCAAGCAAATGATGAACGGCCATGTCCCAGGCAGGCCGGGAACAGGAGCCGGAAACGGAAATGGGCCGGTGGGCCAGTCAGTGCCCGTTGACTTCCGGCACATGCTCGAGGAGGCCGAGCGGTATCCGGTGGACTCGTACATGTAGAGAATTTCAAAAGTGGAAAGTTTTATAGTTTTCTAATCGAACTAGTTTAGGAATATTGTTAATGCTGGTTTGTTGTTGAGTCTGGGACCAATGAGTTGCAGTGTCCTTATAGCCTAAGGTAGCAGAATTAAATTCGATTATTTCACTAAAACCCCTAGCGACATATCAAGTTAATCTTAAAGAGAGTGCCTTCTCTGAAGACTCCAATGTAGCTATTAAAATAAAGAACCTTTTAATAAAATCAGGTATGTTCAGCTATTTTATTATCACTTTAATGGCAGAACTGTTACATTTTTAGAAGTGAATTTTAAAAGAGTCACAATCCTATCTTGTTTCATCTTTCTCCATTATTTTTGCTGTCATGTTTTTCCAATGGATCATTTCCTCGTCCAAGTTCTTTGGGTAGCAGAAACAGAACTTTTTGCCAATTTCGTGGTCGATACACTGCGATTGGTTCTTGATGTTGTGCAGGGCACTCACGTCCTCCCATTTGACCCTGCCCATTTGGGACGTATGGACGTTAAATCGAACAGTGGCCTCGTATACTCCAGTTTCCGGATCCGTCTTAATCCCTATGCGGAAGGTACTAATGCCGTTTTTGGTCTCAGGCCCCAACTTTCGCTCGAAA
This sequence comes from Drosophila bipectinata, assembly GCF_030179905.1. Lineage (NCBI taxonomy): Eukaryota > Metazoa > Arthropoda > Insecta > Diptera > Drosophilidae > Drosophila > Drosophila bipectinata. Next base: position 2,950,916 of record NC_091736.1, read on the forward strand.
TAGTCGATGCCCGAGACCAACAGTCTCTGGCAGAATTGGTTCAGGCCCTTTATCAGCATATACGAGTTCGTGTGGAACAAGAATCTCCTCGCCAAATCGAAGGCGATTCGATCGTGGGGCAGAGGAACGAATTCACGGCAGGTGCAGAAGTGTGGCTCAATGCAGGCCTCCTCGCAGCCCCGATCCTTGGGAAATGGATGGAACAATGACCTACTTGAATTGCAGAGCTCCATGTCCGATGGCTGTTTGACTAGCTCCTCGTGGGTGGTGGCATTCAGTTGCAGGATGTGTCGCAGGGTCATGTGCAGATCGTAGGGCGAAGTGAGGCGTTCGCGGTTCATCTTCATATTTGCCGTAAAGTTCTCATAGGCCATCTGGAACCAGACCGGCAAATGGATGTGCAGCAAGGGCAGACGCTGCTCCAGGAAGCCATCAGGCAAACGGGCCAGCTCTCCTGTTTGATATCCCTGATCACTCACCAGTATCACAATTGAGTCGTCGAATACCTGGTTCTTTTCCATCAGCTCCAAATGCTTTACGAACCGATTGTCCAGACTGGTGGACGCAAAGTGGTATTCCCGGGTGAAGGAAGAGCTCCAAAATAGTCCGAACGCTGGCTGATCCAGTTCTGGGACTAATCTTTGTGTGAACTGAAGGCAAAAGTTGGACAGGTGGTCAAAAATCAGATGTCTGCCAACACAATATTTAATGCCAAATCTATAAACTATGTTCATGAACGTGGATAGGGCTGAAAGCAGAGATTGAAGTTCAAATTCGGCGGGTATCTCGAAGGGAAATGATGCTTCAGTGGTGTCCTCCCCAAAGGCCGTAGAGTATCCAGCCATTCTGTACTCCTTCCAAATCAATGGTAACCGCTCGATACACTCCTCTTTTCTCTTCGTTCCAGCAAATACGGCACAGAGGTTTTCGGCCGTAGAATACCCTACCTTGTTGTAGCCCTGCATTTCAAACCAGTTTGGTTTTCGCACAAATTCCGCCGTTTTCGGCATAGTCCGTTGGAAATTCATTCTCGACAGACTCTCCAATCCCAGGATTATCACACTGGGTTGCCTATCCAGAGGATGGCTTTTAATACGAGTGCTCTTGTTGAAAACCTGGACCAGAGGAAAGGCATTCTGCTGCACAATATTCTCATTGTTTCTCGCATCGTGACATTCCACTAAGATGCCGCTAATGTTGGGTTTCAGGAGAGCATCCTGCTGGAAACTCCTTTGAGAAACACTGCGAGAAGAATAGGAATATTATATCTGTCCTAAATTATCCATTAGTTAGTTTCTTACGTGAAATATGGATCCCCATTATTGTTAACAAACTCTCGATAGTGGCAGCTGAACTTTGTAATATTTGGAGCTATTTTTACCATCGTAACCGTGTTAACGTGAACCCTATATCTCTTTAGTTTTTTATCATATTTTAGCGAAATAATACCCGATTCATTGCTGCACTTCTTTAACTCTACATGTTGAAGGATTTCCATGACAGCCGGGGAGAAAGGATCTGCAAATGGTATTTGACACTTTTTGTCGTTCACAAAGAATCTGTCAGTTGGATCGGTCATCAATCGACGATTTGTTCTTTCGCTCAAATCATATATCGACTTTTCCACATAATGGGCCACTTTAGCTGGTAAGGGCTTTCTGGGCGGCCTAGAGGTCGCTATTAGAGCCAAAAGCCGTTGATGAAATTGGAACATTTTTTCTTCCTGAAAATCTCGAGTGACGTATTTAACGAGAATTGGCTGTTCCACTACTTCCTTTACAAGTACAGGAAGTTGAACCGCCTTCTCGGGGTCTTCATTCTTCCCCGGAAACACATGAGTGCACCAAATTAGTAGCAACAGAATAGCAAAAAAGATAATGGCAAACTTTTTAAATTTCATTTCGTTTTCTATTGTTTGTGCTCAAAAATATTCCGTGTATGTTTCTGATTAATTTTAAATAGATAGCTTGGATGGTACTAAGAAAAACAGTACAGATTTTGAGTATATTTTCAAGGTAATAGAAAAGCTACGATTTTTGATAGACAGGTTTTGATTGGGAATATATCTTATAACTGGTCTAGTACTAGTCTAATCTTGTTCCCAGTTTAAATCTAGTCTCAAGTCAAACCTGCCAAACAAGTAAAGCTTTAGGATAACATGGAAAATGTATATATTTTCATTTTAAGCATTTGTTGTAACAGTTAAGTTTTCTTCCTTAGCATCATAAAAGTCATCTTCATTATGTTGCAAATATTCATAGACCACTTTTTGAGGCTTTCGAGAATAGTGATGTTTCATGGCCAAGACCTCTGGCTTGAAGCAGAAGCATATTTTCTTGGCCATTGCATCCTGAGCACAATGGGATTGATTCCCGTATGAGTTCAGGCGACTGATCGAGTGCATCTCGACGCCGACTGCCACGTCCCCCGGGCTAGTGCGGATAGTGGCCCGAAACATACCGTCATTCGGAAGGGTGCTGAATGCCAGGCGATAAGTGTCAATGAAATTCGGAGGAGCTATCCTATTCCCACGATCATCGAAGTGCAACTCCTTTTCCGCCATCAGGATCTGGTTTAAGTGCAGTCGGTGGCAGTATCCGTCAAGATTTAGTTTTTGCAGGAACTTGTTCATCCGGTATACAGCCGCTTTAGCCAGTGTCTGGACGTAGTCGCTCTTCTCCACCTGGACGAAGGGCTGGCAGGTACACCAGTGGCGGGGTATGTGGGCCTCCTCGCAGCTCCGGTTGACGGGAAGGGGGCGTAGAATCGATTTGCAACCGACACAGGGCTCGGCAAAAGTGAGTCCCGGACGAACCTGCTCCAGTAGCTGCCGGATGCCTAGGTGAAGATCGTAGTTGGAGCAGAGACGGTTCTTATTCAGGTGCAGGGCCTCTACCACCGATGGATAGCGTTCCCGGTACCAGGGCGGTAGGTATATGTGTAACATGGGCAGTCGCTCCTCCAGGAAACCCGTATAGTGCTCGGCCAAGAATCCAAAACGGGAGCCATGATCGCTCAGCAGGATAACTATGGACTTATTAAACAGTCCGTACTCCTCGAATTCCTTTAGATATTCGACCAACAGCCCATCTAATAGGTGTCCGCCTCGGAAGTCATCGTGCGTGAAGCTACTAGTCCAAAACAAACCGAAAAGGGGCTTTGGATTCTCGTGGACAAAACGCTGGATGAGCTGCCTGGCAAAGTCGAAAATGTAGTCGAAACTGAGTCGCCTGCCCACGCAGTACTTGAAACCAAGATATTCGACCGATTTGAGGATTTGTTCGACGACAATCATAAAGGGCCGCAAGTAAAAGTCCACTGGCTTTCGGATAAAGCCCGACTTCAAGTAGTTGAAGATGGAGAAGCTGGTCATGTCCTCGGCATAGGCTGTTAGGTAGCCGGCATTGTGAAAGAAGTTCCACAAAAACGTCATATAGTCGAAGCATCCTTTTGCCCGCAAATCGCAACGGCGTCGCCATCTCGTCGGGTTCCCCCCCGTCAGAATGGCTATTAGATTGGGAAGCGTATTGTCGGCCACTTTGTTATAGCCCTCCAATTCGAACCAACCCGGTTGGCGAACAAACTTCCAGGTTAGCGGCATCATTCGTCGGAAATTCATCCTGGACATGCTGTCGATTCCGAAAATAAAAACACTGGGATACATGGTTGAACGAATGGCATCTGCTTTGTCGTCGTGGTGCTTCGGTTGTTGGACGAACGAGAAGGCATCCTTTTGGAGGATATTCGACGTGTTCCCAACTTCATGACACTGCACCACCACACCCAAGAAGTGACTTGGTACAACCCAATCCTGGTCAAAGTCATCGGCTGTCATTAGGCTGTCAAGACAAAGAAAAAATCTCTCGTAAGCAGTTTTTTCAGACCACACTTGCTGTTATCATATTAAGAGTAAATACTTTTACAGAACATTTTACTATTTACCCCAAAAATGCTGAATCCAACTTACTATGAAAACGTGTCATCGGTTCCACGAACAATCTCACTGTAAGTACAAGCAACTTCTGAATAGTTTGAAAAATGCGTAGAAAGCACATCGTAGTTTATATGCAGTCTGTACTGCTTTTCCTCAGAATTATAGAGAGCACTTATTAAGCTTGGCTCGTTGGTGCAAGACTTGAACTTAAGGGGCGGTACAATCTTCCAAATGTCGTCGCCAAACCAATCCAAATACGGCATTTGACACTTGGAGCTGAGAACAAAAAACCTCTGGTCTGGTTTGGACCATTTGCGGATGTTCGACTTTTTTGTCGACTCAATAGTCTCATTTTCAATGGTACCACTGTGGTAGCTACCATTGAGGTCGAAACGAGTTACGGGCTGAATATGGATCTCCCAGGTAGTATTTGTCGGGGTCTGGTCGCGGTTACTTCCCTTGTAGTGAACCAGTATGTATATCACCCACAAGAGCAGCGAAAAGATACACAGTTTGCGAAGGTAATGTCGGGACATGATTGCGTTTTTTGTGTGAAATTACAAAGTGATTTGGTTGGATATTGCTTGGCACACTTTGTGATTTAAGAAAAGCAGTCGATTGTTGTTAAAAAATTGTATTTAATTTAAATCATGCATTAAATCTCTTATGAGTAAAAACACAGAACAATCAATCACACTCCTATCTAGTTGAAAAACATCATCTAATTGGGATTCCTTTTTTTAAATTCAATATCTACTTAATGCTAGATAGCTACAAATAAATAGGAACAACTAAGAGTAGCAAATCGGTTGTGTTCAAACGAGATTGTCAGGATTTGAGGTCACTGAAGCAAATACAGTACAACTTCGCTAGCTTGTCCTCGATGCAGGTGGAGTCTTCGCGGTACGAGTTTGTTCGACTTATTTGCTCCACATTTACTTCCGAGGTCTGGGTGACATTATTGTAGGTGACAGTGGCTTGAAAGTCGGCGCTATTTTGTTTCACTTTGAACTTGACCCTGTATACGGCCTTCTCCAGCTCTGGCAGTTGATCGTCGTGCCATTTAACGTCCACTCCAGTTCTGATCTCTGTCTTAATGACATAGTATAGGGTCAGGTTAGAGCAGAGTGCGGATAGACCCTTGGCCACGAAATACTCGTTCATCCGATCGATGACACTGTGCGATATCTGATCTGTCCAGGCCTGGTCAGAAATGGGGATGTAGGGTTCGCAGGTGCACCAGTGATCGTCGATGGCCGCCTGGGCGCAGGTGCGATCCTCCGGAAGGACATGGAACAGGGACTGGCAGGTGGGGCAGTCGAAGGCCTTTGGCAGCACCGGTCCATCCGGAGTGCCTCCCATCTCAATGATGTGTTTCAGCGTATTGTGGATATCGAAGTTGGAGCAGAGCCGGTGTTGGTTGATCTTCAGTGCCCGGACAAAAGAAGGATACGTCACCCGGAACCAGGGAGGAAGATAAATGAACATCATTGGCAGTCGCTCCTCTAGGAAGCCTTCCTTTAGCCATGTTAATCGCCCCCATCTGACTCCATGATCAGCGAAAAAAATCATGATCGTCTCCTCCAGAGCACCAGCCGACTTCAGGTCCAAGAGGTCACCCAGGATCTTTTCCTGCATGGCGGAGGGCATAAAAGGATCGTCGTGACTGAAGTGACTCGACCAGAACATTCCCCAGATGGGACGTTCGTGGACAAACCTTTCGGTGAACATGCGTCCATAGTCGTAAATATAACGATTAGCTATACGGCGGCCCAAGCAATATGGCATATAACCATACTGGGTTATATCCAACTTGGACTCCAGGGCCCTCAAAAAAGGTCGGAAATAAAAATCCATTGGCTTTTTCTGAAAGCCCGGCTTCAAGTAGCTGAAATGATTTGAGCCACTTTCATCTTCAGCGTAACCTGTCAAATAGCTGGCATTCTTGAAGTACTTCCATATCATGGGCATTTTGTCAAAACAACCTTCTGTATCTGTATCACAAATGTGCTCTTTTGCCGTTTCGGCCGAATAACCACTGAGAATGGCGAATATATTGGGAAAAGAATTGTCACCAACCTGTAAAACACAAAAAAAAACATGTTAACAACTTCCCACACTATTTTCACGAGTTCTTATTTGTTTAAATTATTTTCCTGCGAAAATAAATGTGTTAACTTAAACCATTGGTCTCTAAACCTCTATTTTTAAGTCAAGTTCATTGCTCTCTTACGTTTACTTTTGAAATAAATCAAAATTGTACCTTATTGTATCCCTGCATTTCGAACCATCCCTCACCTTGAAGGAACTTGAAAACCTTGGGCATAGTTCTTCTTAGATTTATCCTAGAAAGTGAATCGATGCCGTACATAATAACACTAGGTTTTCGCACTCCATGTTTCTTCTTCATATCCTTGGGCAGTGGCTCATACTGCACAAATGTAAAGGCATCCTTTTGAAGGAGTATTGAAGGCTCATCCGCGGTTCGGCACTCAACCACAATACCCTCAACATGTGTGGGTACTACATAGCCATCCGAGAAATACTTATTCGACCCGAGTCTGAAAGAAAATATGTGAAAAATAGATATGGGTTAGAAAAAGCTATAGCTCTAGCACTATCTTAAATTTTAACTAGTCTAATTATTCGTATGTACTCACTTGTCAAAGGTGTCTGCCTCACTGCCGTACTCAACCTCCCGGTAAAAGCAATTGTACTCCACATCCGTGTTGTTCATCAAGTCCATAGCAACTTCCTCGTCGATCCGCAAAATATATCTCTGGATCTTTGGGTTATATTCCGTAAACACCAGATCACTATCATTGGTGCAGGTCACCAGGGTCTCGGGGCTATAAAACTCCATGACTTCAGGAGTGAAAGGATCCACGTAGGGAATATGACATTTGGATGTTTTCACATAGTATTTCTGGATCTCTTTTGGCAGAGGAGCGGATTCCTTCAATTCCAAATCTGAAATTTCATTATTAAGCTGGGTGAGGAAAACCAGGAACCCCAGAAAACCGCAGAAGACAATAACTTTGTATAAAGGATGTGTGGCCCGAAGACGCGACTCCATGGTGTACCGTCGACCACGAAAAGAAATGAACTGAACCGATCAGTGGGCCTGCGAAATGAAATACATGTCCATAATTGAGAAGACGCCTGTTATCTCGTCACCTAGCAACGTGCGAAGCGGATGTAAGTAGTTCACTTACAACCTCCCATACTTTTGTCACCACTTTAAAGAAATTAATTAAACATTTTTCTGATTCGGGTCGGATTTATCAAATTAATTTTTCATGCAAGTCCTCTTTTGGAAATATTTCATTCATATTTCCGCTTATTCAAACGGTGAATGAATATGCCGGAGACTGAAAAGATATACACTAGATATATTTTCTTCTATGAAAGCTTTAGTTTCTTTTACGTCTGGTTTGATAACATTAAAATTTAATGATTAATTGAAAATTGAAAGCCCAAGACAAGAAAGTATCACCCATACGCAGTGTTCTTGCCAAACCTATCGCCAAAACAAACATTAAACCACAACTTACAAAGCAAACGTGTCATGGGTTCCATGTACTATCGTGTTGTACAACAAAATTCCAAATAGTCTCCGAGCGAAGAGACCATACGTCTCTTATCTGAAGACGGCCCAGTTTTGTAAAGCAGCGTTTGTGATTTCATTAATATATTTAATTTTTATTTATAAATTTTATTTAAATAAATTTTTTATTTCTAAAGACAACCTTATTAATATGAGTAGAAACACTTCGTAGAAATATTGTAGATTGGTAGAAATATATTATTGGTTTATCTTTTTTAAAATGCAATAATTACTTAAAGCCTAAAAATTTGTATCTAAGCAGTTAAGTTCAAATAAGATATTTACTGCTTGAGGTTGCTATAGCAAATACAGTACAGCTTCGCTAGCTTGTCCTCGATGCAGGTGGAGTCTTCGCGGTACGAGTTTGTTCGACTGATTTTTTCCACATTTACTTCTGAGATCTGGGTGACATTATTGTAGACGACAGTGGCTTGAAAGTCGGCGCTATTTTGATTAACTTTAAAGTGGACCCGGTAGACGGCCTTCTCCAACTCCGGCAGTCGCTCATCTTGCCATTTTACTTCCTGGCCCGATTTGATCTCCGTCTTAATGACATGGCGCAGGGTCAAGTTGGAGCAGAGTTTGGTTAGATTCTTGGCCACAAAATACTCGTTCATCCGATCGATGACACTGCGTGAAATTTGTTTGGTCCAATCTGTCTCAGGGATGAGGATGTAGGGCTCGCATGTGCACCAGTGATCGTCGATGGCCGCCTGGGCGCAGGTGCGATCCTCCGGCAGAACATGGAACAGGGACTGGCAGGTGGGGCAGTCGAAGGCCTTTGGCAGCACCGGTCCATCCGGAGTGCCTCCCATCTCAATGATGTGTTTCAGCGTATTGTGGATATCGAAGTTGGAGCAGAGCCGGTGTTGGTTGATCTTCAGTGCCCGGACAAAGGATGGATACGTCGCCCGGAACCAGGGAGGAAGATAAATGAACATCATTGGCAGTCGCTCCTCCAGGAAGCCTTGCTTTAGCCATGTCAGACGCCCCCATCTGATTCCATGATCGGCGAAGAATATCATGATCGTATTCTCCAGAGCACCAGCCTCCTTCAGGTCCAAGAGGTCGCCAAGGATCTGGTCCTGCATGGCAGATGGCAAGAAGGGATCGTCGTGACTAAAGTGGCTCGACCAAAACATTCCCCAGATGGGACGTTCGTGAACAAATCTCTTCGTAAACATGCGTCCATAGTCGTAAATATAACGATTAGTTATTCGGCGGCCCATACAATATCGCATTAAGTCGTTGTCGGGCAATCGGTATTCATCCAACTTTGACTCCAGAGCCTTCAAAAAAGGTCGGAAATAGTAATCCATGGGCTTCTTCTGAAAGCCCGGCTTGAAATAACTAAAGTGATTCAGGTCGCTTGCGTCCTCCGCATAGCCTGTCAAATAGCTGGCATTCTTGAAGTACTTCCATATCATAGGAATTTTGTCAAAACAACCTTCTTTATCTGTATCACATATTTGCTCCTTTGCCGTTTCGGCCGAATAGCCACTCAGCATGGCAAAGATATTGGGAAAAGAGTTGTCAGCAACCTGTTGAATATAAACCAAAATAAATTTCGTATATTCTCCTAAAATTTTATTGGGGATCTCACCTTATTGTATCCCTGCATCTCGTGCCATCCATCGCCTTGAAGGAACTTGAAGACCTTGGGCATAGTTCTTCTTAGATTTATCCGAGAAAGTGAGTCAATCCCGTACATTATAACACTGGGTTTTCGCACTCCATGTTTCTGCTTCATATCCTTGGGAAGAGGCTGGTATTGCACAAATGTAAAGGCGTCCTTTTGAAGAAGTTTTGTTGGCTCTTCAGCTGTTCGGCACTCAACTACAATACCTTCAACATGTAAGGGTACTACATAGCCATCCGAGAAATACTTATTGGCCCTGAGCCTGGAAGAAAATAAAAATTATACATTAGTGGGTCTCAAAAAAAATAATATATAAAGAAGACCTTTAACTAGTTAAACATAACAGGCATTATCCTACACTCATTAATTATTTTAAATAACTTACTTGTCAAAGGTGTCTGCCTCACTGCCGTACTCAACTTCCCGGTAAAAGCAATTGTACTCCACATCCGTGTGGTTAAGCAAGTCCATTGCAACTTCCTCGTCGATTCGCAAAATATATTTTTGGATCTTTGGGTTATATTCCGTAGATACCAGATCGCTGTCATTGGTGCATTTCACCAGAGTCTGAGGCTTGTAAAACTCCATGACTTCTGCAGAGAAAGGATCGACATACGGAATTTTACATTTCGATGTTTTCACAAAGAATTTTTTAGTCTTTGGATTTTCTTCAACAGGTAAGTCGAATTCTTTGAGTCCCGATCCGTGGGTTGTAGATATTCGGATGGGTTCTGTCAATTCCAAACTCGAGTAATCACTTCGCCGCTGGATGAGGTAAACCATAAAGCCCAGAAAGCAGCAGAAGGCAAAGACTTTGTATAAAGGATGGGTGGCTCGAAGACGAGACTCCATGGTGTGCTGCCGACCTCGGAAAGAATTGAACTGAAGCGGTTCGGTGGGAACTTTTGGGAAGATATGAATTAAAGCCGGAATGTCGAACTGGCACACGTAAATGTTCATCACACCTTTTTGTGTTAAGTCAGGTGCGGGAGTTGTTAAAATAAATGTAATTATTTATATTGGCGTGACAATGCCGAATTGACTCAATTGGCCGGTTTATTATTTTTGTAACTTTTTAAAATTCGTATTCCGTGACGCAAAGAGATGCAAAAGGTCTTTTTTAATTTTTTTAATTAATTGTATGTAACATAAAATATTCAAAAATTATATATTTTTTAGTTCTGTGAGACAAATGCAATAAAGCTTCTGAATTTTATTTTTGACACAGACCGAATCGTTGCCGTACATATTGATGCGACTGATGAGTTCCACGTTGACTTTCAGCTCCTCGTTGTCCTTGTTGTACAGGATTGTGGCAAAGAACTCGCCCAAGTTCTGGTGAACCTGAAACTTGGAATGATAGTGCCGCAATCCAGTCTTCGTGTTCAGATTTCCGTCCAAATTGTCGACCCTCACTTCGGTGGCATTCACAAACCTTAGCGTGAGATTGGCACACAGGTTCTGGAGATGATTCTGCCAAAGATACTGGTTTATGCGAGTCACCACCATTTCCGCCATTCTCCAGTTCGAGGTGTTGTCGCGGACCTCCTCGTACCTGTGGCACGTACAGTACTCCTCCTTAATGGCGGCCTCCGAGCAGCTGCGATTTACGGGCAGTGGATAGAACAGAGACTGACATTTGGGGCAGTCGTACGACCAGGACACCTTGGAATCCTTCTGCATCTTGGCGATTCGGAGGATGTGCTTCAAGGTGTTGTACATGTCGAAGTTGGAGCTGAGGCGATTCTGATTCTGTGCCAGGGATAGGGCATACTGGGGATATTTGCTTCGGAACCACGGCGGCAAGTAGATAAACATCATGGGCTGTCGCTCCTCCAGAAAGGCTTCCTTCATCTGCATCAAAGGACCAAAACGGGCACCATGATCCGAGAAAAATATCATGATGGTATGCTCGAAGGCCCCATCTCTCTCGAAGTTCAAGAGATCAGTCAGAATTTTGTGCTCCATGCCTGAGAGCATGAAGGTGTCATCGTGACTGAAGTGATTAGACCAAAACATGCCCCAAATCGGGCGACTCGCCACAAAACGTTGCATGAACTGGCGGCAATAGTCAAAGATATAGCTATTGGCCAGTCTTCTACCAAGGCAGTACTTCATTTGACATCCTGGACAGCGAGTGGTGAGCGTATTATTCTCCAGGGCAGTAAGAAACGGTCGAAAATAATAATCCACGGGCTTCTTAGAGAAGCCATGCTTCGAATACGTAAAGGTGTTGGCCCCGGTCTCGTCCTCAGCATAGGCTGTCAAATAGCCCGCCCTTTTGAGTTCCTTCCAAATGAATGGCACATTGTCCAGGCACTTCGGGAGATCCGTATCGCAGATTTGTGTCTTTGCCGTTTCTGGCGAGAATCCGGTAAGCATGGCGAATATATTTGGAAAAGAATTATCAGCCACCTGAAAGTACACAGAAAATTAAACAATAAAGTGTCAACACTGCGTATGAGCAATACGTATAAGAAATACAAATAAACTTTATTTATTTAATAACTTTTACCTTATTATAGCCCTTCATTTCGTACCAGCCTGGAGATTTAAGAAACTCAAATATCATTGGCATTGTTCGACGCAAATTTGTGCGGGATACTGTATCGATTCCATACATTATAATACTTGGCTTACGATGGGATCCAATTTTTTTGACCTTTTTTGGAGGTTGAACTAAAACAAAGGCATCCTTTTGCAGGACTTTAGTTTCGTCTGCTGTTCTACACTCCACCAACATGCCCTCTACGTCATAGGATACTATGTAATCCTGATTAAAACGTGTTTTATTTCCTAGACTATTAATAAACCAATTTATATTACAAAATTCTTTTTTAAATAAATCATGAAATATTCCCAATTACCTATCATACACATCAGCATGTTTTCCATAAACGATTTTCTGATAGAAACAGGCGACTGCATTCTCGTTCAACTCTATCATTTGATGAACTACTTCCTCATTTGTGTGAAGAACATATTTTTTCATGAACTCATCGTAGAGAAGCGTGACCATATCACTCTCATTTGTACAGGGTATAAATTGAAAACGCTTATAAACCTTCATCACCTCGTCATTGAAGGGATTCACATAAGGCATTTGACATCTTCCTGAATTCACATAGTATCGTTCCTTTTCCTTAACAATCTTTTGTTCATTACCCCTTGTATTTATATTGTTCCACATTATTAATAGAAAAAAAATGAGAAAACACCAGAGACATCTTTTCACAGGAGTATAAATAAACCGCATCATTATAATATTTACTCCAAACTAAAGGAACGTTTAGTTGAAAATTTCACTTATAAGTAGCTTTCGAAGTAAACCGAAAAAAATTCATTTCATGGTGAGTTTAAAAATTGTTTTTTTTTTTAAATAAAAATATAACATACAAATGCTCTTCTTAAATTATATTAAGATAATTATTTTAATTTTGAACTATAGATTTATATTTTTTTAGTTGTTTGGTTTCTTCAAATCACATTAATAAACTATTCGTTTTATTCAGTAACTCACAATAGTATAGACACCCAGTATTAGTATAGTATAATATAGTATTCAGTATAAATTATTTGTGATAAGCCATGAAATCAAGACTTTCATGGATCGAACTTTAGTCATCTGAAAAATGAAACAAAGTAACTAGCGGCCAAGAAACGTACAGTCCTTGGATTTCTCAGATCCCCCGAAGAATTCTTTGCTCTAACATTTGAAAAAATTGAAATAGACAAGTGCACATCCAGTATAATCCAGGTTGGTTGAAAAATTATTTTTTGGATTTAGAAACCTACTCAAAAAAGCAAAAAAAAAATGAGGAAAAGTAATTACAAATGTAGGTAAGCCTAGATGATGCAAAGCGAAAATTGGAGACTGATAACATATTACTATATATGTATGATATTCCTTATATTGAAATTGCGAAAAATAGCCCACAAAATTGAAATTATCTCGGTCTAAACTTTTTAGTCTGAAATAAATTTTTATTAGACCCTGGTTTGTTACAGTTTATACTTCTCATAATGAGGGTGTGTGGCACAGGTTTTTTGCTGGTTTTTACTATTTTGATCTTAACTTTGGGCACTCAAGCCCAGAAAACCAAAAGGACTAGAAAGCCTCTTTTTAAACAGTTTACGTCTAAAAGCACTACAGAAGCTACCACAATAACAAGCCCTATTCCTCCTGATATTCCTCTTCCCAAGATTACAATGCCTACAACTCCAACTCCCACAACTTCAACTCCTACAACTCCTCCTTCAACCTCTACAACTACACCTTCTACAACTACACCTTCTACAACGACAATTACAACTCCTACAACCACAACTCCTCCATATCTGAATGATACGACAGATATAATTAGAGACAATATTGTCAGCTACACCTACGATATGAAAAAGCAAGCCAATATTATGCATTTGAGTCGATTTGCTGCCAATCAGAGTTTTTATCGGCTAACAAACTATTCCCTGGAGGAACATTTCAGTTGCGGCTATAAAACAATTTCCAAGAACTCACAAGGAAGATATGAAAAGAATAGTATCAAGTAGGTAACCAAGCAAAGAGAGAGCTAATATCTTAATGATGCACTTTTCACAGCAAAGAAATTGAGATTCCCATAACAAATGGAGCTGCACTACCCTCCAATACTGAGGCGATAATTACAAGTTGTAGAACCTCAAAGGGCAAAGTGCTTCAAATAGGTCCACAGACCTTTGTAAACTTGAAAAATCAAACCAAAAGGCAGACCTCTAAAAAAAAACGTCCTAATGTTTTGATGATCGGTTTCAATGGAATGACCCAGACAATGTTTTCATCTGCTTTTAAGGAAATTAATTTGGAACGCTGGTTTAAACTACAAAAGTTCAGGAGAATTGGCGAAAACTATACCTATAATTTGATGGCATTAGCCTCGGGATATAGTCCCAGTACCATTACCAATTTAGAGTCCACGGCCTCTGTACCTTTTATTTGGAAACAATACGCAAGCCAGGGTTATGTAACGGCCTTAGGAGAGGACATTTCCTTCATCAGAGACTTGTCTTTGGATTTTAAAGAGCAACCCGTGGACTACTACCTCAGGCCCTTCTTGCAAGGCATTTCTGATAGTGTGGAGCTACGCAATAACACTCCGAGTATCGAGAAATTGTTAACATCGGACTATGTCTTGGACTATGGTGAGAAGCTCTTAAAGATGTGTGTCAACAGCTCGCAGCCATTTTTCGGGCTCTTGTGGACTAACACTTCCACCGAAAAAGCGAAAGAAAACAATTTTGTGGACTACTTTAAACGATTTGAAAAGCTAGGTCTGTTCAAGAACACAATCGTGGTATTCTTCAGTGATCATGCATGCAGGCCTTTTCTTAATATCCGTTTACCGGATTGGTTTAGGAAGAAATATCCAACTAAGATCCGTAATCTGGCTGTGAATAATAATCGTCTTAGTTCCTCCCACGACATGTATTTAACTCTTCAGCATATTCTCGAACTGGGAAAAGATAGTCCCAAGAAATTGAGTAAAATTGCCAGCTGCCCCACCTGTAAGTCACTTTTCGAAGAGATACCAAAAAATCGCACCTGTCAGTCAGCTAGTCAAAGTGAAAATTATTGCGAGTGTGCCGACTATATGAAGCTATCTGCAAAAGACGCCCATCAATTACCTCTGGGAGTGCTATTGGTTGAAAGTCTAAATCAATATCTGGACCAAAACAAATTACTAGATATTTGTGAGGAGTTCACTCTTAACAGTGTGGATTCTGTATACGAAAGAAAATCCTATTATAGGTCACGTCTGCGCAGTTACAGAGTGCGCTTTCTAACCCAACCACATATGGCCAGTTTTTTGGCCACCGTTTATTACAATCTGATACCGCAGACACTTTTTAACGTGAATGTTTCGTCCTTTTTACGTTTAAACCGATATGTGGATCAATCAAAGTGTTTAATCGACGATGAGAAAAGAAAATTTTGTATTTGTCGAAAGGAAAAGACAGAAAGATCTCTTCGGAAAGATCGTAAACCCATCAGTAATGTTACTTTAGAGGCAAAAGTCTCAGCTCCGACTAGAAACATCTCCATTTTAATAGATAACCTTCTGGAAAAAGTTGAGGAACTTGAAAAAAACAGTCTTCTTAGACGGCAATTAATCAAAGAGGAAATCCTAAGTATAAAGAAACTATTGGCCACATCCCAGGCTCCGCCAAGTTAACATTTCTAGCACCCACCACGGAATCTCCGGAAAGTAACTCTCCTGTCAATGTGCATTTTAGCCTGCACTTTTAGGGGAGCGAAACTTTCCACGTAACCAATAAAAAAAACAATTAAACTGGAATCTTATCTAATAAAAACTGATATAAATCCGTCATTTACTTGATGTCTTACCAGAGATTTTGATCTTATTGCGGTTGCGGCAATTAACATTTTTATCTTGTTCCCTGTTTGAGTTGACAAGTAACAGACACCTTACTGTTTGTATATCTGAAAGATAGCGAAACCATGAATCAACTTTGTGTATAGCATCGTCCAGTAAAGACTAGACAAAAAATATACTTTATTTCAGAGAAATATTTTTATCGGTGGCACTCTTTTAAATTAGTTTTCCATCCCTAACACAGTTGCAATTTTAACTTCCGCTCGTCCGTTTACATCAGACATACTGACACCCTTTTTCCATTTATTACCAATCGACTCTCCGTTGTCAACTGAAAAATGTATTTTTTTTATTTGTAATGTTTGGCTAGATATTGGAACAAACCGAAGGCTCACGCGACACAACCGGGTATCACAACTAGCAGCTTATCAATTGGCGGCTGAATGTTCGGTAGACTTTATAACACTGTTTACTAATTCATTATGATAATAGGCCCGACACCGGCTATCAGTATCAGCTCAGATGAAAGAGCTCAGGCGTCATCAGGCGTCGTTATCCCAGGCCACAGAGTATATATTAAATATAAGTAAAAGTCGGTCGGTGGGTGGCTCCAGCCCGATTAGTATTATACTTTCGTCGTTAGTTCGTCTCGATTACTTGCCAGCTACGGATGTGCTCCAGAACCAGGGGACCCCACCCTAAACCAAACTTTCAAAATGCCAAAGAAAAATATGTTCAAGCGGGCCACCTCGATAAGTCCCGGTCAATTGCATTATTATCACACGGACTTCTATTACTCGATGCCGGACTTGAGTAGTGAGTTTATTTTTAAAAAGTGCACCTAAATAAAATCCATTTGATTAGTGAATAATACTTAATATACATATTTTTCATATTCTTTAAACTCAAAATTATAAAAGTCAGAATGAAAAATGTTTTTTCAATGGTAATAATCTTTATTTTATAAAAATATTCTGAGATAAAAATATTTATTCAGCTGATTATAAAATGTCTTCTCACGGCTGCATATAATTTTAGGGGGAATATTTTTATAATGGGGGTTTCACTTTCTTGTTGATAAACATTTAACGTCACTTAAACAAATATTTTATCTTCTTAGCTAATTATTATCTTAGTCTTGAAGAATTCTATTGCTTGCTATAACTTTTTAACTGAAGCTATTTGTAGAGGAAAGATTCCCATCAATAAGAAAATTAAGAAAATATAACGAATATCACCATCAGGAACATCTTTGACACTAATATTATAAGGTCCCTTTCAAAAATCTTGGAAAATGCATGGAAGTGAATATGTGACCACCGGGAAGCCACATCTTCGCCAATATTCGTCCGATTCTTAAGGGGAATACCTTAAATAATTCATGGATCGATTCTCTTTAAATCTGCATCAAAATCTAAGAACAAAATATTTTTTAGATTTTTTGTCAAATTTCCTGGACGACCCCCTTCAAAAACGGGGAAAGTGCTTGAAGGCACAATATGGCCCACAGCGATGGCTGTATCTTTGCTAATAGTCATCCGATTCTTGAGCTGAATACCTTAAACGATTTGTGGATCGATTCGCTTTTAATCTGCATCAAAATCTAAGAACAAAATATTTTTTAGATTTTTTGTCAAATTTCCTGGACGATCCCCTTCAAAAATGGGGGAAGTGCTTGAAGGCACAATATGGCCCACAGCGATGGCTGTATCTTTGCTAATAGTCATCCGATTCTTGAGCTGAATACCTTAAACGATTTGTGGATCGATTCGCTTTTAATCTGCATCAAAATCTAAGAACAAAATATTTTTTAGATTTTTTGTCAAATTTCCTGGACGATTCCCTTAAAAAATGGGGAAAGTGCTTGGAGGCACAATATGGCCCACAGCGATGGCTGTATCTTTGCCAATAGTCATCCGATTCTTGAGCGGAATACCTTAAACGATTTATGGATCGATTCTCTTTTAATCTGCATCAAAATCTAAGAACAAAATATTTTTTAGATTTTTTGTCAAATTTCCTGGACGACCCCCTTCAAAAACGGGGAAAGTGCTTGAAGGCACAATATGGCCCACAGCGATGGCTGCATCTTTGCCAATAGTCATTCGATTCTTGAACGGAATACCCTTAACGATTTGTGGATCGATTCTCTTTTAATCTGCATCAAAATCTAAGAACAAAATATTTTTTAAATTTTTTGTCAAATTTCCTGGACGATCCCCTTCAAAAATGGGGGAAGTGCTTGAAGGCACAATATGGCCCACAGCGATGGCTGTATCTTTGCTAATAGTCATCCGATTCTTGAGCTGAATACCTTAAACGATTTGTGGATCGATTCGCTTTTAATCTGCATCAAAATCTAAGAACAAAATATTTTTTAGATTTTTTGTCAAATTTCCTGGACGATTCCCTTAAAAAATGGGGAAAGTGCTTGGAGGCACAATATGGCCCACAGCGATGGCTGTATCTTTGCCAATAGTCATCCGATTCTTGAGCGGAATACCTTAAACGATTTGTGGATCGATTCTCTTTTAATCTGCATCAAAATCTAAGAACAAAATATTTTTTAGATTTTTTGTCAAATTTCCTGGACGACCCCCTTCAAAAACGGGGAAAGTGCTTGAAGGCACAATATGGCCCACAGCGATGGCTGCATCTTTGCCAATAGTCATTCGATTCTTGAACGGAATACCTTTAACGATTTGTGGATCGATTCTCTTTTAATCTGCATCAAAATCTAAGAACAAAATATTTTTTAAATTTTTTGTCAAATTTCCTGGACGATCCCCTTCAAAAATGGGGGAAGTGCTTGAAGGCACAATATGGCCCACAGCGATGGCTATATCTTTTCCAATAGTCATCCGATTCTTGAGCGGAACACCTTAAACGATTTGTGGATCGATTCTCTTCAAATCTGCATTAAAATCTAAGAACAAAATATTTTTAAGATTTTTTGTCAAATTTCCTGGACGATCCCCTTCAAAAATGGGGAAAGTGCTTGGAGGCACAATATGGCCCACAGCGATGGCTATATCTTTGCCAATAGTCATCCGATTCTTGAGCGGAATACCTTAAACGATTTGTGGATCGATTCTCTTTTAATCTGCATCAAAATCTAAGAACAAAATATTTTTTAGATTTTTTGTCAAATTTCCTGGACGACCCCCTTCAAAAACGGGGAAAGTGCTTGAAGGCACAATATGGCCCACAGCGATGGCTGTATCTTTGCTAATAGTCATCCGATTCTTGAGCGGAATACATTAAATGATAAATGGCTATATCTTCAACAAAATCTATCCAACTAAGGGCCAAGGTGGTAGCCCTTTTGTTAGCCAAGTTTTTAACCTAACAAAACGATTCAATCGCAGCCAACTTCGCTTCAAAACAAAATACGGGACTCTCTTAAAATGTCGCGTTCTCTCCGCCGTGTTGTGAGTTTTCCGAGGTTTTCCGCTCCCAAAATGACTTATTCGCTCTCGCCTGAGAGCGAGTGAGAGCGCATTGCGCTATCTTTATTTGTTTGGGGTTAAAATTTTCTCAGATACTTCGTATCTCGCAGCTACTTTGTTTCAGTTAGCTCTGCGAAGCGCTTTGTTTCTGCCGTCGCGTCGAGCGAATAATTTCGTAATAATACTCTTAACTGATAAACAAATATTATAGCCAACTAAAATGAGTGGAATAGTTTCTAGTTTATTGGAATATTTCATAAAAAACTGGTTATAATTTGATTAAAATTGTAAATACTTCTGACAAAGAAAGAAATACGGAAGCAAAGTGCACCTTAGACGAGACAGCGAGAGAAAAGACACCCAGCCTGAGGAGAGAGAGTGCAGGCAGGTAACAACAATTGTTGATTAAAATATGTGTCAAAATAGAACAACAAATCGCTGAAGAAAGCCGTGGACTATATTGATAATACGAAATCATGTGAATATGCACGTGTGATTTGGGCTTGTCATCGGTGCATCCGTTTAATTTTGGTTATTTCTATAATAAAATGCTCACCTAAGCTCATTAGATAGCAAATAGAAATTGTAACAGGCGACAGAAGCAAGTTCAACTGAAAAGCAGACAACAGAATCGCCAACTGCATGTGAAATCTAAATAAGACACACACTTGTCACCACCTCTTGACGTCAGCTGCGACAATAATACCTAGTGTAAATAAAAGAAAAACGGTGAAAATCGTGTAAGTGCCCAATACCTGAAACAAAAGCTACAATTAAACCCTACATTTGTAAATTTAATTAAATTCCCACGCACCAGAAATCGAACAAAAGCAAACAAAAGACAAAAATAGTGTTTCTACAGGTGTTAGAAGTGTGGTTTTTCGAAAAATATCCAAAAATTTATGTTCCATATTTCACACCTCAAAAAAAAACCAGCTTAGAAAACTTCAAGGCCTTTTTATACCAAAATTTAAGACAAAAAAAAACTGGTAACAACAGGTTTCTTTACTATTCAAATGGCCAATGAAACTAAAGAGAGAAATATTCAATTGGCAACAAAAGTATGCAGAAAGAAAATTCAAAATAATACCCGACCTATGGCATTATTTGAGGCCATCGGCGTGGGTCTTTGTCATGGGGAAGACCAGGAAAAACACGACAAGGGAAAATCGAAACAATGAAAGTCATATATAAAAAAGAAGAGGTCTTTAGTTAACTGCCATTAAAAGTCTATTAAATCAAAGCATTATCACTTCTTGAAAGTTATTTATAAAGCTCTTATCAATGACATAAAATTAAAAATAATAAAGAAACCAATAGAGATTATTTTGCCAACTTTAATAAATGGGCAATTATTAAAGAAATCAGTGGAAATTTTGTTATTATTATTTTTATCTTATTTCCTCAATGTATACCCACACTATCATCCTCTTGGTACATTTTCTGTTCATAATCTAAGAATGGAATGGTTTTTATGATATTGTTTATAGTCCAAAGCACCACATATCAGTCCGGTTCGAAAAGCACTCGACAAAAACGTGACAAAACGAAAAAAAAAATAAATACTTTCTCGTGTTTACCATAAATATGTAGTGGAATATAGTAAATTATATATACATATAGTACCTCTGATGCCAAGCTGCCCATTGGCGTTGATAACATCTGACTAATATTAACAGCATTTTGATGATGGAAAAAAGGCTTATCAGCATTGACATCAATATGCTGTTGGTAATTAGCGACGTTCCTTGATAAGCTTCCATGTGATGGGAAATATAATTTGTGCTCAATATTGAATTTATACAATATACCATACAAGTCATCCAAGTCATTAAAGGCAATAAAGGTATAAAAATAAAAAAAAAAAGGTTGGGTAATTTGTTGACAAAAGGGTACTTAAATTATGAATCACTTAACGAGAGGCTTTATATCCAAGTTCTTATTCATTTCTTTCTTTGGAGTCAAAGGCCTTAACTAGTTCCGGCCCTGTTCTTATTTTAGCTAGTTACCAATGTTAGGAAAATCAATTTTTTTTTTAGCAAACCCATCAGGTAAACTGAAATGATCCGTAGTATTGGATCGCTAAATATCAATCAAACAGAGTCTGTCACTTGCCGACCGACCCATCGATCTGAGCCTGCCAATTGAATCTTGTGAATAGCTTAGTTATACACTCGAACAATATCAATATTCGTGTCGGTTTGTTGATACAATCTCGCCTCTCACAAACACTCGTTCACCATTCAGATAAAAGCAATGACAGGGGGTGGTGGCAGGCGGTAGGCGTGAAAATCGACGGAGACGGAGACGAAGACGGAGGCCGACTTGCCAGTCCCAGTCCCAGTCGGCCAGACTAATTTGATAATCGCACAATCAAGGCAGTGTACAACGCACCCGGCTAGCAATCAGACGTATTCGCCTTATAATTTGTTATTTAGTTCAGTGCTTTGAAAATCCTTGGTAGCCAAGATGCAGCCCTTGACGGAATATCACTTTGAAGGTGCCTAGTTGTAACCAAAAGGGAAAACAAAACTACTTGCCAGATAATTATCTTTATCATTTTTGTTTTATTTATTCTCCAGAGTCCCGCAAAATGCACGGCGTGAAGCGGGTGCTTATCTTCTGTCTGATGATTGTGATTTTGCCGGCCATCCTGATTATAATGCCACTCCATTTACGCAAGACCGTCTTCGCGGATGTCATCTATCCCATGGCCGAGTCGGATATTATAGAGATCCGAGCCGGAATCTCCTCCATTTTCTGTTCGAAGCACACCCTGCGGATGAGTTCCAATTTCAATGCCTTTCAGTTGCGCAACAAGCCGGAAATCTCCACGAATCGGAAGCACATCCGGCTAAAGAAATCGATGATCCTGCCGGACGATACCTTGGAGTATTGGGGCTTCTTTCTGCTGGCGGGAGCCAAGGTGCGGGTAAAGTTCTGCTCCCGTTTCGATGGGTCTCGCGTCATGATCGTGAGGGGCCAGAGGGAGTTGAAACTTTGCGGCCTCACCGATCACAATAAGAACAAAAAGGATGCCAAGTTCGTCAAAGGACACGAGGACCAGGTCCAAGTGTTTTTCGAGGACAATGTGGAGATCACCGAGGAAAAGAACAATCAGGACGTTATGATGGAACACGAGAATCACGGTGGCGAGGACTTGAGTGAGGGGCCCCACTTAAATTTGCTTCTTAAGCCTGCCTTAAACCAATCCGAGGAAGAACCGGAGCCCAAGGGTTTTAGGAAAAAGCTACAAAAGGGCGGTCTGCATCATCAGGATCACAACTTTGCATCCCACCACGCAGAGCACATTCTTAATGCTGCACAACACCGTCATGGAAATGACTCGTCCCACCATCATGGATCCAAGGCTCCTGATCACAAGTCCAATGAAAGCGTCGATCCAAGCGACGCCTCTCACAAACAACGACTTAAAAGACACAATAATGGTATTAAGAAACACCAGAAGAGGCAGGAGCTCTACGAGAAACTTTATAAAAGATCGAAACGGGAAAATGTTTACGACAGAAAGTACATACATGGAGGCAATGCCGTCAATTTCACCCAAACTGATGAGTCCAATTCGGTTTCTAGCTTCGAGACAGGACTGAACGATTGCTTCGAGGGCAATATCCTGTTGCAGGAGTTCTTCAAGCCAAGCAACGAGTGCACGAATCCCCACAAAATGGACTTCTCGGCAAACACGAGTGCGGTGGTCCTGCACAGTGTGATCGAAGATGGCTACTACTACTACCTCTTCTACAGCGACAATGATTACGTCCGGAACGAGCTTCACGCCGTATTCGATATATACAAGCCAACCTATCAATACTCCAATCTTACCGAGTCGCAGAGCTGCCTCAACACCACCAACTGCACCTTCAGCATCAGTTTCTTGTCTGATGAGATCGTGGTGGTGGAGGTGCCCACACGTGATGGAATCGAGCACGAGGAGGATGACATCACCAACCTGATATCGACCTGCCATCCGCGAAGTGAGATCTATGCCCTCTTTCCCATAACTGTGCTGGTGCTGATCCTGTGCTGCTCCTTCCTGTAAACCCTCTCAAATCCCCCATTTTCTTTTCCGGTGCAGTTGTCGGCGAAGTGGCGGAGTCTTGTGATATTTATAGTGAGGCATCTGGGTGATATACTCGCCACTGTGAGTGCTTATTGTGGCAAAGTGATGGTTGGCCCCAAAACGAGAGCTTATCAAGTAGCCATAGTATCCAATATCGATTATACACACGCAATGAACAGTCTGAAAATAATTGTTACTTAACCAACCACTGAATATTATTTGAAACAATCGCAGTGGTAATTGTGAAGTTTTAAAACGAACATTTAGCCTAAGAAGCAAGCATTTGAAAAATTATTAGCTCTTAGTTCTAGTGGTATAAGAATCGTATGAATTGTATATAATATACAAGCCAAATCTTAACTAAGTAGTCTTGAGGTATAGTACTTATTTTTTAAATTCATAAATCATCTCATTTTAATGTAAGAACTTTACGATTATCTGTCTTTTAAATTCCATTTCTATCCTGTGAAATTCCTTTCCATCCGTAAATCTATTTCAAAAATATTCCACATGCCATTAAAGTCTTGTTTTCTTTTTAAATAAATTGCATAAATAAAACTAGTAGACAGGCAGGCTTTTATTTAGTTCCCCTCTGCTATTACCAACTCTGACATTGTGCCCTCGGGCAATAGAAAAGAGTAGAATATTTCCTGCCGGCTCCAATTTCAAAGCAAAATACAATTTTGTTGATTTTTGTTATTTTTTATTAATTCACACAAAAGTCAGCTAGTCAATGCTTATTTGCTTTGTGTGCGTTTGTGAGTGGTCTGCTATTTTATTTTCTGATTTGGCCACGGGGATAATGCAAATATTTGCCCAAAATGTCTGCCCGATGTTGGCATATTAAATAAATGGAAAATAACATTGTCATCAAGAATAAACACAATTTCTTTTCACTCATTATTCACATTAATATGGATAAGTGTCAATCAAGTGCCTTGGAATTTTTTATTAAGGTAGAATATTAATAAATAATAAATTGTAAAATGAATAAATATGTCAAATAACTAAATGGTTTTGTGTTTTGAATCAAAGGTGAATTATTGTATGGGACTATATTATTTTTATTATTTCTTACAGAGTAACATAATATGTAAAAATATTTAAGATTTTTGGTATTTTATTTTAATTTTTGATATTTGTTTATTTTTTGTGGCCTATTTAAAGGCTTAAAAATTATTTCAAACAAATTTAGTTTTAAAGATACTTTGGGTCTGATTTTAATTGTACTTATGCATATGTCATATTTCATATAAAGCTTAAATGGTAAAAAAAAAGGTAATATACTTCATATTATTTCACTTTTTTTTATAAAATATTTGTATGTATATTTTAATAACTATAATATTTTGTATATCAGCTAAGCAGCAATAGCCTTCAAGCCCTTCAAAATATAAAATCTATTGCCTACTTTGAGGCATTTTGTGAAATGCCTTTCGGTTAACCAAATCCAAAAGATATTTTACCAAAACTCTCTTGGTTGTTGAATTGGCTGATTTTCAAAAATTTAGCGGCTAAAATTAGCCACAAAAAATAAGTGTGAGCTAAATATATTTCAAACTTAATTTCTTTTCAAAATTAGCCGCGAAGCAGGATAATTTTATTTTATGCAACCTTGAACATTAACTTATGAAAGCATTTCTCTTTATACCGTTTCTGCGTTGTATTTTTATGACTTGAAAAAAAATTAATATTGACAAACATGTTTCCACCTTTGTTGACCACATCGATGTGAAGTCACTTCGAACTAATTGAATTGAAAAAAAAGTTGTCTTATCAAGATTGTGGCGCTGGTTTGTACACACTGTTACTGGTAGTCGATAATATCAAATGGGAATGCTTCTAAATGAAATATACACCAGCAATTAAACTTTTTAAACTGCCTGACTACCTACCGGACTAACCACAATGTCTTCATAGACCTGGCTGATCAAAAATTCAAATTCAAGGTTGGTAAATGCGTTGCAAATATAATAACACCCTATTTACGATTACGTAAGTATGGGCTTAACCAGTTTTCGTTATCAATGATGACACCCCTTAAAATATCAATATATGATATGGTCAATGAGTTGATATCATAATTGCTGGTTAAAAATGTTACGTGAAGTTTTGTTTAAATGTAATTTAAGATATTTTAAAAATAAATGGGTTTAAGATTCTCGTAAAAATTAAGAGAGATCATGATCGTGAACTTCAACCCCTAAAAACAACCCCTAGCCTAGACAGTATATATTTCCCAACAGCTGTTTTTGAGGCTCTCCCAAGATACTAATGAGAGGTAAGAGGAAAGTATAACTCATGAGATGTTAAAATTTAAATGCTTTTGAACAAGATCTCAAAATTTCTTTTTATAAATATTCATCAGCTTAACATAAGCATTTATTTATAGGTATGTTTCAAAAGCAATCTTATCAATCTCTTCTCTTGCGGGTTATCGAATTTAATTTTATATATTAAATAAACATTAAAATATAATTGAATATATTTTTTGGCAGTGCATTGAATGTACCAATTTCATTTATTTATTTTTCTTGTTTATTTTATTTTGTATTTTAAGATTTCTTTAAATATGTCCAAATAAATCTCTCCCTCTTATCATAAATACTTATTTTTAGGCATTTTCCCCCATTTAAGTTTTATCACCGCTCTCTGCTCTTGTTAGCCGGCTCTTATTGCCGGCATTTTTAGTTGCTAGTATTAAAGTTAGTCTCTTCCTCTCTCTCTCTCTCAGAAGCGGCTGCGCGGAGGAGAACACGCAAGAACGGCTCTCCGTTGGAGAATTTGCGGTGAGAAAGTTTTTGTTGTTTGCTCGCCGTCGCCGCGTTCGGACGTCTTCAATTATACGCTCGTAGCCATCGGACGGGGCGGAAAAAAAGTTTAATTAAACATTTTGAGTACCTCGATTAAAACTATTTCAATTGCTTGAATGACGCGCCAGGCAATTATCAGTGGCGGAAAAACGTGAGTGAATCGCTGGCATCTAGAAGCGCAATTCGGGAGGGTCCTGCGGCTTGGAAAACATGCCAGAGATTGTGCAAAAAATCAATTTGTAAGTTGGGTCGACGCGGCCGAAGTGATACTTCAATGAAAACTTACATGAAAATTAAGTGAAACGCAAAATAATTTGGTCAGCAGAAATATTGCATTTTTGTGTCAAAACAAAATACAAACAAAATAACAGAAACGAATGAGAATAAAGCGCAAGAGGCAGCTGCACGCGAGGAAATAAAAAATAAGCTTGCGAAGAGCAAAAATGCTTTTTGGCACTGGGAGAGCAGCCAAACAAAATGAAATAAAACAAGTTTAACGGCGAGCAAAAAAATAATTGGTATCCAACTGGAGCGCATGTGAGAAAGGAAGTGGAAGGATATAGGCGGCCTAAAATGCCCCTACCAAAAGTATTAAAAAAAGCATTCGAAAAGCTATAAAAATTTTATTAAAAAGAGTTAATTTAATAAATAAAAAAAAAATAATATCCTTAAAATGCAGTGTGTTCCGTATTCGTTAATCGGTTATCCTGACAGTTGTTGTTATTTTTAATACCCTGACATTCCGTGCAGGCATCTGCCTCTCCTTCACTCTCTCGCTTCCATTCGGCGGCTCTCTCAGCCGTCATTTCCGCTGTTTTCTGTCGCATTATGTGCTCAGTAACGCTCATACGCCCCTCTGTCCCACACCCGACCCACCATGGCAACCGGGGGTGGTTTGTCTGCATCCAAATGCATTTACTTTAATTTATTTGTGGGTCCACCATCCATGGGGGCGTCTCCTCCGCGCGGCTCCCTCATTTCGCTACATGGCGGCCCCAGTCTGTGAAGCACATGTGATTGTCGGACGCTCCTCTGATTAGCGTGGCTCATTGTTGTTGCTCCTAATTCGTATGTAGATTGCACCCATGATTGATATGCAACTTCAGTGGCACTGATAACGAAGGCACACTGCTTTCTCCCGCCAGCTGATGCATCCATTACTGCTCGCAGACTACTTAGCTTTAATACACATTTTAGGGCTTAATCATTTTCCCATAGTTATCACTATGTAAACATTTGCATATCTCTGCTTAAAAAAAAAAACAAATATAGTCTGAACAAATATTAATTCCGACAGAAAATAATTAAAGTAAACAGCTACCGCATTTTCAAGTTTTTAAAACTACAAAATAGTTTTTAAAAGTTATTATCTTATTACTAGATACTAGACAAGTACTATTATTCCACACAATAAACATTAGGTCGTCAAGTAGATTAATTTTTGTCCAGCCCACAAATAGGGTATTAAACTGTCGGACCACTTGACCCCTCGGCAGCGACTTGTCGCATTCATTATCATTCAATTAAAGCAGTACTTGAACATGACAGTAGAGCGTTGATTTCTGCTGGAGAAGTCTTCATACTGGTCCGTATCTCAAGTGCAGTTGCAATCTTAAGCGCCTGTCAGTTTGGCTGTAATGTTGGCAATTCAGAGTGTAAAATTTTAATCAACCGAGTGCTATTCGAGTCACACTTAATTTTGGGTCAACGCGCCACTTTGCCTAGCATTCTTATTTAAATGGAATTCCCCCAAGGGCTTAATAAACAATAAATTTTTTTGCTGCTTCAGAACAAACCTAGATATCTTTCATCAATCAGTCGCAAATTATCTGTTGCCAATTTCTAATTCAAAATTGATTATGAATCGTTAACCAATCAATCAAATCAAAGGTTTTGTTTGCTCTGTTTTTGTCATTTTACTGTTTATATAAGAGTGACTAACAAATATAGCTAGATTCTTGATGATTATTTAAACTGAAAATTAAACAACTTTAACTACATTTTTTTTAGTAGCTTTGCATATTAAAATTGTAATCTTTGATTTCATAAGGGTGTGACTCAGAAAGTTTTTAAGCGGAATTGAGTTTCGTATGAATAGTGAATATTTATATGTATATTTGATAAGAAATTCTTATAAATGTAGTGAAAAAAACAATAAAAAAAGGGAATTTCTCGACCAAGAATTATACCCGGTACTATATACTAGCATAATGTTGATGCATACTTTTGGGTTGCTTCAGTTCAAGCTACTGAAAAAAAATGTCAGTTTACATTTTTGAAAGCAAACATTGGGGTCCCCACCCACATGTATGGTTTTCTATTCTCACGTTTTTCAATCGTGCCCATCGGCAATTAAGTTCAATTTATGACAGTATGGTGCCATGGTTGAGGGTCTCACCAAAATCCTTGACCTCGCCTATGGATGTCCTTATTGAAAACAAGCTGTTTCGCCTCCCACATTTAAAAATAAACTACTATTCCATCCTCCTCTTGGTAAACTAGAAGAAAAGCAGATAAGGGTATGATATCAGAAAGATTTCGAAACGGAAATGAGCTGAGAATATAAGTTATTTGATAAAAATTACTTGTGTACGACTGACCAGCAGTTTCCACTTGATAGCCAGCCGCAAACTATTTCGGTCTCTACAACTTTATCAATTGAATGTGAACTGAGAACGAAACAGAATGTATAACGCACAATTGCGGATAATAAAGTGCTTTGTATATGTTTTTTGTATTTAAAAAAATAAAATAAATAAAAACAATATGAGTGCAGAACCGTAGATTGAAACATTCGCTGGACCACAGAGCGTGGTTGGCTTTATTGCCCTCAGAGGAACAGCGGCCTAACAAAACAATTTAACAATTGGTTTGGTTCGCCATCTGGTTATGGCTTGGTTATGGCTTTTGTGAACAGAATGTCACGCTACTGTGAGTATAGGGCAATGAAATCGAATCTATTAACTGAATGACATAATAAAAAGTGTGTTTTGGCTGCTTTTCAAAAAACAGATGTCTACTATCCATTAGAATAAGCAATCACAATAGTTTCAAATTTTACATAATAGTCGTAATTAATAGGATTCATTTAGGTACGATTGATATATTAACATATTAAGTGGCGAAATTTTTCAATTGAATCCAAAATAGTTTATTTATTGAAAGCTTAAGAGACATAAGAGAAAGCTTCTTAAAATAGAACTATTAATCATACACATATGTAGTAAATATATTGGAGCATGAGTATATGCCAAGTTTGTTGGTAACAAGATTTTTAGGAAAATTCTCTTGGTACACCAATCTTATCTTAACAGTATTACAAAATGTTTAGACGGTAGCATAATCTAATCATTACATACAAAGGCCCAGTTTAATTTATACTAATATGAAATTAAGCACTAAGTTTTATCTATTTATTTTGTAGAATTCAAGGTCTGATAGCGGCATTATTTATGATAACGACGCCACAATGGCAATGGCAATTTATTAATAAAAGAATAATGATAGACAATGTATAGATAAAACAAAAGGTGGGCTCATTGCCAAATGAGTTTGCAATCGTATGGCAAAAAACCCACGAATTGTATAATTATTTTACAAGAGGATTTTTCATTTTTCAACTTAGGCGTTTGGAAAATAAATTGATAGTTTCTAACTTGGCTAGACTTGGCTTAGCTTAAATAGTATCATTCAGATGAGATTTGCCAAACACAAATAGAGATTCAGGTTTGCATTGGAGTTCCCTCAGTTTTTCCACAATGATAAGCAAATTGCTGCTAAATTGCGTTTAATCGTCATTCAATTGGAACGGCGCTGGAGGTTTGCAAAATGTTCAAGCCTTAAATTAATTAAATTGCAATTACAATTGGGGTCACTCTCTCACCCACATACACACCAACCTATGCGAGTATGTTGGTTTTAGAAACTCACGTTGTTACGTCGTGTTCATCGACAATTGGGTTTACTTTATGACGGCGCATTGGTTCAGGGTCTCATCTCTCTTGACCTGGTGGGTGGAGATCCTTCAACCTGAAGCTGTCGAACTCATCGATTTCCAGTGGACTGCAAACACGGTTGGCCAGGCCAATGAAAATCAACAGACCCAGGAGGACTACCAGCATCATTTGGCTCACTGGCACTGAAATTTAAAAGTTTTATAGAAAGAACTTTTAATATTCTAGAGAATAAAATTAACCTTTTTCTGCTGTCCTAGGAAGCTTGATCATTTTTGGGAAATATTTCTCAAAGAACTTGACACTTTGGTAACTGAATTAATAGTGAGGTAAAAATTTGAGTTGAATACTGCTCACTGAATAAAAGTGATCTAAAATGAGGCAGCTGATCAAATAAAAATTATGTCTTTTATATTAAAGACAAGTGCAGCTACAGTGAACTCTAAATATAAAGCAAGAAAAGAAAAGTAGGAAATGATGAATGAAAATACAAATTCGGCTTTTGAAGTCTTGAATTCTATAAATTGTTTATTGTTTTTACCAGGCTTCCTGCTTGAGAAACTTGTATAGAAAATATAAGTTGAATCGACAAGTTGAAGAGGCAATGATTAATCAGGAGGCTATTTTGATAAGGGGAATTCCTTGGAATCCTATCCATAACAAACTAATAGAAAATTCTTATCAAACCAAAACTGACCCATTAAAAGCCATCTACAGCCGAATTGGTCTTCTGGGGCACTTCAATGATAACGAATAATTATTTGCTATTGATAAGAAAAACTAGTGAATAAAACTCATAACAGAAAGTGCTTACGGCCATTGGTGGAAAGTGAGAAACACGTTTCATTATTGCCTTTTTTGTTTAATAACATATGCAGATTATTTAATAAAGTCTGCAGTTGAGGTTCATACTTGCATTCAGCAACGAAGTCTCGACCAGAACGGTTCTGAAATTGCAACCAGCTTCGATAATATCATAAAGTGGCAGCTGCTTTACTGCCATCGACTGTGGTTGTAATCAAACAAATACAATTAATGAGTGAGTGCTAACAACGATTTGCTAAACAACAAATGCACACAAATAGACTGAATCAAGATGACGTTTTGCCGGGCGGGATGAATGATCGTAAAATAAACTAAAGATGTTAACTAATATTAAATCCAGTTCAATGACATCATCTGAAATACTCAAAAAAATAACAACAAAGTTATCGTTAGTATAGTGCAAAAGGTGTAATTGCTTTTTTATTTGCCAAACTATCAACAACTAGGGGAACAAATTCTCAAGAACTCAAATATGTATAGGGAATTTTTATGTTGTCCGTTAATTTTATGACACTGACTCGAAAATGGCTAAATTTTGTTGCAGACACTCGGCGGTGTATAAACCTTGTTTGTTTATGCCAAAAAGTCAACCAGCAACGTGTTGCCTGTTATCTCGAAGAGGAAACTCTCCAAAACAAACAGTCCCACCAACGTGCAAAATATATGGAAAAAAGAATAACTAAAATGGTATGATTTTTTTTAGTGAAATAAATATTTATCAGTAGAGCGGCAGTCGGAGAATGCAATTCCGAACGGAGGCAATTGTCACGTTTTGCATGAGATTAACACAGTTTAGGTAACCGAACCGAGCACAGCGCCAGTATAATTTTCAGATAGTTGACACTAGTGACCGACTGCCATCCGAGAGTAGATGCATTTTGGAAACCACCACGCACTACCTCGACATTATTATTTTAAGCATCTGTAACTAAAGCGGGAATTAAATTTTTCACCTTGCAGAAGATGTAAGACGTAAGTTGAGTGGATTGCCAAGCTGAAGAAACGCAACCAAAGAAGCACAAAGTCCTCAAAGTGACGGATAGTCACTAACAGTTCCTTCTAACCCCAAGCACGGAAACCCAAAAACTATAGCCAAATGCATGCCAATAGTCTTCTAGGAAGGTCCATACTAAATGAAGGTGAGTTGGCTTTTTCTAAATATAAATACATAATTGTATTGAAAAGCAATCTTCTCTTTTCCAGGACGTTCAAATAAACGCTCCTTTGTTTCTTTGATCGTGGGCCTTGTCGTTGGCTTCTGCCTGGCAGAGCTGTTTGTGTACACCTCCAATCCGGAACGTGGCGAGTTTATGCCCTACGATGGCCACCGGCATGGCGATGTTAACGACGCCCACCATAGCCACGACATGATGGAGTTGACGGGGCCGGAACAGGATGTGGGCACCCATGAGCACGTTCACGAGAACTCGACCATCGCGGAGAAGCTCTACGGCGAAGTTCGCATCCTCTGCTGGATCATGACGAATCCCAGTAATCACCAAAAGAAGGCCCGGCATGTGAAGCGCACCTGGGGCAAGCGGTGCAACAAGCTGATCTTTATGAGCTCGG
Organism: Drosophila bipectinata; assembly: GCF_030179905.1. Lineage (NCBI taxonomy): Eukaryota > Metazoa > Arthropoda > Insecta > Diptera > Drosophilidae > Drosophila > Drosophila bipectinata. The sequence goes on from NC_091736.1 coordinate 2,983,157, forward strand.
AAAAGGATGCAGAGCTGGACGCAGTAGCCTTGCCCGTGGGCGAGGGCCGGAACAACCTGTGGGGCAAGACGAAAGAAGCGTACAAGTATATCTACAAGCACCATATCAACGATGCCGACTGGTTTCTCAAGGCCGACGATGACACGTACACGATAGTGGAGAACTTGCGTTACATGCTGTACCCGTACAACCCGGAGACTCCGGTATACTTTGGCTGCAAGTTCAAGCCGTACGTGAAACAGGGCTACATGTCCGGCGGTGCCGGCTACGTTCTCAGCCGGGAGGCAGTGCGTCGCTTTGTGGTGGAGGCCCTGCCCAATCGCAAGGTCTGCAAGCAAGATAACACAGGCGCCGAGGACGTGGAGATGGGCAAGTGCTTGGAGAATGTGAAAGTAGTGGCCGGAGACTCCCGTGATTCCAATGGACGGGGTCGCTTCTTTCCTTTTGTTCCGGAGCATCATCTGATTCCATCTCACACAGACAAGAAGTTCTGGTACTGGCAATACATATTCTACAAAACTGATGAGGTGGGTTTTAACATTTAAATTAGTTTATGTCAAGATTAAATTAAATTTTTGTTTATTTCAGGGCCTAGACTGCTGCTCAGATAATGCCATATCCTTTCATTACGTATCGCCAAACCAAATGTACGTGCTGGACTATTTGATCTATCATCTGAGACCCTACGGCATCATAAATACCCCTGATGCCCTGCCCAATAAACTTGCGGTGGGTGAACTAATGCCAGCGCCCAAGGATCAAGACACGGAGAGCTCGAGTGACGGCGGAGTCTCCAAAAGATCCACAGACACAAAACCCCAATAATAGAGACAGTTGCAAAGACTTTTAATGTATATAGATAGCTTTTGTATATAGATTTCTATACAAGCAAAATGTATTGCCACTAAATGAAGTCACATTAAGATATGCCAGCATTGCCATCATCATTTCCATAAGCTTTATTTCAATGATTTATACCACATCCTCAAAAGGTTTCGTTTGGGCTGAAACCGAGAGTGCTCGCTTCTGTTTTGTACAAAAATGTGTATCATTTTTAGCTGTTACTTTAGTTTGTAATTACCAATTAACTCTAGGTTGTACAAACAAGAGGAAACCATCACTAATAAAGCGCTTTCATTAATCAATACTGTTTCTTTAGTTAGTATGTTTCAAAATTTAAGACGACTTGAAATTTGTCACATTTACTTGTACTATGTACTATAGCTATGAATGTAATTTCTCTTGTGATTGAGATATAACGTATTATAAAGGATAATCTTATGAAATTCATAATGTATTTAATAAAACTATATTGTATTACAAGATCTTAATAATGTTTTTTATTTAGTTTTGTGTTAAAAGGAAAAGGTTACAATTAATCAAATTAAAAAAAAAACAACAAATTTAAATAGTTTATTGGTAACACTCCAGCGCATACAAACAAGCGCATTTATTTCAAAGCCATGTCAATTGAATAATTCTTTGTTGTTGCTTTATTATTTTATTCTAACAGAATATACATTTTTCGTTTATCAAATATATTTAATTTGACAATAAGGTAGCGTTACATTATCATTTTTATTAGCAACGCGTGCATGATAGAAATGTAAAATATCTTCTAATGGAAGACGAAAAAACATTCCGGTTTCGATTATGCAGTTGTTGGAAGTTAATAAATAAAACATCGAGGGTGTATATATTTCCGAAACCGATAAGAGTACATTCGTTGACCGCTGCGATAATCCGCCAACTTTGAGAGTAAATCCAAGGCCAAACCCAAACTCAAAACATCGTTTTAACTACAATCAGGGGCTGTTCTGTTCTTTTTTATCCAAAACTTTTCCCCAAATCCTCCAATTCAAAATATATATTATTTTTAAATATAAACATAATTATTAAAGACCCTACAGCTCATTCAGTAGAGGGTTAAAAGATACCCATATCCACTCTTGGTTAGAATTTTAAAACATACAGCAGCGCCATCTGTTAGTCAAGCTTAAAAATAGGTGCCGCTGGAAATATCAATGTAAAAAGTATGTAGTTATTTTGAATAAGCTTCAAAGATTTTAACAAAAATAAATCTGAATAAAATTAAATTAAAACTAAAAAAATTAACATATTAATAAAATAATATATTTTATTAATTTTTTTTTAATAATTGTGTAATGCAAATAATTTTAGTGTTAAAGATATATGCATCATTTCGTGATAGAAGAAAAGTTATGTCAGCTTAATGGCAATAAAACTGGCTAGAAAGTAATTAAATGATAGTAAAAAATATAAGCTGACTTGTTTTAATTTAATTTTTCAATTTAATCTTTAACATTGACATTGTATGAGAAATTGTATTATATCACAGACGGCTGATTCAATTTTAATCAATTAGAATAGCGTCACAAAATCCGTAAGTCCTCGCTTAAACAGTTAAACATGAACGACTTACAATAAAACTGTCAAAACGTCAACCACTAAGCTGGAAATGGCTATTCTCTGGACACTGAACAGGCGGCCACAGGCCAATTTAATTGATTCGGTCTAAGCCGCGTTGGCAGGCGCGCTCTGGGACTGGCTGATACTTTGAGGCCTTCCGGTTCGTTTGTCCACCATTCATAAATGAATACAAATATATATCTATTTATTTATATAGGTATGGTTTGAGCTTATGCATATTTTAGGCAGCATTACCGCACATAAATCTTGTCCATGAATTATGCAAAATTCGTATGCTGTTTGCGGAAATCACTTATTTATGCGTCACCAAGTGCAAAATTTCTATGCTGTTTATTTGGTTTATTTTATTTTAATTGCGTTTCGAACACGAGAAACTCATTTGAATATCAAGTATGCAATTAAATTAGTTTAATCTTATGATTTATTATAATTATTGAACCAAAAATTATTTCTAATGGCAAAATTCATGGTCGATTCTATCTTAATGTAGATAGGTATTCGCTCAATGTTTTATAATGTTAAATTCGTTTTCAGCAAACTGTGATTGATTTGAAACTTTCCAAGTATTTGCAAAATATTTTTAATTTGCAGCAGCTGCAAGTTTTTCCTTTTAGTCATTGTGTTCTTGGCTGTGTCCTGTGCGCCCTGTTAAGTGAAGCGTTAATGAAAAACTTTGACAAAAAACTGCAACGCACCAGCACTGTTGAAAAGTTTCTACGACGATAGAGTAGAGGGCGTGGAATTCGTCAGCAGCTGATGGAGGAACAAAATAACAATAGTCTCAGGGGGCATGGTAAATGGGCCAACCCGGCGTATGATTAATGCTATCCAGGAATCAATGAAAATCAATTAATTAACGACAACAACAAGAGCCAAGGAGACAGCCACGGCTGGGAACTGTGGAAAACAAAGGACACGCGCTCTTTTCTGCTCATGAATGAATCAACGATTGAATGAATGAATGAGTGTAATGACTCTTTCATTAAGCGCTGGACCGTGAATAAAGCATTAACCAACCAGGACCCCAGCTCCAGGATCACAAGTAATGGTGAGTGGAGGAGTGCAGGCCCTGAGTGAGGAGAGTTGCATAAATTTCCATTTAGTTAGACAAATGTGACAAAACGGAAATTGCAAACGGAGCTGAGCACTCGTCGGTAGAATCTTGGCAGCATTCCGACTTCCTGTTTGCAGCGCGTCAGGACTATGGTGCCTTTGCCAGGCCTGGCTCAAGGATCCTCGGCTCCTTTATTGGCATTTCGCTACCTGGCACTGCCAGTTGGCACTGTAAGGGCTCCCCGACTGGCTTAATAAATGATGAACACGTTGAAGCATATTGAAATGTAATTCATAACGTAGCAGCTTCAATGCCATTCCTCTTCCAAGCTTCCGCCTGTATCCTTTCCATCCATTGTTGATAATAGGATGTGGGTCGGGCTGTTGCTCCCATGGCTCGCATTGCGCATACGTCATGTCGGACACGGGGATATTCCCTTTTTCCATATGCTAATTGAATTATGCATCGGCCAGAGCTGCATGTAATTCAATAAGTCCGGAGAAATCTCTACCTGCCAAGCTAAAGGAATTTACCTGTGAATACTTTATGCTGGTAATAAAGTACTGCTGACCCATAAACAAGATAGCTTCAAGCACACAACATAACAATGCATGAAAACAATTTTGATGTTGTATACTAATTTGTGTATCAAATCCTGACCATAAATTGGAAAATATCTGGAAGGTATTGGCTTTGAAAAAAGACTAATTTGGCTTTAAAATTATTGCTAAATTGCGTGTGGTTTAAAATCACAAATAATTCAATGTTGTTACAAATTTGTCCTCCGGTGCATTTCGCACATTTAAAATATTATTTTCAATTTCAATAAAATATAATTGAGTTAAAAGAAAAACTCGTGGCAGTAGCCAGGCAAACAGAATCAATTAAAAAAGTAATCAATTTTTTTCGACCGAATCAAAAATTTAATTTATATCCTCAGGGCAAATAAGTGATGACTTTGGGTAATTTATAACCTTTTTTCGGTTGAACTGAATGCATTTTAAGCCTCGACATATCGGACATATCTCTGACTCGACGAAGATAAGCGTTAAGATTTGGTTCCGCCAGCAGACCATAGTTTGCTTTCGGCCATCTGTCTTTTATGGATGCCCTCTGCCTTTTGCTTTACATGGAAAATGGAAAATGAAAACTTTCATTGGCCACTTTTGGACTGTGATTTCCTTTTTTACTTTTTCCTTCTTTTTTTTTTTTGGCCGTTACTTACTTTTTCCCCGGTCCTTGAATTCCACGCTGACAAACTTTATTATTTCGCTAAAAACTTTTTAATGACAAAATCAAATTGAAGCTGGCCAAAAAAGTTGTGGCCAAAATCAAGGAAGATGAGAAAATCCATGCTTCTGTTTACCATATAAGTTAGGACTTGTTAAAGAAGACCAAGTAATGAAGCAGCTGCTACTCGAATATCAAAAATTCTGACCACTCGATAGCCTCAAATATTACCCGTAAGAATCAAATGGGAAAATATAAGTCTTATTTTTAGTTTCATGCCACATTAAGCGGCTACCTTTGGCCATTATTTTTCTGCAACGTCCAAAGGAGCATCAGTAATTGTGGACAAGTCGCTTATAAAAAGTGTCGGGCCATCAAGGATATAAAGTTTAAAGCTCTAATGTTTATGATTATCGATTATGTGATACACACATAACATATATAGTGGCTGTCCCCGATGAGGTATTTTTATGATACGGTAAAGGAAATTAATATAATACTTTTAAGATTTAAAAGCAGGAATTATAATAAAGATGTAATCAAATTTTAAAAAATAGCTTTCACAGATTAAAGCATGAGAATATTTTTTTCAGAAAAACCTTCTATAAAAATATGATACGCACTGTAAATATGCGAGGAATGGCGGTCAAATGTTTATGTGGTCGTTCAATCAAAAGCTCGACATGGTCTGAGTGAGTCCAGAGACTCCATTCCAGAACCCTCGTCAAAGCTGAGGGGGAATTTCTGTTCTGTATTGGAAACCCATTTCTTTAGAAAGGATAATTGCAAACTATTTGTTAGCTTCGTCCAAAGAAATTGTTGGCTGGGTGTGTGGGCCAAAAAATATGCGGGCCATAAAAACTAAACTAAAATGCAATATATTAGTAAATTAACGCTCCCAAATCGATTGAAAGGATGCCCTGACCGAAAAGCCAACACCATCCATCAATGGCTTGTCAGGGGGACTTTGGGTCGGGGCGAGCGACAAGTTGCAATGCAAAATCAATAGAATGGCCATCCAGCATCAGAATGTGGTAGTACTGACTCATTTATTTAAACAATCAGTTGAATGTTTTGGGCCAAATGTGACTCAAAACTACATTTGTTAGATCCGGTTAGGGGATTTCCCGTTTGGTTCGTCTAACACTTTTGCAACTTTTTTGGCTCACATGTGTCGAGCGACCAATTGGGCCACCTCCCATTCCCGTTTTGGCCATAAATCTTCTTGAGGCTGACACAGAAAGTAAAAAGTTAGAAATTCTCTTTCTATTTTTCGTCAGCTTTGCTTTCTGCTCGTATTTGTGTTTTGGCATATGATTGATGTTCGCCACAAAAAAGGGATGCCCTGGCAAGGACTTTAGAGTCAGGGCAGAGGTAGAGCAGCAGCCTTTAATTACTGGAGTGTTGCTAATTTAATTAAACACAGCCCATCAACAATTGAAAATGATTATCAGTGGCATCAACTTGAAGGGAAAATATGCATTCCTTTTCTTGTATTTCTCGTACTCCAGCCACAACAAAAGCTAATGAGCCACTCGAGCTGGTTCGAGTTCCTTTTTTCCGCTCGCTTCATCTCTGTCTGTGGCAGGTTGGTTTTCAGGCCCTCCCACTGACACTGAGAAATTGCAAGCGCAATGAAATTAAAAATAACTCAAGCAAAAATCTTGAGAAACAAAGGCTGGCTGGCAATTTATGAAGCGCTCCTTCCCAGATACAGCCGCCCCTGTCCAAGTCCCAAGCCGAAGCACAAAAGGCTTGAGGTATTGTTAGCCCAAAAGAATCCTGCTCCCGAAACAAAAGCCGAAAAAGCGAAAGCAAACGAAAAATTCGTTAGCACGTTGATTTATCATCGACAGTTCTGGCCGTGTCTCCGCCACTTGGAAATAGTACGGCAATACCAAAATACTCGAAGGATATGTCGGCGAAGAGGAGCGCTAGGTGAGTTCCCGGCACCGCAAGTAATTCAATAACAACCGCGTAGTTCGGCTTTGGGTGGACACTGAGGTAGTTATTGTGGCACAAAGGCGGACACAATGTCGGGTAACGAATGCGAGTAAATTGTGATATAAATCACACAAAACAACACAACAGAGCACCAGAAGGCAAGGCAAAAAATCTGCCCTCTTGGAAACTGACAGGCCGAGAGGAAAAACCCGAAAATGAAACTCGTTAGAAGTTTTCTTTTTCGGTCACAGTCACAGTCCTGAAAGAGGCAGAGAGCGGCAGAAATGAGTAGGAAAGGCAACAAACAAAAATCAAAGAGTCCTTTTTGGTCTGAGTCCTGCTGTTTGACCAAGTTACGAGGTAAGATTTAAAAGTTTTTCAAAGCATAAATTATAAAGATTTTTAAGAAATAATTTATGTTTAATATTATATTATGCTCAGAGAGGTCCTTATTAATTGGTTCTATAAATTCTTACCTTAAAAGACAGTGTTTTCTATTTTCATTCTTTTTCCGAAATTTATTAAACGCCCTCCGCTACAAAAGAACAAATATCTGGGGCAATTTGTCTGAACCAAAAAGAATATTATTTAAATGTCTAACCATAATTGTGCAGTGTACACTCCTATATACAAACATATGTATGCATATGTACTCCCACACGCACACTTGATGAATGGCCATAAAATGAAGTTTAATTAAATTTGCTGAACCAAAACACAAAGTCATAAATAAGTTGAATAGCACGAACCACGGGGCGTATGCGTTATAACGAGAAAATTATAATTAAAACTAAATCGAAGAAATATACTTACTCTGTACTTTTGAGAGAAGAGAGTTTAAAAATGTATGACTAACTAATGAAATTTTGGAATTCCAAATTGTTATACCCTAGCAGACGGTATTATAATTTTGGTCAAAGGCAGAGAGGGAGACATCTCCGACCCTTGAAGTATATTTATTCTTGATCATACCCTGATATAAATTGATGTAAGCATTTCCGTCTGTCTATCGAGAATGGTGGCGAATCGATCTAGAAATCGTTTAAGGTATTCCGCTTGAGAATCGGATGAGAATTGGGAAAGATATAGCCATCACTGTGGGCCCTATAGAGGAAAACCCCATTTTCAAGGTATCCCATAATGAAAAATGGACAAAAAATCTAAAAAATATTTTGTCTCAGGATTTTGACGCAGAACGGTGGCGATTCGATCCAGAAATCGTTTAAGGTACTCCGCTTGAAAATCGGATGAGAATTGGGGAAGATATAGCTATCACTGTGGCTCATATAGGGGAAAACCCCATTTTCAAGGGATCCCATCATGAAAAATGGACAAAAAATCTGAAAAATATTTTGTCTCAGGATTTTGACGCAGAACGGTGGCGATTCGATCCAGAAATCGTTTAAGGTACTCCGCTTGAAAATCGGATGAGAATTGGGGAAGATATAGCTATCACTGTGGCTCATATAGGGGAAAACCCCATTTTCAAGGGATCCCATCATGAAAAATGGACAAAAAATCTGAAAAATATTTTGTCTCAGGATTTTGACGCAGAACGGTGGCGATTCGATCCAGAAATCGTTTAAGGTACTCCGCTTGAGAATCGGATGAGAATTGGGGAAGATATAGCTATCACTGTGGCTCATATAGGGGAAAACCCCATTTTCAAGGGATCCCGTCATGAAAAATGGACAAAAAATCTAAAAAATATTATGTCTAAGTTTTTTGACGCAGAACGGTGGCGATTCGATCCAGAAATCATTTAAGGTACTCCGCTTGAGAATCGAATTAGAATTGGCGAAGATATAGCCATCACTGTGGGCCCTATAGAGGAAAACCCCATTTTCAAGGTATCCCATAATGAAAAATGGACAAAAAATCTAAAAAATATTTTGTCTCAGGATTTTGACGCAGAACGGTGGCGATTCGATCCAGAAATCGTTTAAGGTACTCCGCTTGAGAGTCGGATTAGAATTGGGGAAGATATAGCCATCACTGTGGGCCCTATAGAGGAAAACCCCATTTTCAAGGTATCCCATAATGAAAAATGGACAAAAAATCTAAAAAATATTTTGTCTCAGGATTTTGACGCAGAACGGTGGGGATTCGATCCAGAAATCGTTTAAGGTACTCCGCTTGAGAATCGGATGAGAATTGGGGAAGATATAGCTATCACTGTGGCTCATATAGGGAAAAACCCCATTTTCAAGGGATCCCGTCATGAAAAATGGACAAAAAATCTAAAAAATATTTTGTCTCAGGATTTTGACGCAGAACGGTGGCGATTCGATCCAGAAATCATTTAAGGTACTCCGCTTGAGAATCGAATTAGAATTGGGGAAGATATAGCCATCACTGTGGGCCCTATAGAGGAAAACCCCATTTTCAAGGTATCCCATAATGAAAAATGGACAAAAAATCTGAAAAATATTTTGTCTCAGGATTTTGACGCAGAACGGTGGCGATTCGATCCAGAAATCGTTTAAGGTACTCCGCTTGAGAATCGGATGAGAATTGGGGAAGATATAGCTATCACTGTGGCTCATATAGGGGAAAACCCCATTTTCAAGGGATCCCGTCATGAAAAATGGACAAAAAATCTAAAAAATATTTTGTCTCAGGATTTTGACGCAGAACGGTGGCGATTCGATCCAGAAATCATTTAAGGTACTCCGCTTGAGAATCGAATTAGAATTGGGGAAGATATAGCCATCACTGTGGGCCCTATAGAGGAAAACCCCATTTTCAAGGTATCCCATAATGAAAAATGGACAAAAAATCTAAAAAATATTTTGTCTCAGGATTTTGACGCAGAACGGTGGCGATTCGATCCAGAAATCGTTTAAGGTACTCCGCTTGAGAATCGGATGAGAATTGGGGAAGATATAGCTATCACTGTGGCTCATATAGGGAAAAACCCCATTTTCAAGGGATCCCGTCATGAAAAATGGACAAAAAATCTGAAAAATATTTTGTCTCAGGATTTTGACGCAGAACGGTGGCGATTCGATCCAGAAATCGTTAAAGGTACTCCGCTTGAGAATCGGATGAGAATTGGGAAAGATATAGCCATCACTGTGGGCCCTATAGAGGAAAACCCCATTTTCAAGGTATCCCATAATGAAAAATGGACAAAAAATCTAAAAAATATTTTGTCTCAGGATTTTGACGCAGAACGGTGGCGATTCGATCCAGAAATCGTTTAAGGTACTCCGCTTGAGAGTCGGATTAGAATTGGGGAAGATATAGCCATCACTGTGGGCCCTATAGAGGAAAACCCCATTTTCAAGGGATCCCATCATGAAAAATGGACAAAAGATCTAAACCATATTTTGTCTCAAGATTTTGATGCAGAATGGTGGCCAATCGATCCAGAAATCGTTAAAGGTACTCCGCTTGAGAATCGGATGAGAATTGGGGAAGATATAGCTATCACTGTGGCTCATATAGGGAAAAACCCCATTTTCAAGGGATCCCACCATGAAAAATGGACAAAAAATCTAAAAAATATTTTGTCTCAGGATTTTGATGCAGAATGGTGGCGGTTTGATCCAGAAATCGTTAAAGGTACTCCGCTTGAGAATAGGATGAGAATTGGGGAAGAATTGGGCCATATATAAAAGTTTTATATTAAAATTCTAATAAGGATCGGCCAAATACTAAATGCGATATTTGCGATAAATATCCAAAATCAACCGTAAGGGTGTATCTACTTCGGCTCCGCCCGAAGCTAGATTTCCTTGTTTTAAATTCAAAAACGCCCAGAACAAAGTCACCATCTCGACATCATTTGCTTCTGTATCAGCAAATTTCCTGCAGTTTGTGGAAAACCAAAACATGTGCTTGTGTTTTCCAATTTCATTCCGTTTTGAGCAAACGCACATGTCACAGGAATTTCTTGGTCCTGTAGTGTCTTGTTTTTGTTGCTTCGAGTAGTCCTGCGTTGCTAAATTTAACGTTGCCCTGTTTTGCAGTTGTCCGGCAATTTCCTAGGCGCCTGTTCCGACAGGACACGAGACATATGTTCCCTTGTTTGGTCAAACACTCGAACCGAAATGGTTTTTTCTTGGCCAGCATGGCGTATGCGTAACGTGGTGCATCCTCCAAGAGACTAGAAAATTCACAAAAATTTACTTTAAATCAATAATTCAATGGAAAAGTTTCAGCATTCTGCTTTTGGGGAAGAAAGCGGAAACGCCTCGGCTCTTCAATTTAATTTTGCATGATTTGTGCTGCTTGTGTGACCAGCCTGTGGCCAATAAACGTGACTCGGCCACGTTTTCTGGCTTCCTGGCTTAAGTCTTTATGTAAATTTGCTCTTGGCTCCCGAGTCGAAAGTCTGTGGCTTGTTTTGTCTACCGTAAGTGGCTTGCAGGCTGTGGCAGCTGCAGCAACATGGATGCACGTACGAACATAAATAATCGTGGGCCGGGGAGGTCCAGATGGAAAAACTTGCCAAAAATTGCGTAAGCCTGGCTAAAATCATTGAACATTGAATTTTAAAGGAATTATGATTTCAGGGTTTCATTTTAAATGGTGGGTGGTGCAAATTAAAGCTATTAAAGCTTAATATATTGACTAACCAAGCTGGGTGGCCGTTTCAAACAATATTAGACACAATTGGGGCTTGATTAGAAATAACTTGAAAGGCCCGAGGGCTTCTCTTGGGAGAAAATGAGGAAACTAGGGGAGTCGGCCAACGAAGCAAGGAACATTGCATTTTCCACTCGACAGCGGCAGCATTTGAGTTTATTTTTGTGGCTGCCATGTGGTGTTAGACATATATAGTATATTCCGCCCAGAGATATATATCTATTAGTTTGGGTGTGAGTGTGCGTCTATTTGTAAAGCATTTGCACACATGTCGGAGAAGAGCTTGGCATTGTCAGACATCGGACTGCAAAGTTAATTTGCAATTGAAATGGCAAATAGAAAGCGTCGACCAAATTCACTTAACACAAGCTGTCAGCTTCCAAGGAAGCCCAACAGACGGACAGTGACTGGGAGGAAGATTCCATATACATAGTAGATATGGATGTGTCTTCCTGTCCATCCATTGTGCTTGGCCACAATTAAAACCGGATGCCAAATTTTGCTCAAACATTTGGCTCCGCTTTTTCCATCGTTTAAGCATTTATAATCGCAAAATGTTCTGCATAAATTGGACAAAAGGCATAAACTGACTGGGTCCTGGCTGAATGTATGCGCATAAATTGCTACAAATTACGCTGCTGGCTAATTATTATGCGTCGGTCCAGAAGCCCCAGAAGCACCCGAAAACTATGACCTCACTCGCCAGGATTAACTCTTGATTAGGCAGTTAGTCACTTTTGGAATGGATGGAAATAAAAGCGCAAAAAATAGAACGCATAAAATGTTAATTGTCAGCAAACAGAGCTGCAACTTGGCCATAAAACTCATGGAATGAAAAGCGATTGTAAGGAGTTTATGATTCCACGAATTGTTAATACTCTGTTCTAAATCATAGAATATTCAAAAGAGAAATTTACTTAAAAACTCATTAATTAAAGTACCCTCTATCAACATGCTAATATAATTCAAAGTGGTAGATTAGCCATTTCCCAGTGCAGTAGAAACTGGCCATAACCCGTTTAAAGTGCATAATGGCTCTGTTGATTCCGCAGTTTGTTTGGCTTTAACGACGCATTTGAGAGCTCTCTGCATTTGGTGTTGGCGTTAAGCATACGCTCATAAAGCCGCTTTTATCATCCGACCATTTGGCGAAATAGTCGCAACCGCACACAAATGCAGTTGGGAATGGAATGGAATGTATGTATGTGGCTAGTGTATGAAATTATGATAAATTACTATGCCGCATTCAAAAGGAGAAACTAATCTGGCATAATATTCAAATTGAATGGCCATCCACAATTCACGCTTCAACTGCGGTAATTAAGCCAAAACGCCCGGCTATCAAATGGATTATTGACGAAACCTAAGGGCACATGCCAGCTGACTCCGGCTTCAGACTTGAGCCGGGGCCAAATGCAAATTTCAATCTCGTATATCCTGGCTGAAATCCCCTTCCTGCTATCGTTTACATCAAAGACCTATCAGTGCCGCCTCCTCAGAGCTGTGTGCCAATCATTCGAAAACCAAAACTTAAAGTAATCAAAGTCCAAACAAAACACGAAACCCCAACAATGGAAAAGTCGGAAAAGGAAAAGGAAAGCCTAAAAATACCAAAAGAATGCGAGAAAAAGCAGAATGCGATGGAGGCTTGGGAATGGTGACCGGTGGGGTCGTATGGCTGAAAGGATTACACGTGGCAGTGGGGACTGGGGAATCCCCTCTCGGGCCACTTGGGCACGCTGCGGCGGCTCCTTCACCGGAACTGCCGGTCTAAGCAAAAGGCAGCTACAGAAAGTAAGAAAAAAACACAAGAGCAAAAGGATTCAAGGATGAGGCCTGGGACCCGGAAAGAAACAAAAACAAGAAGGCGCAGCAACACGCATGTGAAGCTTAATCGTAGCTGATTTTTTTTCGGTACGGCCATTGATTTAGTTGGGATTCAGTAGATATTTTGATGATGGTTTTGGTTTTGGCCTTACAATATTATACCCTAAAAAAGGTATATACTGAGTAAGTTTTATTTTAAAATATATATTTTAAGAAATTTTATTTCCAATGTTTTTAAAATAAAACTAATGAATTATTCAAGTCTAGTTTTATTTAGAGCCAAAGAACTTGTATAGTTTTCCCAACCAAAACTCCATGAAATCAAAACATAAATAGAGAAACTTACCTTTCCTTCCCCTTACTGCACAAGAACCTGTATAAATTAAGCTTAGTCCCAACCCTCGATTCAACCCTAAACTGAGGAAATCTGTGCTCCATTTGTGAGCAGAACAATTTCCGGTAACACAAAAAAAAAGAGCAAAAAACAACCTGGGAAATTATTTCAGAAGAGTAAGTCTGGCTGAATCTGATTTCAGACATCACTCGTTATGCAATTAAATTGCAATTAGCACAGAGTTAATTAATTACATTTTTAAATTACACACACGAAGGCATCCAAGGCGTCTGCAGTCTCACGTTTGGAAAGGAATACATGTGCACTTGTGTGCTTTGGCTGAACACGTGTAAAATCAACATGTTGCTCCTTGGCATATGTAAATATCCTTTCCACACACCTTTCCTCACACACATAAAGGACACACATCATACAGAAGTATAAACTCACACACACACAATGAAACTAGCTCTCCTATTCTTAAAATGGAGATGAGAGTTGCCCGCCCTCTCTGACACATACTTTCTTCATCAACAAGTTTGCAGTGCCTGATTTTTGAATTTCTCGACTTTGTCCCGCTTTCTCTTGGCTCCAAAAAGCACACACAGAAAGAAAAAAAACAATGGAATACACAGAAAATGTAACAAAACAAACAGATAAACAAACACTCGCACACACACGCACAGTGGCAGGGACAGGCACCCACTTAGTGTCCTCTATCTCTCTCCTTTGGACTCTCTCTCCCTGGCACTGCCACTGTTCCCTTCCTTTCCTGAATCCTGATTTCTCAGTGCCCGCGTGCTTTAGTTTTACTTTTATTTTCTTACTTTTTTTTTTCTCTTCAATTTGTTTATAAAAATAAAACTTTTATCAAGCCGAGGGAGCCGCTCTCTCTGAAAACTTTCTCTCTACTTTCCTAAAACCTCTCATTTACACTAAAAGAAAATGGTGGTTAAGCCTGTTTGACAAATACAGTGGGTGGAGAGTAGTTTGGAGGTGACAAAATTAATGACTAGATTTTATTAAATATTTATTATGAATTTTCTTTGAACTAATAAAAATATAAAAACACTTGTACAAGATATTAAATATTTTAATATAATTTCTATATTATTAACTAACTAGAAATCCCACTATGCGCACAGCTGGTTTTTGTAGCGATATTACGTATACGTATGTGTGCCGAGAACGCCTGCCAGAGAGCCCCACACAGCCAGAGAGTGGCAGTTGCGCTCTTTGGCGCAGTTTTGTTGTTGCTCCTGGCCAGGCCACATGAATTTTCCAGGGGTATTTCATCTGGCTGTGAATCTCGGTAAACGTTCAGTTTCATCTGAGACGTTTGGCGCAGCGGTCGATAAAAAAAAAAAAAATTCTGGCCGGTCACACGCAGTTGAAAGTACGAATTGGAAACCTTAACGCGAAATTCATTTCAAAGGAAATTTTAAATTAAATTTTAAATTATAGATATTAAAAAAACTTAAGCAATTAGTGGGACTATTAAAAAGTGAACAGAGACTAGTTTTAAATGCTGTGTTTGTTGGATTAGAATCCTAAAAGTGTCCTGCGGTGCGAAAATCTTGCATTTGCCGTCGCTAATTGTGAGCCACGAACTGCAACTGACAGGCGGCAATCATAAGCGAAAAGAAAAGGAATCGGAATCGGAATCGGAATCGAAAAGGAAAAACTTTTGCTCCAGCTGCCCCTGCGGCCATTCAGCCACTCGCTTCAGACGCACTTCATTGAAATCCCGGAAAATTGTCCGCCTGCCAAGCCTCAAGCTGGGCGATTACCGCAAAATGACACGTGTCAGGCGCATTGTGGTAAGTCCTGGGAAGAGTTTTGCTTCCTGCCAGCGTAATAATTCCCGTCTTTAAGATTAAAACACTTTAAAGCACAGTCTTCACTCAACTTCTGAAAAAAACAAAATACATACACACACACACATAGAAAGTCCTGCAAACACAGAGACCGAATTTTTGCGGGAAGGACTCGCAGCATGCCTTTTTTTTGCCCTTTCTGTTCCTGTTCCTGTAGCAGCTCTACCAAATTGAATTTCACATTTTAACGCGTTTGCATGCCGACTCTCTGTATCCTGCCAGCTTCCTATACAGTCAGTCTACTACTAATTTTATATTTATTTTCATTTTCCATCGAATTTTGTGCTCTTTGAACTTTTGGCATTCGACAATGCTGCCAGGCAACTTGCCTCTAATACCCTTTAGCCGCAGGTTATTATCGTGTGCCTTTTGACCTTGTCGGTGGCGGGTGAGCCCCCGAAGATGGAATCTATTCCTTTTGGGTAAAATTTAATTTTTCGAAAATGGAATGGTAGGGACTCTCGCACTCCGTTTAGGGTATCTAACAACGCGTCTTACTGGTCACCGTTTTCCTTTGCCTTGGCACGACATTTTTTTTACGATTATTGACGCCTGGAAGAAGAGAAACATTCACGTGATGTATAAGCCAGCCAGCATATGTGTGCGTACATATATGTACGTATGTGTTTCTTAGCTCTGGCCCCGAATTCGTGAGGTTAAATTTTAAACACACATTCCAACACGGAGAGAAACTAAACGTTATCAGGCAACTGAGTTGGCTGCCAAAAACAGACGCCCATTGAGGGAAAAGAAGTCGCGCATTAATTTCAAAGAGCTCTTATCTGAGCCTTCAAACTGGCCAATTGGCTTTTTTGGCAATGCCAGCAGAAAATTCCGGTAGCCAACAAAAAAGTTCTAACTACCGGAAGCCAGGAAACACCAAAAAAAATGAAAATGAAAGGCATGCAAATGCATTTTGTGGAACTTTAGCGGAATTTCCACTTTTTCAGTCAGTTTTTTGTAGCTCTTAGGCTTATTTTCGGTAACAGCTGCACCGGGGCGCAAAGGTATGAAAAGCCAGGACAAAAACGCGGCCCCAAAAATGGTGAAACAAAGTCAGAAAAAAAGCTCGGGATGGAAAAATGTCAAAACAAGCTACTAAAGCGATTTGTAGGGCGACAGGGGCCGAGGGGTTTCATAAAATGAAACATGGTGAGAGCCAATGTCGAGCATACGCCATGTTGGACAGGAATTTGGGCAAATATTCCGGACTATGATGGTCCGGGGCCAAGTTGATTGAACCTTGAATGGAAAACTTTTATCCTGAGTCGAGGCTTTTCTAGGTTATCACTTATCCGGCTTTGGCTTTTTCCGTGCACTTGGCACTCTGGATGTGCCATGTTATTTTTGAATTAGAGACAAACTTTATCTGAAAATTGGTTCACATCTCTTTGGTTATCTTTGGAAGTATGTATATTT
Source organism: Drosophila bipectinata (assembly GCF_030179905.1). Lineage (NCBI taxonomy): Eukaryota > Metazoa > Arthropoda > Insecta > Diptera > Drosophilidae > Drosophila > Drosophila bipectinata. Next base: position 2,999,886 of record NC_091736.1, read on the forward strand.
TTTGGAACAACTTAATTTGGCCAACTTGCGCCCAAGTTCAGCCATTAAAGATCATCAATCTGGCCCTCATTATTCAAAGTGCCGCCCCCACAAAAGCCAAGCTAACGTTAACCTGTTGTCAGCTATTCTTAATGCCACATATTCTAGCAATTTAATACAGAGAGAAAAATCATAAATATTATCAAGAATATGGCTAATATCACAGGACATAATATGCGTTGTATTAATTTAAAAACAATAACTTTTAATTGAAAACTTCTTTTGTTTTTAAAGAACAATAGCATCCTTAGGCATCGGAAGATGCCTGTTTTTCTCCAAAGTATATTTTCTTTAAGGCTCACACTTACGGCCCAGACACAAATCAAATGTAACAGGCACTTGTAAAATGTCCTGCTCATCCCCGCCCCCTTGGCTATAACGAAATGGAGGGCGTGGCCCTTTGGCATAGCGCGTCACGTTTATCACAACAGGGCAATAAATTTCATTCGCCTTGTCCCGGTTTGCTACAACATTTTATGGTCTCTTCATTTTCGACAGCTGCAAACAGTCGAATCCGAATGCCTTTGCATACTTGACGAGGCTTTGTCAATGCACATTATTATCTGCAGGATCCCGCCTGTTCCTTCCCTCCTCCCTCCTCCTTCCAACTGAGAGAACAAACATTTTATTTTGTCATTTTGATTGATGGCCATAAGCCCGACATTCTTGCTCAGGCTGAATCGCTCCTGCCTCGTGTTTGTTCGCCAGCGCCGTCGGTTTAATTAGGGAGCGAGTAGGAGGAAAAATTTGGGAAAACTATGCCAGGCTACAAGAAGAAAGGAGCAAGTTTTCCGCCAAAGCCGCAGGCAAGCACACACACCCCTCAAAAAATATTATGTTTTCTATGAATTGGTGTTAAGGTTCGCCTCCGGAAAGAACGTTTTTTTGGTCTGATTAAGAAAGTGGCGGCAGAGTAGGGGGCTGGAGTGGCGGCACACAATCATTAGCAAAATGTTATGTAGCTGACGGAATGATGGATGATGAATGCGGTTACTGCGGCCTCTCGGAGAGGGTTTCATCTCAAGAAATTCCAAAGTAAACGAAAGGATTAACTTGGCCAAGGAGTGGGGTTAAATTTAAAATTCCTCGTCGCGAAAATTCTCCAAATTCTGGACCTATAAACCGACACTTTTATGTGATTTTTTCTTTTGCCCGTTTCTGGTGCAAAGCTCGGCAATTACTGGCTGTTGGCTGGCAAAAGCCCTCGCATTTTGAATACCCAATTTGGGCCAATCTCACCGTATTACGTATACGCACTGTCATCCCCAGCACTGAATTTTAATAGCTAAGATTACATACTAAAAAAAAATGAAAATGAAACGAATGAAAGAAGATCCCCTCTGTGGATGTGTGTGCGTCCATTAAAGTTATGGTCGCCAATGTCCGGTTATAGCATCCCGCACAGACCATTAGGCAGGTGCGAGGGGTTTGCGAATCCATTCAATTTTTTTTTTGTTTCGTGTTGTCTGCGGTCTTGTGGCGGCTCCTGCTGTTGATGTTGCTGCTGTCGTTATAAAATTGAAGTGCCAAAGCCAGCGGGGTGTCAACACAGCAGCGGTGCAACAACAACGGAGACAGTATAAAATGGCCCGTTTGTGGAGAAAGTGAGATACGTAGAGCCCTTAGAAAGAAACAGAGAGAGAGCGACGGGCGGACAGCAGACAGGAGCACAAAAGGCTGTCAAAGTGAAGGCGGGCCAAAGCCCACTCACTGGCAGACCAAATTGCTTTTTGCTGTACAAGTCCTGGCGAACAGTAGAAACAGCAACAGTAGCAGCAGCAAGCTGTCAACAGGAGTCGTGCAGCAGCAGGTGGTAAACTAGAGATGCCCCACAGTGGTGTGTATTAAATAGTAATATATACTATTTCGGGAACTAAGCAACAAAGTAGACTCTCTGATAGATATTTTCGAATATAAAAATTAAATAAAGGAAAGATTCTATAGCGCACCTCCAACTCCCAACACTCTAATATTCTATTTGCCAAGATTCCAGGAAATTACCCATCAAGTGCCCAGCTCTTGGACAAATTAAAGAGGCAAAGAAAAAAAAAGTGTTCCTTGCCCCATCTGCAGAAGAAACTCATAAAAAATATTATTCTATGGGTACACATTTCATTTTTTTTTTTGTGGCCATAGTCCCACGCACACTTTAGTGTTTGCATTGGGCATTTTAATTAAGCTAAACAAACACACCGAAAACAATTATATACCATGGCACTCGTACCCGTACCCGGTTCTCGTTCCAGTACCTGGGAAAAAACCCACACCATAACATTGGCATAATTTGCGAGCCAGGACGAAATGAAACTCGGTTTTTGTGAGGTTATTCAGCCAATTTGGCTGCCGCTTCACACTTCATTTCATTTCAATTTTAAGTTTTGGCTGTGCGCCTTTTGCTTATGCTACAGTTTTTTCTATACCTTCGCTACCTTTTTATTCCTGGCTGTGCCTGTGACTGTGGGCTGCCAATTATGCCCGTCAGTTGCTTTATTATACGAGAGAAACGGCGCACTGCTCCTCGATTCCTCCTCGAGAATGGCAGCCATTTCTTCACGCAATTCCACGTAATTGTCCTCCTCGACGTCGTCTTGGTGTTGCTTTATTAAACCTTAGCAGAGCAATCACCGAAATGAGCGCACTCACACACATACGTTGTGAGGCATATACACTCATACACACGTGCGAGTATAGCTCGCACCTACGAGGGCACGTGCAACATTTGTATTTAAATTTGAATGTCTTTGCCGCCAGAGCGCTTCACCTTGCACACCAAGAGCAAAAAAAACACGGACACATTTATCTGCGAGCACAGGAGACCCACACACACATACACATATACAACCGCTGGCACAGATACAACTACATAGGAGCATCTCAGAAGAAGCAACAATTTTTGCTTCAACCAAGACGCAGCCACAAGGTTGGCTTGAAAAGTTTTGAGTGAAAAAGTGTAAAATTCTTAGAACAGGAAATGTAAAGCTTTTGGGTAAATGGAACTTAAAACGAAAAGTTTAACGTGTTAATAAAATATATTTAAGCCTTGTTTTAATTGAAAAACAAGTCTGTATAAGGTATATGGGGCGTATGAGTAACGTGGGCTATAAGAAAAAAGGGCACCTGAGCAACAGTGCGTATACGTAATATTAGTTGAATGTTTAAACTTTAAGTGCATTAAGCACTTATGATAACTCCATATCAATAACAATCTGTTTAAAAATAATATTCGTTTAATTTCCACAAAACTTTCTATACATTAATTTAGTAAATTCATAAGACTTCTTCCACAAACATATTTTTCTAGGCAAATGATTCTGAAAAGTTCTTCTGCAAAGTTAATCAAAGTTGGTAAAAGTTTATTCTCGGACAAGATTTGAAGCCACCCGTTTGCATTACCTCCAACCTACTCATCCACTTGGCCGCTCAATGCCATGTCCATTCAACCTTGCAGGCGCTTCACCACTCACCTCACACCTGCCAGCAAACAGACCCGACCAGTCAGCCAGCCATCCAGCCAGGCAGCCACCCACCTGGGGGCCTCTCCCCAATGATTCCTAACATTACGTTCGGGCCGAAATGCGTTCGCATCAAACTATATAACACGTTCATATTTCTTACGGTTCGTTACCCATTTAATATTAAAGCAAATTGCTGACTGAGTTGCTTTGGCCCGTTGAAAATGTGAGAAGGCTTATATATAAAATATATATATATGTATTCCAGGCTCGTTTGTGCGGGTACATGCAGTCAGGTAGTTTGTCTTAGCCTTTTTTTTTGTTTTTTGGTTTTGTTCTTGCCTGGGAACATTCCTCAGCCGTTACGAACACTAAATGATATGCAAATAAAAACGTGGCCCGTGGTACGTGGAGAAGCAACTCTGTCCCCAGCACATGTGTGTGCGGAGAAATTCAGCCAAGTGGATGGAAAAAGGTGGGAGTGATTCAGGGAAAGCGAACGGAAGGCTACTTAAATTCAAATTTAAATGGTTTGCTTCATTAAAGCGGCTGCCAGGCATACGTTGTATTTTTTCATTTTCCGACTTTAATTAAGATAGTGATGACCAGAAGCTCTGCAACTTTCAGAAGTTTTCACAAACTATTTTTATTTATTTTTTTTGGCAAAGTGAGCACCTGGGATAAAAGGTGAAAGGAGATGCAGCAGAGCAGTGTTCAGATTTGTTTTTCTGGCACCCACAGCTATTTATCTTCAGCGCGAGCTCCCCTAAAGTATGCAGCATAAGTAGTGCTGCACACACACATCCACAGAGTCTGCCACCCACACTGATGCACTGCTCGTTGAGTGCACTTTCCACTTTCACTTTGCGCTCGCTTGTTGACTGCTTCCCATCTCACGTTACAGCAGCAGCTCTCCTCCTTGGCTCGCATCCCTCTCCATCCTCTCTCCACTTTCCACTTTCATTATTTGCGTTTAGCTCACGCAAGTCTCGTATTACACACATACACCCACAATCTCACACCCCCAGGACGAACCCAAAGCACTTTTCATTGTCATTTGCGCCTCAACGTATGCCATCCTGCATCCTGCCGCTGACTCATGTCCATGTAGTAAAAATTCCATTCCATTTCATACTCTTTAAATGGGCATTATAGTTGGCTTATGGCCATGTTTTCGCTTTTTTTTAACCCCCAATGGGTAATATGATCTGATCTTAACGCTTTCGCTGAGTGGCTGCTCTGTTTTCACAGTTTAAATTGATTGTTATATTTTATTGAGATTTTCTCGAGGATTTGTCCACATTGGCTGTTGATGAAGGTCTTGATAGATTAATTAAGGCATTACAGTTTTTAAGAGTTTATAAACCTTAATTATAAAAGTAAAATATTTAAAAACAATTATCCAAAGAGTAGATATGACTTTCTTCTAATATTACCCTAAGCCTTTCATCTATTGTTTATCCTTTTGGGCTGACAGCATTTTGTGCTTACTAACTGGTCACCCACTGGCCTCCAGCTTCGGGCCAGACCACCGCCCATCGCCCATCTGTGCAGCCCTCTTGCAGAAACTTATGCAGCAAGTTTTTGTCATACCACCACCACTTTTTTTTGTGTGTATTTGTATTTGACGCCTGTTTTTGTTTTATTGTTGGGTCCTGGAGGGCAGAGAATGAGGACAGGCCAGAGGAACATACAGTTTTTGTCATGTTTGTTGATTGTGAAAGTTGGTGAAGCGCTTTTTAACAGTTTTCGTGACACTTTTCGTAGCTGTGTGGGTGTGTGGGCGGATAACATGGCCGGCCATGGCATGTATATTTTATGTTTCGTTGCCGTTGGCCAACAGCAGACAGGACAGGACAAGACCGGAGCGGACACAACTGACATGCCTCGGATGACCTTAATGCACCAATGACATGTTCGAGTGGAAACCATCCTGCCATTCTGACATTGCTGCCACACTTTCTACCTTTCAACCACCAAGAGATATGTGTATAATGCAATTTTCCGGTCATTTTAAGCCAACTCGAAATGAAAACTATGAATAATTTATAAGACACGAACGGCAGAGAACCCAAAAAGCGGGCACAAAAAAAAAACGATTATCAATCAATTGCTATTGCAATTGAAAATTATGATGGTTGCAAGAATTGGGTGGCTTGGGTGGTGTAGATTTGCCAGGCATTGTGATTCGATTGCGGTTCCATATTTAACCAGTACCTGCTACGAGAATGACTGCATTGCATGTGGCGAGGACATTGGCAAAAGTTTCCATGCCGCATTGCATTTGGCAACAAGCCTTTCAAATCTGTTTTCGTTGTCGATTTCGGCTCTGCATCTATTCATTTCCATTCAATGGCAAAACGTAATGAGTTTTTGTGGTAGACTTATTAAGCCATATTAATGGGCTCGTTCCGAAATGCGGGGGACTCGATAAATGTGGGTTTATGGTGGCCTGACATAACAACTGCAAATGAAGGCTTCACATTGGTGCTTGTTGATAAAAAATTAATTAATAATTATACCATAGAAGAGGGTGTTATATTGAGTGTCATAATTATACCCTTCGATAAGTTTATGTATGTCCTTTAATTTTCTCACAAAATTGCTCGAAGTTACCTTTGCTTATTTATATATCTTTCCTCTTTAAAACCCGACATTTATTTGCAACTATTAGTCAATGGTTCGCCATCAATCTGACTAACATTGTCCAGATTTCCAATATATATATGCGGTTTTCGGAAGCATCCAAAACAAATTACGCTCCATAAACATCAATCAGCGCACCAGCGTCTTTGTTCAATTGAAATCGTATTGGAAAATGGCTAACTAATGGCGCATTTTCGAATCAAATAGAAATTATATTTCCTATATCTATTTTTGTACACAAGTACCTAGTACCTAGTATGTGTGTGCAAAAGTTTCAGTTAAAATATTATCTTCCCGCAATGGAAACCCATTTTCCACATTAATAAATTTTGTTTATTCTGATTTCGCTATTCCCCCTAATCACAGCAAAGTGTATATATTGAGTATGGTTATGGGAGAAAAAGTATAAATTTATTGCATTGTTTACAAACTTAAATTTTGGATAATTTATATACGACCACTAGACAGGCTATTATTTTGGCTATGGGCATTTTCTAACGAACTTGTTGATTTTAAAATTATTCAAGTATTATTCAATTAGGGCGCAAATAATTTGTTCAATTGTTTTCTTACAATGTTGTTTTGAGTTTTTTTGTTCAATTATGCTATAAATAATTTGCCACGTATTTTAATTAATGGACCACGCACTCCGTGTTGCCATCTGCATAAATTATGGTATTTAATTGGAAGATATACCAGTTGTGGAACAACCGCAGAGAAATCGAAAAGTTTATGTGAATTAAATTGCTATGAATATGAACTGATATGACTATGACTCAGATCCACTCGATTCCAAGGCACCATGACAATGTCTGTCAATCTGTCGAAGGACGGGGAACATCTTGTGGCTGACCTCAGAAATTCATTTCCATCATCATTTGGAACAACACACCTAGACAGTCGAGCGACTGGGGAATTCCTCCATGCTGCCCCCGGTCCATAACCCCATTTCCTTCCATTCTCGCAATTGTGTGGCTTAATGTAAAATATTGTGTATACGCCAAGTTGTGCATTAAAAGCTTTTGTGCCAAAACAAGAAAAACATTTTCCTTTTATTTATAGTAATTTTTTTTCATCATGACCAGAAAGGTGAGAAATGCTATAATATTTGGAACGGTATGGGAAGTTGTTTTAAATATTGGGAAAAATCAACAAATAAAATCAAATAATGGACTAGATGTGGACTAGAAAAAAATGGAATTCATCTTAATAAAATCTATTCCAATAGATTAAAAATAAATACAAAGATTTTATCTTTCCATAATAAATCTCTGTATAAATATTCAATGGAATTTGTTCTGGTTTTTCCGAATTCAGACTTTCTTTCGTTCTGGGAACTCTCTAAACAACTGACCCTTCGTTCGTTCATCCCCAAATGGGTCATCAGCACTTGAAACCACAATCGTTTACATCCCGCATCCGACACGTTCCCCACATAAATTGGTTTTTTCGGTAAAAATTTATACAATATCTCTGGGAGCCGGACGATTGCACTTTGTTTATTGATCTTGATGAACTTGTGCCTTTTTTCGTATTTTCCAGCTATTGTCTCCAGCTCTCTCTCAGCCTTGTTTAAACATTTCAGGGCCTGTTTATTATTGTTAAATATTTTCATGCAGATTTTCGCATTTTTGAGGCTGGCGTGTTTGTTTTTATAATTTTTGGGAAGCGCACGACTGGAATTTGTATTTCTCTTCACGAAACATTTATGTAATATTATTTTTTGTTCATGGTCTTGACTGTTACAAGGTGAAAAATGTTCTTTGGAGAAGCGGGCCATAAATTTTGGACTAAAATTGCCCCCCAAAACAAAAAATACGAAAAAAAACAAATCGAAATAAAACAAACACGGAACGAAGCCAGAAGACATTGGCCTGGACATGAACTTGTCTCTTATTCCTTGTCATTTGTCGACGATGTCGTTGTCATTGTCGTTGCCGTTGCCTTTGCCGCCGTCTTTATTTGTTTATTTACATTGGCTGACTTTTCTTCTAAATTGGCTTTTATGCCTCGCTTTACAATACGCCAGACAGACGACAAGCCAACTACGGCCTCTGTTTCGGCCATTTGCTTTCCCAGCTAACTATGCCGACTTCATTTCGGGGAGCCACTTTCAGTTGTCTTGGTCCAATTCCCCAAAAATTTATTCCAATTCCCAATTTGGCTGCTGTCTGGACAAACATGTCGAACATTTTGTTCACTTCACTGCCTGTTTATGGGCCTGTAAGCCGCTCTGCTGGCCATAAAGTGTTGGCGCCATTCGGCGGAAGTATCTGAAATCAAGAGAGTTCTTGGCCAAATCAGCTGAGCATAACACATAACTTAATATTTTGGGAGCTACAATGTGGCTTTAAATTTAAAGAAAGTCTGTAGTTAAAACAAAAACTAAATTCCTTCCTTAAATCTCATCTCATCTCTCACAAAAGCACTTCAATCTAGAAACAAATCAAATGTCTAATTTTGGCATTTCGCATTGTTGCCTCGGGATGTCAGTTGGGCTTCAAGGCTAACAGGCCGTGTGGCACCCTTGTTCGTGTCCTGCCATAAGAGACAATTTATTTGGCTCTGGTTTAAGCCCGGTCTTCTGTGCGGTCCGAACGCATTTATTATTTTTCTTAATTAAATCTTCATTTTTCTTCCGGCTGCGTGTGCGCTTCCGTGTATGGATGGTGCGGGGGGGGCCGTTTAAAATAAATGTCCGGCTGATGAATGGGTCGACCGCTGGCGTAAACGGTGATACGGGGCGCGGTATAAAGAGCTGACTGCAAGTTGTGCAACGTTGGGCCGGGGCGACAATAATAAAATTGCTTGCACAACGACAGGCGGTTAAAGCTGGCCGACTGGCAGGATTTCAGCCAGGCCCCCCCGGACCACCGACTCGCTACAGTGAAACTCATTTAGTGAAGGGCAGGGGGCAGGGGACTGCTGCAAATGCCACTAATTAAGCCTAATGGCGCATGAAACATGCATTAAAACTAATGTGCAATCCTCGTCGCCGTAGTCAACAAAAGGAGGCGGGGCCCAGAGGACGGCCTTGCCGTTTCTGGCGCCCTGGGTGGGCGGAGGCGGACTGGGAGGCGTAGGAGGCAAGAGTTGGCCGCCCCGTGTTTCTGCTCCATTTACACTTATTACAATAAATTATGAAATAAAATAAAATTCCCAAATCGATCGCCAGATGGTGTAACTTTCTTAAATTTCTTGAATTCGTGCTCATGCTGCTGGCAGCGCTGGCAAGAAGCCACTAATGAAACATTATGGGACTCGTAACAGCCAAGTCGACCAAGTCAGACAGACACGCCACAAATCCACTAAAAACGTTTACGGCTTACGTGCAACATCACGGGCCGCGGTCCAGCCATATAAGTGGCACGTAGCCGCGATGTCAAAAGCCGCAAAAGTGTCCGCTCAAATTGGCCCACGGTTGCAACACGTACTATACACCAGCAACTGCAATTGATTTTCCCCCCGGCGGGGGCCCAACCTCTATTCCAAAATTGGCAATCGAATTTCGGGTTTTTGCCATTTTTGAGCTGGGTCTTCGTCTAATAGGAGCACACAGTACAAATAATCAACAATTCATATTTTCCATGTAGTCGTGTATCGCTTCATTGGAGCAATAAATTTAAATTTTAGAAAATGTCAAGAGTACGATATGGAAAACATATGACAATGATATATGTAGTTGGTGTATCTGTACGTGTAGTAGCAGCACTGTGTTCGCCCCTCAACCGGAAGCGACTTACGCACGTTGCATCAGACCGGAAGTCAGGCGGAGAGCACAGGTAGAGACAATAAAAGTCATGAAGGACGAATATCATATTCGCCCACACGAATGAATGTCAACATGTTGATAACAAAATACACGAAACCCACTTACAAAGTATATACAAAAAAATACCAGAGATGGAAAATAGAAAATAAACTTTCCCCCAACCTCCTGAAAGGATGGTTGCATAATAAATTTAATAGAAACTATTTTGTTTAGAATTTTTTATTGAAAATAGTGTTTAGAAAGGAAAGCCATTCCTGGTCCTGGTATTGGGTTTTCAAGTCAACTCACCTCCGCGTAACCGCACTTCTTAACGCCGGACAAATATGCAATGACTTTTCCTTTTATTTTGTTTTTAAAGCAAAGAATTTTTCAATACTACATTGTTCTGGCATAAAAAATAAAAACCAATTTTCACGAAAACAATAAAATCTGCGCTTGGCTGCGCAAGCGAGTCCAAAAAAGTAACAACAACTGGGACCATCAAACAAAGACCCCTCCCAACCCGTCGGTTACGGAAAAATTAACGGAATTTATGTTGGTGGCTATATCAAACATTTCCATTGTTCCCCGAAGTGATGTTTAGAACGAGGATTGTATTTTCTTCTTTTATATAAATGCTGTTTTTTTTATTTTTAATTTATAGTTCTGACCGTCAGTCGGGGTTGAGGTAGAAAGCCAAGCAAAAAGTCCCACAATGGCCAAAAGTTTTTGCATTGTAATGCGTTCCAAAGAAGAGTGCACAGTGAATGCTCCCTAAAGATGACTCAGGGAAATGATAAACACACACTTCGGTGTCCCGCTCCTCCCCGAGCTATTGTAGATTATTTGTGTGTCATTGGCCATTTAAGCCAAAGCTGCTCTTGGGTAAAGATCAAGCTTTAGTATTTTTGGCAGGGAGACTGCAAGGATGGGAAAAGTGCTTAGAGGAGAGTTGTCATTTGTCTTCTTCGGGTCTTGTTGCTGCCATTATGTGTTCTCTACATTCTACTATTTTATGTCAAGGATTATGGGGATAATAGGCATTAGATCCTATTGGAGCTCTACAAGTAGATGGGTTGAGATGGTTTCTGTTTTAGCAACCATCTGGTCTTTATTAATCAAACTAGTTTTTCCCTGAATATCTCTTCATTATTCCTTCCTACTAATTAATAATTTTCTGAATCAATAACCCATAATTTAAATCAAGAACCTACTCAGCTGTAAATAGATTCCCCCATATGCCCTCTTAACCATCGTTCACTGTGCATGCATTTTGCATAATAAGCTGCTTAGAAGGCTTACCAAGAAGAAGGAAAGCAGAAAAAATACTTGCCATAACTTAAGGGTTATATACAGTTGTGATATATGAAAAAATCGAATTGCATATTCTTTAAGTATATTCTATTGGGAATACTCTCACAAAAATTCATAACGATCGGAGCATTAGAACCGAAGCTGTAGCTATTTATATCGCACTATCTGCATATAAAACTTGAACAAACTTGAAACTTTAAACGCGATTATCTCAGAATCTTTTTAAATTACCTTTGCGGTGGACACGATTACTAAAAAACTACTAATCCGATCAACACCAAATTTGACCCTTATTTATTATGATATTAGCTAGTCCGTGAACGAGGATTTTCAGAAAACTCCTTTTTTAAAGCACAACGTCTTATACGTGAAAAAGTACTGTTAAAACGTCGCCAAATCAAAATTTTTAAAATCCCTCGTTCACGGACTAGACATACAATGCTAACTAACTTTTGGATTTCGGATGAACCGTATTCGAGAAATCTTGTCCACCGCAAGACACCATCGAAGACGATCCGGAATTCGGCTATAACATTTTGTTATGTAATATTTTTTTATGAAAAATTTAATTAAGTACCAGACATGTACTAAACAACGTCGGTAAAACATTTTCATAAATATTTTCTATGGTGTCAAAAAAAATCGTAAAAATCCATATTTGCGCGGTACAACTGTATATAACCCCTTAAATTGAAAATGTAATGCTATTAACACTCCCCTCAGCCACCCCGCATCCGCATCAAAATTTGCATATAACAACAGAGCCATGTTTAAAGTGTTAAAGGCGCGCAACATGCCATCCCCTCTCGACCCTCTCTATCCGCATGCAACATTTTGCATACTAAACAGATTAGATTTTATGTTTTTTTTCGTTGGGCCACCTGCATGTTGAAGTAAAAACACACAAGAATGAAACAGAAACGCCACCACCACATTGTAATTAGAAAGTAACATTGCCTGCTTTGGGCAGTGGCCTTTGTTAATGCAAATATTTAAACACTAGACTACTTAACCTACATTCAAATGCCAGAGAAGCCTAGCACACACAGAGACAAGTGCAGGCTAAGCAGCCCCAAAGTATGCAACAGCAGCAACAGCAGCAAACATGTGTCATGTTATATAAGTTCCCCACAAACACACACTCATACACGTGCACTCACAGGCACTCACAAGGCTAAAAGCACAACACAAAAATTGGCACTAACAACAACAGCAATAACAACACAACAACACACAACACAAGAAGATGAACAGCAACAACAACTAACAAGAATTTTTAAGCAAAAACTGAATTTAAAAAAAAAACGTGTGTTTTCTCTTCCTGTCCCAACCCCACTCTATTCCAATTTAGCGCTTGGCCTAAAAGTATGCTGCATCATTAGTGTCAGAAGAGCTACACCAACGACTGCGGCAGCTACACCAACAAAGACAACAAAGCAAAAACTGAAAACTGAAAACCAGCAGGAGCGGGAAAATTGAAAATGTATGCTCATTAGTCTAGGCGGAAGCAGCCAGCGGGAAAAACTAACAACAAAAGCGCATTTTACAAGGACCTCTTACCCCTGCACCACCCTCCCACGACCAGAAACGACAAGTTCCTAAGTCAAAAGGCAACACCAATTCACAATTAGCAACAACGCTAAATTACGAGTAGGAGAGGCGGAGTGAAAGCGTGCCAGATGGTTGGAAGGACAGTTGGCAAGAGTCAAGGACGCGCTTCAAAATAATTCGCAAAAGTATGAACCAGAATCCGCCGGCCAAAGGCAGTAACTCCAGCTATCTCGAGCCCCACAAGATGCCAGCATCCTCAGCGAGCTGATGCGCCTGCCAGCCAGCCACTTGAATCGCAAAATAAGACAAATTTTCGGAAAGCTCGCAAATTATCGCTAAGGAAATTGATAGATTCGATTAGCAATCTAAAAAGCATAGCATACCAGCCACCGAAAGAAGAGCTGGGCGTCGTCGTCGTCGAAGACAACAGCCGGCGGCTTCTTTAATTTGTCAACCATCCCAGCCAGCCCCTCGGACTTCCGCCAAATCCATCGCTTTAAGCCAACAAACATCGAGTCATGCCTGAGCAGGATAATTACGATGATGAGGTAATTTCTTTTGTTATACTTGCGTACAAAACCAACAACCGACAGAGAACCCAAAACTGAACAGAACGGAACTCAAACCCAAATCCGAAAAAGACCTAACACAACACAACAACAAAAAAAAAATGAATATGTTTTATGCCCAAATATAATTAGGCATAATTAATTTTAAAAACAAATATTGCAAGAAACGTGTGCTCGCGTGCGGGGTTACAGGGTTACTTCCCCTCCTGCTCGACTTTTATTCCGGGATTCAAAATTAAACCCAAAACCCAGAAATTGACGTTGGGATTAAATTTCAAATTGTTTAATGGCTGGGAAAATTGAAAAGCGCCTGAAGAAAGCATTAGAGGCAGTTAAAATTGGCAAATGACGTCAGCAGAATGAAAAGATTAACTTTTTAATAAAGGGGTGAGATTTTTCAACATGATATTTCTTAGAGATTAAACAGTGGCTTCTTAATGAACATTTGAAAAGTAAATTAAAGATGAAACTATTAGCAGAAATAGCTTCCAGAAATATAGCAGAAATAAATATATAAAATATTCTCTGAAATAATTGGAAGCGGAGAACGATTAGGGCCAAGTCAAAAAGAGGGTGACTAAAATGGCAACTTTTCAACCACATATCAGTCAATATTTAAGCCATTTCGTATTGGATTTCGGAAAGAAATACCATTCTCGAATCAGGGATCTAAAAGCCTTAAAACTACATTAAAATATTGTAAAATCAAGAAGTAAAATTTTGAGTCGATTTTTGGTCAAAATCATGATGTAACCCCTGTGAAAATTTTCGAAAATGGGGTCAGATTTAAGGAACCCAAGTTTTGATGTAGAATTGTGGTACTCGAAGATCTAAGATCGGAAGGTATGACATTCTTCGATCGGATAATTATTAGCAAAGATATGGCCATTTCCCTAAAATAAATGGGTGATAAGAGCCCTGTAGTGGAAGGTAACTATGGAGTAGCTAAAAGGCTACCTTTTCAACCAAATTTTTGGCAATATTAAATTCATTTTGTATCGGATTGGGGATAGGAATAACATTCTCGAATCAGGGATCACAAAGCCTCAAAACTGCATTAAAAATCATAAAAATCGAGAAGTAAAATTTTGAGTCGATTTTCGACCAAAATCTTGATGTCACCCCTGTCAAAATTTTCGAAAATCGGGTCAGATTTAAGGTAGCCAAGTTTTGATGTAGAATTGTGGTACTCAAAGATCTAAGATCGGGAAGGTATAACATTCGTTGATCGGAGGCATATTGCCAAAACTGTGCCAATTTCCCTGAAGTAAGTAGATGCGGAAAACCTTGTCGACCAAGCTAAGACCGTGGGTGGCTTTTCAGTCACCTTTTAGTCGATATCCAGGCCATTTCGTATCGGATTTGGAAGAGGATAATCATTTGCGAATCAGGGATCCTAATACCTTTAAAGTGCATACAAATTTCATAAAAATTGAGGACTAAAATTTTTTATCGATTTTTGGCCAAAATCATGATTTTACCCCTTTGAAATTGAGAATTGAGTTTACCAGATTAAGATGTAGAAATAATGTACTCAAAGATCTAAGCTCGGGAAGGTATAACATTTGTGTATCGGATAAATATTAGCAATTTATAGCAATTTTGCTTAAAAAAATATTCATTCTCAAAAAATAAATTCGTCGATAAATATCGGATAAATATTACCAAAACATTGGCAATTTATCTAAAATATTTTAAGTTTATAATAATATCAACTCAAAATAGTACCATAAAATATAGTTATGATGATCACAACAACAATATAGTTATAGGCAGCAAGGATGAGGATTGGGTTCCATTTAGCCAAGTTTTCCTTTGGGATACATATTGGCTAAGCTGCTCTCAGCTTCTGGCTTATTATTGGCCTTAGTTGGCCTACAAGTCCTGGCGGACTAAGCTCTTACGCTGCCACTTCAGCCACCACTCACTCTGATTTGAACTTCTGAAGAGTGCACTTCGTGGAGACGGAAAAGTTCGCTCAACGACTCAACGACTCGGCGACGAGCAACTTGAGTTTCCTCCCGCCATTTTCATCATCGTCATCCGCTTTTCCGCTGTTCAGCCAGAGTCCAGAGTCCGGATACTGACTTTGATGGTCAGCTGGTTTTCCGCATGCCTCGCTGCATTTTTCGTGGCGTCGAGGAATCAGCTTTGCGGCCGGCTGCTAATTGAAATAAATTCCGCATGTTATTCAAATGCAAAACTCTGTTCGGCTACGACTGACTACACGGACCCGACTACAATTGCAAATTGAATTAGCCATGCGCTGCATGTCCGTGATGTTGCGATGGCAGGGTGTGTGTTTGTGACTGTGTGCTTTGCATACTAAGTTGCAGGTTGATTGCGAGGAGGTGGCAGGCTGGCAGCCTGGCAGTCAGACATCCAGACAGCCAGGCAGGCCGGCTGGCAGCAGGGGGAGCTGTGGGCGTGTGGGAGTGTCAAACGGCTGCAAAGATAAACAGCCAGTCGAAATGGCAATCAGCCATTCGAGCGGAAATCAATTAGCCGGCATTTCCACTACGACATCTACCTAGCTCCTAAATCCACCTCTACCTCCTGACCTCCAGCGATATGTGGGGGGCGATTTTCGGGGAAAACTTTCGCCCATCTATTATCCGTGGAATCAAGTTTGACGGTCCCTCCAATCTATTTCACTCGTTGTGACAATGCTAATGCCGGCTGACAGGTGTTGTGGCGCAAGACGGTTTAACAGGGCTTTACAAAATTTCGCAGAGCCATCAAATGTTTAAGGTAAATGTTTGTTTAAGTTTTGATTTGTAAATGCACTGAAGGGAAATATAGAATTTTGCTAACACAGAGCTTTTAATCTATCAGTAAATGGTTTCAAAATAGTTATCATATCTTCAAGACCTATGTGCAATGGAAAAGTTAATCCTTCTATAAATAATCCCCCTGAAAAGCCTTACAATAACTCATGTTGCATTCAATTGTGTCTGCCCTGGCATATTACATTTTATTTTGACAAATTCAGGCAACTTAACGACCGCCGACAGCCGCGACACCTCCAGGAACACGTTAGAAAAGTACAAAGAAGAAAAAAAATATAAAAATAAGCAATCATGGCCGTGTAATGGAAGCTCAAGTATGTGTTGACATAGAGGTGAGCACCCACACTCTGACATTCTGGCAGACGCACACACACCTGGCACACAAATACACACTCACCTGACAGTTATAGCAAATGCTTTGCCGTTATGTCCTTGAGCTAAACTGTTCCTGACAAGAGGGTAAGAGGGAGGAGGATAGGACACCAGGTAGGAGGCACCAGGTGAGGTGGAGCTCATACAGGTATGTAGACAATAGAGCTGACATGCCGGAAAGTCAGACAACTAGCGTGCAAGGATGCACCCTGCCTGTCTGCATCCTTTTTCCCATCGTCATCGCCATCGCCATCACCATCGAAATCGCAATCACTCGCGCCGACCGAAGGACTGTTTACGGATTCCATGTTTGCCAGGAAGGCAGCAGGCCGTAAAGATGGCTTACTAATGTCGCCAGCCCAAGGGGAAACGCAATATTGCCCTTATGGAATGTTTCGCGGGTGCCGCCCAAAGGACTACCCCAAGGACATTTTTCGAAAGAAAAAAATCCTCGGAGAGAAATGCAATATGTCAGCTTTCATTGGATTCAGAAGTTTACCATGAATTTACCATGACTTTGAGTGAAAAGCAAACATTGCCAGACGAAATTCGGTAGAAATTTAGTTTTGGAAGGTTCAAGCTTTTGAAAAAGTGAGAGGTCATCAAGGATTGGCAGGGGTGTGCACTTTAGAATTTTAAGCTTCAGGTTAGAAAGAGTATTAAAAAGAACACTCTACATCCTCAACGATGCTTAGATCGATTCTCTATTAACTCGATTGGCAATCTTTGAACAAAATTCTTCTTTAATCCTGCTCTCAAAATTTTCATGAAAGCCAACGAAACTAATAAGGCTTAAACTCTATTTATTTTCTATTACTTTCCTTTGACAACCAAGCCATTCCATTTTAAGATGAGAATTTTCTTAATACGAAATTCATGAACCGATTCCTAGGTGACCTAGTCTTTGTCGAACAGCTGCTTTCTAATGCGATTAACTCGAAACCATTCTCCTTGGCAAGCCAACTCACAAGTTAATTGAAAACGACACTTTCACTGCCAGAGGGTGGTGTCTATACCGCAGCCCCGTTGACCTTTACCCCCTTCTGGAGAACTCATTCTCCGTTTTTTTTTTGTTGGCCACGACAAATACTATAAGGGGCATCTATTTTTAATGCGCTTAAAAGTATGCAGCAAAGAATTTTAACGCTCACAGCTTAATAACTATGACAACTTATGCAAATAACTGGCGGGCTTCTCCTCTTAGAGTCCTGCCCCTCTTATCGCCCCTGGAAGCCGCAAGTCCTGGCTCTTTCAACTTTCTGCACTCGAAGAGCAAGCAAACTTTTCCCAGCTCAGCTGACGAGCTCAACCGCAAAAGGCAGCTAATGCTCTCTGGCCGGGATCGGGATTGTAGAGGTGTATATATAGAATGCTAATATATATATACATACATATATATGTATGTGGATGGCATGAGTTTCCCCATTCGCATTATCTCTGCCCCGTGGCCAGCTCGGTGAAAGTAAAAAGTGGGAAAAGGGGACTGACTCTTCATTTGGTTTGTTTTGCGCCTTTGGTCGGGATAGAGTTTCCAGCACATCCCCAATGGATTAAATTTAAACTCGGAATGGTGCCTGAAAAGGAATACTTTAGCATTTGGGGTTTTCACAGTGGATTAAATCTCAGGTAACCAAGAATTTAATCAACTCGGGACTCGGAGCTCTGGACTCTGGATTCTTTTTCGCAATATGTATGCGAGTAATTCCCT
Source organism: Drosophila bipectinata (assembly GCF_030179905.1). Classification (NCBI taxonomy): domain Eukaryota; kingdom Metazoa; phylum Arthropoda; class Insecta; order Diptera; family Drosophilidae; genus Drosophila; species Drosophila bipectinata. The sequence goes on from NC_091736.1 coordinate 3,018,077, forward strand.
GTGGACATTATGGTCTCCGTGTTGGTTAACAAATGAAATGATCACAATGTTGAGCGAAAATCCGCAGGATAACCACAGGGTGGGAGACAATAGAAACCAAAGAAAGTCTCACGAACAAACATCATTAAAAAGTGCAAACGATTTCCGGTTTTACAATTTTTTTCTTTTTTTTCGGTTGGCAATTTTTTATTCTCGAGCACTTATATCGCTATCCGCTTCCATTACGTTTTCATTTTCATATGTCGAGTGGCGCATTGTGTGCCATTTTGGTTACAATATATTCCAAGCCAAGCCGCAAAAGTTTACCATATCCATAAAACAAACGGCCTTCGGTTAAAGTAAGTTTATTGCAGCGAAAGGATCGGAAATCCATGGGAGTCTGAAAATCTTTGTCAATATCTCAGTAACTTTAAACAACTGACACAGCAATTAAAACTTTTAATCAATTTGTTTGCGAAGAAACATTTATTTGCCAACACCAACACTTGCTACGCAAACTTTGTTGCTCGCCAAATAGAGAATATCCTTAGAATTTGCCAGGCCTAATAGCAAGCATTAAAAATTTATTGAAATTAATTGAAGACGCCGCTCATGTGCCATAATCCAATGGAATGCCTCCATTAAACCAAAAGAAAAAAATTAGCTTATCCCTAGAGGCCCGTCAAAAGTAAATTCATTGAGTTTTGTGGCAAGTGGCGGCCTTTTTGGCAAAATTGATGACTGTCATTATTTTTAATTCCTTTAGCGTTAACAGCAACTCATCAAGTTGAGTGTTTAAATTTCATTTATGCTCGTATATTTTGCATATTTACTTGAGAATACATATACTCTATATATACGGAGAATGTTTTCCTTTCCGGCAATCAACGTAAGTGTTTTCAGCTCTCTTGTTTTTATACAAGTGTCCCAAGGACTCTATGACTTGACCCTCTTGTCAGGAGGCAAGGCGAGACTATAAATTCAATTCAATTAAAACAAATGAAGTATACGCCGCGTGTGCCCGCAGGAAATTATTATTATTATTATGATTTCACGAAAAATGCTTTCATGCAGAAAAGTGAAAAATAAAAAAGTTCGCACAAAAGTTTGCCGAGCTTGAGGTCTCTATTGTTGTTTGATAGTTTAGTTTACGATGTTTTCACTTTGCCGCTGGAAGCAATAAATTCACAAAGGACAGTGGGGGACCAGGTGCCGATTCCGATGCCGATTCCGATATCCGATGAAAGGATGTGTCGGGGGAGGGCGCTTATAAATAAACATGCGGGCAAAGGATGCGTGTATGCCCTGATACTGAACGTGTTTGCTCGCTATTTGTCCCCCATTTGTCTGGGAATCGCATTATTAATTAAGATTCGCGTTCTACCCACCGGCACTAATGGCCAAAACGGAAGCTTTGCGGTTTCAACATATTTATGCGATTTTAATTGAGCCCTCCCGGCCCTCCTCTTGGCAAACTTTATCGATTAGAGGAGATTTATCTTATGAGTTTTAAATATTAATATCTTTTATCCCTCTAGAAATAGATAATCTAAAAAAAGAATACCCTCAATTAAATTTGATAAGCCCCAGCAGTTTGGCACGCCAGTCTTGATTAATACATTGCCATTTTTTTTCCATTTTGATTATCTAACATGAGAGACATAGTTTTACGACCCCTTAATTAATTATACGACTAAAGCGGTCCTGCATACATATATAGGAGACATGATGGACTAGGACTTAGACTGACTAGGACCTGGGTCTCTCCTGAGCCACCCTCCTCGTAAAAATCGGTATCAACTTGTACAAGCTGCGTGAGTTTAGTTTTTGTCGTGTTTAATTTGGGTTTTGGTTCGCCATTGTTGGTTGACTACATTAAATATGCATTAAGCGTTGATTTCCAAGGGGTTTTTGGTCCTGGCCTGTTTGCTTTGTGGATGGTAAGTGTGTATGGGCCTTGGGGTAGACATAAATTGGAAGGAAAACCGTTTATGAGACGGTTCAATGGCCGGCAACACACGCTCCGAGGCACCGATGGAAGGCGTAAAAGGAAAACTGAATCATCAGTTTACTAATTGCATCTTGGCCAACCAATTATTTGCGGTTCTGGCCAGTTTATTATAGCCGGGCTTTCATAACTTCTTGGTGTAATGAGCCGCACGTGCTCTTTATGTGTGCAGCATTTGCATTCCATCGTTTCTCAATTAATTTTCCTAATGTTTCTTGTAATTTCTTTTATTTTCGCACAGTTGGTCTCCAGCAATCCGAACCAACGGAACTGGCGCGGGATCCTCATCGCCCTCCTGGTCATAATAATTGTCCTGGCCCTGATTGTTACATCGGTGGTAAGTCTCTCCCTAAAACTAAATAGTGTAGCATGATACTGTTTCTCTGTGTGGTGTAATCGTTACCAATTTATATAAATTTCTGTCAAAAGGGGAATTTATGGGCAATTAAGAACGGATTCAATTTTAGTGCTTTTCGGCTCATTGGCTGGCCCAGATGCCCCGAAATCCATAACCAAATTCAATTACATTTTCATAGAAAAGAAATAAAAACAAAAACCTAGTTGGAAAATGTAAAATATTTCGCAAATTATATGTGTAACTATCAGAATTACAAGCACTCTAAAATAAAACAATTATTTAAATGTGGAATACAACAATTTGTAACTAATTTGTTGCCAAAACAATTGTTTTTTTTTTTATCCAAAATATAAGCATTTTAATGTTATTTTTCTCGCTTTAAAAAAAACACACCACAAAAGCTAAAACAAACAAGCACGCATCCGTGATGGGATCGTAAAAAAAAGTTCCCAAAAAACTCAGCATTTCCCCAAAGCAATTTTTTGTGGCCTGCTTTTCGGCGGTTTTCGTATTTGTATTTATTCCAACAACCGAGGGGGGCTGTTGTGGCTGAAAGAAAACTAGAACTACCATTAATATTTATAAGTATATTTAGACACCTACCCGCATACATATATTTTAAAGAAATCTGAATACATTTTTGTGTAAATACGTTACTCTCATTTATGTCTCTTGTCTGTTTGTTTACTCTTTTGCAAATTATTGTGGCTGCCCGAAAAATATAAAATATAAAAATTATCCTTACCCCCGCACCATCGAAACTTTTATGTTCAATTCGTTGTTGCTGTTGCTGTGTTGTGTGTGTTATTGGTGTTCGTGTTGTGTTTGCGAGTGTGTGTTTGTGTGCAGAAGACAATCTATAAAATTTCTACATTTATCAAAAAAGGTGCTCCTCACACCCCCCGATGAAGGACCTCGCGTCAAGGGGCAGCGCATCAAGCTGCAGGACATCGTTGATGGCCTCTTTTTGCCGCAACACTCCAACGGCAGCTGGATCGATGGTAAGTGTACTGGTTGGTTTCATCATTCCATCGGCCAAATCGCTTTTAATTTCCGTCCCACTTTTTTTTTCTCCCTTCACTTGATATTCCTTGATATTTTTTTTTCTTCTGTATGTACTATATTTTGTTTTTGCAGGCGAGGAGTTTTTGTATCAGGACCATTTGGGTCGCATCTGTCTGCTGAATGCAGCCAATCGCTCGGAACGTGTCCTCATGTCCAACGTGACATTTGTAAGTACATTGTGACCCTCCTCCATCCACCATCCGCGATCCACCAGCCCATGTCCTTAGAAATCCTTTTTGCCTCTGTTTTTGTCGCTGGCCACTATTGCCGCTGTTTGTTTGCTTATTGCTTATCTCTCTGAGCTGAATAAATATTTGCCCCATTTTATTTACGAGTCGGGGAGTTGTCAGACTCCCTAGATATAGTCCAAGGAGGGGCCTCAGACTACAGGCGTAGTAGGCGTGCCGCTAGGCAGATATCTCAAGTGTACACACTCGACTTGGCAATGTTAACTGATATTATGGCGCGCACAAAAGTGGGCGAAACAAATGGGCCAAGTTATCGTTAACCGAGTGCGGGGCTCTGCCTCTCCCACCTCACCCTCTCCCAGCGATAACGATAAAAGGCAAAAAAGATTTTTATGCCAATGGCTGGGTAAATACACATACGCGGGAAACCCCCGCAGCGCGGTAAAATGGTTTCTAATGAATAATGCCTGGCTGGAATTGGAAAAACAAACAAATAAAGAAAACTAAAGGAAATGAAAATGAATGAGCCAAAGCCATATTTTGCCTTTGCCTTTGCCAAGTTGGCAAACGAAGATTTTTGAGTGCCTCAAGGGCCAAAAAATATGCAGGCAGTGGCGGTGCAACAAGTGCTGCCAGTCAACAGTTGCCAGTTGAGTGGGAAATAATTAATGTGCAGCCAAATCCAAGGCAGCAGTAGTAGCAGCAGCAGCAGCTTGAGTGAGCAGTCGAAACATTCAACATAATGGCAATGCATATTCATAGACCGGTTAAGGATCTGTATCCAGGATAAAGTTATTTCGTCTCACAAAGTAAAACAAGAAATGAGCAATGAATAGCTAAATAGAAGGCATCAGCTCAGACTCTTGATTGAGTGCTGTTAGTATAGAGACAGAGGGAAAGCAAATTTGCTTTCGCAAATTAAGACAGAAACTCTTTGGCAAACATTCCGTATTCAGAACTCTAGTATACTGTATACACTACAAAGTATTCAGGATTCTGGTCCATAAACAATGCCACAAATTTCGAAAATTTCCAAGGCCCAGCCATCAAACTCAACCCATCTATCCGCCAAAAACCCAACCAGCTTCCGCAATTTGTGTGCGAATCAGAAAAGACCATTAAAATTTTAATTAAAATTGCGTATACGCAACGTGTTCGCCACGTTCACTGAATTGCCGCCTCCTCTTAAACAGTTTTCCACATAATTTGCAAGCAAACATTTAATAGCATTTCCTCCATTCAACTAGAAAACCCTGGCCCCCTTCACCTTCACCATATCGGCGGACAAGCGATATCTGCTCCTGGCCCAGAACGTTGTGAAATTGTTCCGGCACTCGTACCTGGCCCAGTACACGCTCTACGACATTCAGACCAGGTGAGAGTACCAGCCAGATGCCATTTGCCAGATCTGTACAAATTTTAACACTTTCTCCGGTAATCCCCGATAGCGAGAGCATCAAACTGCGCCACAGTGGCCACCAGGACGAGTGGCCGTATCTGCACTACGCCCGCTTCACGCCCTCCGGGAATGCCCTGGTCTGGGTGCAGAGCTACGATATCTACTACAGGCAGGAGGTGCGCAGTCCCGTGGTGCATCGGATTACCCATGATGCGGTGCCCGGAGTGGTGTACAATGGCATACCAGATTGGTTGTACGAAGGTGAGAAGAATTATTCCTTGAAAGGCTTTTAATTTGAAGTAGTTATTAATTTTATAAAAATTATAATTTCTTTGAAAGTAAAGCCTCTTATTTGACTGAAATTTGGGGCTATTATAGGGCATATACTAACAGTGGAAAAAATAATACCCATATTGCCTTGAATGTTATCTGAACTGAGCGTGCTATAATGCCCCAAATGGCCTGATGGTCCAGCCATTCCAACTTATTTCAATTTCCCGTTCGCTCTCGCCTTTTTCCAGAGGAAATCCTTCATGCAAATAATGCGATTTGGATGTCCGACAATGGCCAACTGATGCTGTATGCCACCTTCAATGATACGCACGTGCAGGAGCAGCACTTCGCCTGGTATGGAACGACGGGACCGTCCGGAGGAGCGGCTGCAGCTGCAGCAGCGGCGTCAGCAGGTCTCGGTGGCGGTGGCCATGGAAGCGGAGCAGGATCAGGGAGCGGTGGGTCGTCGGCCGGAAGTAATCCGCACGCCAACCTGTACCCGGAAATCAGATCCTTACGGTAAGTCGTGACCCCATTACGGCCAGCGAATCGGCTATATCACTTTTCGATTATGTGTTAATGATGCCCCATCCCAGGGCTCGGGGTCGTGTGCCAGTCGTTAGACCTAATGGCCTTATAGCCTTCTAGCGTCACGCTTAAAATTCATGAAGTGACAGTGGGAGGACCTTTTCACAGGTGGATTTGGGATACGAAGTAGGGTGATGCCTGTCGAAAGGTTCGGGGCATTAAAATTAGTTTGCGGCCCTAAGACAAAAGAACACTTTGGGCCAACTTCACGGGCTGTGACGTATTAACGTGTGTTGCCACATACACATATACCCTCATACATGTTGATCCCCTGTCAATTGGGTTTGATAAATTGCCCGAGGCGAAGGTCAACGTCCAACGTCCTGTGTCAGTGCAGTGCCGAAAGGTTGTCCAATTAAAGAGGGTTGAGTCATCGTGAAGTAGGAAAGTCATGAACGGGGATGCGGATGGATGGATTATAACCTAATGCCTGGCTATTGTTTTGTTTCTATTCCTATGACAGCTATCCCAAGCCAGGCACACAGAACCCCACGGTAACGCTGCGCGTAGCTGACCTCAAGGATCCCCAGAAAGTTCACATCACTGACCTGCGCCCGCCACAAATTCTGGCTCATGAGTAAGTAAACCAATACAAGTTTGAATAATTTATGGATATTGTTTATTAAAGACTTATTTAATGGAATACCCTTTATGTTTCCCATCTAGAGACCACTATTTCAGCAGCGCCAGTTGGGTGAGCCACTCCAAGATTGCCGTAGTTTGGCTGAACCGACCGCAGAACATCTCCGTGGTCAGTGTCTGCAAAGCCCCCACCTTCGAGTGCATTGAGGTAGGTCCTACCATTAAACGCAACTAGCTGCCGGTTGGGGCCAAACTGGCTAACGAACCCCCAATTAAAACGCAAACCACTCTTATCGAATCCGTTCCAGACCCACCGAGTGAGCGGCGACGGACGCGGGTGGGTGGACACTGTGGCAGTGCCGCTGTTCGCCTCCAACGCCAGTGTTTATGTGGCCATCTCTCCGCTGCGCGACGGACTGTTTGGTGAGTCATCCATATGCCAAATTGTCGTTGTTCCTTCGAGTGACAAAGCCTCTTTCCTGTCTGTTACTATCCGTCCTACCAACCACTACCGCCTTAATCACAGGCTATTTCCGGCACATCGTACACGTGGACATTGACAAGAATCGAGTCCTGCCCCTCACCCACGGGCCCTACGAGGTGAATCGATTGCTGCACTGGGATCAGCTGGATAATTGGATGTAAGTGGTTGTATGCCAATGAAAGTGCTCTTCCCCTCCTCGAAGCGCAAGTTAAATGGGGTTTGATGTGAAGTTCCACTAAACTTTAACGTCTTTGTATGGAATACAGTCTGACTTATCGCGTTTATCAAGGAAATAAGCTAGATTGGCATCAGATGCTTATGATTTGAGTATTTGTATCTTTCAGCTACTTCCTTGGCACTCCGGAGCGTCTTCCTTCGCAACAGCACTTATATCGCGTATCCGCCCTGCCGGCCCGCCAAGGCCAGGCCCTGCACAGCCCCGACTGCCTGACCTGTCCACCCGTATCGCAACGGGCCGATGGCGTCGAGGAGGGCCACACCAAGTCACCACCGAAACTGGTCACCGCCTGGGACGATGACTGGGAGGACTCCGAGGAGGAAGAAGTCCAGCAGGCTCCACCAGCGCTGCCAGTGGAGCAGCAGCGACCCGGAGGCAGGGGTCAGAGTGCTCCGCTACCACCGCCACCCAGCGATTGTTTGTATCACGAGGCGCAGTTTCCGCACTCCTTGCAGGCGCGCTATGTCCTGATCGATTGCCTGGGCCCCGTCGTGCCCACCTCTATCTTATATGGCCTGAAATCCACAGGACCTGCTGGAGGACCCAAGGCCAAGCGGCAAAGCACTCAGCAAGAGGAACCACCGACGGAGGGCAGTGGGGAGAAGCCGCCTGGCGAGGACACCCCCAAGTCCCAGTTTCTGGAGCTCCTGGTTACCGTTCAAAACAACACACGACTAAAAGAGAAAATGGCCAAGACGGCTATGCCGCAAGTGAAGACCTTCCCGGTCATGATCTCGGGAGGGTATCACGCCCAAGTCCGACTGTTCTTGCCGCCAGTTCTACGAGAGGATGAGATCACCCGGTATCCCACCATTTTGCATGTTTATTCTGGTCCTGGCAGCCAGCTTGTCACCGATCGCTGGCACGTGGATTGGAATACTTACCTAGCCGGCAGCAAGGACTATATTGTGGTGGAGATCGATGGGCGCGGCTCGTCGGGTCAGGGGTACCAGCTGCTCCACGAGGTCTACAAGCGGCTAGGTAGCGTGGAGGTTTCCGACCAGCTGGAGGTCAGCGAGTACCTCCGGGACAACCTCCACTTTATCGATGCTCGACGGATGGGTGTCTGGGGCTGGAGCTACGGAGGCTACACGGCTGCCCTGGCCCTGGCCGGACAGCAGTCCATCTTCCAGTGCGGCATCAGTGTATCTCCGGTCACCAATTGGAAGTTATATGGTGGGTTTATACTTTCTAAAAGTTGTGGCAAAACATTATCCTTGAAATACTGTTAAATCCATGTATTATAGACTCTACTTACGCCGAAAGATATCTGAGTTTCCCCAACGTGACGGACAATTACAAGGGCTACGAGGAGAGCGACCTCTCCAAGTACGTGGACAACCTGAGGGAGCGTCAGTTCCTTTTGGTTCATGGCACCGCCGACGACAATGTCCATGTCCAGCAGTCCATGGTCCTGGCCAGAGCTCTGACCAGCAAAGGCGTCCTCTACAAGCAGCAGATATATCCCGACGAAGGTCACAGTCTGTCGGGGGTTAAGCGACACTTGTACCGCTCCATGACCGCCTTCTTCGAGGATTGCTTCAAGAAACTGGTGAGTGGGTCTGCCCCATATGAATTGGATATTTTGTATTATATTCCACTCTCCTACCACAAATATATATAAATATATAACTCTCTCTGTTTCTCCTGCTCTCCAAAAATCAAAAAAATAAATAATATCTCACAAACTCACCGCCAAAAATACCACAACAATTGCCATTTGATTTTGGTTACTATTTTTCGGTTGTTGTTTTCGTCCTTTCGTCCCCCGTCGTGTAGATCGATCAGCAACAACAAAATCAATCAGATTCCATGGATTTCCTGGACTTTCATAGTTTCTATGGCCGTTAAGCTTGAAAATCCATAATCCCACATCCTAACCGATACTAGGTACAGTCGCCGTTGACTATTCTTGTCCATCGTACTTTTGTCCTCGACGTCGATTATGTTTCCTGTTCTTTTTCTTTTAATTTCTCATTTTCGATGTTGTTATTAGTTAAAGATTATTTGAATCTTTAAGCCATTTACTCGCTGTTTCGATGTCTTATTGTTGAAAGTCTTGAATGGGGACCAGAGAAAGCTTAATGTTAATCCTTTGTTTCGTCTTGCTTGTCGTTGGATATATCCCTCAAATATATATTAAATGTAAACGCCTTTATTTCATTTTTTACTTCCTGTTACTGCCTTTATTCGATTGTCTTTTATAGTTTCACTGTTTTGTTGTTAATTTAAGACTGAATGTTACATTTGTTACACTTTAGGCTTAGTTTGGATTACCGGCCAGACCTGATTTAAGGTCCACATCCCCGAGTTAATCGTATGTGTTGTCCTTTTTTCCCAGAGCGGAGTATGGCGGCTTCTAGTTCAGTTTAGTTTCGAGTTTATTTTTAGTTATCCAAGTTTGTTTCAGTCTCCGTTTTTGGCTCTTGACTGCTTTTTTGTATGAGTTCCCATCATATCCCCTTATGCCGGAGCTTATTTTTCCTATTATTATTCTGAAAGTTTCGCCTTGAATATTTATATGTATATGTTTTTTTTTGTTTTTGGTCTTTACCCCAAAATTCCCGCAGATCCTTTGTTTGGCTCGAACAAATTGTTTTGGCTGTCCTACATACGAATGTATCCTTTGGCGTATGTTTGTGTGTCATTGTGTGCGTGTTTGTTCTTATTTTTTTTCTGTTTTTGCGTTGAGCATTGTTTCCTTTTTGTCCAGGATAGAGACACGAAACACACACAGACTCAAACCTGCTATTTAACATAAATGTTTGCCTATGCTTTGATTGTGCTTAACTATATTTCACGTAAAAACAACATGTACCTCTTCCAATTCCATTCACTCTCTCTCTATAACTCTAACTAACTCTTACTCTGTCTGCTCTTAAATGTCAAAAATTATGTGCAATTTTATGGATTTTATTTTAATGGAAAAAATTTGAATTCCCAACAACAGGTGCCGCCGGAGTCGAAAGCTGGCCTGGGCAATGGCGGCGATATGCAGCAGCAATAAACATAAATTAGGGAATCACCAGCAACAGAGGAAAAAATATATAAAAATAAACACAATTCTGATAAGAAAAGTATGGAACATAACAAAACTTCAACCGGAACGTGCGAACGTAATGTTTTTTTGTAAATTGCATTAAATGTGATTTATTATTGACACACCAACACAGCCACAAACACAAACTCTCACACAGACACAGATCCAGTTAAATGGCAGGACAACAAAAAAATGGAAAGTGAAACAGACGCAAGAGCAACTAAGTTAAATGGCATTTTGTGTAAAATTAATAAGCAAAACAGCAGCGAAAGCGAAACCGAAACGAAATGAAAACGAAATGCCAAGTAAGTGTGCACAAAGAGAAGCATAAACAAATAACTGTATATGTATGCGGACAAAGCGAAAAAAATCCACATGGTTGTGAAAACATAACTCACACGCACAGCACAGAGCCACACACACACACGCACACACAAACACTTACAAACTCGGCGAACAAGAGCGGGTGCGAGAGAGTGCGCAGAAAGGTAGGCAATAAAAATTTACACATGCGGCTTTTCTCCTGTGACAGGTGTGACATTTCAATGCCCTTACAAAGGGTATTCCCAAGTCCAGCAATCCTTTGGGCAGCAATTATTAATTACTTTGATTAAGATTAAAAAATTAAATAATAATTTTTAGTTATCAACTTTTAAATAAATAGTCAAATCTATCAAAAAGCAATGTTAATTATTTATTTTTATTGCCAAAAGTAGAGCATCCTAATCATTTTGTTAGGCTTACTTGTTTTTGATTTCCTCGTAATTTATGCATTTTTTTGCATAAATTTCCAATAGAACGCAAACAGAAATAAAATTGAAAAACAAATTTATTGAAAACGGTAGAAGCCAGGCAGCCAGGCAGCATCTGAGGTTGAGCTTCCACTGTTTGCACGGAAATGGCCAAGCATAAATCAAATCTGACAACATTCTAAATGACATTTTCTGATAGTCGAATGTTTTTATATCATTTGCCCAGAGAAAGTTTTCGAAAATGTATAATGGCTCATATGGGACGGAAAGCGGCCCATAAATTGCCACTGAATTTATGGACTCTCCTCTGATAATAGAGAGAGAGAATGTCGTGGATTCGAAAAACTGTTGACAGAACCAATGATTGAAGTGACAATTTGTGTACAGAACTTGCTTCGGACATTAAATATGCATTCAATTTTATTTCAATTCGTCTCTTGTTTGGATAGATTAAATTACGCTTTTAATTTGGTTTTCGTTACTCGTAAATTTGATCATAAAGTTTACTGCCAAAAACAAAAAAAAAACAAAAACAGAAAAACACAAACAAGAAAAAAAAAGAAAAGTAAACTGGATAATGTCCGAGAGATGAGCCTGGCAAGGCAAGGAATTCGTTTTGCAGTAAAGTTTAATTAAATCAAACGAAATAAAAACGCAGCCATAAATAAACCATAAATAATTGAAATGAAACGAAATGAAAGCATCAGACAAATGCGTAAAAAATACTTTCGAATAAAAACTGAAATAATTGCATTTTCAGTAAGCAAATAAATATGGAAAAAACAAAAAAACACACACACACAAATGGCCAAAGTTAAATTAAATTAAACAACGGAGTATAAACTATGAAAATTAACTCCACAGAACTTATTAAGAAAATAAACCAATTTAATAGCTTAAATGCATGTAAGTAGCGCAATAATATTTAAAATATTTAATTATTAAAACAATGACTTTGTGTTGATTTACTTTTTTTTTGCCGAACTTCGCACCGAAGAGGAAACAAAGTACATTTCTAAACAAGAGTAGTGAAAGTAGTATAATCCAATTCCCAAAAACAAAATACGAGTATATACCTAGTTACTTAAGTCAAGGTGAATTAAAGAGATCAAGTGAAATGAGAAAAAGGTCAAAAATAGCTGCGATACACGTTAAAAGTAAATTTAAAACGAAAAAAAAGGACACAACTAAGCTCGAAATAAATGCAAACTGCGACTGAGACAGTAGCAGGTGGAACGGAAAATAAAAGGCACGACTCTGCAGCTCAAATGACACCGCATCGCACTATCCTCAGTAGTCTCAATTAGTCTCCCCCTTCACCTTTCCCGCCATAATAGAGCAATATGCAAAAAAGGATTAGCTTTAATTAGATATTTGGCACACGGCACACTTTTTGGAGCGCGCCAGTTAATTAGCAACCGTGGTTGCGGCTCTTAATTATGACGGTTGGGCAGGATAGGTTTCCCAAGAGATGCGGCTCGGCAGCTGGAACATATACAGTATTCCATATCTAATATAGAGTTGCCCAAAACTGGCATGAGACTCGAAGCCAAAAGGCTATAAACTCATCCATTAAATCAGTTCAAGTTGTGAGCAAACAACACTTTAGCAATTTTCGCTACATTTTTGCAAAAATATAGAAGGACATAAAAAAAATACCATTTGCAATCCCCCATGGTTTAGAGTTTTTCCCCCGTCCAACTTTCAGGGCAATTTTAATAATAAAGCCGCGATGGTCGCAAAATAGGCTCCGCAAAAACATAAACCCTACGTACTTACAAGCCTACATAGCTACCCACAACCCACTCAGGTAGGCAGTGATGTGTGCTGGTGTTGGAAAATTGCAAGCCAAAATAAATTTATGTCTGCCTGACACTTTTATGTGCGACGCTGGCGGTTTTAGCTTTTTACGTCGTTTCGTCCGCGTTTTTAGACGCTCCATTGAAAGAAATACTTTCTACCAATTACTGACAAGGGAAAATAATCAAAAGTGTAGGTTAAAAGGAGGGGTTGACTTTTACAAAAAAGGTTTTCAAACTGCCTAACTTTATAATTTTTTCATAAACTTCTTTTAAAGTGTATCCTTGTTTTAAAGTGTAGTCAAAATCATGCCAATGTTTGGCTTAGCCTGTCCACAATTAACTGGCGAACTGCGAGCACACAGGTGAACAGAGTTACACCTGGACACTGTGTGTGTGTGTGTTTGTATTCGTGTAAAGGCGCTTATTTTTAGCCTGAAAGGTCGTCACAGCTGTGCTGCCTGTAAAAGGACAGCTGCTGCTGCTCTGGGTCCAACACCCACACACTCTTGCAGGATAAAGGATATAGGTGTTTGCTTTAAATGGGCCTAGGTCGAACGTCCCCCTCTCGGTTCCCTGTCGCTTTTCTTCCACTGAGATGAAGCCATAAGTGCGATGCTGTGTCCGGAGAGTCCAAAGGTGCGATATGGATATTTATGAAATAAAAAAAAGGAAAACAAAACGATACCAAGAAACCAAAATTATTTAAACGCTTTCTATGTAGTGTACTAAGGACCAATTACCAAAGAGACATGCGGAAATAATTAATAAATATACCATTAAAGTAGCAGTAGAGTATTACGAAAATTTGCAATATATATACATAGAACCACATATGGCATAATAAATATTGACTCAAATACCATTTAGTAATTATACAACCAAATATATATACACCTTACAAAGTATACAAAAAAAAAACGTCGAGAAAAACTTAATAAATACAATTAGTTTGTTTAGTGGATCAAGTGTTTGCATTATTCGAGTTACAACCTTTAAAAAACCCAATCCGAAAACGAAAAAATATATATATTACCTTAACTCTGTACTGTTAAAATACTATTAGCTCAAATGAAGCTCGTCTTCGGGACGAGTGGCTCTGTATAAAATGAAATGGTAAACTGTAATATACACCTACGAATAAATACTTAACTATACTTTGATATATGATAAATATATTTTATAAAAAACTTTTACTCTTAAACAATAAAACAATTTTAATACTCTGTCTTCAGCCTTACCGTAATAACGAAATAAATGAAACTAAAAAGTGAAAAAATAACTCCTTAAGTAGAGCTCCAAAAGCGCATGTGCAATGAAAATGAAATCTAGCCTAACCTATGTAAGCCTAAAACCAACGAAATCTACTATATGGTATATTGCAAAAATGTTAGTTATGTTTATCTATGTAAATAAGCTTTAAACTGGTTATCTCAATTAAAAATATTTTGATTTCTTCAACCAATTTCGTTAGAGAGCGTTTGAGTATTTGAGTCGTTGAACCAAACCAACCGATAACGAAAACAAAAACCTTTGTGATCCAACAAGTTTCTTCTCTTCCATGAAGCAAAAACCAAATGTTACCAATATAATAAATTGAATTTAAAATAATTATGTAATTACATTAACTTAATTAGCTGAGACGTTCAATGATTTCGACAGGCATTTAGTAAAGGAAATATATGAACAATGAAGATACCTAAAATAAATGAAAGTATGAAAGCCAAAAGAAAAGGAAAATTTCGTTTTATTATTCACGGGGACTTAATGGCACAGCTTTCTCCACTCAATGCCCAGCTGGGGAATAGAAATAATGTCGATCAACTAAATCAAATCCACACCTCTTGGATCCGAATTAAAAATGAAATATTGCACCGAGTTCCATTGAATTGGCGATGCCGACGTGTCAGCGATTTGCGGCCAAAAGTGGCAAAAGCAAGAGCCGAAAATCGAAAATGTAAACCGTGGAAAGGCCGGCTTGGCAATCTGCATAAAACACGTAACGAGTTGCAATGGCCCCCCCGCACCAACAGTGCCTTTGTTGGCCACGGCCCAGACCCGGGCACAGTGAGGACTAAAAGGCGGCACGCAAATGGCCACAAAATGTGCGCCTGGCATGCAATGACCATCGGTTTGGGGCCAATGGACAGGGACCTGGAGGGGCGTGTGGGCAAGGTAGCTGGCTGGCTGGCTGGCTGGCTGGCTTGAAACCCTCCTACTACAAGCTGGCAAACTTTCGACTTAATTGGCCAATTGTTTGCCAAGGCGCTGAGAAAGAAAAAGTGTTGCATATTTGATGCCGTTTTACACATTTCTCCTTCTTTGTTTGATCCTTTTTTCTCCTCACCCGAGGAAGTCCGGCCAAAAAAGTGGCAACTTTTAAGAGTCCTCGTTTTAACAGCTAATAATTTATCGGTGTGTGATTTCGGCAAGCGTCTAATTGCCGCTCCGGAGAGGCAAAGCGAAGCGAGGGTGTTACCTAACGATTATCGGGAACAAATATGGGTATAGTGTACACTATAATGCACGGGTGGCATGACCGCCTTGCCTCTGCTAATCACGCCCATAATTGAGCCGCCACAATGGTAATGTCCGGGCACAAATTGCTGGCCACTTAAACCAGGGAAACCCGAGACCAGCCAATGCGGACATTGGACGGGACAGGACAGTCAACGGGCCAAGGCCGGCGATTAGAGTCACGTATGACACTCCTGGTCCATTATCTAATTTAAACAATAGCTGCATTGCGGATTGATATGGTTTTTATATAACAGGAATACCAATGACTAGCTAGTAATTGCTAGCTTCAATAAAGGTAGTATATTTTCTGATTTTTAGCATTAAATATCCTTATTGATTTTATTTTTTTTAAGTGATATTGTTGGTCTACAGGTCGTATGAGTAATATTTTTGTAAAGTATCGTTATACTGTTTGCATAAGTAATGTACTCCGTAATATAGAAACCATTTGAATTATTAAGTTTCCCGACCTTTTAAGAATCTCCCTATCCATCGCCCTAACTTATAGTTTCAATTTTATTTGAACTTCTCCAACAAAGAAACTGAAACCTTAGTCACTTATTACTATGTATGCCTGCCCAAATATTATTTTACCTTAAAACAACACCATTCATTTGATATGTGTTCGCTTTTGTTCAGGAAAGGTGTCGGCTTTCAGCCAAACATGATGTAGGTTCAGTGACCTAATTTCCGAGTCCAATTTATGGCATCTTCGATAGCTGAAATGCAAATTTTAAGTGTTTGCTTTAATTTTTTGTGCCGTTTCGTTATTCCAAGCACACCAGCCATGCTTGTTTGACTCTACCCCGCCCACCCTGGCGCTAATGCCAATCAATTTTTTTTTTTTTTTTTTTTTTTTTTTTTTTTTTCGCGGTCTTTCAGAATTTGGAAATGGCTTGTGCATCAATAAGAGCATCAGCTAGCATTCCTGTATTCATCATAAAGCTTAGAGGCCCAGACGACCGAGGGGCGCTCAAGAAACGATTTGTTAGAGTATATTAAGTTATTTGTTAATTATTAAGCTAAGAGGAGTTAGTAAGGAAATTTAAAATTCTATATTTTAAATTAGATGGACAGGAAAGAGATGTAATAGAGTAGAGACCATTGTAGTTCGAACATAATACCCTAAAAGGGTCATGCAGTGCATATGTCGAACTACAACGGCTAAGGAACAGAGGACTAAAGTTTCGAGTCCTTCTATTAGGAATGTTGAAATTTAAGCGTGTTAGTAAATGCTGGCTATCTACATCCCCGTTGATAAGGTTTTGCAGAAAAACTACACCGAGCATTGTCCTACGATTTGTTAAGCTAGGTAAGTTAATAAGTAAAAGTCTGCTACTGTAGGATGGAAGCTGAAGATTTGCATCCCAGTATAGACCTCTAAGTGCAAATATTAAAAAGTTCTTTTGTACGGATTCTATGCGGTCCTTATGTACTCCATATTGGGGACTCCAGACACATGAACCGTACTCTAGTATCGGACGGACCAAAGAAATGAATAAAGTTTTGGTTATATAGGGGTCATTAAATTCTTTTGACCACCTTTTAATAAAACCAAGGACTCCTTTAGCCTTATTAACCATTAAGGAAATATGGTCGGCAAATTTAAGTTTTATGTCTAATAGGATGCCGAGATCATTAACCTGGGTTAATTTTTCTAAGGCAATCCCATTAATGGAATACGTAGCTTGCAGAGGGCAAGAACGATAAAAAGACATATGCTTGCATTTTGATCCATTAAGTATTAAATCATTAGCCAAACACCATTTTTGAAAGTTATCAAGGTCAGACTGAAGACTGCATTGGGCAGAGATGGATTTATACTGAAGACAAAGCTTTACATCATCTGCATACATAAGAACTAGAGAGTTCGTTAAAGCAGGGGGCAAGTCGTTTATAAAAAGCGTAAATAATAACGGGCCAAGATGACTTCCTTGAGGGACGCCGGATGTAGCACGGACCAGACGGGACTGTATGTTTTTAAATAAGACTCTTTGTGTCCTTCCATCTAGGTAGCTGGAGATCCACGTTAAGAGGTCTTTAGGAAAACCCAGCATATTCAGTTTACTCAACAAAAGTGAGTGATTAACTGAATCAAATGCTTTGCTGAAGTCTGTGTAAATTACATCGGTTTGATATCCCTTACAAAAGCCGTCTATGACAAAGGATGTCAACTCCAATAAGTTTGTGGTGGTGGAGCGACGCTTAATAAAGCCATGCTGACAAGGAGTGATGATCGAAGAGCAAAGGTGTTGCAAATGAGGGGTAATTAATTTTTCAAATAACTTTGGAATTGCCGACAACTTAGAGATGCCTCTGTAGTTGGCAGCCTCGGACTTTTTCCCCTTTTTATGTAGGGGAATTATAAATGATTCCTTCCACTTAAGGGGAAAAATCGAGGTTTCCAAAGATAAGTTGAAAAGTCTTAGAAGAGGTTTGCACAGAGCCCTGGCGCAGTATTTTAGCACACAGCCTGGTACTCCGTCGGGGCCTGGCGAATAAATGGGTTTTACCCTTAAAAGACCAGATAATAAGTTGCTCTCAGAAAAAGACGGACAGAAAATAAGATTTGCTGCTTGAATGTTATATGCATAAGGCTGATCAGTCAATTTAGGAGGAGAATAAGTTGTTTGAAAAAATTCTGCGAATAGATCGGCAATGGCCTGATCCGAAGTCGCAGAGGAATTTTCAAACATAAGCAGAGGTGAAAAAGATACGTGTTTACGCTTAGTGTTTACAAAATTATAAAACTGCTTTGGATCCTGAGTAAATTGAATCCGGCAGCGGTCAATATAATTCCTATAACATTCAGCGTTATGCACGGTAAAATTCGACCGAGCTAGTAGGTATCTTGAGAAATCAACACTACTGCAGGTTTTTTTATATTTAAGTAAAAGCTTATTTTTTTTATTTTTTAGGTTAGTGAGGGACCTTGTATACCAAGGAGGATTTGTTGAAGCGGACGGATGTTTCCAAGGCACACATGAGTCAAAAAATGTATTTAAAGTAAAATAAAATTTTTCTAAAGTGACATTAAGATCAGTGCACGCCAGAATATCAGACCAGTCAAATGTATCGATAAGGCTATTAAGTTTTTGAAAATCAGCTTTACGGAAACAGCGAATCTTATTTACCACGCTCGGAGACATCTGATCGATACCAGGAGTGGTTTCGATTGAGACCTCCAGCGTGGGGTGATATGGATCCTCTGGGGCTGAAAGGGGAAAAGCTCTGGAGAGAGCGGTACCATCTGGATCAGATACAAAACATAAGTCTAAGAGCCGACCTAGCGAATTTCTGACATGATTGATCTGACCTAGGGACATGTCAAACATGCCCGCGGTGAAGTCATGGTAAGTTATAAGTGACAAAGATGGTGAGTTATCGACGTTGGACCACTTTAATTCTGGGATATTAAAGTCGCCCACCGCTACGAGTTGGTCACGATCCGTCATAAGATTAGAGACGTATCGAATAGCGGACAAATGCTGCCAATATGTGGGCGGTTCAGACATAGGAGGTATATATGAACATGTAATGTATAAAGCTTTCACGGACATAGTGATTTTAACGCAAATAAATTCTATGTCACCAAACTCTTGGGATTTCACCTCTTCAGAAGCAAAAGTAGAGTCTACCGAAATGAGGACTCCACCTCCTCTTCGCTGAGATCGATCCCGTCTAAAAGTGGTGTACTTACTTGGAAAACTTTCGGAGCCAAAGCTCGCCGCATTCAACCCAGTTTCTGTAAATGCTATTATATGGGATACAAAGAAAGAACTATCAGAATATAGCTTGGGGAGTTTGCTACGTAGCCCCCTAGTATTCTGATAGGTAAGAGTTAGTGAGGAAATTAGTTTTTTGGGTTAGAGGCCAAAGAAGAGGTGGAGGGTTGGTCAGTGGTTCCGATATTGGGAAGTCTCACTCCCACTGGTTTATTAACTTTTTTTTTAACGGAACTAGGCTGATGTTCTTGGACGAAAAGATTCTCTGGCCAAAAACTGGGAGAACAAATCGTCTTGAACATCAGCGCGGGCACACGAATCTTGAAAGAAGACGTGCGCCTTGTATAATTGTATTTAAATTTTTGTATGTCCTCCACCTTTATATCGGCTTTAGTTTTGGCTTTGATATAAGCCGAGATATCAATCTCTGAAGTATCAGGGGCAAGCCGAGAAACAAATATATGTTTCGATGGAGGAATCACCTGTAAGGGTTTTGGTGTCGCAGGTACAAGAACTGCAGCATCAGTCGGTGCCGGTGGTCCGGACTGTGGAATACCCTTTTGGGTGACCCTAATGGGGGTTTCGTTCCCTAGGACCTGTGGCATCACTTGAAGGGATGCCATGGCGGACATATCGGACAATTGCTCATTATCCCTGAGAAATTCTGACGAATTTTTCTCAGTTAAGGCCCTTGGGGTGGCCAGAGTTATGAGCGGCTGCATTAATGTCGGCTGAGCTGGCTGAGGCGGATCAGAAACAGCGGATTTCTTACGCTTAGGGGACTCATTTAGCAGCTGAAGGCCACTAAATTGAGTGTCAAGCGCACAGAGCTGGTCATTGATTTTACGAAAACCAGTGATCAGCTCTTTAAATCCATTTTTGGTCTGTCTCATGAACGACCTCATTTCGCCTTGCACAGCACGACAATTTTCGCAACAATAATGTATCCCAGACCTACGGGAAATGGCATCCGAAACTGATGCAGTGAAACCGGCACACTTGGCGTGCACGACGTTTTCACATAACCAGCAATGGATACTAGGCTGGGATGTGGAAATCGTCTTGTTGCAAGACTTAATGGCACAGACCAGTTTAAATTCCATTTTGTTTATTATTATTATTTTTTTTTTTTAATTTAATAAGACAAAAATTAATATTTAAAAAGTTAAAAAACACAATACCTTGAACCACTGTGCCAAACAAGAAGCCGAAGCGGGAGCTTTGAAAGAGTGCACAAGAGAAATGCAGAAAATATAGATAAGCCGGGGAAGAAGCAGAGCTGAGCTATGCTTGGAATAGAATTTAGACAAATTATTAATTCGATTCCAAATATACCAAAGCACTCGCGAAGCGATACGGTTTAGGCTTTGAGATTGTTATGATTCACAAGATTAATTCACAAAGTATGTAAACACCGGTTTACCAATATTTATCAAAAACGCAGTGCGCACAAAAAAACACGACCGTTCGCTTGAAAGAAAGAGAGGGAAGTGATTGCTGTCCAATGTCCTGACAAGGGTTCCTCCAACTGTTGGGCTATTTTTGCGACGAGCTATTGTGAAGCCGAGACGACGACTCTCTCCGATTCCAGCACTGCCAGCCCCTCGTTCGGGGAGCCAACGAAAACTCAGCACTGTTGCAGGATAATGCCTTATAAACGGACGCACAATACATAAATAATTTACATTTCGCATGGTCACGCACAAATCATGTGTGGCCCGTTCCCCGATCAAGCGGGGGGGGAAATTGGAATTTTGCCGGGAGGTGGTGGCATTCGATTTTGGTCGGAGGCGTACCAGAGGATGCCGCATGATACGTTCAAAAGTGACAGTCCAACATGAAAACCCACTCAAAATGTTAATTGATACGTCTGCAAGGCGTCTGTGGGCCACGGGGCATGCGACTCCCAGCACCGCTTTCGGGTGCCAACGAGAAACTTTCAGACTTTTGGACTTTGATGTTTATAAATAAAATAGTATTTAAATTTACTATTCAAAATAGTAACAAAAAATATTTTTGTTGTTATTATTCAGCAAGAAACCATAACTATTTTCAACGTTTATTTTATATTTTAAATTTAATAATAATAATACAATAAGTATCCTGATTTTTTTTTTAAATGAGAGCTATTGAAATAACATTTAGAAAACATTTAAAAAGTTTCAATTACCGTAAACTTTTTAAATTTTACTAAATATTGAAAGAATAATACAATTTTTAAGTTAGGCGCCATAAAATACCGCTGTGAACGACAGCTCTAAATAATGTTATCGAGAATATTTTTTTGTGCACGACCCACAGCAAAGACACAAACCTTGAAGAACTTCAAAACATAATCGAAAATTTATAAATAAAAACTCCAATAATTGAAACCTTAAACCGTTTACTAGTTACGAATTCGAATTCTTCACAGCAGATTCATAAGTTTGTCAAAATATTTTCATTTAAAATATCATAAAATATCGAAAACAAATCCTCTTTCCGATATACACAAACAATATCGATATATTGTTATTATTGTTATTATTTCAACAGTTTCGGCAATATTTTACTAAAATATATCCCATGGAGAAATTAAATGACGATTGTGTGTGCCACATCCTAGAGTTTCTGCCACTGACGGAGCAGATCAAGATGGCCCGCCTGGCGCCACGGTTCCAAGACCTCCTCCAGCTGATGGTTTGGCGGAAACCTCGCTACCGGAAGGTTTCCGTGTCCGATACCATGCTGGAGCCCCTCAGCAAAGAGGATTACATCTATTTCTTCGAACTGATCAGCTCGGCAATGGAGGAGCTGTACATATGGAATGTCCACAAAAAGGCCTTCGATTCGTACCTGGGTCGCCACCTTATGCGCCCCGAACTGAGCTTCTACCTCCGGCGAGACTTCTCCAACTTGAAGGAGCTGTGTATCGCGGATGACAGTATGAATAATAGCATGATCAACACAATATCAAAGAACTGCCCGCAGCTCCGTAGCCTAAGTGTCTCCAGTGCCTACATAACTGGAAAGTATGTGGTGAACTTGGTCCACCTTGAGACCCTAGTGGCCCGTGAGTGCTCCGTGGAGCTGGATCTCCTAGCGGACATTCTGGAGCGGCTCTCTCTTAAGCACTTGGACCTTACTGCAAACCGGCATCCAGTAGAAGAAACGCTGTTGAAGGCGAGGGGCAGCCAGCGACTGGAACGTCTCGGACTGTCCGATGCCCAAGACTATGGCTTTCCGCTCGCAGACCGCCTGCCTCAGTTGACCACACTGGTGGTCAGCTACACGAAAATAAGCCCCCAAGAACAAATGAACATGCTGGAGACGACACGACAAAGGGCGAACGGCTCAGGTGGCAGGTTTCCCAAACGAATTCAGTCCATTCTGTGCAATGTCGTTGATGTCGAGGTGGCTCTGGAACAGATCGCAGGCCTTGAGAAACGCCAGCCCCGAGATGCGCCAAAGTTCAATGAGCTGCTAAAGATTATGTATTTCCTAGAGAAGCCGCAGGACGGCGATAAGAAACTAGCTTGAGATTGGCCCACACACGTTGGCCTGTGAACATCGAAAATAGCTCTACTTGATGTCACCTTATTGAGGAACTGGTGGAACTGATATGTTTATCTGCTTCTCATTTGGGGTAATTATGTGTCTTTGCTGATAAGGCTGAAAGTTTTCGGGGGTATAGTTTTTGTTTACAAACAAGATTCAGGCGGCGCCAGTTGAAACTATTAGACCCGTGAGAGAAAATAGCTCTGCTCTTAAAAGAAATATTTATTTATACTCTTCGGGAGGGTATTTGCCTTCAAGATCTTGAGTTTATTGCACTCTAATGGAAAGGTATGCAAGTTTTGAGTATTATCCCCTAGGTCCAATCTGAAGCCCTTAAAAACCATATCCTAATCTACTCTTGGAGTTATACAACCAACTATAAAAATCCTAAATGACCACTTGAATCTTTCCCATGACTGCTTCGAGCTTAATTGTTTTCATTTTTTGACAAAAAACTACAAAAATCTAGGCATTAGTATAATTTACACATTCATTTGAAATGTATTTTATTTTTGACAAGTGAATGCAATATTTTCCGGGTGTTATGTGGTCCCTTGTCCCTTCTAGATGTCTCCACGGCAACAAAATAAATACAATTTATGAAGTACGTTAGTATAACTAAATACAGATTAGGTATTATGTTTTTATGGCCTTATATAATCTATTGATAAGTCATATACCCACACTTTAGTGGCCTTCATTGTTCTGTTTCTCAGTTGCTCTAATTTCTATGTTTGTATATCTTTTGCGTGGATATTTGTGCCAGTTCTGTGTAAACATTATGATTTGATTCTTCACCGGATGAGGCTGTGATATAGTAAACCAAATATTTCTCTGACCTGTCGGACCCCAGCCTAATTGATTCATATGTTCACCAATTAGGACCCAATTGCCAAGAGTTCTTTGATCTTTCACCGGCGCAATGGTTAATAAGCATTTTTGTTATTTAATTTGTATCATGTTATGTTTAATTTTAAATGCATCTAATTTTTATATTAAAATAAACTTTAAAAACTTTATTCAATGAAACGTGCTATAAAATAATGATTGGTTAGATCGAAACCAACTGGCCAATGGCCTAAAAACTATAATTAATCTGGGTGTCGGTTTTAGTGGATGAAAAAAATGCATGAGGGTGTTAGAATTTGTCAAAGAGGCAAGATGGACATCTAAACGACCAATACGGGTGGCAGATACGAGAACATAATGCCGGAGAAGATGCCCGTGATCAGCATGGCGGCGGCGAACATTCCAGCCGTTGTTTGGTACTTGGCAGCCACCGATTGGGGGGCATACATCATGCCCAGCGAACTGAGGTAGCCGGAGGAGTAGGCCATCAGAATACCCATGCCCCAGAAGATCCAGTCGTTGTCGATGAACACGGCCAAGGTGCGTGTCTTGTCTGGGGGCACGTAGTTGCACATGATGAACAGGGGGAGGAAGGCCAGACGCAGCACCACCGGCAGCCACAGGAACCTCGGCTTGGGCCACTGCACCCAGGACGTGGTCAGACTGCCCAGCATGGCGAACACGTTGAAGGTTAGGAAGCAGGTGACGAGTACAAAGCGGTCACTGTCGATGATAAAGTCTGGATCCGATCGATGGATATTCGACTGGACGGCCGGGAACACGCCCAGAGTCACGAAGAAGGTTAGGTAAATGTTCAGCAGCTGCGGCGATGCCTTCTTGAAGATCTGCCAGTAGGGAACGTTCAACTGCTGCCGGGACTCCGTCTTCTTTTCGCTGTCGTGGCTGAGGCTCTCGTAGTGGCGGAAAAACTTGTTCAGGGGCAGGGCAAAGTACGTGTCGAAGCAGAGCAGCAGCACCAGGATGGCCGTGACAAAGTAGTAGATGGCCTGGGTCCGTTTCGAGTCAAACGTCTGGTAGACCATGATGAGCACAGACGTGAAGCATCCGCAAATATTCGATCCCAGGACAACGGCTCCGGTGTACTTAATCGGAAGGGTAGCTGCAATTCCATAGATGGTGTTCTGGTAGATGCCGTTGCAGATGTTTATCAGCACCACGCACACCATGGTCGACCAGAAGAAGACGCCCGGCCACTCGGACGAGTCCACCATGGCCAACACAATGGTCACCAGCAGAATGATCAGCTCCACGATGATGCTGTAGACGATGCGGCTGGTCAGGTCGCCGCCGAAGCTGACGAAGATGTTCAGCCAGTTGAACAGAACGTTGGGGATTTGGGAGGCGAAGCCCAGGTTCTGCATGAAATTGGTCTTATAGTTAACATCCGAAACCGTACCGTTTCCCAGCTTGAAGTCCTCAAAATAGCTCTTGGCCGTGATGAACATGTTCCACGGGAGCAGCGTTCCCAAGCCGTGCAGCAAAAAGATGAAAAACACGATTTTGTACTTGTCCTTGGGGATAGGTAGTCCCAGAATTCCAGTGGACGCGGTTGGCTTGCTCTCCAGGGGCGGCAGCTTGGATTCCCATGAGGGATTCAAAGTCACCGGAGCCGGACCCGCCTGCTTCCCGATAAACGGCGACTTCTCCGATTTGCTTTCGGCCATAATTATGTTGCTACTGTTGGTGCTAGTGCTGGTTCTGGTTCTGTTTCTGATTCTGATTCTGGTTCAAGTTATGCGGGCAGCAGCAGTTATTGGGGCGTAAACCAGAAACTTGCGCGGTCAGTTATTCTCGCTGGTTGGTTCGAACGATGGAGGGGGACGCCAAGCCGGTAGAAGGGCGGGATGTTTGATTTTCGGTCTCCCGTTTCGAGGTACTCCTATTTCAAACTTGAAAATTCCCCAATCCAGGGGGTTAGGAGAAAAACGTGGCCGGGAATTACGTACTGGCACACTTGGTGGGCAACTGCAGTGCCGAAGAACCGACGGGGCGGGCAGTGATTATAGAACAGATCGAAAAGGCATTAAGGCACGCGTTTCTTGTACAGTCGTTATCTTGGATTATCGCCGAGTTATCAGCTGTACACACTCGATCGGAGAGGTAGTAGTATGTAACTACGCGGGTATTGGCCAGTGTGACCGGCCACTGCAATTTTCTCCTGCAACAGGTTATCACTACACCAGTGATGACACCAATGTCCATATAAAAAAACGGCTATATTTTCAATTGAAATCTTCTTAATATTTTAATCATCAACAAGGTAGGGAATAAAATGATATACAATTTAAGAGCTCTTTATTTTTTTAATATTTTGAGCAGACTAAAGAAAACCTATGTAATATTTTCCCTTAAAATAATTTAGAAAAGTTACCCAAATTTCAAAATATAAGCATAAGTATAAAAGAATTTAAATATAATATATATTAAGTAACCTTTTCTATGTTGTTATAAATTATTTTAAAACTATTTTGGCTCTACCATACCAAGAGCATACCCATATTTTAATTAGCTCTATATATAGTAACCCAAGAGTACGCATAATAAGAGACTCTTTTTAAGGTATAAAGACTATTTAAATAAAAGAAACATAACATACAAAACGTATGCACTTTAGGTCTTAATTTGCAATCATATTTAATGGAAAACATTTAATATTAATTATACGTAATTGACGCTTCATCTTTGAAAGCCTGCTGTATACCATATGCAAAGACGAACTAAATTTTTTGCACAGAGGGCTTCATAATCTTTAATGAATAACAAAAGAAAATTTATTATATACAATTTGTGTATAAAGTTTAAAGAATGCTTGCTTAATTTTTACAAAGCAAACGATCTTAAGTGAACCCGAAAGGTCTTAAAAATGGGTTGAGTTTTGTATAGTTCTATTTAGTAATATAATTATAGTTATATTGTTATGTATATAGTTATATAGTTATATTAACAAGCACGAGTGAGACCTATTTTCACTATTTTAAAAGCTCTGGTTATAATAATTAAAAATTAGCTCGATTATAGCTAAAAAGACAACACTGCTTCCGCCATCTCTTCGGCGGCCTTTCGTTGTTTTCAAGAGAAGCACGTTGTTTATAAAATTATAACAGAGATTCGCCACCATGTCCACCCCCAGCATACAGCTGGGCGACTACATAGTCATCCAGCGTCAGAAGTACACGAAACTGCAAAAGTTCGGCAGCCTGGACACCACGGCCACGCTGGGAAAGGAAACCCTCGAGCTGAAATCCCTGCTGGACCAGCCCTATGGCTCTACTTTCAAAATGTGCGTCAAGGAGACGAAACCGGGTAAACGGGGGGCCCAGCGCCAGCACGCCCTTGAACTGTGCAGCGAGACGGAGCTCCGGAGCACACGGGAACTGCTGGGAATCTCCAGCAGCGGAGCCGACAACCGGGATATCTGCGACGACGGAGAGGCGCAGGCCCTCAAGCCCTCTGACATTGAACAGCTTCGGGAGGAGTGCAATGGATCCAGCAAGATCATCGAAAAGCTGGTGGAGAACTCGAAGACTTTCCATGCCCGCACAGAGTACTCCCAGGAGAAGTACCTGCGGAAGAAGGAGAAGAAGTACTTTGAGTTTGTCCAAATCCGCCAGCCTACCATTCGCTTGTTGGTCGACATATTCTACAGACAGGATGCCGAGAAGATAATGGGCATCCGAGTGGACACGCTCTCACAAATCATTTCCTACTCGGGCGTTTGCGGCTTTGGAAGCTATCTCCTTTACGAAAGCGGCACCAACGGGCTTTTGCCGGCTGCCATGTTGAACTCGATCGGAGCGGGAACGGAGGGAACCCTAGTGCACATGCGTCCTGGAAATGTGCCACAAAAACAGGCTCTTTTGGCGCTTAAACTGCCCCTAGAACAACAGCAGAGGTGCGTTTCCGTAAATCTGTACTCCGTTCTGAGGGAATTCTATCAGGGAGGAGAATCTAAGGAATCGGAGGTACCTGCGACGGAACCCAGTGAGGTGGAGACTCAGGAAACTCAGCCGGAAACACCAACGGAAGAGCAACCAGAGAACATTGAACCTAGCACCAAGAAGCCCAAGCTAGATGACAATCAAAATGGTAAGTAGAGACCATATTCAGTTGGAAGGTACATAATTATGGTACACATTTCAGGGCCCAAAGGACCCCTCCGATGGCAGTTGGAAAATAAGAAAGCCGCCGCTCTGATGCATGCCAAATTCGACAGCTTAGTACTGGCCGCCAAGGAGCATCCGTCCAACATTCTTGAAGCGCTGCTGCCCCTCGTTAAGCCGTCCCGACCCGTGGTGGTGTTCGGCACATGCAAAGAGCTCCTGCAAGAGACGTACATGGAGCTGAAGGCAACCGGAAAGGTGACAGGACTGCATCTAACTTCCAATTGGCTGCGCACATACCAAATCCTGCCGAACCGCACTCACCCAGAGGTGAACATGAGCGGGAACAGTGGCTACCTGCTGACGGGCTACACGCTAAAATAGGTTTAATAAATGTAAGCGTTTGTTTCGATAATATCATGCCATGTTTAATGTCCCTTCGTCCCTGGGTATGTCGAGTGTGTAACGATGGTGTGAAAGTGTGAATTGTTTCGAGTATACAGCGCTCTGTTAATGCATCAGAAGGATTTTAGATTCCGGGAACATTCTTAAGCACAAAATAGTGGCCGCACTCGCAGCGCTTCGGCCCCTCATCCTTCTCAATCCACATCCACTTGGCGAAGCGGTCGTCCAGACAGATGCAGCCCACCAGACGGTGATCGAAAGCCGATGGCACTACAGTAGGATCATTCTCGCGTCCAGAGCCACGACGAACGACCCGGCCAATGCCCCAGGGATCAGTGCATCCCTGCTTGGCCAGCTGAATCTCCCGTTTCTGAATACCGGTCACCAGCTCATCATCATCAATGAGCACTGATGGGAATCATTGGCCTTAGCGTGGTAGAGATTTGAAACAAAACACCTTTGACTCACCAGACTTCTGCACCTGAGTGGTGGAGATGGGACGCGGTCCTGCTGCTGCATTGCCACCCGACTGCGGCTGCAATCCAAGGCGACGCAGCAGGGAACTGAGCTTACCTTCGCGCTGAGTCAAATGCGAGATGAGACGCTTGGAGGCGGAAGGAGCCTTCAGCCAACGCGAAATGTACGACGACATTTTCTCAGAATTGTTTTCTCCGATTTTCTGTGATGAAAATATTATTTTGGGAAGTACTGTTCCCTTTCAGGTCTAGTTTTGGAATGAATCTGAGGTATGAAGGGCGAGGGCACTTCCTGGTTTTTTTTTTTCAAAGCCTACTTGGATTGTTAGATTTTATAAAGAAAAGTTTGGAAACGATATTGGGACTACTAAGGCTACTAGGACTTCAAAAAAAGGAACTGCAACCTTAACCTAAAATCTAAACTAGCTTTCCTTATACTACATATAGGCCCTTGATGGCCAATAAGACTCTCCAATTAGATTCGTTTATCCTTTCAGCCGCCTCTTCGCCCAAAGAACTCTTTCCACTTTCACTCGAAATCACTTGGTTGCCTTTATTGTTCACTTAAGTGTATAATTAAACATCTCTCTCCTCTCCTTAGGAAAAAATAAACAGGCGAAACTGAAATACCGAAAATTGAAGCTGCGGCCACCCGATCTTTTCTTGGTTTAGGTTACGTTTTGTTTTGGATTGATGTTTGTTTTATTTGGGCAGCTAAATTGGATGACTTTTAGCTTAATAGTGGTTGTTGTGTTTTTGTTATTAATTGGTTTATTTAATTAATTAATAATAACTTTAAACAGCGGCCTTCTCCACCAACTTGAACCAGTGTCCGCACTCGCAGCGTTTCTGGTTGCCCTTCTGCAGCCACATCCATTGCACGTAGGTCTGATCCTCTTCGCCTGTGGAGGAAATTAAAGTTTTAATCAATATATTCATAAGAATTTGGATAAAATAATAGCACAATAGTGGTAGTAAGGCATTCTTGTTTTGTTTACAAATTCCTTAATTGTTTATAAAATTATAGCCTTTAAAATATCCGCTTTTGTGCTATTCTTTTGTCCCAATCTTGTCCAGGTATACTCACAGATGCAGCCCACAATACGGGCATCAAAGGCCGATGGAATCAGGTTGGGGTTCTCCTTGGTACCGGCTCCCCGCTTGAAGACCTTCATGTCGAAGGGGTTATCGTTGCCAGCGGCCTTGGCCAGCAGCTCTCGCTTCTCGATACCGGTGGCGTGCTCCAATGGATCGTTCATCACTGTGCAAGGAAGAGAAATGGTGAATATTAGCTCATAAATTGATAAGGCCAGTGGCAAATAAGCAAAAAAAAATAGCAGCTGGTTACATAAACATCAGAGACGCCCCAGAAGTAGTAGATGCGTCATGAGAGTGTCATTAGCCATTAATCTTAGAGTGATCCTATCCGGTAGGTGCGAACTCCGAAGCGCTCCCCCGCACGCCTCGCAGCCGTGCACAAGACACATTTCCCTGCGCATAGTTATTACATAACCTCGCACTCTCCGCACTTTTCCATTCGCGAAAACTGCATCTTTCCATGCAAGCAGCCATGGTAGGGTTCTTATTTGAGATCGACGCACTCGGCTATTATGCAATTCCAGCAGCGAATCGTCTCCCATCCCGTGCGGAAAAGGCGAACGTGACGGGAAAAGCATCTCAGCTGGCGGGGAGTTTTCCACCTGAATTTCTCCACTTACTTTTGCAGAAACGCACGGGCGTGTATGCAACATTCTGGCGTGCGGCGGCACGAATCGCCATGCGTCCACAGATCGATGCCATTGTTCGTTTTGCGAAAATTTCGGTCGGTCTTAAGAGTGAACACCAAAAATTCTTTCGTAATTTTTCACACAGCGAGAGTTAGAGGTGGAAGTTCCTCGATGTCATCATCGATATCACATGCAGGTAATCGATTTTTGATAAAATAAAGTTTATAAAAAGGAAATCTTAGTTAATAGGTAAGAAATAGCTTAGTTTTCTTTATTTTGCAGTCATTAACAGTGAGTTTTTCTTTAGAAGCATTTTAATTTTAAGGAAAAATCGATATCGATATCTAAAAGTGTAGGAAAGTGGGATTATACATTTAATCTAGTTTCCACTAGAGGGAGCTTTTAGTTGCCCGGCAACCAAAAATTTTCATTGGGCCAAAACAAAGAAATAAATATTTACGTTTAAGAGCCACAAAAAATGTCTAATAAGCCGGTTATTTGCTTTGATACTTCTAAAAATGAACGTTTTCAATTATCTGACAACTACAAGATGTTACATCGCAAACTTAAGGTCAACTGGAGTGTCGAACAGTAAGATCACAGAGTTTTAAAATTTTAATTATTAAAATTGCTTTTTAACGTCCAAAGTTGTTAAAAAGATATAAATATCTTTAGTTTATACTTATTTTTAAAGAAATATTACGCTTATAAGTATTACTGAACAACTTTACAGTGTTTGTTACTGGTTCTTAAACTTTTTTAAAAATTAAAGGCTTCGGATTGTAAAAGTTAGAAGTGTACTATTTTAAAACATAAAAAATAACAATTAGTATTTAATTCATTGAAATTTTAAATCTTAAAGCTTTAAAGAAATATAAATTTGTTAAAAATATCCTCCAGAAACGATGCTGAACTCAGAAAGGAGCGCTTGGCAAAAGTGAAAGTTTTCGTCCTTGCCGGTCCCCAGGATCGGTTTACCGAGGACGAGTTTGAGGTTCTGAAGCACTATGTAGAGGTGCAAGGAGGCAGTTTATTGGTGCTCCTGGGCGAAGGTGGAGAGGCAGAGTTCAATACCAATGTTAACTTCTTCCTGGAGCAGTATGGAATCTACATCAATGGGGACAACGTGGTGCGACCCCATTACTACAAGAATTTTCATCCCAAGGAGTGTACCGTTGGCGGAGGCGTGGTGTGCGAGTCCATGTGGAGACACCTTCTAAAACTGGACATAGAAAAAGTGGATTACGATTTCAGCGACGAGAAGTACAAGATACACTTTCAATATCCCTACGGGGCTACTCTGAATGTTTCCGAACCAGCGAATGTCCTACTGACCACTGGTCCCGTGGTATATCCTTTCAATCGTCCCCTGGCTGGGTATTATACCAATGGAAAAGGCGGCAAGATTCTGGCTTTGGGCTCTGGATATATTTGGCATGATAAGTATCTACAGGACAAAACCAACGATGCCATGTTGGAGTATTTGCTGAAGCTACTGGGAGGAGAGGAGATCAGCTATACTCATTTGGATTTTAATGATGTGGAGGTGGGTAGAGGACCTCTTTTATATTATTCATTAAGATAATGTTGAATTCCAACCTCAGATCAGTGACAACAAGAACTTTACGGACCTGGCCTTCCTCGCCGACATGCCCAAGGCCTGCCTGATCGACTCCATTGGCTCCGAGATGCCGACGGACTTTAAGCAAATGTTCGACATGAATCTATGTTCTCTGAGTAATCGGCTGCTTAAGGACGTAATGGACACCTACGAGCAGTTGCACGTAAAGTACGAGCCCCTGAAGATAATCAAGCCGCAGTTTGAGATACCGCTGCCCAGTCTCCAGTTGGCCACATTTCCGCCCATCTTCAGTGAACCGCCTGCTCCGCCGCTGGAGCTGTACGATCTTGACGAGACGTTCAGTGGAGCCCGCTCCCAGTTGGCCCATATGACGGGCCAGTGTCTGCAGGCCCTGCAGTCCAAGGAGCCCCAGCGCAGGGCTCTCAACCAGCGGGAATTGGAGAACTACGTTAAGGAGTGCGCCCGGATTACGGCCATTGTGGACGAGCGACAAGATATGGCCGCCCGCGAGATTCTCAACATAGTGGCCCGGCAGATAGCCAGCTACAGGCCGTATGCGGAGGATTAGGAGGTGCTCTCCAGTTACCGGTCGAGCGGCACATTCCGCGCAACATTTTTCGGGCCAATCAGCAGAATTTTGTGAATACAAAATATATATATTCATACATATATTTATAAAAAAAAAATGGAAAACCAAGTCCGTTTTATGTAAACATGTTGGCGACTCGTATTCGAACGAGTGCAACCAACGCTCCTATAAGTTCTCCGTTTCATCGAAGACAATTTTTGGTGCGCGGGAAATCCAAAACCTGTGGGAAGTAAAGCTATATAGCTGTTCTTAGCAGCGTCTCTCCCATCGTTTAGTACTAAAATTTGTGTTTACTTAACATAATTAATTATTAGTATTAATATTTCCCCATACACCAGAGGTGTCCATACACCCTCCCCAACAACACATCCTATGTTCCAGAAAACACACCCCGAGTAGCCCCTCCGTTTTAGGTGTCAACAATTTGTTTCCGCTTTTCTGGAGGGGAAGCCTCACTCCTCCTCCGCTGCTAATTGCCTCGGAATCCTGGGGGATGGGCAGGGGGACGGATATTTAGTGTGTGAAACCGCTAGTTAATGCTTGTCACAACAAATGCTGTCATCAATCTAAGGTCCCCGGGGGCCGCACAATAGTGTCCTTAAAAAAAAACTCTTGCGCAACTGACGGTTGTAAATTCTTTTTTAAAAAGACTAACGTTTTTTTATAAAGAAAACGCAATTCTCTAGAGTTTTTCAGGATACAGGATATCTTAAGCAGTTGTTGGTGAATAACATTTTAGTAATATTATTGGGGGTATACTAAAAAATTGTTTTTAGTTTTATGGTTTTTTTAAATAGAGTTTCAAGATTATAGAAAATTGAATTTATATATTTTCACCTTTATTCAAGTCTTTTAAGTTCCTATTAATAAGAAGTTATTGGCATAAAATATTTAAAGACCTTACAACCATTTATCTTTTTTTAAAACATACATCCATAATATTTAATGTAAATAGGTAGGCCCTACCCTGGGTTTCTGGAATAATTAATAAATGTTTGAATTACAAATTTTTTATAAACAAAGGCCAAACAAAAAACAGTCTTCCAGAAATTACCCATAAGTTGTAGCTCCACGAGACACAAAGACGGGTTCAATCAATCAATATTGAAGGTGGCGGGGAAGTCCATCAGTGAGCCCCCTACTCTGGCCCCTTCCAACACTGGATGTCCGCCATTTTGTTTGCTATTTCTGCATGTAGTTGTTGGCTTTTATGTGTCTCTTGTGCTGACCGCTAAATATAAGGTAAGGTTGGACGGTTAAGCCGAGAAGCATATGGTCAATAATGGGGAGAGGGTGGAGGGCTACGGGGGCGCAATAATCTGTCGGTGTAAAAGAGGTTAGGTTGAAATCGGATACGAGACAAGTAGGAAGTTACCTTGAGTGCATTTCTATATATTGACAGTGACAATGTCCAAGTTGCAGTTCATTCATGGTTTCAGTCGGCATTTTTTCTTTCGTTCTTCTTTTTTTTTATGAAAACAGGTTCACAGGCTCACGGCCAGAAGCCGCACAAGTTTTTCCCGGCTACCCATCCTCATCTCCCACTCCACTTTCTCGCTGCCACTGTCTGTCTGTCGAAGGACGATAACGATTTCATTTCGATTTTGTTTACCAAACAAATCCATTTGGCCAACAGCTGTATTTGCAGCACTTCCGTTCCAGCCCAGCGTCCAGTTCAAACATTCGGATAAAGTCCTGACTTTTCGAGAGAGGTTTGTTTGAGCATCCTTTCTTCAGAGTCAGCCGCCCTCCAGCTGAGAATCTCGCGAGATGGGCTTTATAAATTAGTTACTTTCCCCAAACTGGCCGACATTTGTCACCTGTATGAGGGGGGAAATTCCGGGAAAACCCTCATG
The DNA here is from genome assembly GCF_030179905.1 of Drosophila bipectinata. Classification (NCBI taxonomy): domain Eukaryota; kingdom Metazoa; phylum Arthropoda; class Insecta; order Diptera; family Drosophilidae; genus Drosophila; species Drosophila bipectinata. The sequence continues at coordinate 3,052,217 of NC_091736.1, forward strand.
GAGCACACCGTGATGCGGGTCGTCGCGACATCAGTTTAATTAAATTACAGCCACCAAAACGTGCGACACTATAATAATTTTTATTCATTGTCAAAAATGGGCAATCATAAAAAACAACACGTCTGCCTCACAGCTGGCCGAGGTGGGGGATGTGTAGGTTCATCTTCGATGTGGCCGGGGGCTTGGGAGGTCTTCAGGGCCAGTCTCGTATAAAGAGAATGTAACAATCTATTAGCAGGACAGATGGGTTAAGATCAGAGATTTGGTTTAACCCATGGTTGACTTTTGAGAAGTTTGAAAGAAAGGTTTTTATTAAAAATGTGTAATAATATAGGAATGAAGTTTTAAAAATAGCAAAATTCATTTCCTGAAAGTTTTTTTATTAAAATTTAAGAAAATTAATAATAAAAGGCTTTGTAAAGTAATTTTTGAAAATACTTCCTTTTTGAAAGTATGTGCTTTTTTTTAAATCGCTTCGACTTTTTTCTTCTAAACGATTTAAAAGTTACATTGATGTTAGTCTTAAAAAATAACAAAATTTTTCATAATAAAACTTAAATTTTTAGAGCTTTTTCTTACCTAACCTGTGTGCCTTTTTTAACCTTCGAGCTCACAACAGGGTTAAACGACTTAAGCAGCCGTTGACCCAAAGTTAGTCTTTGGCACGCTTCTTAGTCTGGTTCTTTGTCTTTGTTGACATCGTTGTTGTTGTTCTTCTTGACTTTTTCTTGTTTTTTTTTATTTTCCTATTAATGTTGTTTTTGTCATTATGGTGTGAGGCCCTGTCAATGTCTATATGGCGGGGACATTGGGGCCATCAGTGAAATAGAAAGCTTGTCTTTTATGTTCTGGCATTGTTATTAATTTATCATTAAGTCGCCGTTGTACAACAAGCTCTAATGATCCATGTAAATGCTAAATAAATGACACAAAAATAAAGTCAAATATCTCACACCTATGAGTGGGAAATGATCGAAGCGCGTGTACAATTTAAAATGAAATAAAATCACACTGAGTTGCTTTCGAAATTTTATGAGCTTGTTGTGCTTATTAGTACCCAGGCACCAAAAAAATGGCGACAAGCCACAGCATCACAAAGAAACAATATATATATATGTATATTTAAGAAAAATAAAAAAAAAATTAACAACCAAAACACGAACAACAGCAATAACAATAACAACAAACACAACACGCATTTCCACGGCTAATTTTTCACGCGCACTCCATTCCATTCCCGTTGCCAAAGTCGGCAACCGACAGCGACAGCTCCTGACCAGGCTATCACATGCCCAAGTTCTGCCAAGGGTATCATGGCTATTACAAAGGCCAAGAGGTGGACAAAATTCTAAACCAAAAGGATTCTTCTAAAAATGCTTTTGAAACCATGTTTGTAATCTTATTTTAACTATGATTCTATAGAGTTAGGTCTTTAAGAAATATATTATTTCCTTTACTACCTTTTTCTCCAAAAATTCAATTTAGTATATCCACTATTCGTTGAATACCAATTAACTTTAGTTCCTTGTGCTTTATTTTTATATTTTTTGGCACGCCAGACACGCACGAGAAATTCCAAGAGATAAGGATCGTGTACGACAAGGTGTATTATGGACCCCCAATCCAGAATTCCCAGCCCCAAAAACTCCCCCTCCATTTCCAGCCCCCCTTCCGATGTATTATACCCACTGTGTCTTTTGGCCAACGTTGTGTGCCTTCGAGTGCCATACTGTTGACTCTGTTAAATTGCCAATATTTATGGTTTTGCCTTCACGGGCTGACTTGTTAAATGGGTGTTCCTTCCAGTAGGATCCGAGTGAATTTGGAGTGGTCCCTGGTCCGAGGTCCGTGTTCCGAACCCCTGCGAGTTGGTAGCCACAAAGCGTTTAAATACAAAACGTGTTGGCCCGATAAGGCAGCTGGCTCTGGCAGAACAGGGTTTTGCCCATCAATTTTGACATATAGCCGTCAATGTTTTAACGCCATTTTTAAATGGAAATAAAAACAAAAAATAACATATATCCCAATTTTTTTTCATGCAGAATGGTGTAGAATCGATGTAGAAATCGTTTAAGGTACTCCGCTTGAGAATCGGATAAGAATTGGGGAAGATATAGCCATCACTGTGGGCCATATAGGGAAAACCCCATTTTCAAGGGATCCCTCATGAAAAATGGACAAAAAATCTAAAAAATATTTTGTCTCAGCATTTTGATGCAGAATGGTGCAGAATCGATCTAGAAATCGTTCAAGGTACTCCGCTTGAGAATCGGATCAGGATTGGGGAAGATACAGCCACCACAGTGCACCCTATAGGGGAAAACGCCATTTGCAAGGGATCCCATCATGAAAAATGGACAAAAAATCAAAAAAATATTTTGTCTCAGCATTTTGATGCAGAATGGTGCAGAATCGATCTAGAAATCGTTCAAGGTACTCCGCTTGAGAATCGGATCAGGATTGGGGAAGATACAGCCACCACAGTGCACCCTATAGGGGAAAACGCCATTTGCAAGGGATCCCATCATGAAAAATGGACAAAAAATCAAAAAAATATTTTGTCTCAGCATTTTGATGCAGAATGGTGCAGAATCGATCTAGAAATCGTTCAAGGTACTCCGCTTGAGAATCGGATCAGGATTGGGGAAGATACAGCTATCACTGTGGACCCTATAGGGGAAAACCCCATTTTCAAGGGATCCCTCATGAAAAATGGACAAAAAATCAAAAAAATATGTTGTCTCGGGATTTTGATGCAGAATGGTGCAGATTCGATTTAGAAATCGTTTAAGGTACTCCGCTTGAGAATCGGATGTGAATTGGGGAAGATACAGCCACCACAGTGCACCCTATAGGGGAAAACCCCATTTTCAGGGGATCCCATCATAAAAAATGGACAAAAAATCAAAAAAATATGTTGTCTCAGCATTTTGATGCAGAATGGTGCAGAATCGATCTAGAAATCGTTCAAGGTACTCCGCTTGAGAATCGGATCAGGATTGGGGAAGATACAGCCACCACAGTGCACCCTATAGGGGAAAACGCCATTTTCAAGGGATCCCATCATGAAAAATGGACAAAAAATCAAAAAAATATTTTGTCTCGGAATTTTGATGCAGAATGGTGCAGAATCGATCTAGAAATCGTTTAAGGTAATCCGCTTGAGAATCGGATGAGAATTGGGGAAGATACAGCCACCATAGTGCACCCTATAGGGGAAAACCCCATTTTCAAGGGATCCCATCATGAAAAATGGACAAAAAATCAAAAAAATATGTTGTCTCTGGATTTTGATGCAGAATGGTGCAGATTCGATTTAGAAATCGTTTAAGGTACTCCGTTTGAGAATCGGATGAGAATTGCGGAAGATATAGCCATCCCTGTGGGCCATATATGGGATTACCCCATTTCCCACCGAGAGTTAGCTTTCCTTGTTTTTGAATTTATTAGAATTATATCTTAAAAACGTTTCAATCTTATTAATTGCCTTCTTTCTTATTCAGTTGTAAACTTATTACAAAACCTAGAAGAAAAATCAAATCAGCATTTTTATTTAAGTATAAAAGCCTTTGTGGGGAGTGGGAAAAGGACACATATACCATTTTTTAACGGTGAATCCAGAAACACAATAAACTTTTATTTCAATTTCTATTGCTAAAATTGAAATATAACTCTTATTTTCAATTTTTATAATAATAATTAAGAATAAAAATTATTTTTTAATTTTTATTTAAAAAAAAAAATAAAAATTATGATTCAATTTTTATTAAAAATATTGAAAATAAGTGTTATGATTTAATTTTTATTATAAAAATTGAATGCGAATAACTTCTGAACCGAGTGGACTAATAAAAAAACGGTTACATATTTATGATCTGTGGGGCAGTACCTTTCAAATGGATACTAAGTCTATTATTGAATTCTATTTAAAACAAAAAAAAAACGAAAATAAAAATAAGCTGCTGCTGTCATCTATAGCAGATCTATAGCACCGTCCATGCTTACGCGAGTATGAACGATGTCCACGAGTTTCTCGCAGTTTTACAGATCCTGGAGAGCGGATGCCCATCAACAATAATAAATAAAAAAATAAATAATTTAAAAATAAGAAAACTAACTGGGGAGTACTAATCGACCGACGGAAGTAGCAGTCCGCTCTCCTCGGACTCCTCCTCTTCGAAAAAAAACGAAAAATACAAATAAAATATAATAACGAAAATAATATCAGAAAAACACTGTTTGAGCCTTTACTACGCTTCGTTGTCACACAAACTGACTTGTCATTAAAAATGAGACAATAAAACAAAAATAAAAAAAATAAGAAAATAAGAGGTGAGTTTTTTTGAGAACCTCCTACTGGAGGCCTCTAAGGAAACTGAACAAGAATGTGAAAATGCTAGCCTTTTATAGAAAACGGAGCTAAAAGAAGTCATGGCCTTCTGGATTAGATAATCTTTAATACCAAATTAGTATTACCAATGTTAATAAAAGCATAGGGTTCAAAGGGCGGGAGCTATTTAAAATTTGAATTAACCGCCACACCTTTACCTTTTCTTTGGGAAACTTTGTCTTAGATTTATAACATTATATGATGTTACTTTACACTAAAAAACTTATTACGATTATCATCATTTAATGTTGACATCCCACAAATCTTTTAAGGTGTTCCTCTTGAGGATCGAATGCAAATTGGCGGAGATATATACATCGTTAGTGGCCACAAATGAAAATCCTCATTTCGGCAAGGGGTTCCATCAATTTAACTCCAAAGGTTCCCCACCATCGTTGCTCTTATCTCACTGAATTTTTAGTTTTTTTAAACTTTTTTATTTTCACAAAGCGACCAGTGATTTTTCCATTGGCCTGTACCTCACTGATATGCCGCTGATCTTGCGGTTTTTATGGTTTTATATAGCATTCATGCCACATTTTTTTTTCTTACTAGTTTTACCTTTATTTTTTTTGGCGAAGAGCCACACGCGAATCCGCCATGATGCTGACATTTCGAAATCATCCGAGTCCCTTCTGAAACCGTAGATGTGTGAGAGAGGAAAAGCTCTGGCTTATCTCCATTAAACGAACATATATCTGAATGGTCGTCACCTAAAAATGTTATAAGTCACACCTAGCAATTTGTCAGATTTCTAGCCGCCCACGGGGGCAAGGTACTGAGGTGGGGGGGAACTGTGGGTCCAGTGGGGTCTCGAGACTTGTTCCATAAATCAAATCGGTGCACGTTATATTTGGGGCTCTATAAAAATGCAAATCGTATGCATAAACTATAATTTTTATAACTTAATTAACTGAGCTTTAGCGGGGCTCGTTGGGGCAGGTGGGGAGGACCTGCTGGGTTTGTTGCTTTTTCCTCATTAGGCTGGCGCCAAGTTCGAAATTGATTTTGGAGCCCAATCGGTTTGCATTTACATGACAAAGCTGGCTAGAAGGCGGTTGGGTTGGTCCAGACCCGATTTATCGCTGATAAGCTTATCACACTGCAGTGGTAGCAACAGCTCCTTAGGGTCCCCGGCTTGCGGACTCCAAACTCCGGACGCGGGTCAGGTTGACCGAATTCTCCGAAAAGTCACAGATAAGGCAAAATGCCAGACAAACCATTAAATAATCTCCCTCTAATTTGGGTGTCGTTTACACGTGCCAAGATCTCTCGACTCCCTGACACTGATGGAGCCCATCAAGAAGATGATATGTCGAGTGTTGGATTCCCATTCCCATTTCCCATTCCGTGCTGGCTGGAAGGGTCATCAAACATTCGGGTTTATCGCTTAATCTCGGAATGTCCGTGATATGCATATCCAGGGGGTGGTTCGACTGACCAAGGTTTACATATTTAATTGGGGTTTATGGTAGGGTTTTCGGCAAACCACATCACAGTCTGGTTAATTGCGGAGGAATGTTTGATTGGAAAGTGTTTGAAGACTCTAGAATTAATCATTTTATAGGGGTTTCACTTATCTTTATATTATAAGGAAAGAATTCTGTGATGAATATCGTTAGTTTTCTCCTTTAGAAGATACTCTCTTTATTTTAAAGCATGTACTGTATGAACCTAGAAATACATAAAAGATACTACTACCTAACAATAAGATATAAAAATTTTATATTTTTATCTTGTAATTACAATAATTTGCTTACTCCTAACCCGATTCCTTTACCTCCCTAGAATATTTTTCACGACAATGTCTGACACTTGACCCTATCAGAAAATAACCAGTTGTATGTATATATATATATATATATACATAAGTGTATATATATTGTGTCTCGAAATCGAAATCTGGCGCCGTTTACATTGCCCGCGGCTAAACAAAAAAGAAACATCAGCCAAATCCATAGCCGAGAATGTCTATACAAAAGTCAATAAACTTCAATGTGATAGGTGTATGTTGAGGACAACAACAACAAGACATCATAAGGGCTGCAATAATAACAAAAACCAATAATAATAATAAAAATAATAATAACAACAATGGGGTGTATGGACTTGAAGGAAGACAAAGGGTTTCTCGAGAGTTGAATGTTTGAAATGTTAGAAGCAACAGGTGTTGGGGTTTATTTGAGTTAGTTTTTACAAGGAATAGTTTATTTGTATACAAACTAATTATAACTAAGGGTTCTTCCAAACATAATAAAATAAACAATTTATAAATTTACTATAAAGAACTAAGGTACTTAACTTTAGGACTTTCTAAAGTCGGATAATTACTCATCTTGTCAAGTAGACTTCTGACTAAAATCAGTTTGTTTTTGAGCTTTGAAAGTTATCTAATAGTTGTCATAGTTCTGGATAGTTGTCATAGGTATTTCCTCCAGTAATTGTAGCCCCTCTTCCGCAGGGTTAACCCTTGAAAACCCACCACTTTTCAACGCTGACTCATCCGGGCAGCTGGCGACTGGCTCTTCCCGCTGGTGACTTACTGTCAACTGGCGCTTGGAGCGTACCCGTTGCCCATAAATTATACCAACACAAACAACACATGGCGAGAGGAGGACCCTACGCTTCTTTCCGTCCCAATCCGGGTTCCTGGGGGGGGAATCTGCCTCCTCACTGTCGCCAGCTCCGATGCCAAGTGATTTTTTCTTAACGCGCCCAGCGGGCGCTCATTGTCCGGCCAGTTAAACAAGACGCTTTTCAGCTCGTAAAACAAGCCACAAGGGTCTGGGCACTGGGCTCTGGGCACTGGGTTCTGGGCACTGCTCAGTAGGTTGGGGTATCCCCATACTCCTGCTGGGTCTTTTTTGTTTTTGTATAATAAAGTTATTGATTTGTGTCCGAGTGGCGTGGGTGACCCAGGTTCGAGCGAAAGAAAGAAAGGCTTTCCCCCCCAGATTTGTAAATTAATGTCTCGCATTTGGGACCCACAATCGTTGGCATTTATCAGTTTATTTGCTTTATTAAATGCTGAGTCGTTTAAGGCCCAAAGCTGACGCCTGTCAATTGCGACATGAGCAAGTCACGTTCTGGCCGAGAGGGAGCTCAGGCCAGGGGCGGCGATTCCAGTTCCAATCTTCGGCAACTGTGGGCGGCGCATTTAAGTAGCTTAAACAGACGCGGTGGTCCAAGACATAACTTTGTCTAATGACTCGGAAATCCGTCACTAATAATAAGAGCCAAGGCTATAAAAAGGCAGCGAGCATTTGAGACCTCGACGTTCAGTGATTGCCAATGCATTTCTGCACTTAACTCACAAACCCGACCAACTGAGCTTCTCCAATCTTTCATCTGGTTTGGATGCTTGGATGCTGAAGTTGAAGTTGGACTTCGAAGTTGGAGTTGGAGATGGGGATGGAGTTGGAGTTGGGAGCCACTGACATTGAGCACGTGTGTGCTGCCTGAATAATCCTATTACCCAGCCAAAGCCCTCACTCGAGTTTTATGAATGAAAATATTTCTCTGACCACACATTGGTGGAAAATGAAGGAGTAAGTAATAGGATTGGGAATGAAAAGAAAAGGGTAAGAAATATATGTTTTATTGGCTAATATCTAGTTAGACTATTTATCTCAATTAAAAGCATTACCTGTTTAAAGCAAACATTATCCCATTACTACCTTTGATTCTTTGAATTCCAATTAAACATCTTATCATAATTATAACCAAAAAGGAGCCCTAGACTTGTAATATCTAATTCTATCTCATTGTTCAATTATTTGAAATATAATTATAATTTACTCCAAGCCCACGGCCATGCATAGTACTAATGATTTCCTCGTGCCTTGGAAGCAACCGCCGCGCCCATATGCCTGCCAATTCCTTCCGACTCAGAAACCAATTTAAAGCCGCTACAGTTTACAGCTTAAAGTCGGATAAAATTAGGAAAACGCCTCCCTGACATCCATATATATATCTATATATATGTACTACAACCAGCAACCCCCAAATCCTCATTCCCCCAAAAAAAAGGGAACGTTGAGCACTTTTCTGGGCGCATGCGTCCGAAAATCCACTCCATTGGGGGAGGATTCCTGGGAGACGGATTCCAAAAAGGACAGGATTCAAAATGGCTGAACAAATATTTGGTAAGGGAGTGCCCCCAGGACGGGGATGGAGGGAGCCTGACTGGGAACTGGGGGGACTGCGAACTGGGGACACGGGGTTGTGTTGTTAAGCCTAACTGTTACTGTCGCAATTCATTGAATTTGCAGGGCTAATTAAACACGTTAACAACTGTCGCGATGCGCTCAGCCGTGCAGGGATAACTTGCTCCAAGATCGTTGTCGTCGTCGTCCAGACGCCAGTCCACAACAACAACAACAAAAAAAATACAAATTTCTTTAAAAAAAAAAAGTTCGAGCTCTGTCGAAGATAATATTGGCACTGTGGGTCTTCTAGTCTGCGCTGTGATTTTTTGGCTAAAGACCAGCGGCTTGGAGCTGTCCGTAATATCCCAAAATTGGTCAGACTAATGCGAGTCGACATTTTGCCTGGCGCCCAATCAAGTGTTGCCAAATTGGGTTGGCCAAAATACAAAAAAAAAAAAATAAAATAAAAAACAAGGAGAGTACGAGACAGATCCGTTCGTGGAAGGTTTCAAAAATTGGCTTCCAGGAAGCCTTAGGAGCCTGTTTAATGAGCTGCCAACTTGATGGCCAGAAACTCGTAAAAAAATAAATTAAAACAAAGGTTTTGTTAAGACATTTAAATTGAAAAGATTACAGATATTAAATAAAGTTAAGAGAATAATTATTAAAAATTAAAAAGACACCTCAATTTATAATTTACAGCTTTAACTAGCACACAAAATTAAAGATTTAAAAATAAAATTCATACGATTGTATTGCAGTTTGCTAGTATTTGTATCTGTATCTGTAGGTTCTGGTATCTATAGGTTCTTCCATTCTGTATCTGTGCTCGCTGAATTGTTCCGTTACGAACTGAGCCAAAAAAGGAATCCTTATGCCTCTCATGAACACATCAGTATCTGTATCTGTATCTGTATTTGTATCTGCATCGGTATCTGTGTCCCTTCCTGTTGAAATATTCCGTTATGGGCTGGTGGCGAATGAGTGGAGTGGAAACGAAAGAGGAATCCTGATGCGCCGCCCTAAAAAGCAGACGACTCACTCGAACAACAAAAACTCACTCAAAAACGAAGTGGGAGAGTATCTGTGAGATACATTTTAAGGGAGCGCATGGCGACGACGTCGACAGCTTTGAGACCGAACGGGCGACCCGGCGGATGAGTGTTTTTTCCGACGAGCTGGAATCTCGAATTAGTTGGCAGCTTTATGGTGACATTCGTGGCGAGAGCGGACAACAATTAACCACGGCGGCCCTCAATCCGGACGTATGCCCACAAGCTTTTTACCCGTCGGCTCGACATCGCTACAGAAAATACAAAATATAACCATTATACGAAAAAAAACAATTCACATAATTAAAATTAATTTGGCACAAATTAATTTGCGTAACGGAACTGCTCACTTAACACAATTTAATGTTCAACCATCGCTCATTCGTTCGAGTCGCGCGCCTCGTGCAATAAAACCCAATAGGCTTAATTAATCAGCAATCAACATTTCTATATACATATATATTCGTATAAGCCCCGATTCGATTCGCATCGTGTGTGTTTCGTGTTTGAAAAACGCCAAGTGTCTAGCCGAAAGCCGAAAGCCCCCAACTAGCTCCAAAGGCAGCTGCCATGAGAACGAAACTATTCCAGTTCGCCATTTGACATTTCCATTGCACCAGGGATCCTGCTGCTCCACTCTTGGAATATGTTGTATAATGTACCGTGCTATCAAAACTTCTCAACGCTGGATTACTACAAAGTAAGTAAAAGGATATAGTATAATATTGTACCATAATTTACACCTTGATTTAGAAATATTTGTGCCTTGCAGAGATGGAGGCTTTTAGGTGTTTCATTTCTCATCAAGATCTCCCCTCAAATTGATATTAAATATGAAATTGGAATTAAAAATTTAAAGAATTCTGTTTAAGAACCCAACTAATGTATGTACATATATCGGAAAAAATCTATAAATCATCCAAAATTAGTTCCAAATGGAAAACGGGGAAGATATTTTTAAAAATATTCGTCATCCTCGATTTCCCCTCGATTTTCTCAATCTTTTGATAAAGATTTGGGGATAATAAAACCTTGATTCCCTTTCCAAATCGGTTGAAAAATTCCAGAGATATTTCTTAACAAAAAACATGAAAAAACCCAATGTCTACAAAGAGACTTGTATCCCGTATCAGGTATCTTATAGGGAATTTGTTCTTTTCAATAATATATCATACCTATATCTATATTGTTTCACTTTATTTTAATAAAATCTCTAGACCACACACATCTTGCATAACCTACTCGTACCCACATAAACTCTAGTCTTAAACCAAAAAGCAAAATCTGGAAAACTCTTAGACTTTTTAAACCTCTGACTCTGAGTGCTCCAAATCATATTTTCCGCATCAAGTATTCATAATTACGATCCTTTAATGCGATCCTTTCAGCGTTGAGTGGGTAAAATGGTAGCAGATGATCGTCCGCGATAGGCACACTGTACAGTGAACTGTAAGAAATCAAAGATGCTACTGCGCATTTGGTTTTTGCCATTTGGCTGCAAATACAGACGTGCTGATCCTTTAAACGCAGGACACAATGCAGACACTGGCACTAGCCAGTCAAAAGGGAATTTTCAGCTTAAGTGCGCACAAAAGACCACAGAGAGATATCCGGTCGATCGAGTGGGAATCACTCGATCATTTTGACCAGAAATAAAACCACAAGACCCAACCAACTACAAAAAAAAAAATGGATCTGTTCGAGAAGGCACTAGGTCAAGGGCTGAAATCCAGAGATCTTTTTAGATCGGAATTTCTGGAGAATCCTTCCGTGATTGACAGTCGCTGAGGTTCTATGATTTTTTTTGGGTCCAAATGAGTTCCTGTCTATTGATTTTCCGTCTATTGGCAAGTCCAAGTCCCCCTTTCTCGGGCATCCTGCGTAATTTGAGCAAACTTTTGGCAGCAAAGCAATTTACGATGTTGTTGTCTCGTTGCCAAGGCAAACACTAAGGCATTTTTACCCAAAAATGGCGGCCATCGATGGCGGGCCGAAGCCAGAAAGCCAAAAACGCTAACACAAAAAGCGTCAACTGCTGCCATGATGGTTTTTTTTAGGGATATCTATTTGACAGGAACGGAGACAGCATGAAAATCTCATAAATGCAAATGCAAAAAAAAGGACGAGCCAAGTTTGCCGAAGCCATTAGCAAATAATTTCAGCGAAAAACATTTTATTCGTCGGAGAAAGGGAGGGACAAACAGAGAGGGACGAACCAAATGCCGAGAGGATAATTTCATTGAAATTTGATCAGGACGAAAAGAAGCAGCAGCAGCAGCAGCAGCGCAGTAGCAGAAAAATGTACAAAAGGACAACGCGCCGTGCAGATGCCTTGCGCTTTTCGTTCGCCATTATAACAACAAACAATGCAGGCTGGAGCGGGTCGAGGTGGAGGGTTTTCAGCTGGGGGTCCTTCTGTAGTATCCTTCCCTCTCCCTCCACCCACATACCCGCAGGACTCCCTGTTGCCTCTGCGGGTTTTCCAACGAAATACATTAATTCGTTTGCCTGGATGGTTGCTCCATTTCAGCCACACCCTGGGATGGTCCCAAAAAAATAAATTTAAATTTAAATGTTTGTGGGTTAGTACCTTAATACATGTATTATGGTATATGTAATATGGGTATCTAGTATGTAGTCCCAAATACCACTGCTATTTTTACAGCATAATCTGACAATCTCCCGGCTGCTCATGGTAATCCGCTTTGTCCTCCGGCTTAAGTGGCAAATATTTGCCCAGGGCGTGGCACAGGAAGTGCATCCAAATATCCATCCAACCTTCAGGATGGATAATTGTCTACCTGTTCTGTCCTCAAAATGAGACATTCTTCTGGTTTCCGTTCTGCAGCGTTTCAAGCAAATGAACTTGTTTGTTTATTTATTCTATAATGTTTACGCGAAAGTTTTACCAGCGCTGAGTTGGGCAAGATTTCAGTAGCCACATTCGAGACAGAGTCAATAAACAAATGTAGAATAGCTACCAATAGCCACCGGCTAGCAGTTTTTCCAAGGAGACTGGCACGAGCTCCAAGCTGAAGTCCAAGGAAATCCTAGCTTATTTCCAAAGCTTATCGCTTGCTTTTCGCCTGACATGGTCTGAAGGATATGTATGACGTCATACAGGAGAGGGCCTAACCACAGAATACATTGCATAAATTTGCATACATCCTGGTTGAATTACATGCGAGCAGGCAGAACGGTAGCAAGGCTAAGGACTTATCCCTTAGGCCCTCTACAGTCCCTCTTTGTTCCAGTTTCTGGACAAAAACTCGTATAATCCGCTCAACTGGCGACACTGCTTAGTCCTTTTTATCCTGTTTTCTGTCGCCTGTCAGCAGATGAGGACATGGAATGGAAAATTAGAGCAACCTGCCTGGCCAGCTTCCTTTTCGCTGGATTTCGTTCCCAAATGCTCTCTAATGATAGCAAATATTTGTACGTATTTGTGGCCATTTTGCGAGGGATTTGCATTGTCTGCGCTCCAGTTTTAGCCTCGGCCCTCGGATCTTAGCCCTGTGACTCATTGTTGTCTCCCGGTCTAAATTTGAATGGTGGTCGGGGCCAGAAATAACCCAAAAAAGGTCTGTACGCAATCAATTGTCACTTTCGACAGCATATTTTGAGCTGCCGCGGGTCTATAGATAGCCCAACACTAACCTAAATATAGTGACGAACTCTTTGCCGGGACTGGCATCTTTCTGGTGAATAATTATTCCAAATAGATCACCAGACTAATGACAACTGATTGGTGATATAATAGGTGGCTGATTTTGGATATATATTTTTTAAAAGTTAATATAATGGTTTGGCTTAAAGTGGAAGAACGCAAGGGTTCGAAGGAATAAAACAAAGGATAAAAAAATAATTTTATTTATATATATTTAATACCAAAAAAAAAATAGGAAGGAGTATGTGATTTGAAGGTACGAAGATACAAAATTCAAAAGACTATATCTACTATATCTCTTCACTATCTATTATTTACTACTACTATCTACTAAGGCTATTATAGAAAACCTCTATAGGTAACGATAGGTATAGTCATATGCTGATTATTTTGGAGTTTTTTAACTTAATCTGACTTATATATGTATATGCTTTCTAAAACCTCAAAATATAGTTCTTATTAATTTTTCAAGCTTTTCTACTTCAAATTAAAACATTTTCTGGCATCCTCTAGTACTTCCTCTAGCAAACAGTACTATGCTTACTTTTATTAAATTATAGCATACTTTCTAGGATTATTGCAAAAAAGCCCAGTAGCACAGTAATTTTTTTGCCAAAACCAGCAATATAATTTTAGAAAAAAACGTATATATATAATGCATAAAAGATGGGGCAACACACCTCAACAAACCGGCGGCACGGATACGCATCTGTCACATCAAAAGTGGCATCTGGGCATCTTACAACGCTCCGATAATTGGTGCGGGCCGGGAATGGTTGTGAGTGGAGACGCTTTAGCTTACAGGAATTCTTGTTAAAATTGAGAAAAAATAGATGCGTATGAGAGGCAAACAAATGAGCAAAAGTGCGACGAAATGAACTTGTCATAATTATTTGACAGTTGGGGTAAGTGGGATGCCTCCTCAAGTACATAGTTGCGGCGCACATTAACCAAAAAATTAATGTAAGGCATTCCGTGGAGGGGCAGATAGGGTGGATAGGGAGGCCTGCGTATCCGATTCGGTTCACTTTGATTCTCCTTTACAGTGTCACTGCCAGCGGGTTGCGGGGTCAAGTGGTCGCAGCCTGTGAAAACAAAACTCTTTGCCCCTCATTTCCGGTTCAATCAAGTGGCAGACAGCTTGGAGCATGATAAGATTCCTGCTGGGAGCGGACTTTGGGACACTGATGGGGTTTACTTAGGTGTGGCGGCTGTTGTCAGTCAGAGTAAGGCGCAGACAGGCAGCTGCCACCCCTTCTCGGCCACCCCACCCCCTGTTCTTACCAATTAAGCGGTTTTTTCTGAGACAAATTTGTGCGACCTTTGACTTGGCTGGGTGAACGGATATGGCAGGGCTAGCTCGTTAGTAATCGTGACAGTTTTTCTTATATATTTTTCATAATTTTTACTACGAAATTTCCTTTTTTCCCGACCCTTGGAAACCATTTTCCTCCAAGGCTCTTACAACAAAAAAAAATATCATATTTCCTCGTTGCACATTTTTTTTCGATCTATTCTTCGAGGCTTGGGAAAGTGCAGCAGCAGTAGCAGCCTCCGGATTCCGGACTTCAGAGTCCGGACAATTGGCAGCCAAAATGCCAACAAACAAATCATTCACATTTCGTCCATTGATTGGCGAGGCGGTAAAGCGAAATTTGATATTCGGGATCTGCGATGAAAGTGCCGAGAGGGATGAGCTACAGAAAGGTATAGCACAGACGAGGTAGACAAAATCTATATCCATTGGGCCAGCTTCGATTTCTATAATTCGTTTCTAAAACGCACCTGTTTTTTTTTTGTTTAATAAAGTAATTTTATATTGTCCTAATTATTTTGTAAACTTTTTCCTCATTATTATTATAATTTGTTGTTTTTTTTTGCTATTTTTTCGCAATTGCTGAACAGAAGCGGAGCAAAAGTTAAATGTGGCCAAGGTCTGAGCGATGAAACCGATCCCCGGACAACTTTAGGGCCTCCACATATGGTGTAACTGTAACTGATAGGCCAACTGGGGTATTCGGTTGCCAGTTGCCAGTTACCAGTTATTCGTTGCAAGTTGCCCAAGTCGGCAGTGTTGCACAGTTGGCACAGTTTGTGGTTCCATCCATATGCCACCGAAGGGAATCTCTACCTCTAGAGGGAAACCTTTAATTAAATAAAATTGTTGGCATTTTCACCATAAAATTGTCATGATTTTTCTTAAAGGGTTGAAGTAAAGGGTTAGAGAACACCTGAATTACATCTTAAAGGGTTAACAAGCAGCTCCTTTGAAGGACAAACTCAAGGGGTTACAAGGGTTGAACCCTGACGGCAATCAAAGATTTTAATTAACAAACAAAGAAACCGATTTTCCCAAAATAATTGGCAGTGATTTTTCTGGCAAAAAAGTGCAAGTTTTATCATCGCTGAACCGGAACCGTGACTTCTTCCGAATAGGTCAACATTGTTGTTTAATTAGAGGACTATAGCTGTCAATAGTGTGGCCCCGGGGGCCTTGCAAGGAGTTTTTGGCAAAAGTCAAAGGTTTCGGGCTAATTGCGAGAAAAAAGGGGCGTCCTGCCGACGGACGGGCGGCCTGCCAGCTGTGAAAAAATCTTATCCGCACTCAATCTTAATGACTACTTAAACAGCGACAAAGCCAACCCCCCAAGTTCCTAGCCCAGGCCCAACCCCTCGTGGCAGCAACCCCCTCGATGATCGACTCAAGTGCCGCACTTGAGCCAGCTGTTTGGCACTCGGGATGACTTTAATTTAAGCCCTGGGGTGCCATATATACGAAAACCTCAACATTAATAAGTGTTAATAATTGTGTGTATATGCTATGTGTTATTTTTCCCAACAGCGTTGACACGCCCCCACCAACCGCCCAGTTGGGACAAAAAAAAACAACGTCTACAATTTCACATCACTTTCGCAACTTCACAAGGGAGGAGGACGGGTGGGAGGAGGCTGCCTGGTGTGGAGGGGTGGTGCTGGTGGGTGGGCGGGCGCTGTGAAAGGGGTGGGTGGCCAGAACTCACCGAGCCGAGACCGAGTTAGAAAGTCCGTCCAGAGGAGCGTAACATAGACAGGGCATGAGTATAGGATTACCACCAGCATCCCGGAGCAGCAGCATCCAGCTCGTCCGTCGTACCCTTGTACGTACCGTAGTACCGTCATACCTCTCGTGTATATGGCAACCGAAACAGAACCAGCCTCCCCTGGGGGTCTCCAATGATTTGTTGTTGTTGCGGGGCAAGTTTACAAATTCAATTTGTCAGCGATGCCTCAATGTTGTTGTCCGGAGTCCGGACAGGGTGAGTGGCTGGAAGCACAATTTCATAGGCCTGGCAACGGTTAACTAACACAAAAAATTGAAAAAAAAAAACACCGGAACAAATTTAGAGGAAAAAAGGTGAAAGGTGATAGACTAAGAGATGCCCTAGGTATGAGGCTATAGAAAATAAATTTGAATTTTATATATAAAGAAGTATGAATCTTACCTGTTTGGATGATATTCTGTTCCTTAAAAGGGAAGGAATTAATGAAATTACTAGAACTTAAGTATCATAAACAAATGGAACGCTTTTTGCTTTGTAAAAATAGTAATTTTAAATGGTGTTCCCTCTTTCAAGACTGTTAAATTTTATAGTTATAGTATTTTATTTTATAGTTATATTATAAAATGTTTTCTTACCTTATTATTATGTATTCTTACCTTTTAGTAAAAGTTAGTTATTATCTAATTACTTCGATAAATATTGAAAAAGTATTTAAAAAAAGGAAAAATATGAATACCTTTAGAAATATGTAGTCTTTTTTAAAGGAAATCCTTATATAAAATCAATTACAACCCACCAAACAAGGTGCACTAGATCTTCACTCTAGATGAAGGATAGTTAGGCCCTATACATCTATACCTATAAAACTTCTTTTATGTTACTTAACCACCCTTAGTCCAGCATACCCTGACTTAATGAGCAGCCCCCTGGGTAATAGCATATGCTCCCGTTGCATACTTGAGGGCGCATTTGATTAGAACCCACCGAGGCGTGAGTATTTAATTTTGTTGTTTGGTTGTAGGGCGTTTTGACACGCGCTAGACGAGAACGCATAATTAAATTAATTAGAGAGTCGTTCCCACAGGTAAACGTGCCAGTCGTCGCCCATCGTCCCCCTTTCCTAGTACCCCTTGGATACACTCTGCAGTACACTCCGATCCAAGCCAAAAGCAATCCACTCCGCACCAGAGTTTTGATGCTCATTCGCAGTGACAGGCGACACACTTTGCTCGGTGGGTGGCCCCGAAAGGCCAGCAGGTTGTTGTTGGGTTGTGAGTGGGTGTTTGAGGGGTTGGATGATGGGTGGTGGGAGAGTGGGAGAGTGGGAGAGGTGGTTGGGTTTGGTTGCCACGAGAACACACACCAAGAACACCCGCTTTCCGGCTGAGACTTTGGCTTTGGTCTTCGGCTTTTGCCTTTTAATGAAATTCCTGACCAATGTTTGTTTTGCTTAGGTCGCCATGGCGATTCCAGCACTCCAATCCCCCCACCCACGGCCAGCTGACCTCCAGTTGCATAAATATATATATCTCTGGCGGATCGGCACGTGCCTGGAACACAAACACAGGTTCCGCATAATATTTCCCAAGAATGAAAGCATAAACGAACCGTTTCTCGCCCACCCCGGTGGCCATCATAATCAACTCCATCATCGCCATCGTCATTATTATTCAGTGGCAAGAGTCACTATAGTATTGTGGTGCAAGTGCAATTTTCAGACTAGGTTTATTTTTATTCACTTCTTATCTGGGGAAGCAAAAACGCCCACATACTATACTGCACTGACCAGAGTCTTTGTTTAGCTTTGTTTTCTATACATTTAGATTTTTTCGATTTTTCGATTCAAGATATTCTGAATATTCATATTCCCTCTGGCTAGTCTCTGGTGGCCTTGTTGATTCATAAAATACCAATAATATTTTTTTATGAAGCCAGCACAGTAGTTGGTTGGGCGTTTTTTTTAATGGGGCTGGGAGTCATAAAAAAAAGGCCCCTCAAAATTTTGACTCTGGGGCTCAGCTGGATATGAAACACTACCATAGGCTTTTTGTTTGATTTACGATCGATTCAGTTCGATTGATATGGGATCCCCGGAACAGCTGATTGTCTGGAGTTGCATTATAAATATTTGTACAAGTGGAAAATATGTTTTCCAATCGGAAATGCAATACCTTTCAAAAGTTGTTGTTAATTTTTTTTCCATTTCCACATAATTTTGCCATTTTCTGTGGAATCAGAGTCTTGGGGAAACCGGACCAATAGAAACTACATATATGTAGTTCTTTAGTTTTGTTTTTTTTTGTCTATGAAGCATTTTTTTCATTTGCCAATCCATTTCATTGAGGATTTTCGGAATCAAAGAATTCCAAGTTCAGTTTGCCCAACAAAATGCAGAAACCCCAAGCCAAAAATTTGCATAATAAACTCTTCCATTCTGTGTGGTTCGTGCTCATAGATGTATTTATGAATTTTTCAGCTCCTTGTTCATCCTACACGTTTTGTAGTCTATCTCTTATTTTGTTTTTGTGGTTTTGATATCCATCGGCTCAGCATATTGCAGTCTTGGCTCTGGGACCAGCTCAGACCTTTGGCATGTGCTGACAAATGGGGAAACTTCCTCAATCAGCAAAGTACGATGGCAAAAAAATGACCCAATTTCTGAGCCAATGACGCATTTTCCGATGACTCTTGAACTCTAGAAGTCGAGAATTTGAGAGCCAAGTGGATAGCCAGAACCGAATGACAACAAACATGAATCGCATGTCCGGACGACGGAGTCGAAAAAAAATCGAAATCCTTATCTAGATGTCCAGGCTGAGATCAAGTTGTAAGAATGCGAACATGGCCAACAAATGTGCTCGACTCAGGTGTTAAAACTTTTGCATTAAAATGGCGCCCAGGCAAGAGGCCTTGATCCCGGCTAGCTTGGAGATCGGAGTCTGGTCTGGGCACCTCTGTGGGCTGTGTGTTTGTGTGTATAAAATTAATACAACACTCGGGGAGGTCCAGGACGATCAAAACTGAACGTAAATCTTAAGCTTGCCTTCCTCCCCATTCCGCAATATTAAGATACTCCGATTCTCCATTGTTGGTTTTTTTTTTTTTTTTTTGTATTTTTTTGTTGCAGTCGCACGATCAGCACGTTCAGCATCAAGAGGGGAGTTGAGGGTGGGGTTTGGGGTCGGGGTTGGGGTTGGGTTTTGCTGGGAAAACAGGATGATGGTCTTTAGCGGTCGGCAACCGGTCCACGACAAATGTGCCAGTCTCAGCAACATGCCACAGGCCACAGAAATATCCGCAAATGCAGCAAATTGTGCGCAGATTTGTTTACAGAAGACTCTCCAAGTGGTCCAACTGACCGGAGGAGCACCACTGTTGATCATCGTAGATATAATTGACGACATGTTGTCTCACGATCGTGCTAAAGCGATTAAAGCTAATTTAATGCCCAACTGGCTTGAATCATTTCCTTTTAAAGTTTCAACAAAAAAAAAAATCAAATAAAATCCTCCACTAATTACACTTTTATTTTTGTTTATCAAGTTACTCTAGACTCTAGAGTTTTCACTTTTATTTTCAATTGCTGGAAGTAAACTTGATTTCGAAATTCCACTGCATATGACTGGCCCTTTATTTGTCTAAATGCACTTGTTTCTGTTTACTTGAAACCCCATCCCTCCAGGCTTATAAGTCAGTATTTGTTTAGACTTTCGGGCAAAAATTAAGTGTTAAAATCATATTGATTGTTTACGGTAGGAATAAATTGCTTGGAATGACCAGAGACACTCTTTATCCATAAATAAATATGAGTTCTTAACGAGGAAAACATTTATCGTAGGAAAGTTTTCTGATGATTCAATTTCTTTGTCTTAAAAGGTTTGACTTTCAGTTAGACATTATAGAGTTTAACAAAGAAATAGAAATAGCTAGGAAAATAAATATATCGGAATAAGGTTTCAAAATATATCATTAGGAATTAAATGGTAATATTATATACTCCCCAGAGCGATAGGAAATAATGAAAACCTTTAAGTTTGAAAACTATTCAAATTTATGATTAAATTATAAAGCAACACAACTACCACTTTCCAACTTTAATTGAATTTAATTATTTATAGAGCTTCCTTCTTTTTCTCAAACATATCTTAATCTAATAACTATTCTTAAAAGACCTTCCATCCTTATTTAAGTCATATTAGCAACTTTCTTTAAGAAAAGGTCAACCAATTACCATTGAAAGTGAATCATGGCTAGTGAATGCTCTGTGATTTTGTGATTAGATGCCAATTTGTTTATGGCACTCGCTGGCCTTCCCCGAGATCAGATATCCCAACATATATGCGGATATATCGAGTATCGGTTAGACTATACCCAGCACACTTCGGCTCGCCTTACACCAAAGCATTCATAATTTTTGGGAGCTCCTTCCCTAATACGTTACGGATCCACCATCGAACTCTAGACCCAATAAGTTGTTCAACGTCTTGGATTACCAGAGATTTAAATTTTTGTTTCCCCCATTTTTTACGATTGCCATAAAATTGCTGGCGGTTTCTATTGATTTTTGGGTTTTTGAAAATGTGTAAGCTTGAAAACAATCTGAGAAATTTCATCTGATTAGTTTATTAATTTGTGTAATGTGCTCGAATGGTGGCGGACTTTGGTTTGGAGTAATTTATTAATTTATGCGAATAGGAAACGCTCGAACAGTTTCCAAATGGCGTTTGGCCAGCGGCAGAAACTATCTCATCCACAATGGGCATTGTTCGCCCGCATCCGAGAGATGCAAAAGGCAGAAGTACGAATATATATTTTTTTTTGGCTTGGTTTGTTGGAAAAGTGGTTTGGTTTGGTCGACCAACCGACCGACCCACCCCTGTTGTATGTTTGTGTTGGCTATGGACTGGGAATGGGCGGAGTCTAGAGGCTTCTTCGGTGTGTGAGTGAAAACCATAGCCACGAACTCGTTTTGTGTGGTTCGGCAGCCATCCAATGCTGAGATTTTCACTCAAGCGTCGGCCGCTGTCGACGTCGCTGCTGTGGCACGGCCTGCGTCGAGTTGTGGCTCAACCGGGTGGTTCAGTGGTTCATTTTGAGAGTGCCATTCAACGGGACCGGTCCGATCCGATCCGTACGATCCGGCAATTTGCGGAGTTCTAAATCATTCGTTATCGGTTCTAAAAACACAATCGGATATATCGTTCACATCGTTCCAATCCAAAGATACTCACTTCGCGAGTGAATATATTCAAGTGAAAGTTTAAGGTTTATTAAATAACCAGAACAACCACCACCCACATAATGGTCACCCTAATGCCATACAACTACACTGCCCCGCGATGCGGATTAATTGACAAAATGATCGAGCCAAAGGTAATGAAAAAAATAAAAAATCATCAAATCGTAAGAGTGTCGTCGTTATAGTGGGATTTTTTCGCTCTTCGTTGAAGCTTTAAAAGTGATGTGGTTGAGACCCCCAGCTTTCGGTGGGTCTCTCTGTGGTGGTGCCGTCGGTTATTGCCGTGTTATGATGACGGTTATTATTATGGTTGTTCCTTAGTGGTTTTACATCGATGGGGCTTCTCCTAGCTCTCCAGCAGCAGCCGCCATCAGTGATATCCAACGAATAGCGAAACTTTTACAAACTGCCCAGAGATTGACAATCTGCTGAGAAAAAAACTCGATTATTTATAAACGAGAGTTTAGGATGGTTTATTGGGGGCCAAGTTGATCTATTGGATGGTATGATATCTCTAAATCTTTGTCAACAAATCTAGTTCAGGCTGACACCTAAAAGTTATTAAGTTGTTGGACTACAGATCAATATTTTGTCTATTTTTAGATTATTACCATTAAAGAGAAATTTGTTTATTGCCTCTTCCAATAATCCTCATAATTAATAACAATGGAGACAAAATTTTATAGTCCTCTTATCGGGGATTAAATCCATAGACACCTGACCACATTTTTATTACAAGGCATTAATCGGCTTAACTCCGGTTGTGGTTAATGAAGGAAACAAGTCAAGACTTAAAGGTCCTCCTCCAAAATATCTCACCAACTCTCACTTGCAATATTCCCAAGTATTTCCCAGACCAATTAATGAACTCCTTTCATTCACCGGAATTTGGAAGTTGTAAAGTTTTTTTCTTGGCCCAGTACCCGTAGTGATTTAATGGAACAGCATACCAGAAGGTCTTAAAACGAGTGAGGTTTTATGTATGGGTCCCTGGACTTAGACTAAGACAAAGTCTAAAATCCAGACGATGAAAACGTGACGAACGTCAAACGGAGAGTAGGTCGAAAGGATGGAAGGACGGATGGTGTTGGTTTTGGATGATGGTGGTTAAGGCGAAATATTAATAGAGCATAAATTACAGCACTAGCAGCGGGTCTGGGGTGCCGGCTTTATGGGAATTTAAAGAGCCTGGCCCACAAAGCCGGCCAAAGCTGGGCTTCAACTGGGCTCCAAGTCCAGGCATTAATCACATTTTAATTAAGTTTAAGCCGTAATCGTAAAAATTAACACGCCATAATTCAACTGCGACAATACGCGCTGCATGTAATTTATGACAAAGAGAACAGAGAAGGCTATTCGGGGATTTGGAGGCTGGACTTATATAGGGGGGGGCTAGGGGCTGGGGGGGGCTTGGAAATATTGATTATGGCCCTGGCGATTGACACTTGGCGATTGTTGATTATACTACCATGATTGTGGCCCGAACGTAATTAACGTGCCAAAGTGTTAAAGGTGCATATGGGATGGGTTCCACCATCTTCCCGGCCATCTCCACAAACCAGAAAAGAAACAAATTTTCCTCTTGTTTATTTTGATGGTTATCGGAGGGGAGGGGGATCGGGCCAGGCTTAGGGCCAGGTTAATAAAAAATTTGTCGCCGTCTTCTTGGCTTGTCTTTTGTTTGCCTTCATAGCTTGTGTGTTTTAATCTTCTTCTAAAGCAGCAGAAGAGACAAAGAGATTACGATCACAGGAATTTCGTTAAAGATGCTCAAAAAACAGGTCTTTATATGTATATGTGTATGGTAACGAGTGTGTGTGTGTGTGTGTGTGTGTGGGTCAGTCCCCCAGATCCCCTCCTATCCTGAAACCTCAGTCCTCAACCCCACCCCGATCACTTCTCTGTGTTGTCTGTGTTAATGTTTACGTTGTCAGCTTGTGCCATAAATTAGTTTAGTAAAAGGTTGCATTTGGATCTTCTCGCAGCTTCCCCCTTGCACCTTGGCCCCTTGCCCCCATCCCTCCCTCGGCCCTCACTATTTTCGTGCAACACGCAATGCTCGATTCGCGATTCCCAGTTTGCATCTCACAAACGAAACGCTACCGTTCGGGTAGCTTCCCGTCCCGGTCCGTCCGTCCATCCGGCCGCTGCGCATGCGCGTGTTCCCTGCCCAGACGACAAATTCGAGCACCTTTCCCGCCCCTCCCGGCACCTACCCCTCTCAGCACCCCGCCCCCTGCTAGTGGCCCGGATGATGGACAGTGCGTGCGTGTGGTCATCGCTGGCCGGCAGAAGCTGTCAACCCGAAGCCGCTCAACTTTTCGGCTTCCTCCATTTTTTTTTACATTTTTTGTTAGCTTTTTTCGAAGAGGAGGGGCTGGGCTGGGAGAAGGGGTGGCCCAAAAATTTCTGCACCTGGGCTTGCCCTTGCCGGCTGTCCGCCTTCGATTTATCTGGCTTCCGTTCAATTTGCATTTCATTCCTTATTATAATTTTATGGAATTTGTCAAATGCTTGAAAGGGATGGAAAGTAAATTAAGCTGAGCTCTTCATTGCTGTAGATGAAGGGGGTGACTATAAAAAATAAAATATATAATTAAATGGGAAATTAGTATAAAATTATAAAGATGCTGTCCTTTGCAAAGATAATTAGTTGAAAGATAATTAGTAAGAAGGTCTTACAAAGTTTCTCGGCAACATATTTAGAAAAATCTTAAAGGTTTAGAATCTGTACTATAGATCTGACTGCTATAATTAATAATAATTTTTCTCATAAATTAAATATCTTCATAAATTATATCCTTCGAGAAACACACTACTATCTTGCCTAACTTTCGACTTCAGAAATTTTTAAAACTACATCAATTATATATTTCTTAAATGTGCACCATTCCAACTTCCTAAATATATTAATTATTTCAAGTGTTGTTTATCCCTTCTTCAGGTCTACCCCCCCTTTTTATCAACTTTTCACATTATGTCTCTTCTTATCAAATAAAGCTTTTTGGTACCCCCATGGCTCGCAGTATCCTTATCAGAATCTCGCCCCAAGCTATCGCACCACCTGCTGTGCTGTCTCTTTTTTTTATTATTTTATTTCATTGTGGTTTTTTGGTTGTGTTTTTTTTTTATGTCCCCCCCTCTCTTATGCGGACTTCCCCTTAAATGGCGCCGAACATCCGAATCATTTCGCACAGCCCAGTAAAACTTTTTCCCACGCATGGGTCTTGGGCTGGTTAAAAACTGCTGCGATCAGCGGCAAATGGCGAATTGCAAATTATGTAAAATTGACTGTTTTCTTTTTTTATTTTTTGCACAAAATGATAACCCAAATATAGCTTCAGAAGTGGTTCCAGAACGGAGAAAGTGCCGAGCTCAGCAACGCGTCAGCAGACGCTGAGGTGTTGTTTATAAACAAATTCTTTCTTTACATAATTTAAGAAAACAGAAACAATTATAAATATAATATATATTAATCGTAATTATTTTTCTTTCCACATTTTCAGGTTAAACGTCCCAAAACTGAGCACACGGATACACATGAACGCAACCGGTGGGTTTCTTTATTAAATTTAGAAAAAATATCAAAGAAAAATTTTAAGTTTTAAGGAACTACCTACTAGTAGAATTTTTGAATAGGGTGTTTTCCAGCTGAAAGCGTAGACAATTTGTAACAGAAAGAAAAAGGAAACTCCTCACACTTGCAGGCCTCTACTCACTTCAATTGGTTTCGATTGAAAACGGAAAGAAGAGGGTGGAGTGGCAAGTATTTTGCATGTGACCCTCTCAACCTGACACATGCCCCTGCAACAACAAATTCAAAGAATGAATTTCTTGCACGCCTCAGCTGTGACACACACAAGCGAGATCCCTGAATACCCGAAAATAACGAAAAATACAAAAAAAAAAAAGATAAACCAAAGTGTCAGAGCACTTAACACTTGCCAAAGGGAAAGAATCCGGCGCAAGGAGGTCCAGAGCTCCTCCTCCCGTCTCTTTCAGTTAGATCTTCCTGTCTCTTTCTTGAGCTCTGGCCCTCTTTAATTATAATTCATTATAATTTGCGTAAATCTCCCATTGGCTGCCCACATTACATCACATAAACTCACTCAAATGGTGGGATCTGTGGGGCGAAATTGGATTTTTGCTCTCTCATCAGCGCACGCGTCGTACATCATTGAGGAAAAATAGAGAAAAATGGGGGGAAAATGTGGAAAATGTGAAAATGGGGGGACCATTTCCCCCTTCAACCAGCCAGCATCTGCCGCTTGTTGTGGCTGCTGGCAAGATAAATGTTCCCCTTTCCCCAAAACAAACACAAAAAGTATCTCAAGGTGTCAGATTCCTTTGGAAATTGGGCACTTAATTTACCTTCCTATTAAAATTATGAAAAATCCTTAAAGATTTTTTTTCTGGATTGCATAGGAAGGAAAATAGACATTGAGAAAATATAGGAAATTTATTTTTGTCTAAAAAAGGGGTGGAATATTATCCCAAAATTATTTTAAATTGATGAAGATATTAAATTCCATGCTTGGCATTGGATAATATCTAAAAATTAAATGACTTTATAGCATGAATTGGGATAATATATATATTATTTATAATTTTTGGGGGCCAACTTTATTAAAAAAGGATTATATTTCCAATTCGTTCCCCCTCATCACATAAATTATAAACTGAAGTATTTTGATTTTCTGGATTTTCTTGATTTATATGTTTTTCCAATGGGGGCTCGGTTTTATTTGAGTTTTATGGATCCTTTAAGATTTTTTCTTAAATTTGTCCACTTAATTTGTTCGGCAATTGAAAAGTAATCATTCGCTTAGAACAACAAAACCCATCAAAACAAAAATCGTAAAATATACAAAAAAAAATATTTGTCGCCGCTCTTTAAGAATTTAACATTTGCTGAACATGTGGCCATAAAGAGGGGGTAGTGGAGGGAGGGGGTTACCAAAAACCAAAAAAAAAAGGCACAACGCACATGCCAGAACGAGGCTCTCAAGTGCCCCGAAACAATTTCAAACGATTTCCTTTTTTTTTCATCTCTGCGATTCTCTGAGATCGTAGAACAATATTTATAACACTTGACAAGATTTTAAAGACTGGGACTGAGCTCTCAAGCCGGGCCTCACACACTTGACTCGGGGATCTGGGGGTAGGGACTAATAGGAAACTCAAATCCAAGAACATGGTACTACGACAACTTGCCGTTAATTTTATGGCTGTTTAAAGATTATTGGAAATTATTTTATGGGTTTCCCTAACGAGTCAAAGGTTCCCTCTTTCGGCTTCTCTCCCTGGCACACACAATGGGATATGTCTCCATGTGTTTTTATGGGATTTAAATGCCAAAATATGTTCTTTGTTGTTAAAGGTTAAATACTACTAAAAATCTAGCTAATATTTATACATAGGGATGCCTAAATTTAATAATTTTTTAAACAAAAAGCCTTTGCTTCTTTTGTATTTTTCTAAACAACAAGTTTAAGAATATATCTTTAAAAAAACTGGAAAATATATATTATGTATCAATTGCTCTGCTTTCTTGATCCCATAAAAAGATATACGAGTTCGAGAGCCAAGTACATAAATAAATTACTGAATTACTTAATATATATATCACTTGCAAGGCTTTAAATTTTAAATTGACAGAATTATTATTAAACAGGTTTTGAAGCAGACTTAAGCAGATTTTTTTATGAAGTGTTAAATTTTAAATTTAAGCAGGCAGCTGGGTGCTTTCTTCTCCCTTAAATTTTAATTACAAAATTATCATACATGTACCCACCCCTTTGTCGCACTTACTTAACCCCCTTTGTTGTGTTCTCCCTTGCAGCCTCTGCAATCTGTCACAGCAACAGCAACCCCAGCAACAGCAGCAACAACAACAAACACAACAGCAACACCAACAACAGCAGCAACAACAACAACAGCAGCAACAACAATCACATCCCAGCACCGTGTTGGCCAGCAATGGACCCAGTAGCGCCGGTGCCAGCATGGGCGTCGGTGTGGGTGGTGTGGGCATTGGCGGTGTAGGAGTGGGGGTGGGCGTGGCCGGGCAATGCAGTCCGCTGGGCCTACCGCCCCAAAGCCAGCCGCTCCAGCCGACAATCGGCTCGCTGGCCTCGCTCAGTGGCCACTATTCCAATGGCGGGGGCTCGAACGCGAATCCCAGCAGCTGCAGCCTGGCAGCATCCTCCAGCTTTGCTCAGTCCTCCGGCAGCAGCTTCTCCACATATCAGCAGGCCGGAAGCGGGGCCGGAGCTGGCACTGTGGCCGGCGAGGATGTGAGCACCACTGTGATGTCGCACTGGACGTCGCACGACGGCACCAACTCGGGGGCGGCCGTCAAGTCGGAGTCCCGCAGTCCGGGGCAAGTGCATCCGGCCTTGGATAATGGCAGTGTGTCCGCAGGAACTGTGGCCGGATCGAATCTATACGGATGCAGCTCCGCCGCCAGCAATCCCCTGGACACAGGAGCCACCACCGCGGCCGTCAACTCCTCGGCAGTGGCAGCTGCCGCGGCGGCAGTGTACGATAGCAAGCACGACTACTACTACTACAACAGCATGCAGCAGTACACGCCTCCGCCGCCATTCTATTCCAGCTACGGAACTCCGTACACAACGGCCCGCCAGGCCAAAATGGAGCCCGGAGCGGCGGCAGCGGCGGCGGCCTACCTGACGCCCAGCTACGCCGGAGGCGGCAACAACAACTCCCAGCTCTACAGCAGTCCCTATGCCGGGTACAACAACTTCGGGCAGCAGGACTACGGCGGCTACTACAACGAGCAGTACGGCAACTACTACAGTCCGGCCAACTATTCGCCGTACGCGGTCAGCTCGCCCAGCTCCAGCGCCAGCCACGGCCATGGTTTCCATGTGGCGGCCTCGTCGAACCTCTCCGAGAGCCCCACGGACACGCACTCGACCACGCCGGTGCACCAGACCACTCACTCGCCGCACTCCCCGCTCCCGATCTCGCCGAGCGCCACTTCCGGCATCGGATCTCTGGGCAACGCCGCTGCCTCCGCCGCCGCCGCAGCTACGGCCCTGAATTCCAGCGGTGGCAGCAGCGTTGGTACCCCCGGATCCGGTACTGGGGTGGCCAACAGCAAGACCACGCCCACGGGCAAGTCGGGAAGGGCGCGTGGTCGACGCCATCAGCAGCCGAGTCCGACGAGGAGCACTGCGTCGGATACCGGAAATAGCGAGGCGGTGAAGCCGCCGGAGCGCGTGTTCGTCTGGGATCTGGACGAGACGCTCATCATCTTCCACACCCTGCTCTCGGGCAGCTATGCCAATCGATACACCAAAGACCACAGCTCCCTGATGACCATCGCCTTCCGCATGGAGGAGATGGTCTTCAACATGGCCGACACGCACTTCTTCTTCAACGAGATCGAGGAGTGCGACCAGGTGCACATCGACGATGTCAGCTCCGACGACAACGGCCAGGACCTGAGCGCCTACAACTTTGCCACCGACGGCTTCCACACGGGCACTCCGCCCGGCGCCCCGCCCAATCTCTGCCTGCCCACGGGCGTGAGGGGCGGAGTCGACTGGATGCGCAAGCTGGCCTTCCGTTACCGCAAGATAAAGGACATCTACAATAGCTATCGTGGAAAGTGAGTATTTAGTTGGAGATTCTATCTATATCCTTGATATTAAACCTTCGTTATCCTTTTTAGTGTTGGCACTTTGCTGGGACCCGGAAAACGCGAAGCCTGGCTGCAGATCCGCTCGGAGATCGAGGTGGCCACCGACAACTGGGCCACCCTGGCGCTGAAGTGCCTCAGCATGATCGCCCAGCGGGAGAACTGCGTCAATGTCCTGGTCACCTCCACACAACTGGCACCGGCGCTGGCCAAGGTCCTGCTCTTCGGACTCGGTGGAATCTTCAACATCGAGAACATCTACAGTGCGCACAAAATCGGTAAGTTGTGGTAGACATGGCGGAATCGATCGATCTGGATGCTAACCAGTTTATTTTCTTTTAGGCCAGGAAACCTGCTACGAACGAATCGTGACTCGGTTCGGACGCAAGAGCACCTATGTGGTGATCGGAGATGGGGCCGAGGAGGAGGCGGCCGCCAAGGCCATGAACTTCCCCTTCTGGCGCATCTCCGCCCACAGCGATATACGCGCCCTCTACACTGCCCTCGACATGGGCTTCTTATGAAAGGCCAACTCGAGATTTGGAATTCGAAATGGAATATATATATATATATATTGTTAGCCACTTTATTGCTGGTTCGAAGAAGTTTTGAGTACAAACAGCAAAATGTTTAATTAATTTATTTAATTGTATGTATGTGCGTAAAAAACAAAAAAAAAAACTGTAAACCAGCGCAAAATAATTTAATTATTTTGTTTATACAATTTATACTTTAACGCCAAGACTTTTTGTATTATATAGTTTTTAAAAATGAAAACAAAAAAAAGGAAACCCATAATCAACGATCGTAACAATTCTCGCACGAAATTGTTTCAAGTGTATAATTAATTAATTGATTAATTAATTAAAGATTTATACGTATTTAGCACTTTAGAGTAGCAATCAATAACTGACCGAAGCGCGCATCCTGGCACAGATCGATCGGATCGGAGCAGAAAAACAAACAAAAGTTAGTTTAAAGTTCTTAGTTTAAAAACGGAGCATAACTATAATGATTATAAATAATTTAAAAAAATGAGAGAAAAAAAAAGCAAAAACTGTAGTATTCAATTTTGATTAACTATTATATAGCTGCATATATTAAACTAAACTATATTTAAAATATAAAAACCAAGTAATGAAAGAGCAAACCCAAATACAGTGCACTCTATTAAAGCAAAAATAAATTGAGTTTTTTCGGGGATGGATTTGGGGATAAAGGAGTTCTGGTTTTATCTTTCAACCCTTTGAAAGACAATCACTATTCCTCACAACTCTCCCAGACACACTCCAAAACTTTTAAAATTTATAAAATAATATTTAAATATTCTTAAAAATGTTGCCATATCGCAAGAGAAGAGTCTTGCTAGCTTTGGTTTTACTTTTAATGACATTTCTGATCTACAAGGCATTTGAATTCAATGATAATGATTTCATAAACCGACGAGGTAAGTCAGTATATAATACAAATTATGAATTTTTCATAAAATCAAACCATAAACAGCACAACTCCAAGATTGGGGAGATAATAAATCCAGAAAAACAAGAGATTACCTGGATCCGGATAAGAAAACAGCCTTGATAATTCCAAAAGGATTCTGCCAGGAAAAGGCCTTTCTTATAATAGCTGTTGCCTCCAAGTTGGAGAACTTTAAACAGCGCTCTATTATCCGCAACACATGGGGCAATACTACCGATTTTAATTATCCAACTTTTGTCAAGTTCCATGGATATTCAGTGGAAAACTATCTGCCACCTTTGGCCGAACATATGAACCTCTTTAAGGACTATTTAGAGGGCAGAGGTGAGCTAATGAGGCTCAAAGTGCAATTAATTTTCGTTGTGGGTCGAAGTCAGGACAAAAATAGCACATTATTTATAAAGAAAGAAGCCGAAATGCACAACGATATCATTCAGGAGGACTTTATGGATAGCTATCAGAATCTCACAATAAAGTCAGTGATGATCCTAAAACATATAGCCACAAGTTGTACCAACAACTCGGCTTTCTTTTTAAAATGCGATGACGATTCTTTTGTGAATATTCCCAATCTTCTGCACTATTTACTGGGAGGCACCATACCCCTCTATCAGGATACTTTGGAATATTATGATCACGTTTCCTATACACCCATGGATCGGCTTATTGAAACCCAGAATCTGATAATGGGGCACAGATTCTGCATGGTCCTGCCATCCAGAGATGTCTCTGACAAATCATACATGCCATCCTCTATATATCCTTTTGACGTATATCCCGTCTATATATCCGGATCGGGTTATCTGCTTTCTATGGACGTAGTGCCAAAGCTATATGGTATTGCTTTGAATATGACTTTTGTGCCCTTGGAGGATATCTTTATAACCGGAATCTGTGCCGAAATAGCCGGAATCCAGAGACGCCATCATCCACTTTTTAGGTTTTATTCCTCGGAGGGAGTGTGCAGCCTAAAGGGCAGCATCGTAACCCACCGGGTGGAGAACTGGGAGCTGGCTTGGAGCATGCTAGTTTTAGACTCGAACATTACATGCCAGGCTATTCCACTTCAACAAATAAATTGGCCACCAAAATGGGCCAAAGACAAGTGTAACTTAAACATATTCACCCAAAAGTTGTATTACTTTATGAAATATTTTAAATTACAATAGAAAATTAAAAATGAATATTTAATTTTAAATTAGCCGCCAATATTAGTTGTGTTTTTCTTCAAAAATTACATTCTGGCGTATTTGTTAGTTACAAAAACTGCCACCAAATGGCCAAGTGGCGCCACTCAGATGTAAAATCATGTAAGATGTAAAATAGTGTTGGCATCCTAAAGTAAAAAAGGCGATAAAAAGCCACGTAGAAAAAATATAACGTCCAATAATTTCAAACTATTGAAAAATTGTTGTAAAACAATTATACTTTCAATATAAACTATTAAAGAATGCTTAACTATGTTTTTTAAAAACTCATACATATCATAAGTCTTTTAAACTTTAATATATAACACCACTACCAAATAAATGTAATAAAAGACCCATTTATTTTTTATAATTCATTGTTTATTCAGTTGTTATTTTGCTTAATAAGTGTAATTATGCAAATATTGCTGGATTCTTTCGTTTATCAAATAATCAAATCACTTGAACTTGTTTTATTTACCAATTTGATCGATATACTGGGCGTCGTTTTGGAAAACGAGAACGTATTTAACGCATTTGTATAATAATGACATAAAGTATAGTACAATTTAATTACAATTACAACTAAATAACCATAAAAATAAATTATTTCTAAGAGAACTTATAGTTAGGAGTTGAGTGCCCATTGCTCTTTTGTTACATTTTTGTATATAATTTATAATTTGCTTTAGGAAATTCGTGTCTAAATTGATACTAGCGTGACTTTAATTGTTTTTTCTTTCATTTGTTTCATAATATTGCACAATTTTTGGTTTGCCAAACATTTTATCTAATTTTTATGTATTTTTGTTTTTTTTTTTTTTGTATAATTGCATCATCTAATCGTTTTCGAGCTTTTTTTCTGAATTTCTGACTGATACGTTTTGGGTTGTGAGTTATGTTTCAGTAAAGACGCTAAATCACTGGGTTTTCCATCTATATATGCACTTTTTAAGCTGGATTACAAAAAATTGCTTGTTTGCCTAAACAATTTACATCAAAAAGCCAAGTAAACGATCCACAATACGCAGCCCTATATAGACTAAGTTTTCAGTTTTATTGGTTTTGCTTAAAATCTATGCCTAAATGTAATTCTGATATTCGACTGGTTTTCGTACCGTTTTACGCTCTACACAAAATTCGCCAATTACTAAAATTATGCATTTCATATTGTATATTCAGTTAATATTTATATTTATTTATTTATATATATATATATATTTATTAATAACTATTGCTCAGTTAAGTGTGTTTGCGTGTTCAGCAATAAAATGTGCCAGCAATCGAGTTCCCACAAAATGCACCCAATAGACCTACTGCCACTCTCCGTTCTGGCCACTTTCCTTTCGGCTCTTTTCCAATTTTCTTAACCTTTTTTCTTTTTGCTCGCTCAACACGACGATATCACAACAAAATGTACCAAGTAGAAGAATTAGTTATCATTATCAGATAGATCAGCTTAACACTAGGACCGCGTTCACGTGAACGGGGGCGGCATCACCATGGGATCGAAGCTCTGCTGGATACTGGAGAAGTTGCTAAAGTCCTCAATACGTCGATAGCCCCACAGATCCATGGCATCCACGCAGACGTCTTGGATTTGCTTAATCTGTTCGTGGGAAATAATTAAAAATTAAATTGAAATTTTCATTTCTGGAGGATTGTAGTGTGGTACCTCGTCTGGTTTTAGATCCCGAATCCAATGGAATGGCGCTGATCTGGAATCCCGATATGTGGAACTGACGCCGCCAATGTTTTCCTTGGTGTGTGTATCCAGAAACTCCTCGACAGCTGGGTCAAATGGCAAGCCATAGAACAGTAATATGTCCTGGGTCATCTCACTGGGATTGAGCGACAAGTCCTCATAGCGAAGGGTCCTGAAATAACAAGATTATTATTATTAAATAAAAGTAAGTTTTTAAGTAAAAACCCACCTAAAACGTGTTGGATACTTGTCCAGCATCTCCTTGGCTGTTTTGTAGTCATCCTCCAGATCCTGGCACACCAGTCGCGGATCCTCGCAGTCCTCATTGCCGGCACACCAGACCCGATGCCGTCTCGACTGCATTGTGCCACGTGGATCCCGCACCAGAAGCACAATCCGCACGCTGGAGAGAAACGGGTGAGATGGAGGAGGAAAAACTTGTTAGAATAGCCAGCTAGATATAATCATATACATATGTGTTGAGTGAGCTATAATTGCTGGCGTAATAGTTGCGCACAGAGCCGTGAAGTTCACATTGCCGTAACAATGGGGAGGTGGTAGGGTGATGGAGGTAATCCACCTAGAATTGGCTTTCAATTAAATTGGATTAAAATTTCTATAATAAAGCATAATTAGCATTTTCATGGAACAGCACGAAGAGTTGGATATCAGTTGGATATCAAGCTGTATTTCAATAGCAGCATTCAAACACGAAAATTGTTTTTAATTACAAAACTTAATTGTATACCTAAACAGCTTTGTTGGGAGTTTATTTCACGAAAAAGTTGTTTCAAGTAGAAAAAAAATCAAATAGCTTATAGAAGGGCTGGAAAATGCTAACCGCAAAAATTAAATGGTTTTTAGTCTCATCCCTGAGTTCTGGCCAACTTTCATTGTTTGTGAATGTCCCCGTATTTGTTGGGAAATGAAACCACATTTAAATTAAAATTTATTTCGTTTACTTTTATCATTTGTAAAATCCCCTTCTAAAATCCAGGTTTTCCTATATAGACTCTTCATTATGCCCATATCTTGGCCATTTTAAATTCTATTCACAAGCGGAGTTCTTAAAAAGATTCCATACCTACTATCCATATTTTTCACACTTTTCCAAATATGACTGCCCAAATTCTTCATATCTTTGCCAATTTTCTCCAGAATCTTTAACGAAATACCTTACAATTTTTCTTATTCAATAATTCATTGATAAGTTATCCATTTAAAATTATTTAAATGTTATCAAACACCACATTCAAATTAAATGGATTTTAGCCTCATCCTTGAGTCCTGGCCAACTTTCATTGTTTTTGATTGGGCCTCCATTTGTTGGAAAATGAAACCGAATTTCAATTTAAATTGCATTCGATTTGGTTTGCATTTGTCATTTGGTTTTGTGGACATCCTCTTGTGCCAACGTCAACACAAATCCAAAATACTGAGCATCAAAGACCATCATCATCAGCATCAGGCATCAGAGGCAACCACAAACTGTGGCATAACCGAAAACACCCACATCCATCCCACTGCCACCCACCGCACCACAATGCTAATGAGTTTGTGGCGGATTGGGAACAATGTAAACATCTATAAATTCAAAACTACAGTGTGGACTTGTAATCAGCTTATTGATAAAGCTATTTTAAATATTAAACTTTATAAAATATATGTGTAGAAGAAACTCCCAAACTATGGTATGCAATACAGCCAAAATGGACAACAGCTGCCACCGAAATAACATTGACTTTGGCAGTTCTCCACTCAGTTACTGTTCCAGCCACAAAGTGTGGGTTAAAATGGTGGCAACAGCGACAGCTGCAAAAATAAAAATACCACAAACTTTTCCAAAAGCCACAACCCGCAAAATAGTGAAAAAAGATAGTCGATACTTTTACAAATTTAAAGATTTAAGTCTTTATATGAAAATGGAAAAATACCAATCCTTTATTAGCCATGGGTTGTCTATAATTTTTTCTAATATGACAGGTCTTTATATTGCTCTTTCTATAGAGAATAAATATTTCCCATCATTTGCATTCCTTGGTATTGAATTTTATTTATAAACAAATAGAGAAGCCCCCACGCTGGGCACTCACTCATCGGTCTCATAAAAGTATGGCACGTTTCAATATTACAAACTAGAGATACTTTCAAGCATAATATGGTTGATATATATATATTTAAGTATGTGAGACCTGCTAATCGAAATTGTATAATTTCGTACGAGCTGACACCATAAATTACATAATTTAAATTTCTTTTTAATTGTGTGTGCTTTTCAAGTTGGAATAATTTATGATGAAGTGCACTTATGGATGGACCAAATAGCAATAAAAAAAATCACAGATACAAAACGAATCTGTTGAAGGCCAACCATGAATTTCACTTTCGATTTGCTGAGTAATTTGAGCTGTTTTCTTTGCTGTACTTGTATTTTGTAATTGTGCGCAAAAAAAAAAGAGACACTTGTAGCTAAAAATATGCATAAAAACTTTTTGCACAAGTCCCAAGTGAAAAATGTCGAAATAAGTGGCTTGTCGAAGAATTCTCAAGTGGATTTCAAACTGGTGGTGCTTTAATTTGAAAAATATGGGTAAAGATTTCCTCCAAATACCGAGACAGACAGCTGTTATGGAAATTATTTTTTTTTTTATTTGAATGTAGGCACTTGTAGTTCATGACGGCGTTTAATTTAATTTTAATGGCGCAAAATGAGTGGCTATTAAATGCATTTAACCCTGAAATCATCAACACTTTTCTGCAAAAAAAAACACCTCAAATAAATTCAGAAGCCACCTAAATTTTCAAGCATTCTTCACATAACTTTTGACCCACTGACAGACGCTTTTGGCAACTGGTTGGCCCCAAACAGACACACAAAACTAAAAGCTTCTAAGCATCTCCACTATTATTTCTGACTCACAATCGGCCTTTTTACATTTTTGTAGTTTTTTAGACATTTTTTGTTATTTTTATTTCAATGGAGGACTGCGGCAGTAGTGCGGCATTCTGACACACATTTCAAAAGATCAAAAGGCGAAAATTTGCAAAAAATAAAAAGAAATATATGCGAAAATATCTTTTAGAAAAACCCAATCGATGGAGACCAATAGAAATGTTTGTTTTCAATGTGGAACATCCACTACTAGATCTTCACAGTTCAGGGTTCACAGTTAGGCGACCTAACTAAGCTCTTTTGTTGACCGATTCGGGGTCAAACCTCACACGATTAATCAATATAATGGGGTCTGGTTCCCCTTATTGGGTTCTCTATGGCCCAATGCCGATGCCCCCAACAATTTACATAACTTTTCTTTGGTCTGTGGTCTCTGGTCTCTGGTCAGAGTCGAAACAAAAGTAAAAGTTGCTCACGTGTTGCTTGAGGCCTTGAACCCCAAAAAGCTGGTCGGAGGAGTGAACTTTTCATAGCCGCTTGAATCATTAGTCACCCTGATTTCTTCCATATCCATCCGAAAGCTACCAAAATGGCCTGACCCATTAAACGAGCGACTCTTTTTTTTTTCTAATCATTTTTTGGTTTAGTGTCTGTCTGTCTGACTGAATGTCTGTCCCACTTATGGCATGGCCAAGTATAATTCGAGGGGCCTGGGTCTCTCATGCGTGTGCAGATGTCTAGCTTTATAAACGTATACTCACACTAAGTACTGGGTAATTATTTTTTAGAGGTTCCTCAGCTCAGGCCTGACATAAGCTGATAATGTTGATTAATGGCTCCTGGGAAAGTCGAGATTAAAATTGGAAAATGGAAAAAAGACTTTCTTTCTGGTGATCAAATAGAAACGATCATGGGTCTTCCCAATTTTCACCTCAAGTATCTCTATAAAGTATTATTCTCTTAAAAAAACCGCCTTTTTCTTGTTTAAATTCATTATTTTTCCTTGAATTCTACATAATTTGTATGCAGTAAAAATTGCTTTTAAGAATTTTTCGCGCGGCAGGTGGAAATTACAGCCCTGTCGGGCACATAGCTGAAAAAAGAAAAATATTACGCATACGCTTCGTTGGCCAAAAGCGCGCATGAGTGTGTGTGTGTGGACTTGTTTATTTATAAAAATATGCATAATTGTCGCGTGCGGGTTAAAAAACGCTAAAGAGAGAAGGAAAACAGAGAAGGAGATGGAATTAAAATAGCAAAAAAATTGCGAAAAAAAAAATATAAGTATAAAGTAAAAACAGGAAAAGCAGAACAGAAGACCGAAATAAATTTATTTCACTGCCAGGGCTCTGAAATAAAAACTCCAAGGGAGGGAGAGTAGAGTCTCTGGCTGTAATTTAATTATATTAACAATTTAAGCCAGACAATCCCAAAAAAAACGAGGACAAAATGAATCCCTACAGCAGTGCAGTAAGCCGCATAAATCCCACAAACACAAGCGAATAATATAGGAAACTATATAGCAGAAGCCACAACAAAAATGGCTCGAAATGTTGTGACGTTTTTCGGGGAAAATGGTAGAATAAAAAAAAAATTACATTTATCGATTCAACAATTGCCCAACAAACGCAAAATACAAGCACGAGAGTGCTCTGAATAGAACTCCATCCTATACCCAGTACTTGGCCCATATATCAAGCCAAAGCTAGTGCCTACTTTCAAAAATATATATGCATATAGCAGCCCTCGGGCCACTCCCACTAGCCAAAACCACCCAATTCTTGTGTTGCAACACAAACTACAGAAACTACAGAAAATAAAAGTGGAAAACATGCAACCACTAGTGGAGGACACAAAATGAAGTTAACTGGGGAAAATGCGTTCCTAAAATAATACCATTTAGCAGTTACCAGTGAAAGGGAAAAACAAGACAGTAAAGTAAAGTGAACTGATTTCGGAATGCAACCGACCACCCTCTCTGCGGAATTGTAATAATTTTAATTACATGTGACATGCGAGAGCAAAAGGCAAACCCCAAACAGGCAATTAGGACATGTTGAGGTTTCTGTAACTCACAAAATGCATTAAAAGTCTGCAGATGAGGGGGTTTTATGGCTATATTTGGGTCTTGGTGAGAGGTCTAGGTGCTATAACTTATAACTTCTTAAAGTGCATCTAAAATTCGCATACTTTAGCCTATAACTGAACTTTCGCAGAATCAGGTCAAGGGTTGCTTTCCCATTTAGAAATAAAAACAAAAATCTTACCAACTTGAAAGCTTTTAATGCTCGCACAGAAGTAGAAAACTTGGATAGTTTGCTATGAAAGTAGAAACTCGTCTAAAAATGATTCCTCAAAGTCGTTTACAAAATGTCCCCATTGTGGCAGAGTTATTAGCTTTATTATCCATTAACTACCGATTTGATCGCTCCGATAAAGAGCTTTTCCATCAAAGCCTCGTCATTAGAGATAATAAAACCATTTAACCATAGAAACGAGACCTTGAACTTGACACACACGAACTGCCATACAAAGTCAAAAGACCCCCAACCTATCCCCCGAGTCACGATTATTGCGTGACTAACAAATAGAATCGAATTCAATCGAAATCCAAAGGATAATATGTCGAAAGATCTACGAAACTGGGTCACAACCCAAGTGCCGATCGGCCACCCAAAATGCGAAATAATATCATGGTAAAGTACCAGCAAAAAAAGCGAAAAAACAAGAAAGGAAAGCTAACTTCGGGCGGAGCCGAAGTTTATATACCCTTGCAGTTAAAACCGGATATATATCGCAAACATCGGATATAGTTGGCCGATCCTTATGAGAATATGATAATATTTCCCAATTTATTATAATACAAAAACGAAACCTAAAATTGTCCCAAACTTCTATCTTCAAAAACACAAAAGTTGGGTCATTTCCGATCGTTCAGTTATATAGCAGCTATAGGATATAGTCGGCCGATCCTAATGAAATTTGGTAGGTTGGATCATCTGGCCAAAAATATAATCTGTATTAAGTTTCAGCTTTCTATCTTCAAAAACACGAAAGTTGGGTCATTTCCGATCGTTCAGTTATATGGCAGCTATAAGATATAGTCGGCCGATCCTTATGAAATTTGGCATGTCGTAATGGTTTGCCAAAAATAGCTCTCTTGTCAAATTTGAATTCTCTAACTCTAAAAACACCAAAGTTATACCATTTCCGATCAATCAGTTATATGGCAGCTATAGGATATAGTCGGCCGATCCGGGCCGTTCCGACTTATATACTGCGTGCAAAGGAAAGAAGGGTGTGTGCAAAGTTTCAAGACGATAGCTTCAAAACTGAGAGACTAGTTCGCGTAGAAACGGACAGACAGACAGACGGACAGACAGACGGACAGACGGACAGACGGACAGACGGACAGACGGACAGACGGACATGCTCATATCAACTCAGGAGGTGATCCTGATCAAGAATATATATACTTTATAGGGTCGGAGATGTCTCCTTCACTGCGTTGCACACTTTTGGACAAAATTATAATACCCTCTGCAAGGGTATAAAAAGGCAAAATTGTTTTGGCAAATGCAAACAACAGCAAATGTCAATCAAAGTCAACTGGGATGCGACTTGGCCAAGTCGAGTGGCAAAAGAGAAAGGCA
The DNA here is from genome assembly GCF_030179905.1 of Drosophila bipectinata. NCBI lineage: Eukaryota > Metazoa > Arthropoda > Insecta > Diptera > Drosophilidae > Drosophila > Drosophila bipectinata. The sequence continues at coordinate 3,092,337 of NC_091736.1, forward strand.
CACCGAGTCTCACACACAGTTGGCATCAGAAAAATAGAAAAACGGAGTGAGGGGTTTTTGGGGTTTGGGGGCACAAAGAGAATGACTTTCGATGGGGATGCCCAGAGTGGGCGGCCGAGGGCGTTACAGGGGAAGATCTGAAGAACAACTATCTGCAATGGGGTTCCCCTCCTCTTTGGGAGGCAACTGACAATGCCAAAGGAGCCGAGGTGCAGGAGTCTCTTGGAAACTTCATTAATAACAAACTAAGAGACGCCTCCAATGGATATGCCATGGATATGAGTATGATATATGCACGTCCTATATAGTCGCAGATATGACAGGGAGTTATAGGAAAATATTTGGGAAAAAGACAAAAATGGGTTTCAAAGAGAATATTTCTTTAAAAGTTGCATTGTAGGTTTATGGTCCATAGTTTGAAGAATCCTTTAAGATATAATACTTCTGCTTTGGTTAACCCACTTTAGTAGCTATTATCATAACCCATACTATATCCAATTTGTTGAGATAGAACTCAATTATTTTTGATTACCTTTACAACCACTGTGCACTCTTCTAACCTTTCATTGTCATCAGAGCCTTATCTAGTACCCACTCTGTTATTTTTCTGACCTGGTGGCAGGAGTATGAAATTTATTGGGTTCATGCATTTGACATGAAGCCTTCAGGGGCGATGCTTATAAGAGGAGCGTGTGTGTATACATTTTCCAGAATAATGCCGACGACAATGCTGGTTTTTTGGGGGAATGGAGGATAATAAATGCTAGGCCATTTGCTTGATATGCCTAATGACAAAATTGAAGCCAAAATAGAAAAGATATTCTGATTTATTATGACCTTTTCTTACCAACACTAATCACAGGGGTATGTTCGCTAGTCATTTCGTTCGATTATCAAACTAATTGCCAGAAATTTGTGCAATTACAGAGTGCCAGACCCATCCCCAGTACTGGAATGAACAATGTCCTTTAATGGGACTACCATTCGGCCACCCCTTGCAGTTGATTGACTTCTGATCTAATTGAATTTCGCACGCCTGGGAAACAGGTCCTGGACGAAAATCAATAAGGGGACTCTAAAATCTTGATTGGAATTTATGTGAGGCACTTGAAACTTTTAATTAAAATGGGGGGCAAGGACACAAAGCTGTGCTGTGGGCTGTGGGACGAAACTTGTGGGGAAATGAAATGAATCGAAATGATTTATGCAGGCCCAATGGAGAGGAATTGCATTCTCTGAGAAATTTCCTTACGAAAGATGAAAGTAGAAGATTTTGACAAAATTATTGCTTAAATAATGGTTAAAGTTCCTGTTAAAATTAGGCCAAGATTGCAATCTATCTTGGTCTAAAACCTGGTAGGCATTTTAAGAACAAAATAGTTTTAATTTCTTCTCTGATAGTCCAACCTCTTGCAGCTCCTGATTATCATAAACTGCAGTCGGCTTACGTTTATTGATTAAAAGTTCCCTGTTCTGTGATGGCCAGGCAACTTGCTCAGAATTTATTCACCCAGCGGCTATTGAGCTTCCAGTTTCTTGCGAAAAACACTGTAGATTCGCTTGAATAACACGGATGAACTGGACCGACCCGCTCCTCGCCATCCTCCCCTGCCATCTATTGACTTTGGGCCATGGCTCTCAACAACGTCATCTAAAGTGAACGCTGAGCTGGTGAGCTGGTGAGCGCCTGAGCGTTGAACGTTGAGCTACTTAATGACTTATCGCCGTCATTATGCCTCGCTGGCTACGCGACTCGAAGTGACTTTTGGGCTGCAACTAAGAAAGCGTAAAGCAAAGTGAAAGAAGCTCAAGTGGCAGCCAAGATGCTGAGGCTGCAGGCCTTCAGCACTCCCATACACTATTAGGAGATGCTTTTGCTAAAAGAAAGAAAGAGTTGCAACTAGGGCGGATTCTGGTGGGTTGTGGACAGAGAGGCCTCGTTCTATATGACATATTCAAGAACTTAGTTTTGGCTGTACCCACATCTAGCCAGTGAGACCTTCCTTTCACTTTGCCCACGGCCTGAATGAAATTAAATGTAACCAGAGGAGTAACCAAACAAAAGGGAGAATAGAATGAAAATAGCACTATGAGTTATAAGTATTTTTATGGAAGATAAAGTGGGAAAATCTTAAGGAATATTTCTAGTTTAAGCTACTTAGTCAGCTTGTGCTACTTTTCTTTCAACAATTCCCCATTTTATTAATATAATTGATTACTTTTAGTAACATCACAGGACACAGGACCCAGACCCATAGTTCCACACCAGGGACTGCCCCTGTCATGGATCTCAACTGAAATTGCACAATTTTCTTGAACGTTCCTCCACAATTGCCGTCCCTTTCTGATTGTCATGTAAATGAGAATTTTTCCCCCCTTTCTTGGCTCTTAAAAAATTGCTCGACTTGCGACCAGGAAGTGGCAATATTCAGGATGGGCGGGACCATTTAAGGGCGTTGCCGCACCCAACATTTTGACACTTCATTTCATTTCAGTTAAGGTTTAGGTTCCGCCACGCCCCCGTTTTGCTTTAGTATCTTTTGATTTATTAATGAACTTGGCGTGCCAACTGCCGTATCTCGAGAAACTGTGTATCACACAGATAAGAGATAGCTAGAGCAAACATTTAAGACACAGACAGTAATTGTTAACAGTGCAATTACTTGTCTGCATTTTGTAGGTACTTACGACAAATAAGCTTAGGGGATCATATAGATACCTTTCTGGATATTCATATACTTAGAGATTAGTACTTCTAGGTGATGCCATACCTGAAAATACAGAAAATAAAAGGAAAAAAGTTAATAATGCCTTGCATTGAAATGGCAATTACAATGAGCTTACAAAAGTACCGCCCACGGAAACGAATTAAAACCATCATAAATAAACAAGAGTCAAGGTCTGGCTAAAAATTTTCCCAAAATCAATGCCGAGCACGTTTGTGGGTACGGGGACTGGCACTGGCAGTGGCTCCTTTCCAGTCCAGATGCAGCTCTCCACGGCTGCCCACACAGAGACACCCAAGTGCATCTGCATCTGGGGCCAGGGGCCCAGACCAGGCGAATCCAGCTGGACTGGCTGGAAGGTGAAGGCGGAGGTCTGGATGGGAGTGAATGGGAGGAACGCCACGCTTGTTTATGGAGCACGAAAGGGTAACCCGTGTGGACGTTGCCATTATTCGGAGCAAGCGCGAGCGATAAATTGCAGGCGATCTGTGACAAATAGCCCCGACCACGTGAAAGGCGAACAGCCCAGGAGACCCAGGGACCGAGGGAAACCAGCATCATGAGGCAGCCACCAGCCAGCCAGCATCCGAAAGGGAGCTCCAGTCAAGGAATGCAGCTTCAATTGCTTTTGGGGGGCAGGGAAAGAAAAAAAACTAAAAACTGGATCGTAAAGTGAAGTTACTCAAATGAAATAGTTTACCCAGAGCAACATTTTTATACCCTTGCAGAGGGTATTATAATTTTGGTCAAAAGTGTGCAACGCAGTGAAGGAGACATCTCCGACCCTATAAAGTATATATATTCTTGATCAGGATCACCTCCTGAGTTGATATGAGCATGTCCGTCTGTCCGTCTGTCCGTCTGTCCGTCTGTCCGTCTGTCCGTCTGTCCGTCTGTCTGTCCGTCTGTCTGTTTCTACGCGAACTAGTCTCTCAGTTTTAAAGCTATCGTCTTGAAACTTTGCACACACCCTTCTTTCCTTTGCACGCAGTATATAAGTCGGAACGGCCCGGATCGGCCGACTATATCCTATAGCTGCCATATAACTGATTGATCGGAAATGGTATAACTTTGGTGTTTTTAGAGTTAGAGAGTTCAAATTTGACATGTGAGCTATTTTTGGCAAAACATTACGTCATGCCAAATTTCATAAGGATCGGCCGACTATATCCTATAGCTGCCATATAACTGAACGATCGGAAATGACCCAACTTTCGTGTTTTTGAAGATAGAAAGCTGGAACTTAGTACAGATTTAATTCTTGGTCAGTTGATCCAACCTACCAAATTTCATTAGGATCGGCCGACTATATCCCATAGCTGCCATATAACTGAACGATCGGAAATGGTATTTGGTAGAAATATCAACTTTCGTATTTTTGAAGATAGAAGTTTGGGACTTTTTTTAGATTTTGTATTGTAATAAATTGGATTATATATTCCTATTCCCATAAGGATCGGCCAACTATATCCGATGTTTGCGATATATATCCGGTTTTAACTGCAAGGGTATATAAACTTCGGCTCCGCCCGAAGTTAGCTTTCCTTTCTTGTTTAAGATGAACTTTAATCAAAAAAAATATTAATTAGTTGGTAAAATCATTCTATAAGATAAGGTTCAAGTTTTAGACTTTAAGAAGCTCTTCAAAGTAGAAATATATTTTTAAAGACAAAGTAATCTCTTTTTTTATTAACAATATAGATACAGAAACCGTCTCGTAATAGCTGAGTAAGCGCATCAAATCTGCACATCATAAAATCAATTTAAAGTATATTACTTTCGCATTTAAAAAAAGTGGAAAATTCTGGTGTAGAGTGGAAACTAATTTCGCGTTTATTACAGACGGCCAAATGTGAGGAAATTACATGGGATACGGATATAGGCAGTCATAGCCCGATGATTCCTGCCCGCCAGCTACATCCAAAGCTGATGCCCCACAGCCATAGATACAGATACAAAGCGTACTAGAGCGAATGCAGTTGGAAAACGTGGCTAACAATGCAATGCAGCGGCGTTGCAAGAGAAGAATGCCAGTGCGGCATCCACGGCGACGCCACACAAAAGGTGCCACGTAGAAAATTGCACAAGAATAGAACTAATTTAAACAACTTGCAGATACGCGCCACAAGGTTGCACTACAGCACCATCTCCTCCTCGTCTTAGTCAGCCTTTGGTAAAGGTAATAAAAATTATACAATAAAAAAAAAGTACATAGATATAATGCCCAGCCCCCAATCAAAATATCAATAGGAGATGCCGTTTGATGGCCTGTCTGCCGGCACTTTTCAATTGCATTGTGTTCATGTTTAGAGCCAGATTGTATCGGGATATTGACTGGAATGGCTAGTGCTATCCAGTCATTCAGTCATTCAGTCATCCAGTCAGTGCTTTGTTTCCTTTCCCCAACAGCGGTTGATGGACGTAGGCGATATGACAGACTTTTCATGTCCAACAACGAGAAGAGTTTAAGAGAAAAAATTAAAGACAACTATGGTTGAGTTACTTGACTATACGATAACCGGTACTCTTTTCTTTGAGACCAGCTACTAACTCACCAATAGGAGAGAGCAATAAAAGGTCTAAACCTCCTCCAAAAATAGCCCGATTATATGATAGATTACCGATTATAAAAAGTGTTATAAGTTGGATGTCACTCAAATAAAGATTATCATGTGCTATATCCAAGCTAGTTACACATTTTCCAGTTTGCCCAGAGCCTACTGAAAATATATTGACCCAGTATTGGCATTTGAACAAATATCTGAGAAAGAAAACAAGATGTTTAACGAGATTCAAGGTTGGCTTGGCACTCAGGTACGGCCAATATTTAAACAGCTATGCAAAGGGCTTAAAGTTAAACTCAAACTTAAGCTGACTTTATATAAGCATCAGTTTTATTTTATTTTATTTTTTATTTCCTCGAGAAAGAGAAACGAAAAAGAAACTTTCAATCCGTTCACTTTTTTGTTCGAACAACTCGTTATTCATGCAAATCCTTGACTTGGCGCCTTAATTAAACAAGGAGCCGAATGGATAACCACCTGGTGACACACTCAGGTACAACTGCCACGCCCCGGACACCCTCTCCCCCTACTATATATGCAAACAAATTACAAAAAAAAAAAAAAGAAAGAACGACAAAAGTCGCAGACAAGAGACAAAAAAAAAAAGGAAAAGTGAAGTGCGTAACTTTTTATGCGACCACAATACCATCCATACACCTGGAGAGGTCCCACCTGCCATTCTTCCCTCCTTCCTGGTCTTTTTTTTGTCCGAATACGTTGACACTGTTATTTGTCTTTGTTGCCTTTTCGCAGGTGAGGCCAGAATCCCCATCTGTTCGTCTCGGCTTCGGGTTGTTAAGCAAAAGTCACGTTGGGACCCCCAACCTCAAGGTTAAGTGGCAAAAAGCTTCAGCCGCAAACAAAACAAGTCCAAGTCGGGAGATAAGCCCAACAGAGTAACAGAGCAACAGTAGCATCGTATATATATTTTAAGAAAAATATATATAATCACAGGTATCTATTTACCACAAAAGATGGCAGTTATTTGTTAAAACGAACGAGATTAAAAATTACTCTGAATGCAAATTTTTTTTATGGTTTCTCAAGTGATTTGAAAAATATACATATTTTAAAGGTTAGAAGTAAGAAAATCCTAATAAAAATTATGCAAATTGAAAATTTAATGTCAGGGAAGCTAAGACAATTATTATTATTACCCATCAACTAAATAATATGAATAAAATACTAAAAGAACCTTCTTTCTGCCATTTTCTTGGCATTGCAACCGCCACATGTTGCCGACTCATTTCATGTTTTAATTGGCATTACTTTTCAAGAACCCTTTCACAAAAAAAAAACGCCCCACGATCCCCAAGAGACCCGACAGTAGAGACAGCCCCTGCCATGGACCATGGACCATCCCAAGATTGGTCTAGATTTTTCCCAATTACCTCGCACATTTCCCGCTGCCGCTTTTCACGCTGCGCTTCTGTCGGCTGCTCTTGCCATGATTTGTGGCCGTGGCTCGCTTTTAATTATTGCGATTATTGTGGCAACAATTTACAGTTCTCGAATGTTACTACTACTACTTGCCACAACGGGGCAACACGGAGTGCGGCAAACGGGCAGAAATAATTTAGAGCAGAATGAATTGTCTGGAGAGTGAGATAGGCTGCTGGCGAGAAATTGCAACTTGATAATTATAATGAGCCAATAATGACGGTGACTGCAACTGCGACGGCATCGGTCCCACAACCATGACAACCTTGTCTTCTCATATCCATTATAGTTTATCTATCGCTGATATTCGATACGAGCTGCAATCAGCGATCTAGAACCATTAAACGAGGTCAGTAGTAGCGGTTGTTCCCTCATAACACTAATCTTTATGCTTCCCATTTGAAAAATTTGTTTTCAAAAGCATTCCCCATCTTTGACAATTAGCTTCCATGTTGAGGTTTTCCTTTGAACAGTTCCGTCAATTTGTCTCGGGCTTTATCTTTCCAAATCGAACGAAACCCTTGCCCCCAAACAATAATTTTCAGATGCTGGGCCGGCACGTGCAAAACAAACACTTGAGAAGACCATGTCGGAAAAAATTGCAACATGGACTTTTGCTTAATAGAATCTGAACTCCAGAATGTGTCAGTGGCTGGCAGCATCCGCAGAAAAAAAGGCCAGCAGCCAGCAGTTCGAATAAAATGGAACAAGCAATGTTGGCCAAAAGCAAATGAAATGGAAAATTTCGCAGAAAAACAAAACTTGGTCGAACTTAAACAGCGCTCCCTACCTCTACAAATATACTTTACTCTTTGGAGGCTAAAGTTTTTCGATGGCTGCGTTTCTTTCTTTATTTTTAACTGTACCATAACTAGTAGTTGTAGAGTTAGACCAACAAGAAGGGTAAAGAAGGGTATATTAAATCCTTGAATGGGGTTATCCTCTATATGGTCTATAAGGTCCACAGTGGTAGCTGTATCTTCCCCAATTCTCATCCGATTCTCAAGCGGAGTACCCTAAACGATTTCTATATAGATTCTCCACCATTCTGCATCAAAATCCTGAGACGAAATATTTTTTCGATTTTTTGTCCATTTTTCCTGATGGGACCCCTGAAAATGCTGTTTTCCCCTATAGGGCCCACTGTGATGGCTATATCTTCCTCAATTCTTATCCGATTCTCAAGCGGAGTACCTTAAACGATTTCTATATCGATTCTCCACCATTCTGCATCAAAATCTTGACACAAAATATTTTTTCGATTTTTCGTCCATTTTTCCTGATGGGACCCCTGAAAATGCTGTTTTCCCCTATAGGGCCCACTGTGATGGCTATATCTTCCTCAATTCTTATCCGATTCTCAAGCGGAGTACCTTAAACGATTTCTATATCGATTCTCCACCATTCTGCATCAAAATCCTGACACAAAATATTTTTTCGATTTTTTGTCCATTTTTCCTGATGGGACCCCTGAAAATGCTGTTTTCCCCTATAGGGCCCACTGTGATGGCTATATCTTCCTCAATTCGTATCCGATTCTCAAGCGGAGTACCTTAAACGATTTCTATATCGATTCTCCACCATTCTGCATCAAAATCCTGACACAAAATATTTTTTAGATATTTTGTCCATTTTTCCTGATGGGATCCCTTGAAAATGCGTTTTTTCCCTATATGACCCACAGTGATGGCTGTATCTTCCCCATTTCTTCACTACGTTGCACACTTTTGACCAAAATAAGAATACCCTCTGCAAGGGTATAAAAAACTTAGAAAAAAATCAAAGAAAAGCGTTAGGAAAGTGACCCGACTTGCTGCAGTGGCAACGATTTTTCTGTTGTTGTTGCTGGTCTGCAACAAAAGGACGTGACTAGTGCGAATCCATGGGTCACAGCGGGAGGACGACGTTGCCAAAAAACCAGAGGAAGCTGGGAAGCAACTGCCACAAGGGGAAGGGTCGGATATAATGGGGGGCGTCTAGTGCATATTGTGCGCCACTGACACGTACTAACGAGCGCCGCTTGACAGCTCGCAGGAGCGTCGAATGCCCCGCCTGGAGATGCTTAAAACTTAATTTGAAGCAACAAAGACAAGGATCTCCGAGTGGCTGGAAGGGGGGAGGAGGGAGAATAGTGCTGGAAATGTTACTGCGTCATTATGCAATGCCATGTGGAAGCGACTTAGTTATGTAATGAGTAAGGGACAGGGCCCTCTGACAGGGCATGTCAGCGGAAGATTACCGGGAAGAACAAGTGAGAAAAAATGAGGCAAGTGTGAGGGTCTTACTACTGACCCATTTACTGGATGTACCCAAACACACTCCAGTACATACATGCAATCGGAAAAACCACAAACCACAATAATCGCCAGAGAATTAATCATAAACTTTGCAATAAATGAATGGAAAAGGCAATAAATATTTATGAGATTGTATCTCAGAAGCCTAGCCAGGTCCGGTGGCTTTATAATCATTATTCAAAGTTCTCACGTAATAGTTGCATAAAGAGATTTATTCTCTAGCCCTAAACTGGCTTTTACAAAGACTAAATACTATTTAATAATGGTCATGTATTTCTATTTAATAATCAAAAATTAATTTCAGATAATTGTGTTAAAATCTTAGCATATGTTGAGTGCCCCAAGTCACTTAGCTGGATTAATTTATGTATGAGTCGGCTGCTAATTCAGTTACTTGCTAGAAAAGGACCTTTGACCTTGCTCACACGTGCGATCGACAGATGTACTCCACTCCATCCCACATTCCAACTTATGGTTATGGGAATTAGTTGTTGTTGGAGCAGCACTTGCCCCCCGAACCCTGACCCATGGCTCCACCCACTTTGCGTGTTGCCAGATAAAAAGAAAGGGCAAAAGAAAAAAAAATGGGGAAAAACCCGAAACGCAAACCAAATGAAATATGTATGTGTTGGAGGAGTACGTTCCAGGCATGGAATTTAGGCAGTTCAAGTGGGTAACGGGTAACGCAAATGAATGTCCGTGTTGGCATAAAAAAAATCCAAAAAAAAATCCACAAAAAAAAAGAAGGAGAAACGGAAACGCTAAGCCCGCTAGGCCCCACAGAACGTGTGGCAAGGGCAAGACAACGTTTTTTTGTTTGGCCAGGAGCCAACAAGCCGAGCCACAATAAAGGCCACGACACCAGGACACCCGGGACACCCAGGAGGTGGTGGCAGAAGCCCCGAAGAGCCAGGCATTTTTATTCATCTTATAAAAAGCATATCACAAGCCGGCAGCGTTGACAAACCAAATTCCAAGGAAAGTGGAACCAAGGATGTTATGCCTTTGATTTTTCCACGCCGATATCTGTAAGAAGGAGGAAGCTGAAACAGGAAGCTGTAAGAAGTGAGAACCGAAAGCAGGTAACCATGTCACGGTCGGAGGTTAAATGTTGGCAATATGCTTAGCAAATCCGGCAACAAAATGGAAACCAGCTTTTAAAATCCCCAACACGAAAATCAATTTATCGCCAAAGTTTTCGCCTCCTTTCTTGGTCCTTTCTTGCGGCCTCCCTAAGGTCAAGGATTGTGTAAGCGGCTTGCTACACATCCCATTCTAAAGAAGATTAGGTTTAAATTTAAATTTTAAAATCTATGAAAAAAAGGACTTCAAATAAATGATTATTTTGTGTAATTAAAAAAATGTTAAAAATGCGGAAGAGCCAAAGAATTTGGGACCCGAGGGAGCTCTGACATGAAAAGCTTTTCCAATCCCAAAAACGAAGTTATTTCAGCCTACCCAGTTCCCCAGTTTCTGGGACGACCCCGTAGTCTCCCATTTCCTGGAGCTAAAGTTGCCATAGTACCGGATTTTATTCTATTTTTTCCTCTCTCTAGTATTTCTTTTGTCGTTTATTAATTTAACATGTGCTGGCCATTTGCTTTTTAATGAACAGGGCGACACAGTTTTGTGTCTTCTGGGGAGTGACGAGCAAAAGAATGAAAACAAAGTTATATAGAGAAGGTACTGAGAGAAAAAGTTTAGTGAATATATACCCTATAACATATCTTAAAATCATCGAAGAGTCTCAAACATATGTGTATCTTTTGCTTTAAGAATTTATGCATTTTTCAAGTCCTCTAATTTTCTCCCAATGTATCCACACTGTACTTGCATTTATGAACATATATATATATAGCTATGGATATATGCAAAAGTCGGTGGAAAAAAAATTAACAGCAAACATAAAGAGGAATGGGCATGAAAATATCTAGAGCCGTTACAACGGAAGTTTTCTAATGTATCTGCTAGTGCTTTTTGTTGCTGAAGCTATTGCTTCAGATGCTTTTGCTTTTGTTGTTCAACTTGAATGTTGAATGTTGATATTGTTGCTTGTAGTGCTGTTGTTGTTGTTATTATTGTTCTGTTTGATGTAAGCGGATACACAACGGGTGCAAAAACCTAGAGCAGCAACAATGGAAAACGAGCGCGGCATGACAATGTTTAAAAGTTTGCAATATACATTCGAGTTTGAGTTGGAGTTGGAGTTGGAGTTAAAAAGCAGATACTCCCCAGCTAGATGTAAAGAAAAAAATGAACCGGACCACACACCGGCATTAGACCGGGAAAAATTAAAAACAAAGCAGTCAGCAGAAGCCATCACACAGTGGTTGCTCCCATAGGCCAAAAATAAAAAAATTGATAACGACAAAAATAATCGAAAAGTAAACAAATCGCCTCTAAAATGTCCAAGCTTCTTCATGACAACCCAGATTTGTCTAAAAATCTAACTGGATTTTCTAAAAAATGATTTGAAGATGCTCATTTGTAAAGCGCGGCTGCGCGCATCACGAATATTTCACAACTATACCGCACTTTGAAGTGGTCAGATCATTATTTACGTGTTCAAATTCAAATTATTTGTAATGGATTTTGAAGTTGAAGGTATTTTCTATAAAATGAGATATAATTTGATATATTTATAATAATTATTGTTATTATTATATTACTAAGAACTAATGCATGTTTTTTTCCTATATTTTGAATGTATTTTTCATGTTTAGCTGAAGTTTTAGTAGTGATCCCACAAAATTCTACAATTCGTTTATATACCAATGTGTTTGTTGGTCTCCAAGGGTAACAAATGTGCAAAAATTTTTTGCCAAAATTTGCCTATGTGTCTAATATCGTAAAAATACTAACACCATCTTAACATGAAAGTTGGGTAATTTCCGTTTTTTCAGTTATATGGCAGCTATAGGATATAGTCGGCTGATCCTTATGAAATTTGGCATGTTGAATTATTTTCCCAAAAAGAGCATTCGTACCAAATCAGAATTCTCTAGCTTTAAAAACACCGAAGTTATATCATTTCCGATCAATCAGTTATATGGCAGCTATAAGATATAGTCGGCTGATCCTTATGAAATTTGGTAGGTCGTGTTATTTTGTCAAATATAGCATTCCTACAAAAATTGAACTCTCTAACTGTAAAAACACCCAAGTTATAGCATTTTCGATCAATCAGTTATATGGCAGCTATATGATATAGTTGCCCGATCTGACTGATTTTAATATATTATTTTAGAATAAAAATATAAATATTTTGTGCCAATTTTCCAGTCCCTACCTCAACTAGAAGTATTTTTGGCCGCTCTCTTCATACAAGCAGGACCACTGTGCATCAGCCTCAGAGGAAAGATAGATAGAGAAGATCTCACTACAATAACCCAGTTAAAAGCAAGTTAAATTGTGATTAACTGCCAAAGACAAGAGGCAGTCAGAAGTCGTCCAAAAGGCAAAAGCACACAATACTATGTATACTAGCAGCAGTGTGAACGGAATTTAATGAGCCCCCTTGTAGCCCCCAAAAGAGAAAGTCTCTCTCTCCTCCAGTTGCCCAGGGAAGGGAACTGCATCGAAGGTATATATATATACATACAACTGAAATGCGTGTCATGACTAGAAACAATTTATAATGCGGCCTGCACTTTTCTTGGCAACTCGTAGCCGCGTCTCGGAATCCACAAAACTGGGCCTCTGTCTCCTCCTTCTCCACCACCTCCACCACTTCGTCGCTTTTGTTTCCCTTCACTAATTCGGACCAACTCAGACCTAGACGCCACTCAATCATTAACAGTCATGGACGCAAATTGCTCAGCCATTCAAGCTCAGACCCAAGCCCCACTTCTAACCCTTACTTGGCATACTATACCACCTCTAGGCCCCCACCACTCTTTTGGGGAAAACTTTCGCGCATAAATTAGGCTAATATATCTTTCTACCCAAAAGGTAGAGCGGCAAAAATAGTGCAGTTCGGAGATTACAGTGTTTAGCAGCGAGGGAGGTCAGGATCTGTACCTTGTGCTAATGATAGCCACAAAGCTGTCAGTCCAGGTAGGAGGGGAGCACAATGGACGGAGGCGGTAGGTAGATACTACTCCCAGGTAGGTAGATAGAGCAGCTGGGATTTTGTGGTAATTTAGATTGGTGGCTCAATGCAGTGAAGGCTTCCAGGGGGAGCGGCCGTTAAAGCACTTTGTTGGGGTCTTAATGTGTCGACCAAAAGGCAAGAAATTTTGCCAGAATAAAGAGTTATCGAGGTCACAGATAAGTGTATTAAACCGATATAGTGTTGTTAGAAGGAAATCTTTATTATAATTGGAAAATCCGACAAAGCAGGCTTTGCTTTTCATTTTAAAAATATATGGAACCTCTGCCTGTTCAGACTTCTCATTCAATCTTATAAATTTCTCGAAGCAACATCAAGAGTGAGCAAGTAAGCTACAAAATATTATTTTCCATATATTTAATATTCAAAATTTTATATCTAAATATTTATTATATCCCCAGCTTTGCTTTTCATTTTAAAAAGATAACCTCTGCCTTTTTCATACTTCTTAATCAATTTTATAAATTTCTCGAAGCAACATCAAGTAAGCAAGTAAGCTACAAAGTTTTATTTTCCATATATAAATATCTAAATATCTAAATATTTATTTCCGTAAAACCCTCTAGATAGAGGATACAGTCATGTCTGATGTATTACAGCAGGAAGGCCAAATGATCCGCAGAGTACAAATCTTCCGTCGTTCAAGGAACCAAATTTTGGTGAAGATATCAGACCCAACATTAGAAGATCCTAATATAATATTATCTAATGATCCGTCCCCGACAACAAACACGCAAATAAGGAAGATGATCAAGGAAGAGATCCAAAAATTGTATAAGGAGGACAAGAAAGAAGAAAGCTTTTCTCATTTTCTCTGGATCGTTGCCTTTTTTTTCTTTTGTATCCTGTACATTATTTTACTGATCAAAGAGAATGTGACTAACGAAGCTTTCAATTACTTTTAGAATGCTTCGATGGCTACAATATTTTTTTTTGGTTAAATTTTAAAGAAAGATTGAATATGTAAAGATATAAATATGTAGAGAATTCATGTTAGTTTTGGCCTCTTAAGCGACGAAAGTAACCAATATCCTTACTAACCTCAGTACATTCATACTCAAAAGGATCATAAAGTATATATATATACAAACCATAAATCTTGCATATTAAAATAATTTCATTATAACGTTCCAAGACAAGCCTTTTTCATGGAAGCCTTAAAGGGAGTTGGGAATAGTCACCTGCCGGCTCTGGTTCGTCGTTGTCCTGGCACTGGCCTTATCCATAATCTAGGACCCTTGGCAGTACACACACACAGCTAGTGTGTACGGTGTACACACACATTCTTCAATTATTTCATTTCGTTTATGCCAAGGTAAGTAGAATATTGTCGAGTACTGCCAGCGGCCATAAATCGTTGAGCCAGTTGAGCAGCTCGTCCTGCCATCCTTGCCGTCCATCGCAGCCCGGACGGATGGTATGGAAGGAAGTACGGAAGGTCCTTTGGCATAACTGGAGAGAACGGAACAATTTGCCGGGAGGCAAACAAAAATGTTCTCTTATGCAATCGGAACACTTGACTCCGCTTCACTACATTCGACGCTTCGACTCCGGCCTCGAGTACAGTTCACTTACATGGTTCTGGACATGGTACGGGCCCAGGACACTAGGCCAAGACCCCCATCCAATTCAATTCGATTTTTTGTTCGCTCTGGCCTGCAAGGATCATTTAAAAAGTAAAGAGACTGAAGGAGGAAAAAAAACCTCTTGCTCCACATGCATAAATAAATGGCCACAGACACAGACTCGACTTAAAACGGTCCAAACGGAGGGCCTTAAGGGGGGATATACTATGGTGGTACCTCGTGGGTGGGTAAGCCCACTGCAACGGATTTCCGACATGGCGCCCCACAACCACCCAGCTTTAGTTACAAGAACGAACTTCTCCGCCAAAGCTGCACCGAAAAAAAAATCCCCGAAACTGAAGACAGGAAATTTGTTTCGCGTTGGAAACGCTCCTTACAAAAAAAAAACACCCACACCGAAATAGAAAGCATAAAACAAAAATGAGCTTAGCGAAAATGTTACGGAAATATGAAAAAGCGGAGGAGTGCAGGGCATTTGAAAGTCCTCCCAAATGAAAAAAAGATTGCATAGAGGGTGGTGTTCTGGCCAGTGCCGAAAGCAGAAAAGTTTTCGTTTAAAACGGAACCAAGTGTTTTTGCTACCAAAGTTGATTTCTATTCTAGATTAAAAATGGGATTTCTAATAGCTACTAAGAGTTGGTAACTGGTTATGGTCCTATACTTTGTTCTGAATTAAATACTAGTGACGAAAAAAATCGAGTATTCTTTTTTATGGTCCATAAAATCTTACCTAACCAAAGCCAATTGAAAAAAACTTTCCCAGAGGCCACATTAAACGAGCTCCAGGCGAGAATAAAAATAATCAATTGCCACAAACACCGGTCCACACAAAAAATATGATAAATGATAGAAACCCGGGACAGTGGCAGTAACTTTTCAAGTGAAAATTGTTCAACCAGCCGCAGAAAAGTTCCGGCTTGGAAAACTTTGCATTACAACTGTGTGTGAAATTCACATAATTATTAAAAAGAAAGATGTTGTTAAGACAGGCAAAAGGTACGATGAGGTTAGACACAATGACATTGACAACTGCATTTCCCTCGACATCGGCAAAAACAAACAAACAAAAAAAAATTCAGAAAAAATTTCCACAGAAAAGAAATTGAAGACTTTCTACAACGACAACGATTCATTCTATGGATTGCAATTAAAAGCTAGCAGAGACCGAGTAAAACCGGCAACTTTTTCTCGGTCATTAAAAGTAAAACACAAAATACTTTTACTAGACAAACTTGGGAATGGTTTTCGAAAAAAGCAAGAAACAAGCTTCAACACGGATTCACGCTACTAAGCTTAAAGTTGGATGAGAGCTATCAGCGATGTAAGTGGCTAAGAAAAAGTAATCCCATTACAAAATCTATTAAAACCAGTTAAGGTTCTTTCATAAATCCCAAACTAAAAACCTAGTTTCAGTCCACAAAAAAAAAATAGGTTTAATAAGCTCCTAAAAGAAACCACCAAACAGCCAATTTGTCAGCTGAAATTATTCATTAAAAGGTAAAACCAGAGAAGGCATAGAGGGCAGGGGCCGTGGAGTCAAAGGTCTGGAAATTAAATTCGCAAAACCGTGGCAAAGGGTTAAGGTCAACCCAGTTTCGTGGAGCTAGGGTTTTTGGGGCTTCAGCGGAAATAAAAATAACAAAAAGTTGGTCTCTTTAGACTAATATTTTAAGCTATATTATAAAACTTTTTAAAGATATCCCTGAATAATAAATTATAATTGATATTGCGGATTATAAATGTTTCCTTTTTTATTTATAAACTCTTTCCAGACCTAAAAGATTTTAGAAATTATTAATTGTTAAAACAACACCGCTTCTTGACCAACAAACATAACCATTAGATAATGTTTCAAAGATTTGGACATTACCTAACACCATCTGCCACTTGGTTTTGTTTATTTTTAAACGCTGACAGACCCAACCCAGTAAAAATGCAAAAACCCAAAGCCGTATATACATACATAGTTAGAAAAAGAAGTACATTCGTTTATGTTCTTTATTTTAGACTGTCTGTCTATGGGGAGAACTCCAATCAGCGATACTCAGCCTTGAGGAGAGCTTTTCGGTTTCTGGTTTTTCTGTTTTTTTTAGCTCTGCTGTACAATTACCAGGCAGAATTTATGGTTAGAGCGTCGCGTTGTAAATCTTTAAGTAGCCATAGACAAGGTTCGCATCGCCTAATGCGATTTGGCCCTCATCCCCGGTCCCCAGTCCCCATCCTCCTGCATCCCCAGCCTCCCATAGAGACTACTGCAACTTTATGACATTAGTTTTGGTTGAGGTTTTGGCTGTAGAGGAGGGGATTCTCTAGGAGATGGATGATGGACCTTCCTGCTCCGTGGTTCATCAATTTCTGTGCGTTATCGAGACTTAGATGCCGTTGCGGTCGTTCGTTTTGCGGCATCGTTAGCTGCATTGGACTGATCGATTCTATTGATCGATGAGCTGCTTTCAGTCACTAAATCATTGTAATTTTCACACGCTTTTTGCCGGTTCCAAATCAAGAAAAAGGCATTGGGAGTCTTGCAAGAAAAAACAACACCGCTTATTAGAGACCGCCTGGAGCGAGTGAACTCGATCTATAAGGAACTCATCCAATATTCCCAATAAAACTGACAAATTTTAGTCAAACATCCACTCAAATGTTAATACCCAATGAATGATTATTTTCACCATCAAGTGCTTTGCATGCAAGCAACTGGATTAACTGGTTTTCATTTCCATTTTGGCCAAATTTCTATACTTATCATTATTTGCCATTATTATCAACATCCAACGCCTCATCATCAACTTCCAAGCGGGCACAAAAACCCGAAGAAAATAAAACCCATCTAGCTACGATTTTAGAAATTATTTCTACGCCCAAACACCGAGAGAAAAAAAAGCGAAACTTTGAGTACACGAGAGAAAAAGCCAAACAGAAAGAAAAAAAATCAATCACTTTCACTGCCTGGCCAAGAGAGTTTGTCATAGCCAGGTTTCTGGCTCCGGGTCTAGTCCGCCACCGGGGCCGACTCTGGCTGCCGACAATTTTTATTGCTGCTTTTCACCCATTTACGCCAAACCGATCTCCACCACACGTACCAAAAAAAAAAAAGCCCCAACAAGCCAAAGATATAAAAAAAAAAGGTTCAGCTTAGCCAACAACGAAACCCGTTTCGCTTTTTTGCAAATGCAATAAGCCAAAAAGTTTGGGACACCCCAACAAATCGACCAACAAAGTGGAGTGAATGCTCTTCCAAGTAGTTTTAATGGACTGCTCGAAATTCGGTCATACTATGTATATATATATAACAGGTTTATAGATCCATATACTTTTAGGGCAAAATTACTATTAAAAAAAATATATTAGTTATTTTTAAAAAGTATTTTAGTATAAGTATTTAAGTATAGTATAGTAAACTAGTATTTAATATTAGAAGAAGTTCCATTGTCACATGAAATATTATAAGAGTTTTTCCTATATCTACATATGTTTCACAATTGGTTGAGACGATATCTCAGGAACTACTGACCCAATCTTGATGAAATTTAAGACAGATCTTTGAGATACGAGTATATTAAACTTGTAATTGAACCAATCACTCTATGCAATAAAATCCACTAACAAGTTAGGTTATATATGGTATGATAGGTTTATAGATCCATAAAATTGCAAGCAAATATAGTTAGTTTTAAACATTATATAATTTATTTACAAGAAGTGTAAATACTAACACCTTTATAGATCCTTTAACTTTGAATCATAAAGTTTTATTTTCAAATATAAAAACAATTTTATAAGCATTCCCAACAAAACTAGTATCCCCTTTTATAGAGTGTATCCTAAAGACACTCGCACAGTGCCTACAAATTATGCTACTTGAGCGTTCACTGAACCCGCGATCGCTCCGGCTTCGAGTTCCTACTTTATCTATCTCTCAGCCAGGTTTTGTTTGTCAAAGCTGTCAAGTCAAAAGTTCATAGCTGAATAACCAAAAAAAAAGCCAAACTTGTTAAAAGGCCAGAATGAGGTCTGTGGTGCAATAATCTTACGAGAACTTAACAATTTTCCAGCAGCCCTAAAAACTGCAGGGTCTTGACATCTAGCGGCTTCCTTTTTTTCCGCCCATCTCTGGGCTCATTGTTTGTTGGCCATTTTCTTCTTGGCCCGGTTTTAAAACGCGACGCACAAAAGTTTTCGAGTTAATGGCCACTTTGCTCATTATAAGCCAACTAACACGGACTGAGCGGCCCAAACTCTTTGTGGTTTTGCGGTTCTTTTGGGTCTTTCGGCAGACGTTCAGTTGATTCTCTGGCCCTAGGAGGAATACTTCTCTCTGGCTTTTTGGCGGCCTGCGGGTGCTTTCAATTTTCCATTCCAATTTTAATCCACTTTTAAGGCAAAAAGCCGCACAAAGTTGCCTGCCACAAAAGCCGGAGGAAACTAGCTAGATGATAGCAGTAAATACTCGTAGTATATATACTTTTCGAATAAAATCTGATTCAAGCACAATTCATTAACCACATTGGTTGCCTTATCGTGGCGGTGGCGGGAAAGAGCCCATGAAAAATCTCATAAAAATAATGTGTGATTTATAAATAAAATGGCCATTTGGCATCAAATTTAAGAGCCGCCAAGGGTTCGTATAGTTGCCCCCAAATTCTGGGCACACCCAGCTAGCCAGAAACCGAGTCCGTGCCCGGCCAAATCGACAATTAGAAGCCAAGTTAGTGGCCGCTTAGTGAGTGACTCACCGAACACGGCTTTTTGGCCCACAATGCGCGCACTGACCCAAATTGCGGCCAAAGTAAGTGTGTGGATGGGATGGTGTTCTGATGGTGGCCATCCAACAGAAAACATAAATCCAAGTACTGGTCAACATTTCCGGAATTTTGATGCATTTCGCTGCGGCTTCGGGCAAGACTTTGCGTTAATAGAGTGTGAAAGAATTTTTACTGCAGTCCGCCAAGTGGAAAGCAAATACTTTTAAGTCGGAACTTAACTGCTCTTTACGGAGCTAATTAGAGGAGAATGGTTGTAAAAATCGGTCATAAAAATAGAGATCTAAAGATGTTTTTACAAAGTGTTAAATGACTTCCATAGGAAAGCTCGAATATAATAGAATTTTAATAGTAAAACTATTCAAAAAACATCTGGAAAATAAAATATACATATTTCTCGCATGGATTCAACTACAGATCCTACAGATACAGATATTTATATTTTAAAGATCGCTACAATAACAATATTTTCTATTATTTTAAATATTAAATATACTCTTTCTTAAACCTCCCAACTAAAACCCTCTATAAATAGGCCTTAGAACTCATTCTAACAAATAAATGGGAGCATTTCTCAAGTTACCCGAAAAACACAGCCAGCAGGTCAAAAGAGAAATTCCGCTCTATATAAAGCGTTTGTTAAGTTACTGCCCCAACTTCCGGATGCCGGATACTGGTAGTGTCCAAACCAACTATGTTGGTATGATGGAGTGTGTTAATTGTTTTTCTGTCTTGCCAGAGTGTGTCTGTGAATATCCATTTCTTTGTGGCATTTATAAGCCTGTGGCAGAAGAATGGCATAAATGACATTTTCCACTCGGCAATTTTATCTCCATCAATCCGTTTATTTATTGAACTGAAATCAGTGTACAAATGTCACTGGTCTCTGATTGAAATTTGTTTTTTTGGGCAAAGGATGGGTATGGAGATCTTTGCATAACATTGACACAACTGAGACAACACAAAGCCGAATCTAATACATATCTCCAATGTCCTTGCTAGAGATGAAGGAGCTGTAGTAGCAGGAGTGCTGCCAAAATGTAATCGAAACCACAAAAGCCAGCTGAAGAGGGTTCATTTGGGGGGCCGGTGGATGGATGGATGGATGGATGGATGGCCCCCAGACCCATACACATCAATCAAATACATTTTCCCTTTTTGTTTACTTTTTGTTGGTTTGTTTAGCTCGGGATTGCTATACACTAATTTTATCGATTTTTGCTTTTGTTGGCCGGCTTACATTTTAAATGGGAAATTATGTAAATGAAACTTTTGTTTGCGGCTGAAAAGGATTCGATTCTGTGATTCTATTCCAGAGTGTTTACGTCTGTCGGAAAAAGAGTTTTCCACTCAGCCGGTTTGTAAATACAATGAAATGGATACAGGACAATATTTGATTTTGAGAAGTTTGTGTGTGAAGGGTTTTCAGTAACAAGTGGCGGGATATTAAATATTCATCGTTAAATAACAATTAAGATTCTTAAAGTATTTTTAAGTGGAAATGAAGCCCTAACCAAGTAGACCTTAATAAGCTTATTGCAGTTCCGCTGATAACACAATTATCGTCACAAGTCACTGCAAGTAGCTACTAACTATAACTATATAAATATTATAATCTTCAAAAATTATATAGTATCTTATCTTAGTATTAAGCCGCGGCAATAAATTGCGCTATATGAATCACATATTAGTTAATTAATAAAACATATTTGAAAGATAAATTGTTTTCATTTTAGTTCTGAAAAAAACCAGTTTATTTGATAAAGAAATAATCTTTTTCCTTCAATGCTTTGTTTTTGAAAAACATTTATATTCTCATATCTGCTAAGGAAGTTCCGGCGCAATATAAAAAAAAATAGTTAAGAAAATATGTATATGAGTACGAACCTAACATTTATCAAAAGAAAGGCCTTCGACTACGCCCATATGATATAAAAAAGGGACAAAAAGAAACGAAATGATATTAGGAAATTGTTGTGGCAATGGACTGAATAAAAAAACTGAGATTATTTAAGAAACTACTCACAAGGCGGCACTGATTCGGGTTTATAAGATAAAAAATAGCTGAACACTAAAAAAGGCATTACTAGAGTCATATAAATATTGCAAGCATCACTTAATATTGGCAAACAAAGTAGTATAACTAATCAGACCTGCTAACTATATAGGTTTCAAAGCCATAAAAAAAATAATTAAATTACAAAGTACTATATTTCATATATTTTCTTTTAACAAGTTCCTTTTTAACCTAAAATATTAAAGTTTTTAAACATTATTCTTCATTTAGGCCCTCGTCTTGATACTTCCACGTACTAAGCCCCCGCATAACCACTCCATCCGTGATGCGTGAAGGGCGTGGGGCGAGGAAACATCTCTCGGCTGTCAACTTATGGCCGCCGCCGCCTTTCACTTTCTATCTCCGGCTTGGCAACCAGACTCACCACTCACCTTTGATCCTCGAGGAGCTTCTCGGCCTGGGCCAGGCGCAGGCGGACCGTCTTCATGCTTTGGATGGGGAAGAGGCGGCAGAAGCGCGTCAGGAAGGCGGGTCGCCAGCAGAAGCGCGGAAACTCCCGGCAGACGTCCCACAGCCGGGTATTGTGTTCGAAGAGATATGTGTGCGTCTTGCCAAAGTTCAGGTAGTCCATCATGTCGGCGTAGTCGCAGTTGAGCAGGTTCTTCAGATTCTGGACGGCCAGTTCCTGGTCGTCGGGATCCCGGATTTGCTTGATCCCAAAGTCGAGCAGAGGCTCGTAGTGATAGAAGTTGCCGGGGATCGAGTTGAGTATGTCCCCGAGGAAGGTGGAGCCGGAGCGCCATGATGTGACCACCACACTGCGCACCGGAGTGCCGTTCGTTTCCGGCGTCATGTCCGCCAGACGCTCGGCACCGCCGCGCGGATATTCAAAATTCTCCATCTCGGTGAGGATACGAGACCGTTGAGCCGACAGGACATCCACTATAGTAGCTGTCAGATTGTAGACGGCCGTCTGCGACGGCTGTTGCTGCTGCTGCTGCATCTGCTGCTGGAAGCGGTCGTAGAAGGCGCTGCGCGCCAGTGAGTTGGACGGACCTCCGTCCATGCCATAGCCGCCGCCGCTCTGGCCCGCTCCGCCGCCAGCTGCCTGATCCCTGCCAGCTCCCTGGTTGAAGGGGGTTGTCAGCGGACGGTGCTGGGTGGTGGCGATCAGCAGCAGGATGCACAGGCTGCTCACGGCGCAGATGCCGATCAGATTGGCCCTGCGTGACATCCGGCTGCGTCTCCGTTTTCCGTTCAAGCTGATCCGCTGCTTAGCGCGTGTCCTGCCGGGTTCAACGTTCGCCGGATCGGCGTTGGAGAAGGCGGATCCGGAGGACGAGGGATTGCTCAGGAGTGTGCACGTCTCCAAGTCCCGATTGGGGTCCAGTTCCTCCGTGCTCATTGGATTCCTTATGGACTCGGCTGGCAAATGGCTGAAGTCCACCGAGCACAGTGGCCCCAGGCTAATTGGCTATGAAAACAATCAACGACTTGGCACTTGGCACTCAGCACTCGCACATTACTGGCCCGCTGGCTCACTCCCACGCACCCACACGCACATACATATCTATTGCCCGCGCCCTCAGCTCGAGAGCATTGCAGATTGCAGAAGACGCGACCCAACAAAATATTTATATCTTTGTTTTCCTTTTTGGTGAGCGGTCGACTTTCCGCGACGCGAAGCGAACGCAACGAGAAACAAAAAACAGATGGGGAGCATTGGTGGGGCCACTAACAGATGGTGGGGTCTATGGTGTTGCCAGGTGGCTAAGTTTTCACCAGGGCAGCCATTTTCAAGCTGGGAATGCCATTTAATGGGGTTTGTGTCTCTGCTTAACGCGTACCAGGGCTGCCAAATACTTACAACCGAAAAAAGGACATGAGCTTGAAATTAACGATTTAATATCTTAATATTTGCTAGAAATTAAAAGATTTAAATTATTTTTAAGCTAAAATAAATATAGCAATTTAGTCAATGTTTTTTTTTTTGCTTCCAATTTAATAATTTTGAACACAAAGGCATTTAATTATAACTACTCAATTAATCAGATAACCTCCTGCAATCCCAAACTCGAAAAAGATAACTACATGATAAATATAAATCAAGCTTTTTAGGTTAAAACAGTGATCAAGCCTTGCCCAGCATCGGTTCAAAGGTTTTGGGTGAAAAGGTATCAAAGTCCTCCACTTGGCGATATCCCCACATGTCCATAGCTTCGCCGCAGACCTTCTGGATATCCTTGATGTCCTTGTATTGCATTTTCCTCATCCACTCGTTGGGATTGTTTGTGCCATAGGCGATGTCGACTTCATAACCATCATGACTTATCCAGCTGCGAGGATGGATTCCACGATTCCTCCCACTGGGACGCTGTAGCGGTATGCCGTAGAACTCGAATACCTGCTTAATGCCCTCAGCGGGATGATTCGCCAGGTCCTCATACCGTATGGTGCTGTGGGTAACGTATTTAAACCCCAATAATGTGTATTATTCATAGGTCTCTTACCTAAACCTATCCCGGTACTGCTCTCGGAGAATCTGTGCAGTTTTAAAATCGCTGACCATATCCTCGCAGAGGCTAGTCGCCTCGCAATCCTTCAAGCCTTCACACCAATTCCGATTCTTCCGAGAATACATTGTGCCCCGGGGATCACGGACAAGTAAGAGGATGCGAAGATTCAGACTAGAAGGGATAAATGTTATTTTTTCAGCCACAAATTCTAAGGATCCTTACCGATCGAGCAACAAGGCCAAGTACTTTAGCTTCATGTTGTACACAGCCATGTTCATAAAGGGATGGAGTCTACAGATGGCCGCCAAATTCTCCGGATCCCAGCAGCTATCGTGGCTGTAGGTCATGCAGAGCTTCGATTGGGCACCGTAGAAGCGCCGGAAGATCGGTGACCGCTTGCCCCAGCGAATCATTTTCAGGGAACTGTTGTAGTTGCAGTTGAAGAGGGCATCCAGTTCCTTCAGGACATGAGCGGGCTGGCTTTCGACATGGTAGCGACCCCGGTAGCCAATTAAAGGAGCATAATGCTGGTAGCATCCGGGCTGGTTGGCCAAGTTGTCCAGCAGCGTTAGAGCTCCCGATCCCCGAAAGGTTACCAGCATGGAGCGAATGGGCTGCCCACCCGTCTCCATGGTGTAGTTACTGAGATCGCCCAGGTGGCGGGTCTTGTAGGCCACAATGGAGCGTTGCAGGGCCACCGGATCGGGCATCAGGAGGGGCATCAGAAAGAATATGAACACGGCGTAGGCAACATAGACACCGATACAGATGCCCGTGAATTTGGTGGTCCGTGAGACTTGCACCATGCTTGATTTTTTGAAAATTTGAATTCCCAAACCGAAACACTCGAAATTTTTATTTTTTTACAGATCTAATGCAAGGGTTGAGTAGCAAGTGAGGCAAGACATACTTGTAATATTTAATATATTTTGTAACATGCTAACTTTATTGGCATACCATTTGTATTTGTCATGAATGGTTAATTGTAAATATTTAAGAACTAAAATACTAATATTGCTATTGATAAGTAAATTTTGCATATAAGTATAGGCCGTCCCTAATGCTGCTGAAATTCTTGAAAAACAAAACCCTAAAGAAGACTAGACCATAAAAAAACAGATTTTTGGAAAATGAACTCGTTATTCGATCAGCAGCATAGTGACTTTTGTTTTAAATCTCATCAAATTTCTATAGACTTCTGGCACTAATTATGTATTTTGTAAAAATCGAACCTGCATTATGCTTCCAATACGTATATATTTCGGTATATCTTTTAATAAGTCTGTTGATGGTTTTTTGTCAAGGCAAGGGTTTCCGATTTAGATGGAGGTTTGTCAAGGATACTGACTCCTTACAACCGTATTATCTGCGAGTTAAGCTCATATATGTAGATATGGCCAGCGAAAGCGATATATGGAATATTATTGAAGATTATCAGATTAATAATTCGATGATGGGAATTAGTTTAAAAATATTACAAAACCTATGTCACTAGTTTAGAATTTCAAAAGTACATAAAAATATGTTTACGAATGTTTTCACTTATATAAGAAAAAACTAAGGAACCAGTTGATATATCCTTAAGGGGGCTAATGATCTATCAACTTAAAAGTACTTATGCATTTTTTAAAATTAATACTAAGTAATACCATTAACTCTCTGTCGAATGTATTCGATTTGTTTCAATCGCTGTTTCCCTCGGTCTCATCGTCCAGAAGTAAACTTGTCGAGCCATAGCTACGGAGTCTGAAAGATTAAAAAATATTCATTAAATTTAAGTTTTTTACATAAAAATATATGGTATAAGAATTTAATAAGAAAATAATTAGAAATAATAAACCACAAATTATTGACTCCACAAGTCTCACCTCATCATCAGATACCTTAAGACCGTCTAGATTAATACTATTCCTGGCATATCCTACCCCAGCCGATTGCTCCTTCTCATGAGCCTCGTAGAGCTGTCGGTTGAGCTCGTCTTTGGTGGAGGACGAGGTGGAGGTACCCCCATTGTTCATGCCCTTCAGAGGCAGGGCGAGATTAGCCCGACTAGCTCCACTTCCTGCACTGCCATACCGGCCATTCCCCGACCGCTGCCTCTGGTGATGATGGTGCTGGCCATGCGGATTATCGAATTTCTGTTTGGCCCGCTCGAACTCCAGGTTCCTCGACTTCGACTCGAAGATGTTCTCCTCCAGGTGTGTGGGCTTGGCATCAAAAAAAGCTGCTGCTGCAGCTGCCGCCGCTGCCGATGCAGCTGCACTGCTCTGCTGCTGCTGGAGAAGAGTTCTTTCCGTGTGACTGGATCTCTTCACGGAGGCGGCATGATGAACAGCAGCATCGCTGCCGTTGTGGGAGCTCCTTAATCCTGCCTGCGAGTCATCAAAGATCTGTCGCAGATCGTTGATATTCGGCAAGCAGTCGTTGGGGAGCTCCACAGCGATCTTGTTCCTTAACTGCACCCCGCCCAGTCCCCTCATCTGTGGGCTCGGGGCACGTCTAAGTTAGGTGGGTTAAAAGTGTGTGTGTGTTAGGATGTTAGCCAGTCCAGCACCAGAGAAAAGTTAGTGGGTTTAAGAATTAGTCAGAGATCTTAACTATAGAGAGTTTAATGGAGGAGTCACGCTTCATACCTGTTCTGGAGATGCTGTATCTGGACCTGCAAGCCCTCGGTCTGGCCCACCAGCTCGTCATTGGAGCGCTGCAGACGTCGCACCTGGTTCACGGCCGAGTCCAGTTCATCCTCGGCACCAGCCAGTTCTCGTTTGAGTTCCTCTACCCTTTGACGAAGTCGTTTGACCTTAAATATTTAAGAGTTTGTGTTTTATTATATATATTATTAAGTTATGGTATTCATCCTAATCTCCAAACAAAACAAGAGGCGTGTTTTCAGTATTCCTATCCAAGTGATAAGCCAGCGACCCCCGCCAAGCTATAGGAAAAATTTCCTTTACTTCACTCTTGGTTTCTATCGTCAAGTGAGGAATACTATATAGGCGATAATGCGAAAAATTTAGATTACCCATAGATTAAGATTCTACAAAAACAAAAATTGGGGGGTAAACAAAAAGAGAGGGAGATAAGAGCGCCGATCGGGAGAGAGACACTAACGCTGAGACCGTTAAAGCTCAGAGCTTTCCAGTGATGGGCGCAGAGAGAGAGAGAGTAGGAACTTGGGGAGCTCGCGATTGGAGCTTTTTTCATTCTCGAACCAACTCACGAGCGAAGAACAAGCAGCTGTTCTTTAGGGAACCTGCTGATTATTTCCAACCGAGAGGAAAACAACAAATTGGAGTAATGATTGCGCAAAGTGTAATCAGTAAGCTGCGTCCTTGTGCCCGCCGCCTGGCCAGCACGAGCTCGAAGGCGGCAGCGGCCAAATTCAACTGGCAGGATCCCCTGAATCTGGAGAGCCAGCTGACCGAGGAGGAGGTGGCCATAAGAGATGCCTTCCGCGGATACTGCCAGTCGGAACTGTTGCCGCGCGTCAAGCTGGCCAATCGCCTGGAGCAGTTCGACAAAAAGATCATGGAGGAGATCGGCAGCCTGGGAGTACTCGGATGCACCCTGCAAGGCTATGGCTGTGCTGGAGTGTCCAGTGTGGCCTACGGTCTGCTCACCCGCGAGGTGGAGCGTGTGGACTCCGCCTACCGATCGGCCGTGAGTGTTCAGAGTTCCTTGGCCATGGGCGCGATTTACGACTATGGTTCCGAGGAGCAGAAGCAGCGCTATCTGCCCAGCATGGCGCAGGGCAAGCTGATTGGTGCTTTTGGTCTGACCGAACCCAATCATGGCAGCGATCCTGCCGGCATGGAGACGCGTGCCAAGTACGACAGCAAAACCAAGACGTACATCCTGAACGGATCCAAGACCTGGATCACCAGTGCTCCCATCGCCGATGTGATTGTCGTCTGGGCCAAGTGTGAAGACGGCAAGGTTCGCGGTTTTCTGGTAGACCGCAAGATCTCCGGTCAGGGCCTAGACACGCCCAAGATCGAGGGAAAGTTCTCGCTGCGCGCTTCACCCACCGGTATGATCCTGATGGACGATGTCCGCGTGCCGGAGGAGCAGCTGCTGCCCAATGCCCTGGGTTTCAGTGGACCCTTTAACTGCCTAAACAATGCTCGTTATGGAATCGCATGGGGCGCCTTGGGTGCCGCCGAGGCTTGCTTGGAAATCGCCCGCCAATACACCCTGGATCGCAAGCAGTTTGGACGTCCACTGGCTGCCAACCAACTGATCCAGAAGAAGCTGGCCGATGCCACCACAGAAATCGCTTTGGGTCTGCAAGCCTGCCTGCATGTGGGTCGTCTCAAGGACCAAAAACTGCATACGCCCGAGATGATCTCGATGCTGAAGCGAAACAACACTGGAAAGTCCCTGGACATTGCCCGCCAGATGAGGGACATGCTGGGCGGCAATGGCATCAGCGACGAGTACCATGTGATCAGGCATGTGATGAACCTGGAATCGGTGATTACCTACGAGGGAACCCACGACATCCATGCTCTAATCCTGGGCCGTGCCATCACAGGACTGGCAGCCTTTGCCAATTGATTCCGATATGGAAGGGAGATTCCTAAAATACTGCATTTAAAAGTGTGTTATGTCGAGTGTTATGTGTCGATCTGAATAAAAATTAACTAAATCAAATTATTTTTGTGAGAACGATGGCTTATCATCTCGACATAATCGTCAGTTTCCCTCCTCCGATAAGCTGATACGCCTAATCTGCTCCCTAAATCATCCGATAATACATTTTTGGGTGTGAATCTACTTACCTCCGCCTCGTACTGCTCCGCCCGACGAACGGCATGGCCCAGCTCGGTGTTTGTCTCTGCCAGCAGCTTTTTTAGCTTGGCGTGCGACATCTTTACTTCGCTGATTTCCTTGTTGCGCTCCGAGAGCTCCTGCTGGAGTGCCCGTAGCTCCACGTCGTTCGCCTGCATGGGGCGGCACTTGCGATCAGATCGTTCCTGGTAGTCCCTCAGTTCAGCACGCAGCTTCTTGTTATCGCGCTCCATGGCAAGTTTCTCCGATTCCAGTCGCTCCCGCTTGCCCCACTCGGATGCATTCTCCGCCTGCAGATGCTCCAGCTCAGTGCGGAGTTCCGTGAGTCTGGATAAGCAAGTCATTTAGTTTTAATCATAAAGCTAGAGTTTGTACAACTCACCGTCGCTCTAGGTTCTCCCTTGCGGCTATCTCCTCTTGAAGAGAGTTGTTAACGATACGCATCTCGGCGCGATGTTGCTCCTGCAAGGTTAGAAGTTCCCTTACTGCCTCTTGCTTTGCAGAACGCATCTCTTCCTGCCGCCCACGCACATCCTGGATCTCAAGGGTGAGCTTCTCAATGCTCTTGTGGAGTTCCAGTTTCTCGCTAAGAAAAGTAAACAAAATGTTAACCAACCAATAGAGTAATAGAGGCTACCACTTACTCTCTCTCCGCCTGAAGTGTTTTCTGCGCCTCATCCAAACGCAACTGCAGCATAGATATCTTCTGCGTCAAGTAGTCCTCGTCAAAGTCATCTTTGGAAAGCTGCTGAATCAAGCGCTTTTCCTCTGCAGCAGCTGCTTCATCCAACTCTGTAAGATGCTTGGGCATGGCCCCCTTCAATGCAAACTCCTCGATGTCCTGATCCTTGGCTTCACCGGGCAATTTCATCACCAGGCCATCCTCGCTGTTTACGTTCTTCAGTCCATCCGACGAGATGTCCGGGGAACAGTTGGCATCCCGGCCGTTGGCCTCTGCATCTTCACTGGTGTCGGCGCGATGGAACTGACCGGCATGCTTCATCATTAGCGAGTGCACCTTCTCCATTTCCTTCTTGAGCTGCGTGATCTGCAGCTCGAGATCGTTCTTCTCGCGCTTGAGGGAATGTGCATCTTTCATAGCGACGTCCAGCTTAATACTCAGCTGCTTGGACTCTTCCCTGGCTTTGTTTCGCTCGTTACGCACCTGGAAAAAGTTGTTTGTTATTGGACACCGGACATATTGAACCAACTTCACAGCCATGGCAACCGGACTTCCATAATTACCTTACTCCACTTCTCCCGCCAGTTGGCAGTGCAGTCGGACCTAAAAGCAAAGTATTATTTAAAGGTGGAGAGCTATGAAAAGAGTCGGAGCAGTCACTTACCACCACTTCATGGTCTTTTCCATTTGAGCCGCCCTGGCTCGGGCTTCATGAAGCTCCCTCTGTCTTTGGGACTGTAAGAAAGAAATTTCATAGAAGAAACATATCGTGAAAATAAAATATGTTATCACAAACCTCTCGGGCCTCCCACTCCGTCTCTCCGTATCGAGCTGACATGGTGGTCCCCATGACGCCCACGCCGCCCACAACATCGTTGGGAAGGGGCCTTCTGTTGCCCCCCACCGGTGCAGCTGCCGCACTCTGAGTCGTAGATGCAGCCTGCGACATTTCTGTAGAGTTCTTATAACTTCTAGTTACTGTCCTTGCTCAGATGCAATTCTCCTAGCTGATTTGTTGCATTCTTCGAGATTGTTTTTCTTTTGTTTTTTGTTTTTAGGTATACTGGTCGCTGTGACGCGGTTTCCAATACTGGCCTGACTAATATGGGCGTTAGCTAACACAGACTTGCAGGTACAAAATGCACCTGCATAAGTTATTTCAGTTAAAAATGTATTAAGATGAACCTATCAGAAATGGAAATTAACTAAATTTTTACTTAACCAATCTGTTTTGTAAAAATTGGAATTAAAACCGCTTCAGAACTACTGAAACCCTAAATACAGAATATCCCTTGTATCTATTCGGTGCGCTTGACAACCCTAATAGTTGCACTGCCACAAACGGTATCACTAGAAAAGCCGCAGTTTTTTCTGTAAATTTTGTTTTCTTAAAAATTACTAACTAAATACAATAAAAATATGGCTAAGCATCATCCTGATTTGATTTTCTGCCGTAAACAGCCCGGCGTGGGTAAGTTTTTACATAAAAAGACCCAAAACAGGTTGAATTGTAATGTTTTGCCTTAACCACCCACATGGGACAGCCATTGGACGCCTTTGCGAAAAGGACGATGGAAAATGCGTGATCTGCGACTCCTATGTACGTCCTTGTACCCTGGTGCGAATCTGCGACGAATGTAACTATGGATCCTATCAGGGAAGGTGCGTCATCTGCGGAGGACCCGGTGTGTCCGATGCCTACTACTGCAAATCCTGCACCATACAAGAGAAGGATGTATGTAACAAATAGTCCTTTTAAGGAGACCTTTATATTAATAGTTTCTTTGTAGCGTGACGGCTGTCCCAAGATCGTGAACCTGGGATGCTCCAAGACTGACTTGTTCTACGAACGCAAGAAATATGGCTTCAAACAGAAGTAAGTTACAATTAACTGATTTAAGGAGCACCAAGTAATGGTTTTCATTTCCATTTCAGCTACTGATGTTCTATCCACTACCTCATATATTGCTAAAGCATTTTTATTGTAATTTAATACATAAAGATAGAAGATTTTGATAATATATATTTGGAATTTTCATTTATACCTAAATGGCCAACAGCTTATCCTCGCCTACGAGGTCGTATTGCAGGCACAGACGGTCAAACTCTGCCGACTTTTTGTCCAGGTCGGTGACAAAGTCGCTCTTCGGATAAAACTGTCGCAGCTGTTCAAGATTCCTAGTGATGGCCTCAGATGGCTTGCCTGTAAGATGGGCCAGGACCATAAGGTTGATGAGAGTGTCGTAGTCGTTGTGTTTTTTCAGCAGAGACTCGCGCAGCACTGAGTCGGCTTCCTCGTAGCGCTCCAGACCCAAATGAACCACAGCCTGTCCGTTAAGCAGGGCCGGAGTGGGCTTGAACTTCTCGCAGAACTCTTGGTAGATGTGGAAAGCATCCTGCATCTGCTCGGTACCTTGAGCGAGGGCCACCCACCCCTGGGCTAGCTGCGTCAGAGTGGCGTCGTCGCTGATTTCCTGCATTTTAGTAACCAGCTGCTTGGCCAGATCCACTCGCTGGAGACGAAGCAGACACTGCACGGACAGCGCCATGGACTCCAAATTGGTTGAGCCGTGCAGGATCTTCAGGGCGTTCTCGAACTGTCCGTCCCGGCAGTAAACGATGGCAGTGGCAATGTGCCAGATGTTTGTCTCGTCCTCATCTCCAGCCACCTTGTCGGTGAGCTTCTCCAGCAGCTCCTCTGTCCTCGATGGCTGCTCGATCGCCTCATGGACTAGTCGGAGAGCCTGCAGGGGCGTGGTGTTGTTCTCCTTGATGTCAGAGGCCACAATGCGGCCAGAGTCGATGGCCAGGTAGGAAAGGTACATGTACGACAGCAGCTCCGGTCCAGCGGTGCTCTGATCTGGGAGCACAAAGTTGATGGAACCCATATAGTTTCCGATGTAGTATTCATTGCGGGCATCGAACAGCGCCGAGTTGGTGTCCTCTTCGTTTTGCTGACGGCTCATTTTGTAAGTTTTTTCGGCTTCAAATAATCAAAACACGGATTTCTGTTGGGTGAGTTGGCTTTCCAAGTTGTCAAAGTGAGACCGTACTACACAATCAACAAAAAACCACCCTGGCCTACTCGCCCCCACATTCAGTGTTGGAAAAGTCAATAATATTTTTTTTCTTAATACAATATGTTTTAAAAATAAAAGCTCGATCTTACTATAGCGATCTTGGAGGTCTAATCCGGTTTGACTTGTTACAAATATTATAAAGCTTAGATATTAAATTTCAATTGAGATTAATTGCTGTACAATTAGTATCTATTCTATCGGTTTGGTAAGGCATCTTTCTTTTCTAAATTTAAAATTATTTCCTAAATTTAAATCCGGCTTTGGGTCCTTATCAGCAATGTATAATCCGGAAAGTGAAGACCTCAGCAAGGAATACTTTCCAAGTCATAATACCCTCCGATTCCAGGACGAGCGGGAGCCGAATGTGGCCGTGCTGGACAATTTTATAAGGATAACACAGCAGCGTAAGATATTTTATTTATGACATTAAGCTCAGTGTAGTAATGTTTAGTTTACTATTAAATTAATAGTATTAATTATACTGTTCTACTTTCCAATACGATTTTTTGCTGTATTCTTGCTCAAGCCCAAGCTTACGGTCAGACCCCTATCTATGGGGGCAACCAAGGCCATCTTTAATGTTAACCTTCTGACTCTTTAAAAAACAACCAAAAAATAACCATGTTATCATGTTCTTCTAATATTTCATTAATTTTAAATCTTATATTTCATATTTAATCATATTTCAGATGAAGAGGCTCTGGCGAATCAGGGGATTCAGGTGGATCATCGCCGCTATGGTCCGGATAGGCAGGTGGTAGATGTCTTCTACTCCCTGAAAAACAGCAACGATGCTCCACTCTTTGTCTTCATTCACGGCGGCTACTGGCAAATGCTGGACAAGAGCAACTCCTGTTCTATGGTCGGTCCTTATGTTCGTCGCGGATATCGTGTGGCGGTGATGGACTACAACTTGTGTCCAGACGTTACCCTTGGACAACTAATGGAGGAATTCAGAGACTTTCTCGGTTGGGTCTTTGACTACGCGGAACAGTGCCAGTCAAAGGGAATTAGCTTTGCTGGACACTCAGCTGGAGCCCATTTATTGGCTGAGATCCTTAAATCCCCGGGCATCGTTACTCTCTCTCGAGCCCGGATGGTTACGTCGCTTATCTTCATGTGCGGGGTCTATGACCTGCGGGAGCTTTGGAACTTGGAGGCGGTGAATCCTAAGAATATTTTAGGCATCGGCGCTGTCCAAGCGGAGGCTCTTTCTCCGATTCTTTGGGAATACCACGAAATAGAAAATTGGATGAATACCACAATGCATGTGATTGTGGCGGAGCACGACAGTATCACCTTCATAGAGCAAAGTCGCCGGTTCGCCGATGTTCTTAAAAGCCAAGGATTCACGACCAATTTTAAGATATTCAAGGATTACGATCACTTTGATATCATCGAAGAAACCTTTGATGACAAGTCCCGAATCTCCCAGTTCTTACGCAGCATCGAAGATAAATAAACTATTAAATATTTTCAGTTATTTCTTGGTTTTTTTTTTGTTGATTTTTCTTATAAAATTAACTTAGTTTAGTAGTATTCCATATATACAATTTCTAATTAATACCGAGTACCCAAGGGCACGGACTTTTCGTAATAGTAAAGAAAATCCTTTTAAATTTTTATAAACTAATCTTTAACTAAATACAGGAAAACAAAATTTACAAAATAAATCATCGTTTTGTCCTCATCACAACAATCTTTATACAATATAATGGTATATGGTAGGATGGTAAAGTTACAAATATAATAAATTGGTTATGCTTTTGTACGATTTATTCTTGGTGTTGTCAAGAACAACGAAAAAGTTTGCCAAATAAATCAACGAATAAACAATTTTGAAAAAAATGAAATAATTAGGAAGGTACAAGAACCAAATAAATAAAATACTCAACTAGGGTTGCAGGCCGGCCGGCAGATGCGTCTCTCTGTTTACAACTCCTCGTCCGATATAACGATCTCCGCGTCGATGGCAGGCTTTGCACTTATTTTGGATGTTGGGCTCGGTTCGTGGACAATGCTGGCGTTCAGACTGGTGACAGACATGATCTTAAGCTTTCCGTTGGGCAGGGATTGGTCGTCCTTGGCGTCAGTCTCACTTCTCGTTATGTCTATCACATCTGCACTATCCTTTGAGGCTACTTTTGCCACATCGTCTGTTGCATCTGGAGCTGCAACCTCACCCTCTTCTGGAACATCCCCCTCATCTCCTTCCTCTGCATCTGCTATATCTTCATCCGCATCCGCATCCTCAGCATCCACATCCGCTTCCGCTTCAGACTCTGCATCACTGACTTCGCCATTGACTTTGAAGTTGTCTACGAACTCGTCCACATCTTCATCTTCCGATTCGGACTCCTCTTCAGAATCGTCTCCGTCCTCGTCTTCTTTTGGATTGGACTCGCCAGGTTTCTCATCCTTAAGGATAACAGCCTCGGATTCCTTTAGCAAGGCGGCGGCGGCAGCCGCTTTAGCCGCTGCCTGGGCACTGGTACATGGCTTATCGTCTTCCTCTGCCATGGCAGCCAACTTGGCGGCCGCCTCCTCGGCAATCTTTTGCTTCAGTTGCTTCTCCTTCTGCCGTGCCTCTTGTCTCTCCTCGGCATTCAAGTCTTGCTCTCGGGCGTACCTATAAGATAAGATATATATGTATTTTAGAGGTGTTTTTCAAGAAAAAAGAACAAAAACAGAGATCACATCCTCGTATTATGCTCACTTTTCTAGGACATCACTTATTTTTTTCTGTTTCTTGCTGTTTTCCTTCAGCTTGGCCAACAGCTCCGGATCACTGGCAGCCGGATCCTTGTCGTTCGAAGTGAAATGAGTAACAGTCTCATAGAGATCGGTTTTGCGCCGCGATTGCAGGAGTTGTCCCACTTTATTGAAAGCATCATAAGCTGGAAGAAAATAGGATTTAAATAAGAATAGAGATCACCAGTTGAAAGTTTCAAGCCATTACCTATTCGTTTCATCTCGAACTTGGCTAGACCCAGCTCCTTTTCCTTGTTGCAATGCTCCAGCAATTGGAGGACGTCGTGGTAGTCGGGAAACTCTTTCATCCGATTGACAAAAGCTGACAACGTACGATTAAATTCTTCATAGGGTGTGTCCTTAAAAACGATAGGTTGCTTCAGGTGGCGATGGGCGCTCTTGCTTTCGCCGGTTAAATCACAGATTTTTTCATAAATTTGGCAGGCGCGTTTCTTGAAACGCTCCACCTGCAGATAGCTAGAGTCCTCGTCGTTAAAATCAACATCCGCCTCCTCCAGCATCTTGATCCGCTTCGTAATTGTGTACAGGGTGCGGTTCAGTTTCCGAATACGCTCGTCGCGCCTTAGATCACCTGTGGGAGAAATGGGCTCGGGTTCGTCCGCCTTCTCCTTTGGCTGCTCCTGCGCCGTCTCTTTCTCAGCCACATGGTTCTCTCTTTTTTTGTGGTCACTCCGAGATGGTGTCGTGGTTTCCTTTGAAGAAGCAGAAGCGGCTGTCTTTGACGACGATTCTCTAGATGGCTTTCTTTCCTTGACCTTCGGCAGCCGTCTAGCCTTCATCTCATCCACCACGTTCTTTATGTGGACATACACCAGGTCCGACTCGTTCCTGATTCGATGCGAAGCAACCTCGAGTAGCTTTCGGAAACCGCGGGATTGGAGGAAGCTCTCGTTCACACTGTAGTAGTACTTGGTGAGGTTTCCCTGTACAAGACGCTCCATATCACTGCTCTTGTCCACCTCGCGACAAAGCTTGAGGAATGCCGCATACACGGGATTAAATGGAGCCCTGGCTGGAGGTGACTTTTCCGTTGGCTTTTCCAGCTTTCTCTTCTTTCGTGGAGGTGTCTCCGGCTGATCAACCAAGTCCACAACTTCCGTGACGTCTGGTGACTTGAGTTTTCGACTCTTATCTTTCGGCGCAGTAGGCTGGAGGTTCTGATGGTCATTTGCTGAAGAAGTCCCATTGCTCTGGACTTCCAGCTTCTCTGTGGGCGGTGTGGTGGGCGGAGACTCTACCAGAACAATGGTTGGGGTGGCCTCGGGTGGTTCCTTTTGCTTTTGCTGCACCTGCTGTTCGAGAAGATGCCGCCGCCACTCCTCGTCAGATTTCTTGAGAACTGTAATCGGCTGAACGCGTTTCGCCGGAGGCTTCGGTATCGGTACCGAAGATATGCTAGCTCCCGGCAGGGAGTTCAGCTTGAACGCAGCCGCCTTGGCCAGGTGGAGTTGCTGTACGGATGCGGGAATCGCTGCCGGCGGTGGAGTCGTTGTGGGCGTCAGCTGCGGTGTTATGCTGGTCGTTGGCGGCAGATTCAGAAGCAGCGGCTCATTGAGGGCTGCTGCACAGTGAGGTGGTGTCGCCAGCAGGCGCTGCGGGGGCGTGGCACTCGCTACCGTAAACCCTTGGAGCTGGGCTGCCGTCAGGGGCGTTGGGGCGGCATTGTGAGACGTGCTGCGAAAAGGCAAGGTACGTGCCGCACTCATTAAGGGACTCAGCAAAGGATTAACTGCTCCAGGCATCTGCGGCTGGAAAGGATAGCTGGGTCGGTTGGTGGGCGACACTGGCGAGATCTTGGCCACCGTGGGCGGCCTGACTATTGACCCACTGCTCTTCTGCGGTGGCGGAGGCGTTGGAATGGCCATGGGCGTTATCTGCATTTGGGCAGGATGAGCGGGTTGTGGCGATTGCTTCTGCAAAGGATTAGCCGCCTTTGGGGTTTGCTTCTTGGAAAGATTAGCGGGCTGTGCTGGTGGCTTGTGCACAACATGGGCAGGCTGTGGCAACTGATTCTGCAATGGATTGACGGTCTTTTGTAATGGACTAGGGGGCTGTGGCAACTGCTTCTGCAAGGAACTAGCACCCAATGGTAACTGCTTCTGCAGGGGACTAGCCTGTAAAGGCTGCTGCATCTGTGGTGGAACCAATTGCTTTGGGGGAACCTTGGCCACTGCGGGAGTCTTCTGCAACGTGGGTAGCTTTTGTATCGTCATCGATTTGTGAGTTATTTGGTTTATGGACGGGTTTACTGTTCTCGGAACCGGCTGCGGCTGCGGCTGCCCAGTGCTCTGTGGACCTATCACAGTCTTATTTTGCTGATGTACTTTCAGGTTCTTCTGCGGCAGCAGCTGCCCCACCGCCAAGCCCTTCTGTTGCTGCGGACCTTGGTTTCCTTTTGGTGGCTGCTGCTTCGGCTGCTGTTGTACTATCGCTGCCTGTGGGCTCTGCTGGTTGGCTTTTTGCTGCATTTGTTGCATCTGAAGCTGTCCAATGGAGGCTCGCATCTGCTGGCTTTGTAAATGCGCTAAAGACTGTTGCTGGATTGGATCCAGGAATGGATTAGGCTGCTGTTGGGCAACTGGACCAAGGGATACTCTCGTATGCTGCGTCAGCTGCGGCTGCTGTGGCTGCTGCTGGTGAGGAATCTGTCCCAACGAGACTCTTTGTTGCTGTGGTGCTTGTCCTATGGATACTTTCTGGGGCTGCGGCTGTTTTGGCTGCTGTTGCAGTTGTACAATAGGTGACTTTTGTGATTTTTGCTTTTGCTTCAGGGGCGTTATTGGCGCCTGGACTTCTGTTATTTTCCGTATCGGTTGGATTTGTCCCGCCTGTAGTTTCGGCTGCTGTGGCTGTTGGACTTGCCCCGGAAGTATTTTTTGCGGCTGTAGCTGCTGGAGTTTTCCGCCTAGCATCTTTTGCTGCTGTGCCTGGAGGTGCTGCTGGGCGAATTGTCCAACCATAACCTTCTGCGTGGGCTGCAGCTGACTGATGGACACTTTCTGCTGGGGTGCTCCAACGAATGGCTTTGGTGGTTGCTGAAGCAGTTGCCCGAGAAGCTGCTTCTGTGGCTGCTGCTGTACTTCTGGCTTTATTTGCGTCTTTGGTTTTGTTACACTTATTTTAAGTGATGGCTTTTGTGTCGGCTGCTGCTGCTGCTGCTGCTGTTGCTGACCTATCCCAACCGGTGCTATGATTTTTGCAGGCATCTGTTTCGGGAATGCTCCGGTGCTGGCATTGGCATACACCACCTTGCCGGTTGGCGTAACCCGGATCTGTTGACTTGGAGTTATCTTGACCTGATTGCTGGGCACGCTTGTTATCACGGCATTCGAACTGGGCGCCTTGCTGCTGACCGACCACGCTACGTTCTGGGCGGCAACCATCTTCATTGGCTTCCCCATCACGTTGTTGTTGCAGCTGTTTGTGTTGTTATTGTTGTTTTCGGCCAGAGATATTGTGAGACTGCCATTGGCGGTCATGTTATTTTTCTGGTGCTTGGTGACTGTAATCCCACTGGGTATGTGCATCGACCGGAGAGGATCTGCTAGGATTGCAGAACCTCGTGCAGGTCCTGTTCCTGGAGATCCCGCGGGTCCTAGCGAGGCTTTGAGAATGTTTACCAGTTTCGTGGGCATTCCCGAACCTCCAGATGGGGTCCCCTGTTGCTTTGGATCCGTCAGTCGACGACGTTTTCCTCCAGGTGGGGACTGTAACAATAAATACAAATTATTTTAAATTTATGCTCAAGGTTTTTAGGTAAAAAGAGAGGTTTATTTTGAAATTCATTTACCCCACCAGTTAAAGGTTAATTAATAATATTATTATTTGAATTATTAAATAAAACATATTAATGAGAAAGACGACCTGTTGGCTCGTTTGCATTTTAAATTTGAATCAAAATATCAACAAACAAAACCGCAAACGCCCGCCAGGAGAGAAGTTTGATTTTGAAGCGGTCTGGCAGCTTCACACCCCATTTGCATTTGTGTGGGTGGGTTTACATGCAGTCCGCTCTCAACAAAAAAAAAAAGCAGCGCGAAAAGAAATAAATTCCACTCTTAATAACAGCACACAGACACACACAAGCCCAGCCAGGCAGCGAGCCTATTTGAATTCCGACTGTACTTTTTTACACACACTAGCCAACTCTGGGAATTACCTCTTCCTCGGAGTCCGAGCTCGAGTCAACGCAAATCACCGACGCAGACATTGTCCGACCGAAAACGATTCGCACGCAATTTGTTCACTTTACTCGCAGCACCTTGGATAATTTGATTTTTTTTGACATTTGGACTCGTTCCCGTTGTTGCCAGCTAGTTTTTCACTCATATGTGTGAGGCACGACGCGACGCACGAAGCTCTCACTATTATATGACAACCCATATATATTTCGTCCGATTATAAAAACTAACTTGCGTTAGTATTGTTGCTTTTCATTTGTTTTTGAGAGCTCTACCCTGGTTAGCGTTGCCACCCGGGGCTCATATGGAGAAAGTATCGTCAGAGATGGGAGCCAAAGATGGACCTTTAGTGGAGTAAATGTTCTAGAATGCAATACCGATAGTTTAAGCCAGTATTTTGCAACCTTTTGGTATTGCGCCCCTACTGAGTAGTTGGGCACACTATTAATAAGTTGTAATATGGCGCGGTCGTGGTACTTTGAATATAAAACTTTTAAATTTGCTTTATATTGCGAAAGATTGATGGTTGACATGTATTTCTATTCTCAGAGATGGAAGTCAAAGAAAAATTTGTAGTGGGGTAAAAGTTCTAGGTAAAGTATTAAGTCAATTTTAAAGATATATCATATTCCTGAATCTTATTATAATAGAATCCAAGCCGCAGATCTTGCAAGCAAGATGTTAAATAATAATATTAGCTTTAAAAAATGTATTAATGTCGACTTATTTCAGAAAATACTATTTTCTTATCTGTGAGTTTTTTTTACTGATAGTGACGATATTTTTGTTATCGATAGTTTGACATATACTTTCGACAGCCCTCGTTTTTGACATTTGGACACGTCGACGTCGCACCTTTTCGCCCCCACTCAAGACTTCATACTCATTCGAATTTTTGAATTTTGAAGCGGTGGTTGGTTGCGTCGCTGCGCTCTCGAGTGAAACTTTCTAGTTGTTCTACGAAAGTACATTAATCAAGGGACTCCTCGGCTCCCACGTCAACACAGATCCACCAAGATGGGAAGTAAGTAGACTGCGGGCTATAACTAATATCGGGAAAGTGCAGCAAAGACGAGTGCCGCCTTGGGCCGCCCGTCGCCTTTGCTTACGTATACAAAAAATTCGATTCCGCCGTGTGCCTATAATAGTGCCCTGAAAGCTGGATCCTGGCTAGCAATGGATGAATCTAATTCCTGCCTTTTCATTCACTTTTTGCAGTCAAATTCCTGGAAGTCATCAAACCCTTCTGCAGTATACTGCCGGAAATTGCAAAGCCCGAGCGCAAGGTGTGTATTAACATCATAACTGAATAATAAGTATTAAGTAAAGTCCAGTAACGTGTTTCTGAAAAAAAGTTCCATTTGTTTGTTAATTTGCGGCGTTTTTCTGTTTTCGTCTCCCTATTACCCCTCCCCCTCAGTGTTCAGTGTTGCCAGCGCACGGGGTTGCTTTCACTTGTCAAAAATTGGATGCGCCACGCAAACAGTTTGCTCTCCCTTCTTTTAACAAGAAATCCAACAACAAATCAGTGCTCGAATGAGAGAAACTAGCCATGAAATGAGAAGGGCTAATGATTTTTATAAATTTTCCCTTTTTTTACAAAAGAAAATAAATTATATCTAAAATATATAATTTTTAAGAAATTAAAGAGTTAGAAACAGAAACTCGGTTAAATATTTTAAAGTTTAACAGTAATTTTCATTCATAAATCGCTCTTTTTCCACCTGAGTGCTTCTACTACTTTTCTTATCACTACTTGTTGCCATACTCCTATTTCACACACACACGCACACACTGACTCACTCACACTGAGCCTCTCTGACAAGCGAGCTACATACGTGGAAACGTCAAACTTCGGCTCGGTCGACGTCAGCGTCGTTATTTTGTTTTTGCCGAAGATGATGACGATTAAACCGAAGCCAGCAACTTGATTTTGTTTAAATAATTCCAACACGTCCACACATGCTAGGGAAGTGAACATGTGGGTCAACATAGCGGCGGTTGTGTTTGCCAAGCTAATATTCAAGGGTAAAGAGAGGCTTGAATCTAAGCAAATAGGTTTATAAAAGAAAGTTACAAAGACACTAAAGAATGTAATTCCCATGACTCATTCATCAATTCTTCAATGTTCTTCAACCATTTACAGATCCAATTCAGGGAGAAAGTGCTATGGACTGCCATCACTTTGTTCATCTTCTTGGTCTGCTGCCAGATCCCGCTCTTCGGTATCATGAGCTCAGACTCCGCCGATCCCTTCTACTGGATCCGTGTGATCCTGGCCTCTAACCGTGGTACCCTCATGGAGCTGGGTATCTCGCCCATCGTCACCTCGGGTCTGATCATGCAGCTGTTGGCTGGAGCCAAGATCATTGAGGTTGGTGACACTCCCAAGGATCGTGCCCTGTTCAACGGCGCCCAGAAGCTGTTCGGCATGGTCATCACCATTGGCCAGGCCATCGTTTATGTGATGACTGGCATGTATGGCGATCCGTCCGAGATTGGAGCCGGTGTCTGTCTGCTGATCATCATCCAGCTGTTCGCCGCCGGTCTGATTGTGCTGTTGCTCGACGAGCTGCTGCAGAAGGGTTATGGTCTGGGATCCGGTATTTCCCTCTTCATCGCCACCAACATCTGTGAGACAATCGTGTGGAAGGCATTCAGCCCGACCACCGTCACCACTGGACGCGGAACTGAGTTCGAGGGAGCTGTGATCGCTCTTTTCCACCTGATGGCCACACGCAACG
This sequence comes from Drosophila bipectinata, assembly GCF_030179905.1. Lineage (NCBI taxonomy): Eukaryota > Metazoa > Arthropoda > Insecta > Diptera > Drosophilidae > Drosophila > Drosophila bipectinata. The sequence goes on from NC_091736.1 coordinate 3,134,610, forward strand.
ACAAGGTGCGCGCCCTGCGCGAGGCTTTCTACCGCCAGAACCTGCCCAACCTGATGAACCTGCTGGCTACCGTCCTGGTCTTCGCTGTTGTCATATACTTCCAAGGTTTCCGCGTGGATCTACCCATCAAGAGCGCCCGTTACCGTGGCCAGTACAGCAGCTACCCCATCAAGCTATTCTACACCTCCAACATTCCCATCATTCTGCAGTCTGCTCTCGTTTCCAACTTGTACGTCATCTCCCAGATGCTGGCCGTCAAATTCCAGGGCAACTTCTTCATCAACCTCCTCGGAGTGTGGGCCGATGTTGGCGGTGGCGGCCCTGCTCGCTCTTACCCCATCGGTGGTCTCTGCTACTACCTGTCGCCACCTGAGAGTGTTGGACACATTCTCACCGACCCCATCCATGCCCTGCTCTACATCGTCTTCATGTTGGGCTCCTGTGCTTTCTTCTCCAAGACCTGGATTGATGTGTCTGGCAGCTCAGCTAAGGATGTAAGTTTCAAGAGATATATATGAATCTTTTGAATAATAGGACTAATATGTAAACTTATTTTTCTGCAGGTTGCCAAGCAACTGAAGGAACAGCACATGGTGATGCGTGGCCACCGCGAAAACTCGATGATCCACGAGCTGAACCGCTACATCCCAACGGCGGCTGCCTTTGGCGGTCTCTGCATCGGCGCTCTGTCGGTGATGGCCGATTTCCTGGGAGCCATCGGTTCCGGCACAGGTATTCTGCTGGCGGTGACCATCATCTACCAGTACTTTGAGATTTTCGTCAAGGAGCAGTCCGAGATGGGTGGTATGGGCACGCTGCTGTTCTAAGCAGTAATGCAAGTCACCTGCGATGCAATCAACAATAATTAATTAATTCATCATTCTTCTCACATGCTCGCTCCCATTAAAACAAAAAAAAAACAAACAAAAAATAATTAAAATTCGTGAACTGTTTTTATTTCCACGTCCTCTGTCCAAACACTACAAATACGCGCGTTTTGCGGCGTTTGGCTGCTAAACTTCATCCCAAAATCAACAAACAATGGGCACGAGAGACACTTTATTTTGAATAGTTTTAGTTTTATTCAAAGTGTGAGACTACATTGCTTAAGTTCAATATTTCTTCGAATTCATTGAATTTCAATGCAATTATTTGTTTTATATTAAATCAATTGAATTATATTTTAAAGACACCACGCGACACGGAGATACTTGAAATTGAAAGATGTACATCAAACATGCAGACAAATTGTCATAATAAAACGTAATTAGATAACTTTTTTAAATGAATTTATGATTTTTATTTTGGGTTGTTTGGGTTAATGGTTTGTTAGAGTCATAAAATTGTGTATTTTCGAAATAGAGATAAAGTTTACTCTTTGGCCAAACAACGATTTGAATTTGGCGCCTCTTGAAAATGAAATGACAGTTGCCACACTGCCACCCGGCTGTCACTTTTCTGTAAACAGTGGGACAAGCCTGTTAATTATTCAATACTTTTTTTAGCGAAGGGGAAAAAAATCATATAACTGAAGTAGCTTTAAGAATATACTTTTGTTTTTTATAAAATAATAATTTATACAAGAAATTATGGTTAATGTTTATTAATTTGTATACCCTTCAAGTTTATGTTTTACTGTAACCAGTGTTGCATAACGATTAAAAACACGTCGCATTTTTAACTTTTGCATACTTCATATAGTGAAAGCTGTCATATTCTTGATATTTTGTCAACAAGAGCAAGCTGCACAGTGTCAGCTACTAGGCATTAGTAGAGTTGTAAGTACCTTTACCTTATCAGCCTATACCAAGCCAAATTCGCCACTGGGGATTAACTTCTTCGGCATTACGTGTCCACCTACATCGGTGCTTTCAATTTCATTCGCAGGCAATCATCCAGCCAGTAATCACGGCAAGCGGCTTGATAACACCGGATACGGGCATAGCTAATATAGAGGGCACTTATTAATTAACTTCGACCTCTGTGATAAACTAGAAGCGCAAAATGACTGATATTATCAAGAAAGGAGCTCTGTTCCTCATGAGCGAGAAGTGCTATGATAACTATTTCCTTGAACACAACTTCCTGGACAGTGAGTGGTCGGTAATCCAGTTTTGGTAATTAATAACTCATTATTTTCATCCGTAGTTCCATGTTTCAAGGCTCTGCTGAGCAAGGGCCTTGGTCTGGCCATCATTGCCGGATCCGTGCTAGTGAAGGTGCCACAAGTGCTCAAGATTCTCAGCAGCAAGTCCGGCGAGGGCATTAATATAATGGGTGTGGTGCTGGATCTACTGGCGATCTCTTTCCACCTGTCGTACAACTTTATGCACGGCTACCCATTCAGTGCTTGGGGCGACAGCACCTTCCTGGCTATCCAAACTGTAGCTATTGCCGTTTTGGTAATTTTCTTCAATGGTCGGAAGATACAAGCCGGCGCGTTCCTAATTGGATATCTCCTGCTGATGTTCGTCCTTAACTCTGGGCTGACCTCTATGAAGGTCTTGTTCACCATTCAGAGCTGCAACATTCCCATTCTTTTGGTGGGAAAGCTGTCGCAGGCATACACGAACTATCAGGCTGGATCTACCGGACAGTTGTCCGCTGCCACTGTGATAATGATGTTCGCGGGGTCGGTGGCCCGCATCTTCACCTCAATTCAGGAGACCGGTGACACCATGATCATCGTCACCTTCATTGCCTCCACCTTCGCCAATGGAGTGATCCTGTCCCAGTTGATCTATTACTGGAACAAGCCAGCCGGCGTGGCAAAGGACGCTAAAGCCAAGAAACCCAAGAGCAAGAAGGATGATTAGAGATATGCAGCAGAAACAGGAGTGAGCTCGAAAAAAACTTAGATAGCAACTATTTCTCGACACTGTAGAACAAATGAGCATCTTTAAATAAACAGTCTTAGATCATTAGTTTGCATAGTTGGCACTTTTATTTGTCCAGTTTTTCAAAGTGCTTCTGCAGTTGGGCGAGGGCCCGATAGCGGTGCGATATGGTGTTTTTCTCCTCTTTTGGCAGCTCGGCGTAGGTCTTATCATAGCCCTTGGGCTGGAACACGGGATCCCTGCAATTATCGCAATAAAGTTAATTATTATTAAACTATAATCAGTTGGGTTATGCAATTGCCAGCGTGGGCAGTATCTCACCATCCAAAGGTCCTTGGTCCGCGGGGACTAACAATATCGCCATCGGTTATGCCCTTAAAGATAAGCGGTTCCGAATCCACATCCTCGCAATAGCCAAATGTACAAATAGCCTGGGCAGATTTGTCTTCCCATCCCTCCAGTAACCGGCACAAGCCCTCCGGTTTAAGTTTTTCCAAGAACCACTTGATATACGGACCCGGCAAGCCCTCGAGGGCATTGAAACACAAGCTGGTGTCCTCCACAAGAACAGGACCATTTACGTGGCGTGCCGCTTCCTTGCACTTCTTGATGGCAATCTCATCGATTTCCCCTGTAATATATATTTATTTAATAGTCTTTAGTTGATGTAATAGTGTAATTCATAGACTTTACCTTGCAACTCCGGCAGATCGATCTTTTTGGAGACGATAGTGCGTGGAAAAGTGGGACCCAAAATGGCAACTAGTTCCTCCAGCTTCTTGGCGTTGCCTGTCACAAAAGTAATTGGCTTCGACATGGCAGATTCTTTTTTATTTTAATTAATATAAATAATTAAATGCAGTCTATTTAAAGCGAGAGCCACTCTGAAACAAGCATGCGGCAGCAACAGCTGATTTCTGTTTAGCTTTTGACAGTCACGGGCAAAAAAATAGTACCATATTTTAAGAAATTAAATTATTTTAAATTTTAAACATTTTATTTTTTTAAAACCTGGGTGGCGGTTTCATTCAGCTCTTCGTATGCCTCGAAATTGGAATTTTAAATACATAGAAACCTCTTATAATAATTGTTTTAATTTATTTTCTTTTGATAGCTTGTGGAAATACAATTTTTCGGTAGGCTTTAGCATTTCTAAACTTTATTCAATACGCGTTCACTTAAATTTAAGACAGAGTTTTAATTAGTAGGGAGTTTCCTTTGCGGCGGCGACACTCCCACCATCAAGGCGACGGAGACGAAAGACAGACTTGTAAATAAATATGCTCATTCATATATTTTTTTTTTTTGACAACGAATTGAGACCAACGGGGGGTGTAGTGGGGGAACATGTGGTGTACTGGCTTAGTCGTCCAGCGTGAGATGCAGATTGGCCGAAGGATGCAGACCGAGCTCTTTCAGTGAGCTGTTGTTGTGCTCCGCCTCGAGCGTTTTCCGTGGAAAGGCGCAAATGAGTTTGTAGCCGTGTTGAGGGATGTGCTTGTGCGTTTGACGAATATAGAGGCGAAGAGTCTCCAGCTTAGTATCGGAAGGCCAGCGCAGCTGGACCATTTCGTCCGATCCGGCGGCGTTAAGCAGGCGTAGTTTAAGAGCAGTTAATTCATCCTTGGCTTCTCCCAATTGGTTCTCATACGAAGCGGCGGTTACACCCTTCAGCTCTTCATCATCAAACTCTTCTAGACTCTCGTTGTCGCTGGCTCCGTCGGCCTGGCTAGCTGGCTTAGAGCCTCCTCCGTTCTCGTTCATGGAATTCTTAATGGCCAGCTCCAGCTGCTCCTCCTCCGTAAGTTCCATGAGCTTTGCTCTCTTTTTAGGAGTGCTGGCTGTCGAGGAGCATGATGCTTCTGTGTCCCCATCCTGCGAATCATCAATGTGAATGGCGCCCCGCTTAGAGGTGCTAGGTGCATCCTCCTCTATGAAATCGCGGTGCTCCTTTAAGAACTGTCGTAAATCAGGCAGAACATTGTCCTGCTTTGGTTCTGGACTGCGCCACACCTCCTCGCCAGTGCGGGGATCGATTACGCACAGATAGGGAAGCGTGGCACATCGATAGAAGGCAACAAAGCGCCGGCCCTCGGAAGTGTCGTTGTCCACTTGCCAGAACGTAAACTGGCGACGCACCAGCTTCTTCAGTTCTTTGTCGGACCACACATCTCGGTTCATGGTCTGAGATTGGAAATTGTCGCTTTGCACGTTGACCAGCAACCAGCGTTGCCGCTTGGTGGCAAACTCCCGGGCGGCAGTGAGTGTTCCGGAGTAAGTGATGTCTGTGGGCGGGCGGAACAGGTCTCCTAGACGAGCTGTGCTGGTAGCGCCGGCGGTGGAGCGATTGTTAAGGGCCATGGCCTGCCCAGCCACAACCATCTGTGCAGAGCGCTCTCGGCGCCGTCGATGGGCACTCGGATCCGAATAGACTCCGGTTGCCTGCAGTTGTTCCTCCATCAGGGCACCTTCACGGGCAAAGTCCCTCAGGGGGCACACCTTTACCCTCTGCGAAACGCGTGACAATCGGCTGCTACTGCCAGACGCGAAGAAGTTATCGTCCTCAGGCATGATCAGTTGCTCCCGCACCGGAGCAATGGGCGCCCTCACCTCCTCCTCGTCGTCAAGCAAGGGAAGCGAAGGGGCAGCCGGTGCAGCGCCAGATGTGGATGCTGCCTGCTCGAAGAAAAGTGCAACGGCGGCGGACACATCGTTGGCGCAGGCACCCAGATAATGCTTGGCTTCGTCCGCCGAGCAAGCAGTCACCTCCACCACCTGCTCCACCAGCGCGTCGGGCGCCTCGCTGCTGGACATAGTTCGGCCTTCTAGTTGCGGTTAAAGATGTTGAATTATTTTTTATTAGCAGGAACGGGAACGAGAGACAGAAACACAAAATGCACAACGAGCGATTTTCCAGGGACAGATAAATCGCACAGCTGTGGGAAAAACGATTTAGGTCCACTTTCCGTGTTTCTCAACACTGTTTGTCGTTTTTCGAACTTGCAGAGCACTTATTTTAGATATGCAAACAGATCGGTAAACGGAAGATTTTGATTTTTTTTTTTGAATTTTTATGTAAAGTATTTGAAATAATAACACCAGCTTATTTGATCAAAATTTCTCCATTACATTTCTGAATTCGAATGAAAACAATCTTCCCAATGTGACCCAACAATGGCTTTTCAAAAATGTCCCACTTTTGCCGGCAGCTCGGCGCAAGTCCGTTATTGGATGCAGCCACACTATCAGCAAATTCCAAACAATACCAACTGCGAAATCCTTGGATCTACTTCCGATTCAACTTCCACCGTTATCGCCGTTAAGAGTGTCCCCAAAACATGACTAATCCCAGAGCAGACTGATTGCCAGACCCTCCCGTGTGTGAGCGTGGATATGTGATCGCTGTACAGCCCGCCAGTCGTCTCGCGAGTGATTGCATTCTAATCGGATTCGATCCGAGTGCCAGTTGCACCACCGAAAATTCCAATACATCAGGGTGGAAAAAAAATTACAGAGCGTATTGCCAGCCGTATAGGCTCGAAGATCCCAAATCAAGTGCCTCCAAGTAATATCCAGGGATGCGACTCGGATTAAGTTGAACAGAGCTCCGCGGACCAGTTGCTTATTTGTTTGTTTTATCCCCGAAAGCTGCTGACGTCACAAGATGGTCTCGCTGATAAAAAATCAACTGCTCAAGCATTTGTCAATGTAAGCGATAAGTGTTAATCTATAGTTGGATGCTAAACTAAATTATGCAGCGAGTCGAAACTCAATTAACTGCTCTCGGGTCGTGCCAGATTGCAGGCTGTAGCGCTTGGAGACTGAATTGATTTTTCCCAGCTTTTTCCCTCTATCTGCCTGGCTGTATATATGTGTGTGTGTGTATTTTTCACAGCTTCCCTCCCATCAACTCCCCCTCCGCTTTTCCACCCAGCTCCACCAGTCACCTGTCCCGGCCCGCTTTTATGCCGCTTTTATGCCGCCTTTATCGTTTTTCGTTTGGCTGCTGCTGCCCCTTGCTAATTTGTTTCCCATCTCGCTGCCCCACTGGAGGTGCCCTGTTGGATCTGCCCCCCTTTAGCAGTAACAAGTGGATTGCCAATTTCCTCCCACGCACTTTAAGCCTCTCTCCCCTGGTCGTTGTCTGTAAAAGTTTATTATTTTTTACTGGCGCCGTCTTGAAATTGAAAATGTTTCCCTTTCCATCGCCTCAGGCATTTGCATGTGAAATACAATTTTTTCCCCTCAATATGGTTTTTATGATGGTTAACCGATAACCTTGAAGTGGGAGGCTTTAAAATTTATGTAGGCATGGGAGCACAAACAACTTATGTCTTTTAACTTTTAATTATAAACAATATCCTCATTATTTGTGAGAAACAATGACTCTGAAACCTTCTAAATACTCCTAAACTATCCATATTTTTGTACTTAAAAATCCTACTACCTTTGCTCTTATCTATAAAGTTTATGAATTACCATAAAACAGAAAACTAAAACTCACGCCTATTTTTAAAAAAATAACATGACTCAATTATGCTATAATTTCTTAAAATAAAAACCTTAATCAATAATTAGTAAATAGTTAATATTCTTAAACCACAATCCCTGTTAATTAGGCTTCAGCTCCCCTTGGAATAATTTCCCCAAGCTCATTTTGGAACCTCGATTTCTGGCATCTATTTTTACATAACACTCCCCTCCCCCCCAACCCATTCATGAACTTCAATATACCGCGTCCTGCCATTTGGTTAAACAATGGATATATTTACCCGCCTACATATTGACATTGTCTTGGCCCCTTTGTGGGCTACCTTTTGTGGCGACACTTGCCAACGATGATTCCCCATTACTGGCATCCCTCCAGGCCTCTTCATCACCTCGCTGGGAGCATCTCTTCCAAGCAATTACGCTGCAAACAAGCCAAGTTTGAGGCACAACAGGTCTGAGGTCTTAATGCAAACCAAACTTGTTGCTGGAAGTTTTTTTTTGAGGAAAAGTTAAAGAAAAGCTCCCCCTCCTGAGACAGTTGTTAACCATTTTTTTTGGCTGAAAGTTTCGGCAACTTACCTGGTCTGCATTTATTATTGGCAAGGGTATTGGAGATTGGGATTTAAGTAATTCCTCAGTAAAAGTTCTTAAGTAATAAGTTAAGGAACAAGTCCCATTCCCTCGAAACGTTTCACGGTTCTAACTCAATCAGTGTCTATAGTTGGAGTTCAATTATGCTCAGCCATTAGCAAGAAATGGGTCAATTGATGGCAGCCATCCATTCCATCTGGCGCCGACAGTTGACCTCCCTACCTCTCTAGTTTCTTTATTTTATACACAGAGAAATTAAGAATATAATTGTTATTTAATATAAAGGGTATTAGTCATCAAGGTAATCATATCTTGCTTTAGTCTGCTATCATTTTTCCTTAAAAAAAAACCCACTAGCCTCAAAGAATAGTTTTTTTTTCATAAAGAATAAGTTCTTTTACATACTTTCTCTATATTTATGGAACAAGTTGGTCTTAAAGCCCTGGTCTTAAGTTAGTTTGTGCTTCTCCTCTTACCACCCCACCCTGCAAACCCAATCTGACATGTGCATCGAGGCTGAAATAATTGGCGAGACAAGCAGACGACTCACATATGGTTCCCTCTTATCTTCTATTCCACACACACTCATATATAGCTACACGAAGAACCTCTCCTCGGACAAAATAAACTTGAGCACTTTCCGGGGCGAGGGTGAACTCTCCAACCTGGAACTGGATGAGCGTGTGCTCACCGAGCTGTTGGAGCTGCCCAGCTGGCTGCGGCTTACCTCCGCCTGGTGCAACCATGTCTCCTTTAGGATTAGCTGGACCAAGCTCAAGAGCGTGCCCATCACTTTGGTGAGTAATCTTGGGAATTAAAAACCATAAAGTGGATACAGCAAGGTCTCGCAATCCATTAAAGTTGATTGCATCGGCAGCTGGTATCCTTCCAACTTCAATGGTTTCTTGAAGAAATGTTTTCATGATTTTCCACTCTTCCCCTCAGACCCTCGATGAAGTACGCATCACAATAGAGACCTGCAATCCCACGGCTCGGGATGCGGGCGGAGGAGGATCTGGACCCGGAGGAGCAGGATCTCCTACAGCCGCCGCAGCTGCTCTGCCACAAGTGCCTCAGGGTAAATACAGCTTCATCCACAAGGTGGTCGATGGCATCACCATTGTGGTCAACACAGTCAACGTGAACTTCGTAAGCGCCGCCTTCACCGCTTCGGTTCAGATGTCTCGTATCCGCGTGGAATCCAAGACACCGAAATGGGCAAACGCTGATCTCCGTCTGACACGACTCAAGGACGCCCAGAAGGGCATTATTCTGATTTTTAAGGAGCTCTCTTGGCAGACGGTGCGCATCGAAGCCAGTTCCACTCAGGACAAGTCGCTGACGCCGCTCCGACTACTCACCAATCACGCCCGGTGCCGGATCACGATTCGCAAACGCCTCTCGGACTGTTCTCTGCTCGCTTCCCGCTTGGTCCTAATCCTGGACGATCTGCTGTGGGTGCTCACAGACTCGCAGCTAAAGGCAGCTCTGCATTTTGTGGACTCTCTGTCCGGATTGATTAAGGCGGCCACCCATGCCACGCAGAAGTCCAAAGCTGCTCGCAAAATGCAGGTAATTTAGGGGAAGTTCCAGTAGAGAGGAATATGTGGCTTTAGGAGGCCACATCATGCACCCGATTCTTGAGGGGATTGCCTTAGCTTCTCTGGAGGGTCCCCTTCAAAAATATGGAAAATGCATGGAGGTGAAAATGTGACCACCGGGAAGGCCATATCTTTGGCAATATTCGTCCGATTCTTGGGGGGAATACCTTAAATGACTTGTGGATCGATTCTCCACAAATCTGCATCAAAATCTAGGAACATAATATTTTTGAGATTATTTCTCAAATTTTCTGGAGGGTCCCCTTCAAAAATGTGGAAAATGCATGGAAGTGAAAATGTGACCACCGGGAAGACCATATCTTTGTTAGTATTGGTCCGATTCTTGTGGGGAATACCTTAAATGATTTGTGGATCGATTCTCCACAAATCTGCATCAAAATCTAGGAACAACAATTTTTTGGGATTTTTTCTCAAATTTTCTGGAGGGTCCCTTTCAAAAATATGGAAAATGCATGGAGGTGAAAATGTAACCACCGGGATGGCCATATCTTTGGCAATATTGGTCCGATTCTTGTGGGGAATACATTAAATGATTTGTGGATCGATTCTCCACAAATCTGCATCAAAATCTGGGAACATAATTTTTTTGAGATTTTTTCTCAAATTTTCTGGAGGGTCCCCTTCCGGGACCCCCTTCAAAAATGTGGAAAATGCATGGAGGTGAAAATGTGACCACCGGGAAGGCCATATCTTTGTCAATATTGGTCCGATTCATGTGGGGAATACCTTAAATGATTTGTGGATCGATTTTCTACAAATCTGCATCAAAATCTGGGAACATTATATTTTTGAGATTTTTTGTCAAATTTTCTGGAGGGTCCCCTTCAAAAATGTGGAAAATGCATGGAGGTGAAAATGTGACCACCGGGAAGGCCATATCTTTGTCAATATTGGTCCGATTCCTGCGGGGAATACCTTAAAAGATTTGTGGATCGATTCTCCACAAATCTGCATCAAAATCTAGGAACAACAATTTTTTGGGATTTTTTCTCAAATTTTCTGGAGGGTCCCTTTCAAAAATATGGAAAATGCATGGAGGTGAAAATGTAACCACCGGGATGGCCATATCTTTGGCAATATTGGTCCGATTCTTGTGGGGAATACATTAAATGATTTGTGGATCGATTCTCCACAAATCTGCATCAAAATCTGGGAACATAATTTTTTTGAGATTTTTTCTCAAATTTTCTGGAGGGTCCCCTTCCGGGACCCCCTTCAAAAATGTGGAAAATGCATGGAGGTGAAAATGTGACCACCGGGAAGGCCATATCTTTGTCAATATTGGTCCGATTCATGTGGGGAATACCTTAAATGATTTGTGGATCGATTTTCTACAAATCTGCATCAAAATCTGGGAACATTATATTTTTGAGATTTTTTGTCAAATTTTCTGGAGGGTCCCCTTCAAAAATGTGGAAAATGCATGGAAGTGAAAATGTGACCACCGGGATGGCCATATCTTTGGCAATATCGGTCCGATTCCTGTCGGGAATACCTTAAATGATTTGTGGATTGATTCTCCACAAATCAGCATCAAAATCTGGGAACATAATTTTTTTGAGATTTTTTTCAAATTTAAAAAAAAATGCATGGTAATTAGCACTATTTTCTAAGTGTGTAGGATTTGCATGGGAGGGTGAATAGCACCAGTGAGGCCTCTATTATTGCTAATATTGTATTGAATTTCCCCTTATAAGCTCTTCCTAAGTACCTGCTAATTTCTACTTTTTTCCAGACTCTGCCCGAGTACAAGGCCCAAGTGGAGCAGCAGCAGAACCGTCTCTCCGAATCGGCACACACCACGAACGCTCAGCGCATGTTCAATGCCTTTGATGTACGGGAGACTTCGTACCACTTCTTTAGCCAGCGCATCGACCTGCATTTGTGCGACGACGAGGGCGATGGACGCTCCAGTTATCCCGAGCTGGACAAGGGCGGAGCTCTGCAGGTATCAGTGACAGCCTTCCAGGTGGACTACTATCCCTACCATCTGGCCAAATCGGATCGCTCACACTGGGCCAAGTACAAGGAGGCATCCGTGGCGCCGGCCCTGTGGCTGAAGGAGTCGCTCAATGCCTTCCGCGAAGCTGTGCTCAACCTGAGCCAACCCAATCGGCCAGCTACGCATGCGCCCCTGGAGAGGAGTGCCCCGGCTTCACCCATAATGCTGAATGCCAGCATGTTGGGGTCCCAACATGGAGCGGGAAACTTTTCGAATGGCAGCAGCACACCCACAGCAGTTGGCGGAGCAGGAGGCTCGGGTGTTGGGTCTTTTGGCTCGGGAACCGCCTCAGCTAACAGTCAGCTATCCCAGGCAGCTCAGCAGAGGAGCACGCTCGAAAACCTGGCCAAGCTCATGAGTTCTTGTGTGATTCTGCGGATAGAGGACTTCACCCTGTACAGAGTGACGACGTCCGGCAAGAAGGCCATGCCCAAGGAATTTGTTTCGGGTATGAATGACCTTAAAACAGGAGAAACCACATCACCACTAACATGACACGCTCACATTACATTTTCCAATGAAACACAAGCTAAAGATCTACTTCTGAAGACTGATCTCCAATAACAAAGATCAGACGAAGAGCTTTTGCATTTTTTACTAATCTTAAAAATAAACCATATATTTTTTGTCTCGTTGCTTTTGTCTACTAATTCATTCCATCCATGATATCATGTAAACTGCTTTTGTTGTCGTATATTGTCATTGCTAATTGTAGCACAACATAAACGGAAAAGTAAATCCTCAGGTGAATATCTCATAAGAATCTAACCTCGCTGAATGCATTCTATGCTAACTTTCCATTAGAACTTGTTCTATTATTTAAATTATATGATTTTCTATGCGATTTGCAGGCGACAAGGATCGATATTCGTTTCCAGCCGAGATGCCCATCATTCATGCCGAGTATACTTATTTCTACTACCCAGGAGACTTTGTCTTTCCACGTAAGTATCAGAATCTAAGAACTACGAGTATCTAATAATAATATCTCATACTTTCAGTGCCGCCATCGAAGATCTTTGTGCATGTCAACCCCATTCAGGTGCACTTCGATCTCAGCTCCATACTTTGGCTCAACTCTTTCGGCCTCAATCTTCACGAGAGCCTGCTGCGCACGAGCGTGGGATCTGGCGCTCAGCAGCCACAGATGCAGCATCCTTTGCAACAGAGTGCGCGCGGCTCGATTGCCTCCAATGGCTCCAATGGCACACAGATGGCAGGCGTCAATGTCGAACAGGAGCCCAATCTGATGTACATGGACGTCAAGGTGGAGGCGATTATGCCGCGCGTCGTCATGGAGGCAGCGGTGGATGCGCCGAGCCAAAAGGACAGACCCAAGACCATGCAGATCCAGGTGTCTAGATTTGCACTGACCAACATTCGGGAAATGGGCAGCTCCAGAGCGGATCTGGCGCAGGCACTGCACTCCCTGCAAGAGGGATCGCTGGTATTTGGCTCTGGTTTTCCGTCCGTGGAGGGCGATATGTGCATCGTTACGGATCGAATTCTCTCCCATGTGGCAGCTTCAGATGTGAGCATGATGTCACCGGCATCCCCATCGGGAGGTCAGCAACTGCCGCGCTCCGCCTCCACGCAGTACCTGTCCCGCTATGTCATGTGGCTGGAGCCGCGCGATGTGTGGTGCATCAAGCTGGACCCAGTGTGGGTGGATTTTCTGGGAGCCCGATCGCTGGGCCCCAACAAATCCATTCCGTTTGTGGACGCGGTGCCCATTACATTGTGGCTGCACTCCGGCTCCGCCCAGGCACAACTGGATGTGGGAAAGAGCCAGGCAACGGCCAGCATGGAGAGCGTAGGCTTAGCCCCGCTGCCAACGTTGCCACCACTCCAGCCATGCAATCCATTCCTAAGCGACGAGGATGTACGTCTTGCCGGGGATTTGGGCGCTTCTCCGCCGGCTCCGGCTCCTGACAGAACAGCCGATGTGCACGCCATCGCACACATTTCGAACCTAGTAAGCCTCCAAATCGATCACTACCAGCTGCTCTTCCTGCTGCGCCTGGCCGAGGAACTAAATGAAATGACCACGTTTCTAAACCTGGATGCCGAGCGCATCTTGCAAAAGGTATTTATTTTTGTAATATGAATCCTAAAAACCCTTTCTATTAATTATTTCTTTGTTATTTCCAGCAAAACGAACAAAAGTCTATAATTTTTGGGTGCGTTGTGCCGCAGATCGAGGTGACTCTCGTGATGCCATCGCCAACACCTGGTAAGGAATCAAGTGGTGGTGATGCTGAAAGCGTCGTACCTGATTCAGCTAGTTTGGGTGATGATTTACACATGAATAGTAAGAATTTATATATCTTTTGTTGTCTCTTCTTCAATCCTCTTTAGTTTTATGTCAAAGTGACTCGCAATCCCTCCTCCGATAAACCAATCCATGTAGTGAGCTCCACACTCGACACTAGTTTAATGTGCACACGTAGCATTCACTAACTCCGTTTTGTGCCTTTAGAACTAACCCAGTTAATAACCCAACTTCACTCAACTCCAAAGACTTTAAGCCAGGAACCAGCTCTCACACTTTTTGCTGTAATTCTTGCTTAAAATTGTAACAATTTCTAGGGAGAGGCACTTTCTAGGACCCACTAACACTAACAGCATCTATAGCATTTCCATTCGACTCTAGGCTTATATTTCTTATAACTATCTTGCATGTTTCTTTGTACTAAACTACTAACCCAAACAGCAACTTGAGTTGCGTATTAACTATTGTAACTGATCGTCCTCTGTTCTGCTTATCAATCGTGTTTAAAATAAACTCTGATTCAAATCTAACCAGGCGGCAACATAACCTGGCCCACACCCCCGCCCCTGGACCAGTTGAAGAGCAATACATTTGGCAGCGTGGAGACTCCGTCTCCAGTGACCAATGAGCCACCCTTTGACAGTGGCATACACATTTCCAATCCCAATACGCATGGGTGAGACGAAAATAGAGCTTATATTTCAAGCAAAACTAATACCTTCTCCTTTGCAGCTACAATGTTCAGATACAGAGCACACCCACACTGGCTTCTTCGACACCCAGCCAGGGATCTCGACCCGACACTGGCATCTCCTCACAATCGCAGTCCCAAACCCAGTCCCAGCGAAGCGGTAAGAGCGGTGGGAGTCGCTCAGGCGGCGGTGGAGGCGACACCGTGCCCAGTCTCACCAAGGAAATCAACTCGGGGCTGCTGTCCATGAAGAAGGGCTTCTCCAGCTTCATGACATCCATCGACTCGGCCATTAAGTCGGGCACTCCCAACGACGACGCCAGTGATACGTTCTCCATTCAGAGCGACATTAGCTCCGATTCGGAGAACTTTGCCATTGTGATGGGCGATGACAAGACGATGGACTGCATGGACGTGATGTTCCGCTTGAATCCCTTCACCAATGACAACAATATGAAGGCCTCGCCGGTGGAGGTGGCCAGCGAGGTGTACGAAGAGCAGCCTAGCAGCTATAAGGCGAATGCGTCCTCGCCATCGGAGCCCTCGGAAGGCAGCACTTGGCGGCGACGGGATCTGGTGTCCATGGCTACCTTTAGGTTGATTATCCATCTAACTTCTTACTAAATAAAAGCTAATCTTTAATCTCTCTGAAAAGGTTAACAACCGTGGAGTTGATCCGTCAGCAGGAGGGCCCCAAGTCCTCGGTGCGCCTTCAGGTGGCCGCCGTATCTTGTGATGAGTGTGGCGCCATACCCTGGGATGAGTTGCAGGTAGACTTTTGCCACATTCTTCAATGTTTTCGCTGGAATCTCTTTCAGTTTCTTGTCTCTCATTTGTTTTATGTTTTATTTGTAAATACGATAAAAAAAAAGGATAATTATCCAGAGTTTTTTTTTGAGTTAATTTTTTAAAAGATTTTGCTCAATTAAATGTTTGGCGCTAACTTTCTTAACTTTCTGCATGTTTCGATATCTTGTATCTGAACATCTACAACTATAAAACACTTCTTCAAGTTTCAAACTGTTGGGGGAATCCGACCGACCATCGTGTTCCCCCGATGTGTTCATTTGAAAAGCGAAAATCGAAAGATTTCTGTAAGATAACTCTCATATAACCATTATCTCATTATTTTTTCTCTCTTCTCTCTTAAAAATCGATATTAAATATATTATCAAATCTCAATCTCAATGTGTGCTAATCAAAAAAAACCAATAACTGTGCCAAATTCTATCCAATCAACATGAATACAAAACACTTTGTATATTGATTTTTGACTATCCTTACATGACACTAAATTAAACAAAACAACAACAACAACAACCAACCAACAATCACCAAACAACAACAACAACAACAAACAACAAAAGATCGCGCATCAAGCCAACAAGGTATTAAATATAAAACCAAAAAATTGAAATTCTTTAATTACATAAGATTTACAATTATGATTTTGACGCTTTGTATATATTATCCAGAATTAATCCAATTAATTTATTAATTTCTTATCATTAATTTAATGTTTTTTTTTGGTGCGAGATTATGAATTTAATTGTAGTTGACTTTTGGCTTTTCTTGGCCATTAGTTCAGTAGTTGGTAGCTAATCGGGAGGCGTTCGCCACCCGGGATTTACTTTGCTGGACCGTTCTGATTTTCTGTAGCCTCTGATCGCGATTTTTGATCGTTATTTGAGCATGATGCGGAGGGCTAGACGCAGCGCTGTCTCCAACCGTTTGCTAGTTCCTTCTTACACCCATAACTACCATAACTACATCCATTTTATTTTTTATAATTTAATTGGTATTGCTTTCTTGACGATTTATGATTTGCAACAAATTGGTTTATCCAGACATAGCTATATTTATATTTTTCTGAGAGCGTTCCTAGGAAAACACGGTTGAACCCGTACTCGTAACCCGTACCGTAGAGCTACACACCAACTTACTGTGACCCACAATAACTAACAATTGGCGTTTAAAACCCACAGACTAACCACTCTACTGTTAAAAGTAACAAAGTAAATAAGTACACCTGCCTACATCCTCCATCTGTGTCAGAAACACCCACATAACAGACACATAACCATCCCACACCACATGGCATGAATATTTGTATGCTTCTAGCTTTGCATGTTGTTCCTTAGTGGTTTCCAAGGTAGCTACCATTTGGGTTAGACTCTACTGGTTGTCACTTAAGAGAGTTCATTTCAAATTTAGACAAAGTTCGGTGCTCGCTGCAAAGCCTGGAATCTGGCGCCCTACAATCCCGAGGCTCCACCATGCATCCGCTTGCGCTTGGAGGAGACCATCGACATGCCTAAGGATATTGAAGGCATTATTGATCGCAAACGTATTCAGAGGTAATGACTTTTCTATTCTTTTATTAATTAAATTTTAATTAAATTGTTATTAATTGTTCTAGTTGGATCACTCACCATGCCGAAATTCGAGTTAAAGACATCAATATGGATCTGTCAATGAGCACCGTAATCGGTTTGGGGGATTTGGCCGAGGATGAGGTCATCTCTCCGCCCATGCCAGTGACCGTATGTGCTTTCAGTTCTTTTATTTGTTTTATTATTAATTCTTTTATATACTTAATAGGTAAATGTGGAAAATGTTCGCATTAATTTGCTGGAAGACCGTCCGCCAGTTAATATTACCTCACCAGGACCCGTACCCATTAATCTGTGTATCGGTCGCATGCGTTTGGAGCGTGATAAGAGTGGAGTGCTTAACATTCAACCCATAGGTTAGATATTATATCCTTATATCTCTAACAAAGCTCAAAAAAGTAGTATTTCCTTCAGACACAAACATGAGTGCTGCACAGCATCAGGCTCTGGGCAGTGCCTTGTTCGGGGCTCCTAGGGAGCGCGATCGAGAGCTACTCTCCATGCAGCTGGTCATGCAGCAGATGAAGCTGGACAATGATCAATTGCGCCGGCAACTCGTCGACTCTAAAGTCAACACAGACAACTATAGGTGAGGAATTATCTTAATTTTCAACTTAAATCATATCTAAGACTCCCACAACCCTTGGCAGACAAAAAACCAAACAGGAAACAGATGTACTGCGCTCCTATTTGAAGGCCGCCCAAGATGACATCAGTATTTTGCTGGAGGAGAAGAAAGCTTTATTGGACACCATACGTTCTTTGCAGGTAATTCAAGGGGATGATATAACCTTGTTTATTATGAATTTTCTCACCGTTCTCACTATCTCTAACTCTGTTGGACCTTACATATTGTTTACCTTGACACTCTCTTGTTGTTGTGCGTAAAGTTGAAACACGTTATGCTTAAGAATACCACAAATAATAATGCAAGGACTAAAGGTCAGTTACCGCCTAGCACGCTTGCGCCTTGCCTGCATGACCTTCCAAACTTTTCACACGCCTTCTTTGCAGTTCTATTTCTTATAGTTATCTAGAAATATATAACTAAATACTTATATTCTTTATAGGTACAACTGACCTCATCGAATATGAACCGAAAAAGTGATGGCAACAGGTAGCACAACTGCATGGACTGCATACAGTGCTGTGGCGAAAACAACAACGCCTAACCTAGAGCTTGAGCCATCATCCTAGCCAGTTAGCCAGTCAGCCAGTATGCCGATAGTCAGACGAGTACCCTCTATATATGCCCATGACGTCCTCAAACATCATCGCCATTCGATTTTGAGTTTAGCAGAAGACTGAGCCGTACCGAACACGGACACTTTCCACGTTGCCGTTCTTCATACTTATACTTATACAAGAGCCTATACGTATATACGAAAAGATCTACATATATCTATCTATAGCTATATCTATATCTATACGGATATTGTTTTTATCGGTTTTAAGCTGCCACAAGCTTTTGCTATTGTTCCAAAGAAATCATTTATTATATTGTTTTGTAGATTTTGGACAAGTTTTTATGTTGATATATATATTGCTTAGCCTTTTTAAAAGCAGACTTTTTAACTAACCACCATTGTTAATTAATTTCTAAAATGATAATCAAATTGAAAAACGAAAACTGAAAATCGAAAATCGAAAATGTATAAGCGGATAGCTTCTAACTATGTACAGTCGTACCGCCTACTCACCATATTGTATATTATTGCTAATTCCATCGATATTGGATAGAACATATTGTTGTGATTCATGATCATATCAAAACTGAATTCTAGTAACATTCTAGTATGCATTGTTGTTGTAATCGTGTGCTAGCAATTAATTGGCCAAATTTATCATATAACATTATAGTATTCTCTCTCGGATCGAAGAGCTCTTAAAATTTTATTCCATTCCATTCGATTCAATCATCCTTTGCCGAAAAAAAATATTAATCAAACCAAATACGCAATACAAGACATTATAATCAAAAAAGTGTTAAAGCCATCCATAATCCTATATCCTATATATATCCTATTAATCCAATGTACCATGTTGAAATGAATCAAAATAACTCAAGTCGGTATACAAATTTTTAAATAAAAATATATTTCATATTTCAAAAATTGTAAATGAGGAAATGTTTGTAATTGTATTATAAAGTTTAATATTAAACTAAAACGATTATTGATTGTTATAAATATATTATACGAAAGTTTTCATCTGTAGCTAGGCGAAATAAAACTGAAAGAAATTGAAGTCATATTTAATATTACAAATATATTCAATTGTATATGTTAAACTAAAGTGTGTTTTAATTGGGTTAAGGTTAGTGGTAATATTTTAGTATCTCCATAAGTAAAACAATCTATATTTTTTTATTAGAGTTTATTTTTATTGAAACTTTTACGATCATAGCCAACTGCTGTTGCTGTTGTTGTCTCCTTCATAGAATTAAATACGATTTAGAGCGTTTCATTTCTTCTCAATCCTCTATTCATAGCAAACTTACTGCACATAATTGTAATTTTTTCGAATTTTTTGTTTGGTTTTTAAGGTTTTTTTTTCTTGCGATTACATATGACTGTAAAGTTGCACACTAAATTAAAGAAAAACCCTCGAAAAGTTGCACTTAAAAATTTCTTCGTTCTTTCTTCAGGCGATGTCTTAGTTATTTTGTTTTTTTTTCCCACTTACATTTTGTATACATATACATTATATTTCAAAGTGTATTAATTTGCAAAAATATCTATCGGTATATAGTCTGGTTTAGAAGAACGCCTAGAGTACATACATTAATGGGGATAAACTGTACCCGCGGTACACATGCACGAACATGTTCGCAATTCAAACGTAAAGTTTGTTCAACAATTAAGCAACAAAGAGTTACATTTATACCATAATAGTAATGAACATTTTAAGCTAAAAATTTAAGATGATGCGTGTATGCGTGCCTCAAATAAATTTCCATTTAAATATTTGATTTAATTTTCGTGTAAAAATGCTTACAACTTAATTGTACAATATGAAACAAGGCCATTTATTTTTTGAAACAAAGCTGTAAAGCTGTTTGAAATTCTTTGTTACTTTTATGATTTACGCGATATATGATTTTGATGATTAATGTTTGGGGTCAGGCGCAACATATTGAACAAAAAAGGACAACTTAAAGCCTCTCACAGCAGAGTGTTATGATGATGTTTTGGTCCAACATTTTTGTAGGCCACCATATGGGTTACGAGATGAAGTTGCAGCTGTCGGACGAAAGTCTAATGTCTTATGGGGATCAGCTTAATTATATATTAGTGTATAAATATTTTTGTTTGTTTCTCTTTTTTGTTAAAAATGCTAGAAAACACAAAAATCATTAGTTGTGGATTTTTTTACTTCATTTTTTTTTTATTTCATTTTTTCTTGTTTGTTTTTCTTTTAAGAGTAATCTTAGTTCTTGTTCTTGTTGTTTTATACAAAAAAATCAACAAAATAGTAAAACTAAAACTAAAGCAAAGAATTAATTAAAAAAAGGTCACAATGAAAACTAAGAAAAAATTTTATAAATCGTTATGATGGTAGTTTGATTTAAAAATTGGAAATTACTGGAACTCAGAATTGAAAATTATTTAAATTGCATTGCTGCGTCTATGTATAATTTTTTGTTGTTATTTAATTTCCTTCACATTTCACTCTTTTATTTGCTTTGATGATTTTTTTTTTTAATATATGTATGTTTGTTTCGTTCGTTTAAAAACTTAAAGACACTTGGACAATGTTTAAACTGCTACGAGCTGTGGTTTGATAAGTGGTTTCTTTTTTTTTTAGTTTTAATTAGATCTCATTAAATTTGATTTACAATTATCGGTTCATGTATTGTAGATTGCAATTATACAGTTAATATGTAAAGATTGCTGCTAGATTTGTTATTTATTTAATGCCTGGATGAATATTAAAACCATTCAAATAATGCTTAATAAATAAATAAACATGTTTTAATATTGTTGTTTCTGTAGCTAGTGCGGTTTTACTTGTCCTTCTCCGACTCGGCGGCCACGGGCTTATTCTTGCCAATGGGGATGGCCACTCGGATCCTGCAGAAAAACATAAATAATTATAATTATTGATATTTTTTAAATAATTATTAAAAACATACTTGTCGGTGATTTCTGTCAATTTGCTGCGCACCAAATCCAAGTAGGTGTCGATCGATTGCTTGTTGTTCTCGTAGACCTTGGGCAAGGTAAACAGCGAGACGAAGGCTGTTTAAATAGAAGAATTAATTAATATTTTAGTTAATTAAATTGTTAATTAAAAAACCTACCCAAGAGAACCAGAGTCATGCCATTGAACCAGGCGCCAATGTAGGTGAAGACCCACAGAATGACACCAAACTTGATCGAGTCGATGAGATCCTCAACCAGAAACAGGCGCCTCAGCTCAGCCACAAAGCCATTGATATGTGCCACAGCCACGCCGGCAATGTTCTGGACCTTCTCCTGCGACAGTGTAAGATCCAGATCCAAGTATTCCCTAATATTACAAGAAATATATTATAAATATATTTAAATAGAAATTTAATTTCTCAGAACACTCACTTGAAGGGATGTCCATCGTTTGTCTTTTGAACGGCCTGTGTCACCGATTTGTAGATTCTGAATGCCACCGTGCCGAACAAGGTGAGGAGCGACAAGTAGGCGAACACGCTGATCACCGAGAAGCTGGAAATGGCCAAAAGTGTGATCAGTCCGGCGCCGAAAACAATGCCGGATTTTTTCACATCGCGCCAGTAGATGAGGGATTCCACTGGAAATATTTAAAAATCATATATCCAATTAGCTAGAGTTCTATAAATTCATAAAAATTATAAAAAAAAAGACAAGATATTGTAGACTTTCTACCAAAAAGCACACGCATACATATGTATATGCATATATGTATGTATTTCTATCTTTTCTGGCAGCGGCAATTATGCAATCTATGAGATAAATAGATGAATCTGTGCTCTCGTATCTTGCAGATGTTTGTAGATTCAAGCACCTCGAGCCCATATGCTTAGGTGGTAATTATCGGGATGGCATTTGTTGAACAGCATGCAACTAAGCTTTTCATATTATTCTAAAATCCTATGCCCCTATGCCCCCATGCCCCCAAAAAACTCACACAATTCGTTCGACATTTTTTCTTGCGGTTCGTTCTACGCGACGTTTGACTTTCGTTGCCAAGTTCCTACACACTAGCGGCGAAATATTATTTTTTGGCGTCTGCTGGCCATGGCTAGAGCTAGAGGCTAGGAGGCTAGAGGAAAAGTTT
Source organism: Drosophila bipectinata (assembly GCF_030179905.1). NCBI lineage: Eukaryota > Metazoa > Arthropoda > Insecta > Diptera > Drosophilidae > Drosophila > Drosophila bipectinata. Next base: position 3,156,801 of record NC_091736.1, read on the forward strand.
AGATTTTCCGGACCCAGCCGGAAAACAAAAGAGAAATATACCGACTAAGAGAACCACTAATGGCCAAGAGAGTGTCTGAATGAGTGGATAAAAACGGAAATGGATTGAAACACGCCTCGAGAATCGATTGAAATGCCAGCAGTTGTCCAGCCCCAGGTAGGGAATGTATCTCTCGGATACATAGGCTGACGTAAACACCTCTCTATTATCCATGTTTGCTATATGTTTGCCATCATTATTCACTTTCATCGTGGCTAGGGGCTATGGGATTTAACGATAAGAAGTCATTGCCCGGCGCCGTTTCGAGTTAACCCAATTTAGATACTAGAACGGATAGAGATTCTATAAATAAATACACTTCAAGTGTTTAAATCTCGGGGAGAATCATTAAAAAAATAGCTACCGTTTATGGTATCATAATTTGTTAATTGATAAGAAATCTATACAACCCAATAATAATGGTTAAAGATAAGAGTCTCAATCTAAAAACTTTAAATAGCATCCTTGTGTATATAGAACACAGCTAAACAAATAGATACAAGATACTAGATACCCAGACTAGTCTAAAAAACTGGTTAGATACTTTTGGGGTTCGAGTTGCCAGGCCAGAGACACGATTTGACTGGGATTATGTAAATATAGTGGAAAATAAATTAGAAAGGAGACAATGGGTGATGAGATGGCAGTCGACAGAAGACCCTTAACTGGGTTAGAGTATCTGAGAAAGCTCTCTCGCCGGGAGAAAGTTCCCCCAGCCTATCAATTGAATCGAAGATCTTCGTTACAATTGCAACTGGTGGACCTAAAAACTGGTTTGTTTTTGCCTTGAAACTAGTTTTGGTCGAAAGTGAAGTGCAGCTTCTTCTTGCCACAAAAAAACAGCCACGACCAGTGTCGTAATTTTGCAAAAAAAAAACCATAAAAAAAGTGCATAGATAAGACCTCAGACTGGGAGCTGATAACCCACGTTGTCTACTACGCTAGTATATTATTAATTTATTTTGAAAATTGCCAATCCAAGCTGGAATTTTGATGATGAGCCGGATTTTGGTTACCAACTGCACTTCACAACGTGGCAAGAAAATTATTTTAAAAGATAATACATTAAAAATTATTAGCAACTAAAAGTAAATGTAAAAAAAAAAGGTGGACTAGACTGGATTATTGGTCAGGTTTCTTTGATTTTTTTTTTAGTTATATTGGCCACGTTGGCGCTGCTGACGCTGCTCTGCTGACGTTGGCAGCAATCACTGCCGCGCAGTCAATAAATATATATTTTTATTCCACGACCCCCGAAGATAAGACACCAAGAGGTTGTCGCTTGGCGCTGTCGCTGGGACTTAAACCAAAAGTGGACAACGTGGACCAGCCAGCCAGGTACATAGGTGGTGATAACGGAAACGGGAGATTACCTGGTCCGCGCTCGGGCAGGGGCTGGAAGTTGCCGTTGGAATTGTTGCGTGAATAGCGTTTGCTGCCGCCTGCCATTTTTTTAAGTTTTTTTTTTTTAACGGTAACTAGCTTGGCGCCAAAATGTATGCAAGGTGGAGTAGTGGGAGTTTGCGTGTCTAGGCTTAATTACAGCGCGGAAATTTAGTTAATACACAGGCGCACACAAAACACAAACACACGCTCAGGAGAGACGATTCAGCCGACCGTCCGACACGAGCTCTGGAAGAAGTTTGAGCAGAAATATAATTTGAGCTCCCCAATTGGGCTGCGTTGGGGCACTGCGGGAAAGAGATGGCGGGAGAGTGTCAGCAAACAAGTTTTCAGGAAGGAAAGAAGCAGTGGGAGAGCGTCAAGCAGTTCATAGTGGGGTCGATCGAAAACAATAGGACATTTTAAACAACTGGCTTAAAAAAATAAACTTAATTAGATAATCTTAAAAATTATCATTTAAAGTCTTTAAATAGTTTTAGTTAGTTTCGTATTTTTGATGTTAAATATTTAATTAAATTCACATTCAAATTCCACTGTGCTCTGAAAGTGGAAAAAGAGCAAAGCTGCTCCACCAAAGAGCTTGAGTGGGAGTGAGCTGAGAGAGAGAGAGAGAGTGCGTCGACGATCCACATTGAAAGTAAAAGATAACGCGCATTAACAACAACAACAACTATGTTTGGGTAGGGGGTGTGGGGTCTGGGGGGATTTATACAAATGTCAGCAAACGTGTCAACCTCAGCCACGAACTTGGATTCGCGATTCGCCGAAGACTCTCCAGCCGAAGACTGAAGATTGGACCGCAACGTAGCCGCTTAGCGTTGTGTGACGTATCGGGGGTGGGGTTGTTGGCGTATTGCGGACTGCGGTTAAATGTGAATCATGGCTTCGGAGCGTGACAAGCTATGAAAACTATAAAATGTAAATCAATAAATTAAGTTTACACTCCAAAACCATGGAAATAAACGATGGGAGATAAGGGCTGTGCTTGGAGTGGGTCAATGCACTGCTTAGCTACTGCAGTTTGAGAGCCATTGTGGACTGTGACACGTGAGTGGAATGCATTTTCACAGCCGGCTCAAGAACGCAATAGGCAAGAAAACTGCGTTTTGGTGAAATGTGAATGCGGGTATAGTGACATCATCCCCAATTCCCCAACCATCACTCGCGTCCAACCCCAATCGCTTTTTTTTTCTTATTTTGGCGCGTTTGAATGAGTAAGCTGTGCTTCAAATGATATCATATGTTGGGGAGACGGCTATAGAAATTCTCGGTTGTTTGGCTGACATAATTCCCAAATGCTCGCCAAATACACTCAACACTTGAATATGTTTATTTTGTGCACCTGACATTGTCAGAAAGCCTCCCAAATTGCATAAGCCACATACATATGTTAATAAACAATTAAAGGGAATACGTAACAAAAAAATAAACATATCCGAAAATAAATAAACATTTATTAAAAAAAAACCTTAAACAAGTCCCTAGAGAAAATTGTTACTAACGGGAATATGGGGACCTGATAAGGAAAAATATTTTATTTTAAAAAAGTCTTGATATCAAAGAAATTCTTTATAAAAATGTTATCTATAATTATATAAAAACTTAAAACAAAATTTCATATTATTCTTTAAAATAGCCTTTAAAAACGAAACATTTATACAAGATTTTCTAGTCTTGTGAACATTTCTTAAAAGTCACAAAAAAGAATATTTATAAATAAATTATAGCTGCAATTAGAAACAACGCACGAACCGAGAGTGTGATAAAGAGCGAGCGGAAGAGAGTGGCGCGAAAATAAAAGAAATTTCCCACCCAAGGGAAATTCTTTAGGCCATGTGGCCTGGCCCTCATATTTTCACAAATAATCCATCAATTCTTTGTTAATTTTTGTATCTTTTTTTTGTTACTTACACGACTCGCGGTTGAGAGGCAAATCTTTAAGTTCGCCCAGCGATTGCAGCAGACCCTTGAGTGCTTCCAGACCCTCAGCCATGTTTCTTGTTATTTAATTACAATTATAGACGGTATTATAAATCACAAAAGCTTTCCACCCTATACGACTGCAAGAGAAAGTCGAAAAGAATCGAGATTAAGCGAAAGTTCTGCGGTGCGGTTCACGGATCGAGGAAATGCGAATGCAGCGGCGGGCATTAACCGTTTTCGTAGAACTGACGGATACGAGAATCGTTTCGCGGTTCCCAGTCCCCAACCCAATCGGATCCGACCTAGACGAGCGATAGCTGTGTATACGTATGTGTACCTAGAAGTACCCTCATACATAGGAACTCTGTTGAAAGTTCCTCGCCCTCGGCTGGCAATCGGCGGAATCACTGGCGGAACTGATATGGAAAGTGGCTCCCGTCAACGGGGCTAGATAATAAGATAGGATTAATATTTTTTCATTCACTTTTAATTTATTTATTTTATGGCTATAACCGCAAAGCTTTACAGGTGTCACCGACTATAAAAGATAGTTTTAGTTCTCTAGACTTTACTTAGAAATTAGACATTGACTTTATTCTCTAGATATATGTAAATATAAACACTATGTATTCTTCGAAAGATCACTGTTTTCCTCATTTACATATATCGCCAGCGTTAGGGCACCTATCCAAGTTATATAATTAGAACTAGTATCCGTACACGAAAAATTCCGCAGATACCGGGATACCGGGTTTGGGGGGAGGGAACAAAAATTAAATGCCTCGACAATGGCAAAGTCGCAGATTTGTGTTTTCTGTCAGCTGCAAGTGCAGGTCACCCGAAGAGTTCAAACAGCTGACAACAATCTGTGGCATGCCACACACACACACGAACACACACTTGAAATCACACACGCACTCTGGGGCAAGAACCAAATTACCGATCTCGTTTTCGTTGTCGCGCTTCTCGATCGACTGACTCTCTGTGGCAATGTGGCGTTTACAAAGTCCGTACTCGAACTAAACTACAATTAATTTCAGATGCGCTCAGCTCGACGCAGGGCGAAGCGACACTCGGCCCGACGTACAACAACAACACACACGCAGGTACCCACTCATCGGACAGTTGCGGTCAACGCTATAGCAGCCACATACTTGACATAAACTGTTGGTTGAGTCACAGGATGACAATGCTGGGAATGTGATTTTGCTAGTTTAAGCATGATTGCCAAACTTTTAAATATTTTCGGGTTTTTGTTTTTAATACCATACTTTGTTGTAGTTCTATTATTAAAATTATAGGAATTTTAGGAGGAATATTAAACATCTTCATTATTTGAATAGAAACCCCTAAAAGAGGGGTTATAGATGGACCCCCCTCATATAATATGTATTCAGATAATTATTTTAAAAATTAATGAAGTATATTCTGAATTTATTTAAAATTACATCTGAAGCTTAGAACTAATTATTCAGATTATAAGTTTGATAACTAAGATCATTCCCAACTCTAGTGTATGTAAATATTTGGTAGCCAATATTGACTTAGACCTTTTGTACTATGACCATGAGCTTGAACTCTCGAATCGCGTTTTGTAATTATTGTTTATTTAAACACTTTCAGCTAATTAGTTTCTTTCTGTCAGCACTATTATTTTGACAACTGCTGTAGAGAAAAGGGAAAGGGACAGGAACGGGGTCCGAGGGCCTACCTCTGTTTATGGCGAATTGCAAATAACAGCATCAAGAGAGAGAGAGTACCTGGGTAGGTGAGAGAGCCAGATACAGATGTCTGATCTCTGGAATAAAAGTGAGAAAAGGTGGGCACCGGTGCGCATGGCTGCGTGTTTTTATTATCAGGGAGCACGCATTTGTTAATGTAGTTGTCGCCTAAACACACACACACGCAGACAACTGCAATTTAGGTAGAAAACTGCGATTCCTTCGATCATGTCTCTGCAAGCCAAAAAACAGGTAAGAGGAAAGGTGAGAAGGCAACAAAGGATTGAAGTAAGGTGCTGTATCCTAAGCCGATAACCGATCAGGTACAGATAGGCCTAGTCAGGGATGCTGCTAGTATATAGTTTTGCCAACCAAGGTTCAATAAAGGGAATGATCACTGTACCAGAATCTAGAATTCGATTTCTAGTTCAACTGCTTGACCGCCCTGTGCAGCCTACGGCGTAATCTTTAAATGTTAAACCGCACGGTAGGCAACAAAAGAAACAACGCCGACAAATGGCTGAAATACTTAGCTAAAAGGCTAAAATTAGCAGGCAACTGCGAGAACGAGAGTCGTCTCTTTTGACGTTGACGCCGGCCGGGCAGACAGCATCCAACGGCCGGGAGAAGAACGAGGGGTGTACACTGTACACAGGTGGAGCACTGGACGGGCGGCGGAGAACGGCAATGAATGAGCGGTGAGATAGAAAAGGCAGCTTTTCATTTCTGAGAGCCATAAACAATGACACTTGGAGCTGCTATTTCACTCAAGTTTGCTCTCACACCGCAGATTCAAGGTTAACTGTATCTTGTCAGGTAAATAGCAAGCTTTAAAATATTCCCCCCAAACTGCTTGTTTGAAGCAGTGTGCACTGCTTGGAAGAAAGCGCTCGATTCAAATTTTGCATTTAAAAATGAATCTGATATTTCGCCGATAAGATCTGACGTCAGCTACTGATAAATTAGAAAGCTTTTTTTTGGCGTATGACTTGGGCGTTTGTTATCTTCGACTTCTTATTGCTTTGCAATGCAGACAAGTTATCTCGACCCGTGGAATTAAGTAATTTCTAACCGGCTTATCATTGTTATTTGTGGTTCGCTGCTTATGTATATAGCTTTTTGCACTTGAATGCAAATTATTCGCATATTCATAGTTTTTTTTTGGCACAAAATTAGCGAAAGGAAAGAAAAAATGCCGGTGATGATCTAATCGATTCTGGCTGGAACTATATATACTTATGTATATGTAGGTTTGAACAAGAAGACTTGTCGTATACGAGGCACGTAAGCATTTCTCTTTTGGCCGTTACTCATTCTAGATTTTGGCAGTAAGAAAAAGAGAATAATATTAAATAGATAAAGAAACCGGTAGATAAGTATAGAAAAATACTATCAGTTCATATGGAATATATTCTATTTAATCCATAAATTAAAACACTAGTGATGATTAATCACCCAACTTAACGCCAGACTAATTACGGAAAAGAACATAAATTTTTAATTTACAGTTTTACATTCACCAGACGTCGTAGAGCGCTTGGTTGGCTTTCCTTTATGGCCAAGTCTGGAATGGTAATGTGGGCCGACGACTCCCTGACTGACTGATTCGATTGAATGAGTAGTCGAGTGCCAGTCCGCAGTGGGCAGTCCACAGCAAGCGGTACCTACATAAGCTCTTGGCCATGTCCAAATTGGGCATTGGACTTGAGAGGAGATGGAGGAAAAAGCATTGAAGCCACAGGTTCATGTCTGGCCACTCGAGCAAATTACATTTAGGCCAATAAATAGGAGAGAGAACCTTTCTTGGGAGTGGCTGCTGGGCAGAAAAATACCGCTTTGAAGTTGGAAATTATTTTAAACGAAAGTCTCAAGTCATAGTTTATAATACGTCTACTTTATAATCTTAATATTTAATACCAAAGTCTAAAATAGGCTCCATGACCAAGTGCATGATTATAGAGTGAGTAGTTCATGACTATTTTTATTAAATACGAAGCTCAGGTAGGGCTGACGCAATCTAAATTCAATGCGAATTAGTCACAACTAGAGGGAGTGATTTTTAATAGCCACAAACTGATAATGAAACGTATACTAGGTAAGTAATACAGCCATCTAATCTAAGGCATCAATAGAAAGTGCATGTTGGGAGCGTCGGTTGGACTGAAGCTCAAGTTGCATGCGAGAGACCCTCACCCTATTCCCCGCTTCTCTGGCGGCATATCAGGTTGCAATTTAAGGACGTAATAATACTATAGAATAAGTACAGAATAATATAAAAACATAAGGAATTTCTTAACTTAAATGGAAAAAGGATTATTCCTCTTGTAAACCATTTATTCCTCTAATATCTGCCTTTATAATTTCCCACAATAGTGAGCCTTCACTGTACCCCTGTATTTTGTGCTGGTTTTTGTTGGCCTGACTTAGCATGCGATCCGATTACGGTTACCACTCTTAACGCTCACCGCTTCAGTGCAAAACGTTTGGCTGGCTGGATGGCTGGCTGGCTGGCTGGCTGGCTCGGGGGGTAACTGAACTATATCAAGCGACGGCTAATTGCAATCCGACTGGACTTGCAGCCAACTGGAGAGTGGTAACGGAAGTGTGGAGTCGTTGAAAGGAGGCAGGGTGGGTAATTCAGGTGGCCCAGGGTGCAGTGAGAAATGCAAATTATTTGTTAGTCACCCTCTTTTAAAAAATCAATTTTAAAGCTTAGCTTAAAGGGAAATATGATGAAAGGCTATGCATTTTTTTTTAGTATTAAAGCTCAATTAAGGATATAAAATATATACATAATAGTACCCTCATATCCACAAAAGTTTAAAACAAAAAGATTTATGTATTATAATACATGTCATAGCTGGGCAAATAAAAGAAAAGACAATGCATGGCCCTCGAAAGGATATGCGGAATAATGTGGCATACTTTCGGGGGCACTGCTTGCCTAGCAAGTGCATATTATGCCAATCACAACAACAACAACAAGGAGAGCAGCGGAAGCACAAAGCTTGGCATACTTGTATGAAGGCTTAACACAAAAACCAAAAAAAATGAAAACCAAAAGGAGAGCAAAACCAAAACAATAATAACAAAAGGACACCCAGCTAAGGGGGTGGCTGGCTCGATGACATCATAACGCATATTGACAGACGACCATTGCTATGAGATTTGTACAGTTACAGTTGAATTTACAGTTAAAACGGTTAGCGTTTTTTTTTGGTCAAGCTGGGTTCGCGGCACAGTTTTAGAACAACTGAACTTACCTTGCGGGTGCAAACGTTCGGGCTTGAACCAGGCATCTGTAAATAGGCGATTGATATATTGATTTTCGTTAGTTAGCGGTTAGTCGAGGTGCAGAAAAAGACAATAAAAATAAAAGGAATAGTATTATATGGCGTGCACAGGCGGTGTTGTAAAAATTAAAAGCGCATACTAGGGCGTTGCAAAAGCAGTACAATAGACTCTTATTTGGTAAAGCAGTTCAAGCAACTCAAAGAAGGCAAATAGAAAGCATTATATTAAAAATAAAATTTAATTAAAAGGAGGAAATAATAGTAAAGGAAAGCAAGGACATAGAACCACATTCCACATATACACAAATTATACAATCCTTAATTTATAGACTACTCCCACACCCCACAGTTGTCAGAGGTTAGTTTTGTTGTTTTTTTCTTAGTTTATTTTCCAATTGGAAGAGGGGGGGTTTTCGGGGTGAGTTTTCGGTATTGGGGTAATTTCATTTTTAATGCGAGTGCCACTTACTAGGATCGAGGATGGAGCAAATCAGGGGGCGCTGTTTGCACACACCATTCTGACCGGTTTCGCCAATTGTAGCCATTACTTATGATTATTTTATTTTTTCTTCAAAAAAACACTATTTTCTCGTCACTGAAATTTGATATTATATGTATATTTTTTTTTTGGGGTTTTTCCCGTCTTGTTCGATTGTTTTCGTTAACAAAAGCACAACGCAGAAAGAGAGAAATGAGAATGGGAGAACGGTATTACGACGTTACGGTATTACGCTATTTTAGAATTTTTCACTTCCGTGTGGCAGCTCCACGACGCGTATAGAGACTGAAACGTATCAGGAAAAGCTTCATAGACCATGGGCCAGGCTGAGGAGTCGGATGCCCCCCCGCGCGAAAAAGGACAACCCTAAAGCCAGAGCGGCGGCGCCGAGAGAAGTGATGAGTCCAGAAAAAAAAGAGAGAAACTTATGCCCCCCACTGTGCCCACTTTGGACCAACAGATGGGCCTGACTGAAGCTTGAACCCCTAAAATATAATACAGTTTTGGGTAAAAATATAGTTCCTATTGGAAGTTCGATAAATATTATACATTTCATATATTATCCACATTATTTTCCTAAATTTTTTCCCTATACTTTCCTATTGAGACTTCACTGTAGCCCTACTGCAGAGCCAGAGGTGTCTCCAAATAAATGAGAGGCGGCCACCCGCAAGACTGGCACAGTTGAGCAACCCCGCTTAGCCCTGAACTTTGTCTCCTTCGCCGTCTACGAGAGTTGAGAAAAGCTCTGGTATGCCCAGCCTGGGGCCATCGATTTCACCTAATGCAGCTGACCTGTCGCTGGAGACTGGAGAGTGGAGACTAGCTTACGGCGCATGTGCATCGCCTCCTCCCCCCCTCAACACTGTATTTTGTTTTTATGTGCCACCCACTAAGTGGGCCGGAAATTACCAGACAAGTTTCGGGTGGGGCGGTGGTGCAACCAAGTTGCAGATGCTGTTGCTATTGCCACCACAGATATGTTAGTGTGTGTGTGTGTTAGCCTCCGCCTCCTTCTTCTGGGACCCCGCCCTTTGGTTGCGTGTGGTTTTCAAAAAAAAAATTGGTTAGGAAATCAATCAACTGGCACTCGGAAACGCATTTTCCATTTAGCCACCTTTGAAAGTATTGTTCTACTTTTAGTTGCCAAATATCTGCGCATTTTGGCCAAGTTATGGTATGTATGAGAAATGAGCTTGACGCATACCATATGGGCTGCCAAATCGGCAAAGTTTTTTGGTGGTCTTAGCCCAGTTCTTGGGCCAGATGAAATCGATATTGGCTGAGAGTGAGGATAAAATAATACTAAAATATTTACAAGACTTTCCAGGAACTTCTATGCTAATTAAGATATATTTTTTATTTAAATGTGGGATTATTTATAGAACTGTTGGCTAGTTTCCTCAATAAACTAAAGATTTTATTTGGGAAGTAATAAATAAACTATTTAAATACTAGAAATAAACAAAAAGTAAACTTGGCCTATATAGGGAACATGTTTATATTATTATTTTATAAGAAGGCTATTTTCTTTTTATAGATTTTCCAATTACTATCCACGTTAAGTAACCTTTCCAATAAAAATCAATTCATCAAGTTCATCCAATGCCATGTGTTTCGATTCCAAAAAAAGAAATTCCCCCCACACTCGAGACATTTCAGCAGCGTGGGAGATGATGGGAGATGCAATTAACCCACAAAAATATACAATTTAAACCACAAAGATAACACAAGAAAAAAATTGAGTAATAAACAATGTTTGTATGATTCTGGAATAATTAAATCACATACGCAAAATTATATTAAAAATAGAAATATAGTCAATGTGCCGATATTAAAGTTGCCAGCAAACTAAAGTCATGGGGGCTTCAGAGGGCGATAAAGCAGAGAAGATAAGCTGCAAAGATTGGATGCTAAGCTCCAGAAGAGCGGAAGAATCCAAAATGAAATCAATGGCAAATTGAAAGACAAAAGCGCAGCGAAAACAAAGGAAAAATAAGTAAAATATTGTATGTGTGTTCTTGTAATAAAAATAGCCGCATAATCGCACAAAAGGGATGCACCCAGACTATAGACCGCAGCCATGAAAAGCGTCGATGAAAATGGCTAATTGGAAAATGTTTTTCCGCAGACGGGGGTATGGAAATATAAACAAAACTTTCTAGAAACATGAAATCTTTTTTTTGAAAATCTAAACCCCACTTTGTTTACTACATTTCTTGTAGTGTAGAACGAGATTTCAAGAGCACTAGGGACCCTAGATTGGATAATCCAATGGCTCAAATAAGCCCACTGAGAGGGGCTGTCGAAAAGTAGTAGCGCCGCCAGCTGGTTACAAAATAGTAACAGAATGTAACAACGCAACAATAAATTATTATTGTTGAGCTGCCCAGACAGTCCCGCAAATTGCTTTAATAGCCATCCACAGCTCTAAAACGTAAACGAATTTAAAACAGAAAAAAAAAAGAATTATAATGAAATATGAACGGGGGTATACGTCAATGAACGTAGACACTACGGGTTGAGTCAAAGATTTTATAATGGGGAGGGGGGAAAGAAAATGGGAGGCAGTGGAGCAGCTGATTCATGCCGGTGAAATATCTTGGAAATTGTGAAACTACGTTAGTAAGTTCCAGAAAAGCCTTATGACGGATATGAGATATAGATGTAGAGAGATGTCTCGGTATTTGAAGTTCATTTTCATTCTATCTCTCTTCAATGAACGTTCATTTTTTAACGGTGCATTTGTGTTCATTTTAGAACTTTCATATTAAGGAGCTATTTTATTTTAATATCGTATTATTTAATATTATTTTTAATAACTAACTTATGATCATTTTAAATTAAATAAAGTCTTTCTTTAAATTATTAATTTAAGAGCTATTATTCCTTTAAAATAACCACTATCTTCATACAGTTGTTTCACTGTATTTACTGACAACAACATAATCATATATATATTTCTGTTCACTTGCCCAGCCGGCATTCAAATGAGCGTGAATCACGCGCCCCATCCAATGACGATGACGATCGATTTGCAAAAAAAAAAAGGAAAAACTTTTGAAAAACTACAAGATTGCCGGGAAAGAGGCTGATGTTTGTTTAACAAACGTTTTACAACCATAAAGATAGAGACCCTAAGAGTCTTTCTAGAGATATCGGATTACTCTGGTGCGCGATACGAAATATATTTAATAAGAGAACCTCCAGAGCCGATGACATCATGGCAGAGTCAGAAAAAAAACCACTACTAACGCAAAAGAGAACGGCGAGTGACTAACCCACCAGAGGGGAGCGGGAACGACGACCTAGGGAAAAGGGGTCAGGATAGGTGGGATGCAAGGTGCGGTCGCAGGAGGACTCGAAAATAAACAGCAAACGATACTCTAATGACGACAGCACAACAAATTAATTAAAAAACTCAACGAAAGCACATTCTAAAAATTAAATTTCAATGTTGGTTACCACATACCTAGTCCGTATTTGTAGAAGATCTCCTCCACCGACACAATCTTTGGCTGCGGCTGCGACGAAGCGACTGGCACTGGGGGCGGAGCCACCTTCGGCTTGGGCGGTTCCTCCTTGGCTTTGGGCGGTTCCGGTTTCGGTTCGGCTTTGGGAGCCGTTTGGACACTTGGCTTAAAGTCCTCGTCATCATCCAGATCGGTTACCAAAGCGGCTGCTGAAACGGGAGCAGCCACTGGAACCGGTACGGGCTTCGGAGCAGGAGCAGCTGCCGGAACTGGAGCTGGCACTGTAACAGGTGCCACCGCTGGGGGAGTGGCTGTGCGCTCATCCTTGAAATCGCTGAGCAGGTCCTCCGATGAGATGAACTTCTCGTTGTCCTGCTCCTTCAGAGCATCCACAACGGGTTTCTTAGCCGGCGACGGAGTGTAAGATACGGACGGCGATTCGGTGTCAGAGTCCTTGTTGGCGGTAAACGGAGCAGCAGCGGAAACGGGAGCAGGGGCAGCCGGGGCAGGTGGCTTGCCCGAGAAATCGTCGTCATCGTCATCGTAGAAATTAGATGTGGGCTGGAAGGATTGGAGCGGTGCCGATGGCTTGTCACTGAAGCTGCCCAAAAGATCCTCTTCAACAGGAGCCGATGCTGGAGCTGTGGCTGGAGCAAAAGCTGCAGCTTTTTCTAGTGCCGGAGCAGAAGCTTCCACGGGAGCTGGAGCTGCAGCGGTTTCTGAAAACTGAGCTAGAGGAGCTGAGAACAGTCCCCTCTCGGCGTTCATGAAGTCAGTGGTTAGGCCGCCAATGCTCTGCTTTACATCCTTGCTGGCATCGCTCAGGAAATCGTCAAAGTCATCCGCCTTCTTGGCGAACTTGGCCTCCAGCAGCTCCTGGGCCTCCTTGGCGCCGGCAGACATGCGCTGGACAAACTCCTGTGGGTCACCAAAGTCCAGTTTCTTTTGCTCGTTGGCGAAGTAATGCTCTGTGTGGGCATTGTCGTCCTGGGCGCCGCCACTAACATTGCCAGCGTCTCCTGCCAATCCCAGGTCCTCGTAGGCCTTCTGGGCCCGGTTGAAAACATCCTCGCTGGCTGCCGCCGCCTCCTTCTTCAGTTCAGAGTAATTGATATCCATTTTCGTGGGGGCTCGGGGAAGATATTAACAATTTTCACAGATGCTGCTTGGGGTATCCTTGGTAAGGCTCTCGCACATACACACACGGACGCGACGGCTCTCTCTCACAGACGCACACAATTTCGATGTGCTAACCAGCTGATTCCGCCGGCTGGATGGGGCTCTTAAAATTTTAAAAAACGAACAGAGTGCGTTACGTGCTCGTTTCAAGTTGAATTTGGTTTAAAACTCAGCGTTTGTTTTGTCCGGCGCCGTCGGTTGGTTCGGTCACTCGTTTTGAATTGTTATAGAGACAGGGCTGCTAAAGCTAGGGCGGTCATGGGGGGGATTGGGAGGTTGTGGTGCTTGCACTGAGGGATCTTTTCTTCGGGCAAAACAATCAATCCGCGTCTGGTCTCACTTCTTAGTGGGGTAAAGTAGCCAACTTCTTTGGGGCACAATTCGTATATTCCCGCCCTTCCTCAGGACGAAGGATTCTTAACTTTTAAATATATTTTTTTTATTAAAATATACAAACTATTTCACTTTATATCAGATTTCAATTTGTGTACCATGTGAAAGGTACTTTGAGTAGAAAGGTGAAATGAAGAATGAAATACTTTTCAAAACTATGATGTTTTTTTTTTAACACAAAACTTATTTTACCTAAATATAGTACTTAAAGGCAATTTATAAACTCTATTCTTACAAAGTTCCTTTTAAAAATGACTCAGCTAATTGAGCAAAAAACTTAGTACCTCTAGAAAATATCTTAAATATCTTTTTTTGAAAAATCTTTTTAAAGAGACTATAAAAGTAAGAATAGTTTTAAAAAATGGTACTGAATATTAAAGTTAAATTAGTTAATACATAGGATCTAAAATTATTTTTAATTTTAAAAAAATGTTGCCAGATTGGTCATGAATTCATTATTCATTCACCCCGAAACGTGGACATGGTCAATTTTGGCGTTTACCAACACTAAAGCAAAGTGTGAACAACAATTCTGTTCGACATTTGAGAAAAAATTAAAATAAGCTACACAATGGAAACCCTGACTGGAAGAAATGTTGCCTTGCTGGTGCTATGCCTGTGTGCCGGATACGCTCTGGTGGTCGGCGAGGGCGACAAGGAGATACCAGCCACGAAATTAGGACAAAACATTGCGCCGACGATGACTTTTCTTTACTGGTGAGGATTATGCGGGGTAATTAGCATATCAAACATTGAACTCTGAACATACGTATTTTTCTCGCCCCTTAGCTACTCCTGCGGCTACCGCAAGGCCTTTGAGGACTACGTTAACATTTTGGTCGAGAAGTACCCACAGATCCAAGTGCAGGGAGCCCATTACGATCCTCCCGGCTTGAACTATTACCTATCCAAGATTATTTTTGCTTTGAAGATCACCATTATTGTTTCGGTGGTATCAGCAGTTAGTCCGTTCACATTCCTTGGTATCAACACACCCAGCTGGTGGAGCCACCTGCAGTCAAACAAGATTTACGCGTGCATGATGATTTTCTTTCTGGGCAACATGCTCGAGGGTCAGCTGATCTCATCGGGAGCGTTTGAGATAACACTGAATGACGTGCCAGTATGGTCGAAATTGCAGACGGGCCGGTTTCCGGCGCCCGAGGTCCTATTCCAGATCATCGACAATCATCTGCAGTTCACCGACAAGATTCAGGAGAATCCGGACTTTGTTAAATAATAGTGGACAAAGGAAGAGGCGGGAACAGAAGCCGGTCAACACCAAATAGCCATGCGGCTCTGAACCTCTGTAAAACTATAGGCTCTTGTCCCAATATACCCTAGTTAGCCGTATCTCTCTGTTTCACCCAAAAACCTTCTAGCCTACTGTACACCAAATGTAACTTTGTATTCCTGTGTTTCCGTTTAAAAGCTTAAGTGTACTGTATTTGTGTTTTTGTGTAGCCGCCAGTCGTGTGTATATCGAAAGCATATAGATAAGAACATAAAGGACACAACAACTCGCTACCGGGTCCTGGTCCCAGGGGTACATCTACCGTAGGAGAGCTGTTTACAATCAAACTATGTGCTGCCTCGGTGTAGATGTACCTCTTCCTTAGCCTTTACGAGATTTGTAATGTTACTTGTTAGTGGGAGGAGCAAACTGATTACATTCGGATATGTAAAACCTTTTTCACATTGTAATAAAAATAAATTCGCTCGTCAGATTTAAAACCAAAACTTAATGTGTTTGAAATTCAAAGAATCTTGCTGAGAAATGTGAGATGTTATCTGAAGATGACATTTTTTGGTGATAAGGCAATTCTTGATAAGATTGGCTAGTCATAGGTACTATTTCTATAGTAGAGACTATGCCTACCATTAAAACTGCATTTCTTTTATGTTGTGTACATTTTATTTATCAAAAAACTGGGTTTTGTTTTTGGTTTATGTTACATTAATTCCAACAGAGGCGCAAGACATTCTTCGTTCGTTGCTATGCAGGCAGTGGATACTCTTCTCGTCCTCTTATTATGAATTCCATTTAGTTTTTTGGCATGTGACACTTTGTGTTAGATTGCAACTCCACAGAAAATGGCACTTACTAGGTGGTTATGGTTGGTTTCGGTTTTGGTTTGATTTGTTTTTGGTTTGGATCGTTATCGTTATCGTGATAGGATAGCAATAGACTTAAGACAAAAATTTAACTGCTACTTAGTGGAAATCTATGGGGCGAGGGTGTCCTCGCGCGTGCGCCGACGGTATGTACGAGTGTCCCCTTGGCGGGCGTACTCGTTGTAGTTTTGGGGAGTTGGTCGCCTCTGGGCCTGGTTGTACCTTCCGCTGTAGTAGTTGCTGGGCGCCTGGGAGTACGGTTGCCGGTTGGCCTCGTAGGTGCGGTAGTTCGATCCAGCGGGGTTTCGTGGGTCAGAGCTCCAGCTGGAGCTTGTTGACCATGCGCCTGTATTGGATCCGGGGCTAGCATTAGAGCCGGGTCTATTGTTGGATGACCAGCTTGAACCGGATCCTGGGCTAGCATTGGATGACCAGCTTGAACCGGATCCTGGGCTAGGGTTGGATGACCAGCTTGAACCGGATCCAGGGCTAGGGTTGGATGACCAGCTTGAACCGGATCCAGGGCTAGGGTTGGATGACCAGCTAGAGCCAGCTCCTCCACTTCCACCAGCGTTGGATCTCGAAGACCAGCCAGAGCCAGAGCCAGTTCCGGATCCGGAATTGCCACCGGATCCTCCACCAGATGACCAACTTGAGCTAAAGCCAGGTCCTCCTTGGGAAGAACGTGATTCGCCGGCGGGCTCATAGCTCGATCCTGATGACCAAGACGAAGATGCCGTCTGGACCACACGGCGGGTTACAAAGGCGTCACCGCGACGACGGCAGACTGTGCACCTGTAAGTAAAATGATCTTAAAACATGTCCACTTTTCAGGATAACGGGGAAAAGACGCACCTGCTAATCTTGCTGGTCGGGTCGGCCTTCAGAGTCTGCTGGCGCGGCTTACTGAACTGATCCTGGTCCTCGATTACGGAGAGCCAGAAGGAAGCCAAAGCATCGTAGTAGTTGCACCGTCCATGGCCATGGCACTCAATCACCGGCTGAGCACGGAAGTCCTCCAAACAGGAGCCTGGAGAAACCAGGTCTTGACCGATTCCTCCAGTGTTATCCAAGGTGGTCTGAAAATGAGGTTGTTAAATACAATTTAAAAGGTAATTTCGGTTATGTCCTTACCATGTAGTAACTGTAACCAGTCCACATCTCCTCCCAGCCGCCAGGACATTCCGGAAGGCTCATGGATTGCGAGTGCAAGGCAATAACCCTCGTGGATGTCTCACAAACCGCGCAACTAAATTAAAAAAAAATAACAATTTTAAATCTAAGATGGAGGGTTTCTGTCTTACCGGGAAATGTATTTCATGAGGTCCTTGGACTCGATGGGGGCCATGGTCATCGGCATGGGCTCGGCGGTGGACAGCCACAAGCTGTCGTCGTTGTTCTGGGCGTAGTTGCACACGTTGTTCAGATCGCACAGCATGTACGGCATGGTGGTGAACTTCATCATGCAAGAGCCAGACTGACCAAGATCCTGGCCCACGGCACGACTGGCGGCAACGTTGCCGGAGAGGGAGTAGCCCTCCCACAACAGATTCGTGTTGGCGGGACACTGGGGTACGTTCACGGATTGCGAGTGGCGGGTGAAGATGAAGCCGCGGCTCTTTGGCGGCGGTGGTGGGGGAGCCGGGTCTCCGGGGGCTCCGGGCCTACCGGTGAGACCAGTGCGTCCAGTCAGACCTATAGCACCCTGGTCACCGCGAGGTCCTTGCGGTCCATCGGCACCAGTATAGCCTACTTCACCTTGATCACCGATATAGCCCTTAAGGCCTCTATAGCCGATGTATCCTTCCAATCCAGGAGCTCCGGCCTCGCCACGCTGTCCCTTAAAGCCATCTAGTCCGGGTTCGCCTCGGTCGCCTTGGCGAGCGAAGGAGTAAGAGAACGTCTCACCCGGCTCACCCTTAACGCCCGCCAGTCCGTCCACGCCGTCTACGCCGCCCCAGCCGATCTCTCCTGTGGGACCTCTGGGTCCCTGGGGTCCTTGGCGGCCGTACTGGCCAGGCCGACCGGGGTAGCCTGGCTCGCCCTTAAGTCCGTCGGGTCCAGGAGCTCCCTGGTAACCAACGTCACCAGTGTCACCCTGCGGGCCCCATACGGCAAAGCCGGGCTCTCCCTTCTGACCCTGCAGACCTTGACTACCGCGCTCTCCCTGAGATCCAGCCACTCCATACGAGCCTGGACGTCCGGGTGCTCCTGGCGCTCCCACATCACCTTGGGGTCCAGGTGGACCTTCGATCTCGGGTCCTCGGTGTCCGATTGCACCGTTCTCTCCGTACTCTCCCTGTTCACCCGGAGCTCCTTTCTGGCCCGGGCGTCCTGGGCGACCGGGACGTCCATCGTATCCTGCATCACCATCCAAGCCCCGTTCGGCCGATTGCGTCAGGCCTGGTAGACCTCGGTATCCTCTGTCACCTTGCACGCCCTTAAGTCCTGGACTACCATCTAATCCTGGATATCCGGCAACACCAATATCTCCTCGTTCGCCCTTTGCGCCTTGCAGGCCGATGAATCCGACTAGGCCGACATCACCCTTCTCGCCTTGAGCGCCTTGGAATCCTCGATCTCCGGGGAAGCCGCGGTACAGATAACGATCACCCAGGTTCTCCACGCGTCCGGGATAGCCTATTTCTCCTTCGTCGCCAGGCTCGCCTTGGGGACCCTGGATGCCGGGAGGGCCTTGAGGTCCTTGGTTTCCGGGAAGTCCCGTCAGTCCATAGATTCCATCGTCACCCTTCTCTCCCTTAGGACCGGTTGGTCCATCGGGTCCGCGTTCACCCACAGCGCCTTTAAGACCGTGAGCACCGTTGCGTCCACGATATCCGGGCACTCCTATAGCTCCCGGAGCACCGCGGATGCCAGGTTGACCAGCGAAGCCCTGGTCACCACGTTGTCCCTTCAGACCGTACCGACCAGGAAGACCATCTTGTCCCGGACTTCCAGGCTCTCCCTTGCGACCGATGGCACCTGCCAGGGGCTCGGGTGAATCACCAGGTTGTCCACGAAGACCCTTGGCTCCCGGAGCTCCTCTGTAGCCTTGTTGTCCAGGATAGCCTGGCTCACCGGCATCTCCCTTGATGCCGCTGTAAGCGGCAGCGCCCTTGATTCCAGGATAACCGGGTACACCTTGATCTCCACGCTCTCCCTTAATACCAGAGCGGCCAGGGGCTCCGGCATAGCCAAACGGTCCAACGTCACCAGTGAGACCTGTATTGAAAGGCATTAAGTTTTTGGGATTTGGAATTGTTGTATAAAGATGCAAGCTCACCTTTCGGACCCATTTCACCGACAGCTCCACGTGGTCCAATGTCACCTGGTCGACCGTCTGCTCCGATGTCGCCACGATCACCGTTCTCGCCGATCATTCCCGGCAATCCTCCAATACCGGGACTGCCGGGGAAGCCGGCAACTCCTGGGTTGCCTAGAGCTCCACGTAAGCCGGTCAAACCGATGCTGCCCTTTAGGCCATTCGCGCCGAAAGGACCTTGCCAGCCGACCTCTCCCTTCTGGCCCTTAGTGCCGTGAAGAGCGACGCTTCCGCTTCGACCAGGCTGACCCGCAGCTCCGGGCGGGCCGACCAAGTAGTCACCTTGTTGACCCTTATTGCCGGGAAGACCGGTCTGCCCGGTAGCGCCGTCAGGTCCCAACTCACCCTTCTGTCCCTTCTGGCCGCGAATGCCTGGAGGTCCGTACTGGCCAGCAACACCGACGTCTCCGGGATAGCCCTTCACACCCGGTCGACCGGATACACCTATCTCTCCGGGAATAACAGACTGTCCAGGCTCACCACGCTGGCCCTTGTAGCCAGGATTGCCGTTCGTGCCATCTTCACCATCCAAGCCGGGCTCTCCGGGAGCACCCTGCAGTCCATAGTCACCTTGGATTCCCGGATAGCCCTTGGATCCTATGGGTCCTTGGATCGTGGCACCCACCGGTCCTTGATCACCTAACTCGCCGTTGATTCCGATATCGCCTTCATCACCTTTTTGGCCTCGAATGCCGGGCAGGCCCGGGTATCCAAATTCACCACGATCACCCCTGTTGTCGTAAATCTCTCCGGGATGTGGCTCACCCTTGTCGCCCTTCAAGCCGCGTTCTCCATCGTCACCACGATCGCCGCGGCGTCCGTTGTAACCCGGTTCACCGACCAAATAAAGTTTAGGGATGGAGGGTGTGACACCGGGCTTACCATCGATTCCATTACGTCCGGGACGTCCATCAACTCCTTGCCTTCCAGTATCGCCGTAATCGCCACGCAGACCAGGTTCACCACGAGGACCTTGGCTGCCGTGGAAGCCGTTCAATCCCTGGTCACCATCCAATCCCTGCAATCCACGGGGACCGTCATCACCGTCATCACCTTGTGGGCCTTCCGCCAGAGTACCTATCCTTAATAGTGATCCTTTAGCACCTTTAGCTCCGGTCGCTCCAGGCTCACCGGGGATACCGGGGAGTCCACGAATACCTTTGAAACCGGTCTTACCGGGCCTGCCCTGCACTCCCTTCGGGCCACGTGCACCGGTGATACCGATCAAGCCGCGGTTGCCATGAATTCCTGGATAACCGGTGTCACCCTCCTGACCACGAGTACCCCGAGGTCCGGCATTACAGATGCCACAGTCGTCGCCTCGCAGACCCTTGTCACCGGGATAGCCGCGATATCCAGGCAAACCATCATCACCGGGACGGCCACGCAATCCTGGCGGACCCTGTGAACCGCGGGGACCCGTAATGTTGTAACCTTCGCCAGGCAGACCCTTGTCGCCGGGCAAGCCGACTTCTCCACGCTCGCCACGGTATCCATACTGTCCAGGCTGACCATCCAAACCGGGCTGTCCCTTTAGTCCGATCAGGTTGTAGCCAGAATCGCCACGCAGGCCGGTGCGACCGGGAGGTCCCGCCTCGCCAGGTGGGCCCTGAGGTCCGGGGGGACCCATGAAACCATAGTCACCAGCCTCTCCACGTTCGCTGCGTCCGGGAGGGCCGCGATTTCCGCTCAATCCCTCGTCTCCGGGCTGGCCAGCGGGTCCTTGGGGTCCGCGGCGTCCCTGCTTACCGGGCACTCCGTTCAATCCGCGTGGTCCCTCCGGTCCCAGATCACCCTGAGGGCCAATGGGGCCGGGTAGCGACTGGCTAAGAGTAGGGTCATAGATACCGGGTGGTCCTTGGGGTCCCTGGATGCCTGGCGTACCGTCGAAGCCGTCCTCACCCCTTTCACCGGGTCTGCCATCGGCTCCATTCAGTCCGTCGTAACCGGGGGCACCTTTACCGCCCTTAGGTCCGGGGTTACCAGACTCTCCATCCTTGCCGGGCTTGCCACGCTCTCCGGGCTCTCCATTATCACCTCGAATTCCGGGCAGTCCATTTCGTCCGGAGGGTCCGCGTTCTCCCTCCGGTCCTACAGGTCCATCCAAGCCACGCTTGCCCACGTATCCCTTGTAGCCCTTTTGGGACAAGTCTGTAGTCAATGCACCGGGCTCGCCCTCGCCGGGCTCACCCTTCTCGCCAGGTGTGCCCTGGTAGCTGTAGTTCGTCTCCAATGGCTCGCCAGTGTCGCCCTTGACGCCCTGGAAGCCGCGGTCTCCCTTCTCACCCTCCATGCCCGCGAAGCCGGTGTCACCTTTCTGGCCGCGATCGCCCTCGAATCCGGGCGGGCCTTGGGAGCCGTCGATACCGCGCTCGCCTCGGGTACCCTTGGTGCCCTTGGAATTGATGCCGCCCTCTCCGGCGTCACCAGGTGCTCCCGCGACACCAGGAGCTCCCATCTGACCCGGCTTTCCATTTTCGCCTGGTCTTCCGGGTTCACCCATTGATCCTGGACGTCCGTCGCAGCCGTCAATACCACGAGGTCCTGCAGGGCCATCCTCTCCGGGGATACCCTTCATAAATTATTTTTTTATTAGATGTTATAATTAAGTTAGTTTAAATATTAACTTACTCTATTGCCAGGAATACCGGGCTGTCCTTGTGGTCCACTCTCACCCTAAAATCATGTAATTAATAAGATGTTTTCCAATATATCCTCAAGAGCCACTTACACGATGTCCTTTTTCGCCTACTCCGCCGTATTCGCCAACGTCACCCTTCTCGCCAAGACGGCCGGGTGGTCCGTATGGTCCATTGTCTCCGTGGGCTCCCTCCAGTCCGATGACTCCAAAGGGTCCGATTGCGCCCTGTTTTCCTTTGATGCCTTTGCAGTCACATACCGTTGTGTTACATTCCTGGAATGGAGATCCCAAAGTGGTGTCAGTTGGACTTTTTTTTTCAAAATAAAACCTTAATTTATTGGGTATATCAGAAGGGGTACTCTCTTGATTGCCCCTGATTGGGACTCTTGTTTAGAGAATCAAAGTTGTCAGAATCAATTCGTTCTAGTTTCATTATTCTATCTATTTCCTAGGGACTTCTTAGATATGAGTTCTACCAGGAGTACCTATTAATACCCCTTTAAAATGACCTTCGACTCATAATAACTCATAATGCTCTGTGATTTCGTGAAATTCCTTCTCAAAACAAAAATCGGGGCCCGGGTTTAACCAGAAAATCAACAACAATAAAAATTGCAGTATTTCGCAGCTGCAGTTTCCCTGCTTTAATTGCACTGTTTCCGTTTGCAATGAGATAATCTTCTATAGTTTGCTTAGTCAATTGAGCGAGTGCATAGAACACGCTCAGTGGACCTCGCCCTGAAGTTGGCCCGAAGACTGATGGGGTCTGGGGCCCCCTGTCGGCGGTGTTGGCTTCACATTCAACGCATTTTTAACCCAATTAATGTGCAGCCATAAACAAAAATGCTAGCCATTATCTGGAATATTTCAAATTATGAACTCACTTCAAGATTCACTTTTTTGAGGTAGGTTGAAGTTGAACACCTTTTTGGCCATTTCGTAATATATTTATTTAATTTTTTCATGCCAGAATTCGTGGCTTATTGCGGCTTCCTCATTGATGTCAGAGCATAAACATCCTTAATTTGTTTTGTATATTAATAGAATTGACATAATTTCATGTTGGTTAAAAGTCGGAAAATTATGGCCTGCCTTCATTAAATGCTTTATATTCTGAATGTTTCTCCAAAAATAAAAAAACAATTTAAAGAATGAAAAAAAAAACTGCACACATGTTGCACGTATGTGTTGAGATTTTAGATTTTTTGTTGTATATTTTCTAAATACGTTTTTTGCATTTGAAAAATATATGTTTAATTGTTTGTTGGATGAAACAAATTAGTGTCAAATGTTTGGCCAATTTTCTGATTTACAAATAGCGAAAAATCTGTTTATGTGACTCAATGAGATTCCGGCAGCGACATCGCCCGGAGTTCAAAGCCCCAAAAAGCTGTGAAAAAAGGGGAAGAGACATCCTCCGCGAATGGATTCCCAGAAGTAAACTTTTGACTTGCAGGAGATCAAACCATCTGTTAACTAAATATTCACATCACCAAATCCAAAATCCCGAAACGAGAACGTGAAAAGTAAACAATACAAAAAAGCAAATGCTGAAAAACTAGAAAATTAAAAAAAAAAAAAGCTGAATAGAAGACTATGCGGTGAACCAAAAGATGCTATGATGTTTGTACCATCGAACTGAAGAATCAAGAAACTGCAGATACGAAAATAAAATCCAACGACCCCACCTCACATTGGGGGCGATGCAGGTGCAGAGAAACAATTGCACTCGATTGCTGGAAATACCAACTGTGCGAGAAACTGTGAGAAATATTGAAATGCTTTTATTAGCCAGCCAGAAGATTTGAAAAATATATGTACATACTTCCCGAGAAAGTAAGGCACATCGATCAAGTCTTTTGTTTCACACACAACACATTCCTTCAATTGAAATTGGCTTGGAAACCAAAAAAAATTAAAACACCATCGAATTTCATTCAATCAATTGCAAAATACAGAAACATAAGTAATCCTCAAGCTCGTATGACATGAAAATAAATTCAGAAAACATATATATTTTGTGAAGTGAAGTGAAGATTGTTGCGGTAACACGTTGAAAAGTGACAGCACTGCAATTTCCTTGAACTTGACACTGGGCAAGGCAATACTTGTGAATGCATATGTAAATATATGCTCTATATATATGTATACCCAGGCTCCATATATGGGCCACCGCCACTTCCATACATATTTATATTTTTTTTGTATTTTTTGGATGGCACCACCGCCAGACAACGCACTGCTGAGTGGCGTCGTTGAGGCAAGAGCCACTCAAAAAATGGGGGAAAGGGTTGGCTCTACTGTTTGATTGCCGCCAAAAAAAAAAAAAAAAATTGGAAAAAAAACTCAACTGCACTGTGCTTATTTCACATATGCACCCGATTCCGTTGATGTCAGCAAAGGAGCCACTGACTCTGGGAATATTTCCAAAAAAATTATATTATTCAAATTCCTGAATGGGCACGCGTTTTTGGTGAAATTACTTGAACAGGTTTAAGGTGTCTTTTATTTATTCACACAAAATGGGGAAAATATTTAATATTATGAGGTTTTTTCTTAGTTATAAAATATTTGGGGATCTAGCTAGGAGATAGAAAGCTATTTAAAATAGAGGATTTAGACATATTTAACCATCATCCTAAGATTCTTTGTCTATTCCCTTAATTTATTCTATATTTTTTTAAATTTTACTAACCTCAGGGTCTTATAATTAATTTATAACCTAGTAAAATGAGCTCTATATGTTTTTTTTTTTTAATTTTTCAAATTATAAATGTCTTAGAAGCCACATCTAAGTTTCACCTTCTAAGTATGCAATAGTTTTTTTTCCCAAAAATGAAACTCAAAGATTTGTGAATAAAGTAAATATAAATTAAAATAAAATCTTTTTTAAGAAAAAAATTATATTAAAACTATAATAAATTTGTTTAATTTTAAGTAAAAAATGTCATCCACCTAAATTAAAGACCTTAACCTTTTTTTCAAAAATAATTCCCAAAACCTAAAACTACAAACTCTGTTTAACCCAATTTACTAAAAATATATATATTTCAGAGCCTCAAAGAACCTGATATTTGTTAGCCAATATAGAACACCTGTTGCACCACTGTGTCTCGAAATTCTACCCATTGTCTGACCCAGTCCATACATATACACGGATATATGCACACTCTCGCGGAGGTAACTGGGAGGCGGTGAGTGTGTCAGTGGCGCGCACTTAAGCGCATTTGCAAATGTTAACGCCAATTGTCCCAGTTGCCGGTATTCCGCCCCACTACCCCAACCCATCTGAGGCAAATGCATAGTTTAAGGTCAAAGCTAGGCCTCCGCTAGAGATCCCCGGCCAGATGATATATACATATATCTGGCATATATCTATCTATCTGGCGCGACAATTGGGCACACCCACCCACGCTAATCGCCGGACTAGCGAAAATGCATATGAATGGCGGGACAGACAACGAGAGATGATGTTTCTCGGATCCACAATGCAAGTCCATTGGCCCCAGTCTGGGGTCCTGGTCTTGGGTATCCGATGACATTAGCCGGGGGTGCTAAGGCTATGTCTTTCCTTCGAAGTGCAAGCGATACCTTCTGGAGTTCTTGAGTTATTCAGGGAATGCAGAGCACAGCGAAACGTCTCTCGAAAGGGACGGGTTATTATCTAAAGAAAGAGTAGGCAAGATCGTCTGGTAATCTGGTGGTGGCCTGCCCTGCCCTGCCCTGCCCTGCCCGGATGTGGAATACAAAAATATTATAATTATAAGAATGTCATCATTAATATGCTGATAAGCCAGGACAGATTTTTTCAAGTCGAGCGCGAAAAGCATTATTTTAATTTGGCATTAAATTGTATACGATGTATACTATATAGAATATATGAATTATAAAAATAATCTTTCCATATTCCTTCATTGATGGACAAAGGGGTTATCTGTTGCAGACAAACCCACCATCAATTGTGGTCTTTGTTGCCAAGTCGGACAAGAATCCAAGGCTCGGAAACAGATACAGATACTAATTGTTAGTTTAAAAAATAGAGGATCCTTCGGTGCGTCAGAATTGACCCAATTCGCCAAGTCGAACAACACGCGCCATCAATCAAGACCATTTTCCCCATGGCTGGGGATTGGAGTGGGGGACTTGCAGCAGTGGCATCTCGGCAGCAATAACAAAAACAAATCAGTTGTAAAATATGCCTCATAAACGTTTTGAAAACGGCATGCAACAATGAAAGCACGAATGTAAAATTATGTAGTAGACCTGGTTATGCTGACTGTGAGTTTTCCCAAAAAAATATATGATCTGTGGCTAAGAAAACTTTCAAATATTATTATTATTAGTAAATATATTATTAGTAAATATAATTAACTACAACTAAATAATTCAGGTGGTTAAATAACCTCTTAAAGAACCATTTATTTTAGAAACATTCATATGTTTTATTAAAAATATTTCCATATGCATTCCATTTCCATTTCGAATTCAAAACCCATTTCCAAAAAATTACCTTTAAGGAATGTATGGTTATAGCCTTTAGGTCGCAATCGACTTCAAAAAACTTTTAGTAGCTCACTTCCCATAAAAGTATTTCATTGAGCATGTAACCCAATTGCAGCTTGCAACATTCCAGGCCACAGAGATGACTCATGCGATCAGTCCAACAGCCCCCCATTGTGGGGCATTAGTACAGGGTAGCAGTATAAAAATTAAATATGGGGCAACATATGAGCAACGTGTGATTGACATGAAAAGAGTCAGACCCCCCTATCTCACCGCTCACCACCCCGCCGAGAGCATAATGAATGCACATCTGGACGGGCGCACTTGCAGCATGACATCATTTTTTTTTGCATTCGCTTGACATCGTATGGAAAAAGATACAGAACTTGGGAGTACACATATGGAATATGGAATATGGAATATGTGGGGAACCCACCCACGCACTCCTCCAAGGAGGTCCACAAATGAGCAAAACAATCGCAGTTGGGCCATTTAAGTACTAGGTTACGGCATCATTGCACATAATTGTTTGGACACAAGCCTGACAGATGATAATTAATTGCCGGCCACTCGAATTAACATTGAAATTGATGGACATGGAGCTGTCAAAACGATCGCCTACAAATTGGCGATAAGGAAGCGCCGCCTGATTAATATGACCTGAACATTGCACCTTTTTTCTAACAAATAATATATAAAGTAAACTACATTTAAAATAGATGGTTTCATCAGCATTTTTAGATTAATTGTTTGTAAAATGAAGGGGTTATACCTATATATTTAAATTATTATGTCACATCCTTTCAAAACTAATGTTTTCGGCAGTTCTTGATGGAAATTATACTTTTTTCAAGCTAGAATGGAAGATAAAGGCTGATGTTTTGATTGGTAACCATTATAAGGAAATAAAACTGTTAATATTAGTGTAGAGCCGATAATCTTGTATGGTCTTTTACTTTTTATACCCTTGCAGAGGGTATTATAATTTTGGTCAAAAGTGTGCAACGCAGTGAAGGAGACATCTCCGACCCTATAAAGTATATATATTCTTGATCAGGATCACCTCCTGAGTTGATATAAGCATGTCCGTCTGTCCGTCTGTCCGTCTGTCCGTCTGTCCGTCTGTCCGTCTGTCTGTCCGTCTGTCTGTTTCTACGCAAACTAGTCTCTCAGTTTTAAAGCTATCGACTTGAAACTTTGCACACACCCTTCTTTCCTTTGCACGCAGTATATAAGTCGGAACGGCCCGGATCGGCCGACTATATCATATAGCTGCCATATAACTGATTGATCGGAAATGGTATAACTTTGATGTTTTTAGAGTTAGAGAGTTCAAATTTGACATGAGAGCTATTTTTGGCAAAATAATACGACATGCCAAATTTCGTAAGGATCGGCCGACTATATCCTATAGCTGCCATATAACTGAACGATCGGAAATGACCCAACTTTCGTGTTTTTGAAGATAGAAAGCTGGAACTTGGTACAGATTATATATTTGGTCAGTTAATCCGACCTACCAAATTTCATTAGGATCGGCCGACTATATCCTATAGCTGCCATATAACTGAACGATCGGTAATGGTTTTTGGTAGAAATACCAACTTTGGTATTTTTGAAGATAGAAGTTTGGGACTTTTTTTAGATTTTGTATTGTAATAAATTTGATTATATATTCCTATTCCCATAAGGATCGGCCAACTATATCCGATGTTTGCGATATATATCCGGTTTTAACTGCAAGGGTATATAAACTTCGGCTCCGCCCGAAGTTAGCATTCCTTTCTTGTTTTTTACTATTTTTCATCATTTTCTAGTATCCTTCCCTTATATATATAGGAAGGAAGTTATAATATTATAAAAATGATATATGAGTTTCCCAGATTTTCTCCCAGGTATGGAAAAGTAGAATTCATATTGCAGTTAATAGTTTCTTTGATAGTTATCTTTTATAGTGGAATATAAATTATAAGGATTATAGAGGAACCAAAAATTTCCCAGGCTTAATAGTTCTTATACTTTTTCCTAAGCCCCTCAAAAACCCTTCCTATAAAGTTAAGATTTAAGATCCCTCTGCAAGGGTATAAAAATGGTAAGAATTATAAAGAAAGCAAAGTCCTCTATGGGTTCTAAACTTTTTTAATTTTTCTCCATAAAATTTTGCACTAAAATCCATCTAGTTTATTAAACCCAATAAAAAATCGTCGAGTTATCAACGAAATGGCTATCTTTTTCAATTTTCTGCCAATAATTTAGGCAATCAAAAGTCTGGAAAGTCAACTTAGAGAGCTGGTCTCTGGGTGAAATGTGTACAAATAAAGCTAATTTATTTTTAGCCATGACGTTTGCTTTTTGAAATGGAATCTCAGCAACGGACACACAGCCACCGACAGTCTTTATTAAAGTGTATAGTGTGTCTAAATATATGTATAAAGTTCAGCTGCTCTAATGAATATCAATTCCATAAGCCTGGACCGTCTGTCCGTCTGTCCCTCTGACTGAGTGCCAAGTAGTACTGATAACATGGCAAAAGGAGAACAACGAGCTGCAGTTATGAGACAGATGACTGATAACCCAATTTCATGAGTTTCTTCAGCACTTGCTCATAAATAATCGTTTCAATTTACAAAATTCATTACAGCGACGACGACTGCTACTAAGTGGTCCTCCATCCATATCACTCATACAACATGTTGTACGTTCTATGTATGTATATCCATCACACACATATTCTCAACTTAAAGAGACTTCGCATAATTTCCGCATTCAGTTGCAGATAAATAAATAATTGAGTCAAATTGAAATGCAACTCGCCAAACAATTCTACTCAAGCACGCAAATAAACTTTCACAAAGACTCCAACCCATAAGATGATGATCATTGTTGTTCCAGCCCCTGCTGTTGTTGTTGTTGTTCTTGGGCGGTCCAGTCGAGTCCAGACCAGAGTGTTAATTCCCCATTTGGCCCCGCTCTGTCTGGGCGATCCCACTGGTCAGTGATTTATGCCTGAGTCGGGTCAGTTCTGATCAGGATCTCTTCTGGTATAAGCAACAAGAGCCAAAGTCCCTCAAGAAATTGAAATTGTAGATGATCGAGAAAAAGGGGAGGAGTAATGGGTTGAAGAGAAAAATTAGGAATAAGAATTATTTTTGATTTTAATTATTTTTCATTTAATCGTAAATCTCTGCATCCAAAACTTCTCCAATATTTTGTTTATAATTTTTTTTTCTTGTTTACCCTATTTTTCTCTCAGTGCATCAGGAAAGTTTCTAAAACATGGCGAGAGCAGAAGCAGCCTCCGCCGTTTGCAGAAGCAACAACAAACAATCGAGCAACTTTCAATTCCAATTTGAAATGGTGCAGAACGTCAAAAGATTGCCGCATCCCCCTCCCTCGGTTTCCGCAGCCCCAACGGCAGTCCCCCTGAGAAAAACCCTTCACCGATCACTTAAGTTGCTAATTGTCGGCACTCTCACTCACACACCCACACACACACACTCAAACCAATACTCAAAAGCACACTTATGCTCAGACAATAACGGCATTTCCATATATAGCAGCGAGAACAAGTGCACTGGAAGCTGCAGGAGGAATAAAGAAAGGGGAGACTCAAAGAGCCGATTTGAATACAAAGTGGGGATGGGAGGGGACGGAGAGGATGGGCAGCCGCTGATAAAGGCAATTTATCAATAATTCATTCATAGAAAAGCAACAGCCTCAGCTGCAGTTGAAGAAGTTTACTGGGTCTCTCTGGCCTGTGTCAGTGCTCTCACTTGTTGGGGCTGGCTCTCTTAGACTTTAGCCTGCAAGCTGCTCTTAAATAATGGCCGATTGTTATTCTTCTCAGCGGAAAAGGAAATCATTTGAGCCGCCAACTGCTTGCAAAATAGTTTGAGAAGCGCTGCTCGATGATGGTTAACTGAATTGGTAGGTAATTTTTAAAGATTTAGGTTACTAAAGGTAAATACTCTTTAATTATTTTAATTAATAATAATAAAAACATGGAAAAAAGAGACCTAAGTTCTATTTCTTGATAAGCTACATTGTAATTTGCTTTTAATAAAACATTACTAATAAGGAAGCAATTCACTAGCACTTCCTGCTGTTAATCTTAAGTTTTACAATGTCAGGTTTTTGACTCATTTTTTTTTATCTGAGTTGTAATTTTAATAAAAAAAAAGAACCATTTTTCAATATTAATAAATGCCGTTTTTCCCCAAAGGGTAACTAAAACGACAGTAGCAAATGAAATCAAGTTTATTAACGTTTTGCGGTTTTGTCTTCCAACTCCAGGCCACAAGACCTGGGGAGCTGGGGAGCTCTCACCCGGAATCGGGGAGTTGGGGCAATTGGGGTCTAACTGAGCCAGGGCCCATGGCATTGACCACGTAACCGAGTGCGAAAAGAAGTGCGAATCAAATTACTGGAGTTGTCAAACGAGCTGCACACATTTGTGACGGATTTATGATGCCAAACACGTGAGCGATGTAGATCCAAAGTAGATCCCATGAATTGAGTGCACAGAAATTATGAAAAATTATTGTTTGAAAATCATCGAATGAGCCTGAAAGCATTAGCCT
Organism: Drosophila bipectinata; assembly: GCF_030179905.1. Classification (NCBI taxonomy): domain Eukaryota; kingdom Metazoa; phylum Arthropoda; class Insecta; order Diptera; family Drosophilidae; genus Drosophila; species Drosophila bipectinata. Next base: position 3,187,886 of record NC_091736.1, read on the forward strand.
GAACGGCAACTTGAAAACGGGCAAAAGTCAGGCCAAATCCAGTGATAGCCTCTGGGCCTGTTGGCGACACTGTTCGAGTTCTATTTTCTAAATTAGAATCTTGAAACTCATGTCGCAATCAGCGAAACATGCTATCAATGCCTCAATGTCGCCAACATAGCAATAAGTCTAATTAAATTTGTAGATCAGCGGGCAGCAGCCCATTTATAAGGCTGATAAGCTCAAATCTAAAAGTAGGCGCCGCCGGCATGTGTTCCATTTTTTTAATCCCTGCTCTTACGAAATCTATTCGAGCCAAAAAAAACGCCTTTATCATCACAAAGTGTCAAAAAACGGAAACAATTTAATTATGATTAATTATTTATATAAACAAAAGTTCAGTGCTTGAGTTAAAGTGTCTGAAAATTAAAATTTTGTGACTTTGAGTTTTACAAGCAGTTTACAAAAACCATTGCCTACACGTGGGGGCAGCTATTTAGGGGGATAAGTTTGGCAACTTTGTTGAATTCTATTTAAAACATTTCTAAAGCGACTGATTATTAACAAATCGTTGTCTTACAATTATCAACTATAATTAAATTTAATTGCTAACCGGAAACGTTCAATGGCAGAATCGTATGGTCAAAAAATCAAATAATTTGTAGATTAGTAGAGGTTATCGCTCATTATTATCGCTGACCTGGGTGACCTACTGAAATAGGTTCGCAAAATAAGTTAATGACATAATCCGTCCCCGAACCCGGCGGTACCCGATTGAACCCACCAAGTCCCCAAGATTATCTCCCAAAAGGCAAAGAGTTGCAACAGAATCCGCCGGAAATGTGAAATATACGAAGGAGTGCAATATTTCACAATAACAATAGCTGTAATGATTAAGAGTTGAGTACTGCAAGTTGACCTAATTTTAGTGACTTGTTGATAATTTTTAAATAAAAAATAAATAAAAATAATAATTTAATGAATTTGTGTTTTTAGTATTTTTTAAAACACCTTTAAAGTGTACTGCAGTGTCAATTTTATGTTAACTAATTAAAAATATTACTGCATTTAATTTTTAATAAAAATCTGAAATCAGAATCATCTTACAGTTTGACAAGCTCTTTGAATACTAGAAACTTTGAGTAGGAAATGTTTCCCCAAGTTTCCTACAGTTTTAAAAGCATTGTTAATTTTAGGAATTTTTTAAAAACTTATATTTGAACTATATATTTTGGTTTTATAAACTTAACCCTTTGATCTAAGACTTACCTTCTTTGCCTCCGCAAAGGACACAACGCTGGCCAGCAATACAACGGCGCCCAGCAGACCCGAGAGATGCCGTAGATCTCTGGGTAACATCTTCGATAGGTCCTTTGGTCCTAGCCACAAACTTTATTTTGTCTCACTTTCCGACTCTCTCTCTGTCTGACTCTCTCTCAACACACACACGATACTGCGAACGAAATAAACATTAAGTTAGGAAGATTTTGAAAATTTCAAAAAATTAACAATAATATATAAGAATTATTAGTTAAAAAACCGTTTGAAAATAATTTAGTGGAAAAATGTAAATGAAACTAACAGAAAACGCTGATTTGCTGCTGCTGCGATCGTCGGGCACAGCACACTCCCCACATGTGGAGATCGTCAAGCGTTCGAAGTGGAAGTGTTACTAAACACGAGCCCCGCCAAAGAAATTCGAATTCGTTGCCCGCTCGCCACGATCGTCGCCGTTCGTGCAACCGATTGTCGTTCGGCCCACTAATACACTCCCACTGCGAGCTTTTCGATGTGTGGGTGCGACGGCACAGGCCAGGGACAGGCCCGGATGGAAAATAAAAAAAAATGGTGCGAGAGGAGGTGGGGCTGTATGAATTTAGCACTTTGCCGCCTTGAAACGAGGAAATGGGGATTGGAGCACGGAGCCAGCTAACCGAATCAAAGCTGCCCGGTTCGAGCCACTTGTTCTTTCGGGGCATATAGATTCTATTTCCCATTTTGGGTTCTAATACCCACTATAAACAGGGGTATAATGTTGTGTTAACATATATTTTTATATTTTATTTAAATAGGAATGGATAAGGATTCACTTTTTTAAGATTTTGCTATTTTGACAAAGTTTTACATTCTTTTGTAGAAACTTAAAGTTGGAAAGACAGCATACATTTATTTCACATTTCTGGTCTGGTATCCTTTTTGTATTTCATGTCTTCCACAATAATAAACTTTCTTCTATCCTATCTTCTATCTATCCATATTTCTATCTTCTATCTTTTAAAATTTAAATATTATAACTTTTCATCTCTTAGTTAGTTAGTGAATCTAGGGACCAACATATATATTTTGTCCGAGTTTTGGTTATAATAACTAAACAAATAAATATTGGCATATAATTTTCATTTTTAAGCTTAACCATATTTTTGACATATGTCTAATAACCATGCATTCAAAATAATGTAAAACTTAAGTAATATTTGAATTTTCAAACCAAAATAAATTTTTAAATTCATAAAATTTAAAATACTATTTTTACAAAAATGTCAACTTAGATTTGTTGTAAACTTTTTTCATTGCAATTTTTGGTAGCCTCTTTTTATAAAAGGTCTTAACAATTTTTAGCTTCTTAAATACTTTAATATATAAAATAAATCCTTTAAAATATTTTTTTCTAAAAGACTATGTTTGAAAACAATTCTATAGCTACAAATATTAATATATTTGTAAATATTATTACCATTATTACCATTTTAAGGATATAAGAATCGCCAAAATTATGGATATTAAAGTCATGGGTGTGTTTTATTTAAGAAATATCTTTCCAATTCAACAATATATGCTTTTTACGAGGTATGGTAAAGTTTCTATTGTGTTCTATAACATTATGAAATAAATTTCTAATTTTGAACCTACATAGTTCTTTAAAAAAACGGGTATTTTCAAGTCTCAATACCAAACAATATAATTCCTAGTGGTTTCAATTTAGTAATGCTTGTTTGTTTGTCCCGACTCTCGTGATTAGGTTAAGGCTTTTTCATTTAGTACTATATACCATATGTGGAGCTGATAAGACGGATAATACGACTGCGTATTTCCTGTTAGAAAAATCTCCAAGTCGTTTGTACTTACTTGCCAAGCCTGTATTGCCAAGCTTCAATAAAATTCTACGCAGATTTACAAAAATAGAATCTTTCGAAATTCAAGCTTGATTTCGGGTTTTGGGGTCGATCGTATTTTGAAATGGTTGTTTTGATAGGACAACCCAGACAAGGTTTGACCCACTTGGGCAAGAGTAGTGTATGGGAAAGTCGGATATGACCTAGTGGCCTAAATAGATAGTTTTTGAGGAAGTTGCTCAGATTAGGGAGAAGTAGGTTCAGCCTTGGTGGGCTTTAGAAATCATCGGATGTGCTATATACAGGAGAACGTGAACTCAACGTGAAATTTTAATATTTCTTAATAAGCTTATAATTTACTAATATTAGTTTTAAAATAATAAATATGTTTAAAACCTAAACTATTGGTATAAATATTTTTTAAAGATCTAATCCGTTCGTAGCTAAAGTATTTATATTTCAAAAATCGACATCCCTTTATCTTCTATATTTAACATATTTTGTTTACAATACATGGATAGTAAGGAAACCTAACCCTTCTTAAACTGTTTTTTAAATATTTTATCTTATAGTATTATATAATATTATATATTAACACAAACTTTAATAAAACCCTATATATTTTTTTTTGCCAAAAAGTATCAAAGTCAAAAAATAGGCCTTATTTTAATCATTCCTTTAAAAGATCATGGACCTTTAAAACGGATTTGATAACAAGTATTGGAATTCCCCAAGATTATATTAAAATAATAAATTAACGAGTTTTGACCGATGGTTTTTGACCTATTATGACCCTTAAAAATACAGTCTGATATATTAAAAAAAATATTTAAAAAAAATATATAAATAATGTACAAAAATAGGAACTTCGATATCACGTCGAATAGATTAAGTGCGAGTTCCAAAACCTTAAAAATGAAAACCTTGGAATTCCTTAGACTGTATGCCAAAAATAAGCATTAGCATTAGCTTTGGGTCCCCGGAGCTGGAACCACAGCAGGGGCGGCATCAAAACGGAAACCATGTGCCCGATCTCAGGGCGAGGGCTATCAGCTATTAAGACGGCGGAGCTGGGATCTTGTATGTGGAAGCTGGGAACTGGTAGCTGGATGATGGAAGATGGAGCTTGGGGAAGGTGTTCCGGGGGCAGTGTGAGCAGTGACTGGGATTGCTTTTATTGAGCAACTTAAGGCGCATGTCGCACACATATCAACCACAACAACCGGGTGGTGGAGTGGGGTGGAACGACTTAGAGTCAGTTATCGCCAAGTTTTTCATTCATTCCCCAGCCGACTATGTTAGCTGCTCGGATTAGTGTTGCTTCACATAGTGTGTTCGTCGCCACCATCCGCCCATCCGCTCCATATGCCCCATGCCTGTCCCCCCAGGTCCCCCAGCCCCCCTTCCTTCCCCAACAAATACAGATCCATTATCCAGATCACACGGACACACGGATAGTGTACATGAGGCGATCGGCCGAAGAACGATCGTTAGAACCCGAACAGAACCGAATCGAAACGAGCCAGTCGGGGCATCGGCGATGGGCTTTTGGATCGCTAAAACTTATACTATAATTAGTCGTGTTCCGTCTCCCCGAGTAAGTAGTACCAGCTGCCTTTCAATATAGTGTGTTCGGATCGGCGCTCGGTTGTGGTTGTGTGATTTTAGTTCGCTCCCGTCGATCCATCCAGCTGGATCGGTTTCTGAAAGGAGCTATTAGGTAAAAAAAAAAATAGAAAAAAATATCCATCGCAGGAGGAAAACGTTGCAAAATCTAAAGCATAAAAACTAAAGCAGCTAGTTTTGTGGATGGCTTTGGTTTATTCACACATTTAAAGGCCGTTTCAATACTTCGTGCAATCTTTGTGTCTGTTCCAGTGCTTCTCAAACTGTCAGCCAAGCGCAGTCGAAAAAGTCACACAACTTTTGAAATTCGATGAATCGCAAAGAAATACTATCTCAAATAAAGAAAAATAATTTTATCAATTAAAATTTACAAAAAAAAAAATAATATATTTAAAATGAAATTGGATCCAAGTTGTGGAATTATTTTTCCCACAACATAATTTGAATTACTTCGCCAAGTCAGAGAATTTCCCATAAGCCCATATCGAACACATTCTGAAATTCTAAATTTTTTTGCAACTTTTGCGAAATTAAAGTGCCCAATTTTTGTGGCTCATCTTTCCAGGCCCAACGACGGCAACATATAAATTAAAACTCGACGAGGACTGTGAAATTAATTGTGCAGGCTTAAGTGTATAGGGCATCATGTTGCCCTTCTGGAAGCGGTAAGTTTTGGCCATTTTAAAAATCTTTCAACCATTTTTATTTTAAGTTAGAAAATTACAAGGTTTTCAACAAATTTTAAAAGAAGAAATTTTTAACACGTTTTTTAGACAAATTATGAAAAAAAAACTTAAAAAAAAAAGTAAAATAATATTTGACTAGTTATTTATTAAATTTTAAAAACTATTTAGTTTTTTATACTAAGTTCTTAATACCGTTATTCAAAATTTTATTCTTATACCTTGACACTTGACACTCTTTGAAACCTATCGCTCTCTTTGCGTGTGGCTCTCTTAAGCTCTAAGGCGCAGACTTTTTTTAATTGATAGCCGCAAAGAGAGTGGCTCCAAGAGAACAATGAGCTCCAACAAAATGAACTGATAAGACTTTAATGAACCTCTTATCTTTTGTTCTCTTCCTCACAGGCTGCTGTACGCCGCCGTCATCGCTGGAGCGTTAGTCGGTGCCGACGCTGTAAGATAACATAACTACCTGACTATTCCCGGATTCATCTCCAACCATCAACCCATCTCATATATTTTTTTTTTAGCAATTTTGGAGGCAATCTGGCAGCGGAGGCATTCAACCGCCATACCAGCCCAGGAATCAAGATGATCAACGTTTCCCCATCGACGAAAGTTACGATATTGTGGACTCCGCCTCGGTTCAGCGCGGAGCACCGCTACCGAAGAACTGTACGGCCGGATACGCGGGCTGTGTGCCCAAGTGTATAGCGGAAAAGGGCAACCGGGGTCTGCCAGGACCCTCGGGCCCCACAGGACCAAAAGGCGCGCAAGGATTCCCCGGCAGCGAGGGTCCGGCTGGAGACAAGGGCCAGAAGGGCGACCCCGGCCCATACGGACAACGTGGTGCTAAGGGAGAACGCGGATTACAGGGAATGCACGGTCTACCTGGTATTGCCGGAATTCCCGGTTCTGCTGGTAACCCAGGAGCTCCCGGTCTGAACGGCAAGGACGGATGCGATGGCAGTGCTGGACTTCCCGGTCTTCAGGGTCTGTCCGGAATGCAGGGACCTCGCGGTTACCCCGGTGTAGCTGGTGCCAAGGGTGAGAAGGGTGAGCCGGCCAAGGAGAACGGTAACTACGCCAAGGGAGAGAAGGGTGAGCCCGGCTTCAGCGGTCGATCTGGATATGCCGGACCCCAGGGTGTTCCCGGCGAGAAGGGAGAGCGCGGTGACACTGGCCCGTACGGTGCAAAGGGACCCCGTGGTGACTATGGATTGAAGGGAGAGAAGGGTGACTCCTGCTTCGGGCCCCTGAAGCCCGGCGATAAGGGAGACAAGGGTGAGAAGGGAGAGCCGGCAGTGAAGTTGCCCACAACCGGAACCGAGGTCGTTCTCGGACCACGCGGTGATGATGGACAAAAGGGAGAGCCTGGCCTGCCGGGACGCAAGGGTGAGGCTGGACAGATCGGTGACACTGGACTGGATGGACAAAAGGGTGAGAAGGGTCTGCCCGGCGGCCCAGGTGATCGTGTAAGTAATATTTTATTATATTTCTGATAAAAAATTATACAAATTTATTTAACTTTAACATTAAAATTAAAAAAAAAAAACTACAATTTCGTTTTTAGGGTCGCCAAGGAAACTTTGGACAACCAGGACCTTCTGGCCAAAAGGGAGATCGCGGTGAAACTGGTCTGAATGGTCTGCCCGGTAACCCAGGACAAAAGGGTGAACCCGGTCGAGCTGGCTCGACTGGTCAGCAAGGTCTGGTCGGTCCCCCTGGACCTCCTGGTGGTGGCCGTGGAACCCCCGGACCCTCTGGACCCAAAGGACCTCGTGGCTATGCTGGCCCCCCTGGACCTCAAGGATTGAATGGAGCCGACGGTCAGCCCGGTCCTCAGGGTTATCCTGGGCAAAAGGGAGGCACTGGAATGCCCGGTCGTCCTGGTGGCGAAGGCTTGCCCGGACAGAAAGGCGAGAAAGGTATCGGTGGACGAGACGGACCCCAGGGACCGGTCGGACCCGTTGGACACCCCGGACCCCCGGGACCCGAGGGACAGAAGGGTGACTCTGGCCAGCCTGGCTATGGTATTCAAGGACCAAAAGGAAACGACGGATATCCTGGGTAAGTTTCTTATTTTTAGGTTATTTTTTGATTTTTGAGGTTACATTTTAATCCGCTTGTATCCTTCCAGACGTCCAGGACTTCCTGGAGCCAAGGGTGAGCGCGGTTTCAAGGGTGTAGCTGGTGTTCCCGGAGATTCGAAACTGGGTCGTCCCGGAGAGACTGGTATTGCTGGACAACCAGGTCAGAAGGGTGATGCCGGTCGGCCCGGCACTCCTGGCCAAAAAGGAGAAATGGGTCTTAAGGGTGATGTTGGCGGCAAGTGCTCGCTATGTCCTCAGGGCCAAAAGGGAGACAAGGGAACCCGCGGTTTGGACGGCATTCCCGGAAACACTGGAGCACGTGGACCACCTGGCGAGCGAGGATATCCCGGCGAACGTGGATCTGACGGTATCAACGGTCAAACGGGTCCTCCCGGCGAACGCGGAGTAGACGGCGTACCCGGTGTTCCCGGAGCTGTTGGCGAACCTGGTGAAGCAGCTATTGAGGATTTGAGCCTGGTGGCGCCTCTCAGGGGTGATAAGGGTAATCCCGGTCATCCCGGCGCTGCAGGAGTAAAAGGAGAACGAGGACGTGACGGTGTACCTGGCCTGCCTGGTATTAAGGGAGAAAATGGTATCAAGGGCGAGAAGGGTCTTACCGGATTCCCCGGAGCTGATGGAACTCCCGGAGCCCCGGGACGTGACGGCTATAACGGAGCTCCTGGCCTCACCATCAAGGGAGAGCCTGGTACCCGTGGCTATGATGGACTGAAGGGAGACAAGGGTACCTCTGGATATGTCGGCCAGAAGGGAGAGCCCGGAACCTGCGAGGCTAGCGAACTTAAGATCCCCGCCAAGGGCAACAAGGGAGAGCGTGGTGAGACCGGAATGCCAGGACCTGAAGGACCGAAGGGCGAAAAGGGTAACTACGGACTACGTGGCGAAAAGGGTGCCACCGGTCCCCAGGGCCCAGTTGGGCCTGTCGGACCACGTGGCTTGACTGGACCGCGAGGCGAAAAAGGACACGCTGGACCCATCGGTGCCCCTGGTAACGCCGGAAAGAACGGACTCCGTGGCCTGCCCGGTCGCGATGGAGCACGTGGTCAGAAGGGAGAGCAAGGTATCCCAGTGGCCGGTCCACCTGGACCTCAGGGTCTCGACGGTCTGCAAGGCGAGAAAGGTGTTCGTGGCCAGCCCGGACCTCAGGGCTTGCCCGGAGCTGAAGGCAGTATTGGATATCCCGGAGATAAGGGTGATGCTGGTTTCCCCGGAACGCCCGGCCGCACTGGTGCTGTTGGTGAAAAGGGAGACGTGGGTCCCCTTGGACCACCCGGTGTTCCTGGACCTCCCGGTGTACCCGGTATCGATGGAGTACGTGGTCGTGACGGCGCCAAGGGTGAACCCGGCAATCCTGGCCTGGTCGGTATGCCCGGAAACAAGGGTGATCGTGGAGCCCCTGGTAACGACGGACCCCGAGGTTTCAGCGGCCTCGCTGGACAGCCTGGTAAACGTGGATCCCCCGGAATTCCCGGTGTTCCCGGTAAGTACAATGTTGTCTTTCATATCCCCCATGCGAAAGCTCAACAAATATTTAACACTTTCAGGCGCAAAGGGTGAGAAGGGAAATATTGGCTTAACTGGAATCTCTGGAGCCGTCGGTGGTCGGGGTGCTCCTGGACCCCCGGGAATAATGGGCGTCAAGGGTGACCAAGGCCCAATCGGTGCCCCCGGTGAGCCTGGATTGGACGGCTTGAACGGCGAGAAAGGTAACCAGGGTCTTCCTGGTTTGGATGGAGCTCCTGGTCTGCCTGGTGATGCCTCCGAAAAGGGACAAAAGGGAGAGCCAGGTATCTCTGGACTGCGAGGAATTCAGGGACTTACCGGCGAACCAGGTTTACCCGGAGAGAAGGGCTTGCCCGGAGTGCCTGTGCACGGCCGTCCTGGTCCCCAGGGCGAGAAAGGTGACACCGGACGCAATGGCTTTGATGGAGCGGATGGCGTGAACGGAGAGAAGGGAGACCAAGGTGTCGCTGGTGTATGGGGCGTCAAGGGCGATAAAGGAGCCACCGGCCTGGCCGGTAACCCCGGACAACCCGGACTCGATGGTCAGCCAGGTGTACAGGGTGCTCCTGGAGCCCCTGGCTACCCCGGTGCTCAAGGATATAAGGGAGATGCTGGACTTGCCGGTTTGGATGGATTAAAGGGTGAAACCGGACCGATTGGACCTCAAGGATACCCCGGACCCATTGGCATTAAGGGCGAGCGTGGACCCCGTGGTCAGCCCGGTCTACCCGCCATTATTGATATTCCGAAACTGCGAGGCGACAAGGGAGAGCGTGGAGAGATCGGTCTGACCGGACAGAAGGGAGAGCGCGGCGAGCAAGGAGCTCAGGGCGCGATCGGCTACACCGGAGCGAAGGGAGACCAAGGCTTGGAGGGACCTCGTGGTCTCAATGGATTGAATGGAGCTCCTGGTCTGAAGGGTGATATCGGACCTCAAGGCGAGCCTGGCTATCCTGGTCAGTCCATCAAGGGTGAGAAGGGTCTGCCCGGACGTTCAGGCAAGCACGGACGTGAGGGTAAGTTCACAAAAGAGATCTACGTTGGATCCTTATGAACCTTTATCTTTTATCCTTAAAACAGGAATCACTGGACCTCCTGGCATCAAGGGTGATCGCGGTCTGCCTGGTTTGCCCGGAGAGCCGGGTTTGGTTGGTCTTCCTGGACGTGTCGGCCCCGCTGGTGCCAAGGGAGAGCGTGGTCTGACCGGTAGTCCCGGTCAACCTGGACGTGATGGCTTCAACGGCGCTGCTGGACTTAAGGGTGAGACTGGATACCAGGGTATCAAGGGTGACCGTGGTGAGCCTGGAGAAATTGGACAGAAGGGCGCTAAGGGCGACCAGGGATACCAAGGACCTCCTGGTCTGGCTGGAGCTACTGGACCCAAGGGTGATACTGGCTATCCCGGCTTGAACGGATCCGATGGACCTCCGGGTGCCCCCGGCGAGCGCGGCTTCCCCGGACCCAAGGGCCTCAACGGACGGGATGGCATTCCTGGCCAGCCCGGCCAGAAGGGTGAGCCCGGTGTACGTCCACCACCTGGACCCAAGGGAGAGCCTGGTCAGCCAGGCCGTGACGGAGAGAAGGGTGAGCCCGGACCAGAGGGTCAAAGGGGATTGATCGGAATCCAGGGCGAGCGTGGTGAGAAGGGAGAGCGTGGTCTGATCGGTCAGAGCGGTCTGGTCGGACGTCCCGGACCCAAGGGTGATCGCGGAGAGCAGGGTCTGATTGGTCTGGAAGGTGCCATCGGTCTGCAGGGCCTGAAGGGAGAGCCAGGTGCACCATGCACCGCCGCTTTGGACTACCTCACCGGCATCCTGGTGACCCGTCACAGTCAGAGCGAGCAGGTACCCACGTGCTTCGCGGGACAAACTCAACTCTGGACCGGCTACTCTCTGCTGTATATCGACGGCAACGATTATGGTCACAACCAGGACCTTGGCTCGCCCGGATCCTGTGTGCCCAAATTCTCAACACTGCCCATGCTGTCCTGTGGCCAGAATAACATCTGCAACTACGCGTCGCGTAACGACAAGACCTTCTGGCTGTCCACCTCCGCCCCTCTGCCGATGATGCCCGTGGAGAACTACGAGATCAACAAGTACATCTCCCGCTGCGTCGTTTGCGAGGCGCCTGCCAACGTAATCGCCGTGCACAGTCAGTCTCTGGATATTCCCAACTGCCCCAACGGCTGGGAGGGTCTCTGGATCGGCTACAGTTTCCTTATGGTAAGGATTATTGTTACAAATTCTTAAACAGAAAAACTAATAATTTTTTTTGTATTTTTTAGCACACTGCCGTGGGTAATGGCGGTGGTGGTCAGGCGCTGCAATCGCCTGGCTCCTGCTTGGAGGACTTCCGTGCCACTCCGTTCATCGAGTGCAACGGCGCCAAGGGTACTTGCCACTTCTTCGAGACGATGACCAGCTTCTGGATGGTCACTCTGGAGAACAACGATCAGTTCCAGAAGCCCGAACAGCAGACGATCAAGGCCGGCAACCTGCTGACCCGCGTCTCCAGGTGTCAAGTCTGCATGAAGAACTCGTCGTAGGACCGGATCGGATCCGCAGGCACCTCACAGACACCCCAGCACAGCATAAGTTTAATCTAAATGTAAAGCCCTAAATATACCAACGAACACACAACACAAAACAACAAACAAACAAACAAACAAACACACACAGACGAACCAACACTGCTACAAATTCCTTAAACTAACCAAAAAAAAAACAAAGAAAATAGGGATCGGATAGGTCAAAGTGCTATGTTGACCCCGGGACCTTAATGCCATTTTTGTATCTGCCAATTAATGTTCTAAACAAATGTAAACTGCTTCTAAGTTACGTTACGTAAGTTAAGTAAATGAAAGAAATAAACTAGCCACGGTCGTATGTCCACAAAAAATAAAAAACAATAATAATATGTACTATATGTATACCATCAATGTTCCATCAAGGCACGTTCCATTTTTTAGCATCCGATTAAATGCGAATGAATGCATTATATATGAGAGAATACCATATAACGATTATCGAAATCTATCCACTGACATAGACCGTCTCCTCAACTGCTAAACACAACTTTGTCGCTTATTGTTTACGTTTATGAAATAAACAAAAAATGGTAAAATAAAGAAAATTTTTAAAAATAAAATATTATAAAGGTTTGATATTTTAAGGAGGGTGTACCAAATTTATGGTTCTAGTTTAATATTTTAAGGAGGGTATACCAAATGTAAGGTTCTTTAAGATGTCATACCTTCTTCTCTCTTTATAAAGTAAGTACTTATTAATATTAGCTTCGTTCTTTAAATCAAAGTATTAATTAATAAAAACTTAATACATTTTAACAATATTTATATTTATTTAAATGTTTATTAATTTAGTAAAGAGTTAAGCTTAAGATAGATACAATCTTTCTTTGTTCCAAAGTGGAAAACCATCTATTTTTAAGTTCGAAAAATTGTTTTTTTAGAAAGCTATAGCTTGCAGCTTAAGATTTCTACTAAAAACCCCATCTTCTAGAGAAGATTCTCATACTTCTATATATTTTATTTACAATATTCCCGTCTAACCCTTAGAAAATATTTAATTTTCTTTACCATTGAAAACTATGGATATTGTTTAAAATCAAAGTCATAAGATACCTCAAACAAAAGGTGGTTAGATCGGCAACTAGAGCATAAAAAAGGAAACAAAAAACAAGGGTTCAGTCGGTCTAGCTTTTGTGGTGGATAACCCCGGTGGAGAGCCCTTAAATGGAAGCAATGCCAAGGCGAGGATGAGAACCAACTCACCACGTGCACTTGTGCGCATGACTCGCTCTTCGGAAGTGCCATAAATGGGGGTTGGGTTGGATTGGGCTGTGTGTGGGGGTGGTGGCACAGGCACAGTTTTGGGGTCGAGACGAGGCTTGGAGAGCTGCCGAGGGGTTGGCGTACTTATAACATATGATAATGACATGCAGACACACATACACATAGTCCACATAGTTGGTGGTTGGAAGCAGCCCGCTGCGATTCCAGCTGAGGAAAAATAAGGGTAGGCTTTTGTGGCTTCAACTTGGAAAAGTGAGCCAACGCACAAAGAGGCGAGGAAGAGGCCAGAAGCCATCGAGACTTGGACGGAAGCGGAGTCGTCGGTGGGAGTTACAACAACTTCAGGCAGATAAGCGGAGCAGCTTTTTGGGAGCTCAGGAGGTGGAGGTGCCCGACAAAAAAAAATGTGTGTACCCAAATGGGAACGGTGAATAAAGTGTCCATTTAAGGAAAAAACTATCCAAACCATTAAAAGAAACACCAGACCTGCTAAAACTTTGGTAAACCAGAAACCGGAAGTGCTGGAAAAGAAGGACGGTCTGGATCAGATAGCCAACCCCAGATAAAATCAACTTTTTGTCCTCCAACACCTCGCAACCCCTATTTATGATTATCGTTCTGCTGCTGCTGTTCCAATCGCTGTGCCTCTACTGCCAACGTCTGGTGCTCTACGTCCACGACCGATGCTTCCCGAAGAACGTCCGCCTGCTCCAGGAGGTGGCCGAGACGGTGGGCGATCGTAAGGCGCCCCAACGCCTGGCCGAGCAGCAGCTGGAGCAGCTAAAGCGCAGCCAGAAGCGGCGCATCCTCGAGCCAATCCTACCCCTCGTCGGTGGCCTCAACTCGGAGGCCTGTCGTTTCTGTGCCCACAGTCCCCAGGGCTATTGTCGCCATCACTTCCATCTGCAGGAGCTGCAGCTCCATAAGCAGCGGGGCACTCGCGGTGACCAGGACTTCCGACAGCTTCGGAGGATTAAGCGGGAGCTGAAGAGAACCATCGGGCAGCAGCAACAACAGCAGCAGGCTAGAAGCTATCGTCCCCTGAGACTAAGTGCCAGTTGGAGCACCAATTCTCTGAGCAGTGGCTACGGATCCTTGGCCAGTTTTGGCAGTCAGGAGCAGGTGGAAGTGCTAGAGGATAACGAGGTGTTTGAGGAGGAGACTCCCTTGCCGCAAGAGGAAGGGCAACCAGAGGGCTTGGACGAACAGGAAGAAACGGAAGAGGATAACCGACCACTTCTAACCACTCACTTGTAGGCTTTGTTTCTTTTCGATGAGGACTTTAAAGGACTGGTAACACTCCTTTGACTTGAAAGGATTTCGAAGGAAAAGGAAGCAACTCTCATCCAAGCAGACCAAGACCCACTTGACAGATTTCCAGTGACAGCATTGGCATTGCCTTCGTTAATTAATTGAAATCGAGTAGCAAAATTTCCTAGTTACCCAACCATGTCCGATTTAGAAGTGGATCCTCCGCATCAGCAGCCGCAGCAGTTGGCGATGACTCCGAGAAGAGGACGCCATAGCGGGCGACGAGGGGGGGGCTGCCTATCGGCGCATCCCTCCGCCCAGGAGGCAGCATCTCAGGCAGCGTCGCCTTCGTCGCCATCATCGTCTACAACGGCTAGGGTCTGTCCACTTATGGAGGGCGTCGAAGACAACTGGACGTGGAGCAAGCGTCACCGGTCCAAGGAGGTGGTGCTCAGTGGTCCCAACTCTCGAACCGTTCACTTCCACCCCAACTGGAGCAAGGGCACCGCCGGGGTGCAGGGCAAGCGACCGCTGAACAATGGCCGCCACTACTGGGAGCTGCATGTCTCCCAGCGCGTATTCGGCACGTCCATCATGTTCGGGATCGGCACCAAGTCCGCCCGTCTACACGCCAACGCCTTTCGCAACATGCTCGGCGAGAACGAGCACGGGTGGGGGCTCTCCCATAAGGGTGTCCTCTGGCACAAAGGTGTGGCCCTGCTCTACACGAAACGCTTTCGCGAGAACCATCCCACCCAAATAGGAGTGCTCTTTGACGGGATCGAGGGCACCCTTACCTACTACAAGGACGGCAAGTGCCTGGGTGTAGCTTTCCGAGGATTGAACCAGGTAGGTTGCCACTGATTATGTGAGTAATGAGTCCAATACTGAAACTACCATCTTTCCCGCACAGATTGATGAGCCACTGTATCCCATTGTCTGCTCCACGGCGGCCAAGACCGAGATGACTTTGAAGTGCACCCGAAGGGAGTTCGTTAGCCTCCAGGATCGGTGTCGAGCGGTGATCATGCGTCGTGTCCGCAGTACGTCGCGTCTGGAAAAGCTTAAGCTGCCGCTGCCCATCAGTGACTATCTCAGCGAGGTCATCGACGACAAGGAGCCGCTTCGTCAGGTAGACAACTACGATATATTGTGTGATCTTTAGAGCATCTCGGAGCATCCGCAACCGTTTCAGAGTTAGGGATGCCGCAGGTTAATCTTAAGTCTATATAGAGTATGTCCTATCCCCCAGGTGAATCCACTGGAGATGTGCATACTAAGTTATAATTTATAAGCGGCCCGTGAATCCATGTCGTTGTGCCATCAAGCAGAGCGCAGATGCAATCGGATACGATGCGATGCCTCTGGAATGAGTGTAAATTTCTCAACGTATTTTGTATAAAAGTGCTTTGTGGACTACATATATGTATTGTTAAGCAACTGGCATTATCCATAGGGGTTAGATAATCCGTTCTTTAGTTGTTTCTAGGATTTTTCTGTTTAATTCGTTTTTTTTGTTGAAATTTCTAGCAAAAATGTGGGGAAATAGGCCAATTCGGTGCAATATTTGTGATATAAGAACACGAAAGAAACAACTCGTACTTCGGGGCTTGAAGAGCATACAGCTCTACGCTAAATTAGGACATAGAGCTAAGCATATTTTTCAATACATGAGATGAGTGTGAAATCTAGTCAAAAAGAACAACACGCTGCAATGCTAATTTTGTAAAATTTCAGTCGGCAAGTTAGGCTTAAGTAATCGGAAAACCATTCTAGTCGTAAATTGCAAAATAACAATGCAATTGGAAATTAAATAAATCTACACTTAAATGTACTAACACCCGAAATAATTTAGTAAAAATGATTTATTACATTATTATGATTATTGTAGATTCTTTTTTGGTGTCTATTTAAACTACACATAATGTAATTGGTACATGGATAAAACAAGAACTAAGACATGGAAATGAAATTATTAAGAAGCGCTCAAAACAAAATGTCACTTGAATTTACATAAATAAACATAAATTTACTAACTATGTATATAAATGAAAGAGAATACTAAGCACAGTAACGCCACAGCATGAGACCGGCATGCCTGATTTTACAGCTCGTCGGATAGATGGTTGATGTTTTGGAGGTGATCTCCATAGTCGGTCGCCTCGCTCCCCACAAAGGTGTCGTAATTGTTTAGAATCTCTAGGTACGAAAGTCTGTCGTCGTGATCCTCATCGGTGGAGACAAATAGATGATCAACCTCATCCGAGGCTATGGCAGCGTTGCTTGGCACTATCCAGGACAAAACCTCCTCACCAGTGAGGACACCGTCTCCGTTCACATCGTGATCTTTGTCGAACCGCTCCTTTTCGGTAATTAGCCACTCCTTGTCATGATGCGCAGCCGCATCGCCCACGAACTCTTTGAAATTGATTTTTCCATCGTGGTCCTGATCTTTGTCCTGCATTGTATGTTCCAACATGATGGGCAACATTGCCGGATGGTCTTCGGGATTGTTAAAAGCATTAAACTCCTCTAGGGATAGTACACCGTCGTTGTTTGTGTCGGCTGCCTTAAACATTTCCTTGTCCTGCTTGATCATTTTCTGTTCATCTTCGTAGCTTTCAAAGTCGATGGTCTCCTTTTTGAAGTCCTCGTCCTCCATTGCATAGGTGTCCTGCAGATACTCCTTCCATGTAACCTTCTCGTCCCCATCTTGGTCGATTTCTTCGAAACGATCAGCAGCCTCTTCCTCGGATAGTTTTCTGTAAGGGTGTTGGATTAGTTTTGTAAAAGCAACAATTATTTTACATTTAAAATTGTCAGTTTTGCAACTTGAAGCATTAAAAGACGGTTAACTGCTTGGCTGACATCGATGCAGTATTAATTAACAGACAACACTCACTTAAAGGACCTTAATATCCAAGCTTTCAACTCGTGCCGATCAATAAACTCGTCCTTGTTCAGATCCATCATCTTGATGAGAATCAGGAGCCGCCTCTTCGACTCCTCCGGTGTAAGTGTGTCGAATTCTTGGGCCTCCTTAGTGTTTCCTGTTTTTCCAAAAAAATATTCAAGCATATTATTGAAAAATTGAACGGAACATAAAACAGAAGGTATGACCGATGACGCGGTGCTTTTAGAAAAACCATTTTTATGATCTTCCATTTGGTACACTTCGAGAAATTAAACAACAAACATGAAATATTTAAAATAAATAATACTTGTGTGTAACATACTTGTATGTGATGTTTAAAATTATTCAATCACGTATAGAACGTTTCTCTTTGTCGGTTTTTTTCAGTGTAGGCAAATAAAAATAAACCCCAGGAAAATAAACAATACTGATCATCGTGCACAGAGGAAAATGTATTCCACTTTCAGTTTCCGATCGAATTTAAAAGGAAATTTTTATATCTATTATCCGCAAATATCTTTGGGATCTTTCGGAACAAATTATCCCAAAGAATACCATGTTCTGGGTATTATCCTTTAGGATTTATGATAGATTCCTTCAAGGAATCATATTCTTTGGTGACTCACCGATGATGGCCTCATGATCAAACTCCACGTTGTGCTCTCCATCCTCGCCGTGATGATGGGCATCCCGAGGAGCGTAGATACCGTCCTTCACCCGCTCCTTGCTCAGATGCTTCTCGTGCTTGTGAGTGGCCACTGCTCCGAAGGCAGGCATCGGTCCCACAGCGGCAATAAAGGCCACAACGCATAGGACCAGAGGGAGGAGGGGCAGGTTCCTATTCGCAGACATTTTAATTGATTATGCCGAGCGGTGTGTGTACAGCTTCCCGCTTTCCGTTTCTTTCTCGTTTTGCTTTTTTGGCAACGCAGCGTCTTCAGATCTCTCACGCACACAGGCACTTTAGTGTTGGTGGCGTAACAGCGCCGACCCTAATGAACTCTGTTCACCTTTCGCCAGCGGCTGAAATATGCAAATTCCGATTTATTCAAAGAAGTATCTTTTTTTCGAATTTAAATACTCACCCAGAAAACCGACAGCTGTTTCTCCAGTCTATGGTTCTTCTAAATCCTTTATCAATTAATGAGTTGGAGTTATATTTTGTTCTATTGGCAGAAAAATTCAAATGATATCTGGTTCAATTCACACGATTAGATGCTATGGCACATTTTAAAACAAAAATCGTTTATTTATTTACACAGAAGCCGAGGAGGAAGATGCCTAGCAAGTGTGACCACACAGAGTGAGCGGAGGCTAATTGAGTTTACCTGGTCACTCTGAACAGCTGAAACAAACATTTATCGATAAGAGCAAGGGCACAATCATTGCAAATAGAAAATAAATGCTTGAAACATGGTAAATGTTATGAAAGGAGTTTTGGTTGAGTGGTAAGTGTGTGCCTTTATTGAAAGTAAGTTATGCTCAATCGCCTTGGTTGCAGTGATCCTGCTATGAAACAATTCCTGCTGCACTTGGACGAAAAGCTAGCTCTGGGGCGAAAATTCATCATTCAGGATCTGGACGAGAACCATTTGTTCATCTCCACGGACATTGTTGACGTTCTGCAGGCTCGCGTGGACGACTTGATGGACCGGATCAGTTTCCCGCTACACGATAAGGACGCATAAATCTCCACATACCCCCCAACTTTCCACAAAAAACACAAAAACTAAAAGTAACAACAATGACGGGTCGCGAGTCCAACCGCATTAAGGATGCAGAGAAGAAGCGAGTCCTGGACGTCGCCGCCCGACAGCGTCGAGCCCGCAAGGCTTTGGAGGCTCTCGAACAAGACAACTTCCATGATGACCCACACGCCGACTTGGTCATGTCCAAGAAGGTGCCAAAGTTTCAAGATAACGTTAAGACCGCCAAGGATAAGAAGAACAAACGCAAAGGTGCCGAGTACTTCCGGGCCAAGTACCGCAAGAACTTCCAGCAGCTGCTCGAGGAGGATAAGCAGCAGCCCAACTACGAGAGCGCCTCCGCCCCGCCACCACAGAAACCAGTTCGTCACTTTTGCGCCGTGTGCGGAAACTTCTCTCTCTACTCCTGCACAGCTTGTGGAACCCGCTATTGCCGTGTCAGGTGCCTGAACACTCACCAGGACACACGTTGCCTCAAGTGGACCGCCTAATCATGTAACATTAAGGAATAAAAAAATGTCTAGATTTAAAAGAGATTTTTTTAATTGGGATGATAAAGGTAGATATTAAATTCATTATTGATTTAATCACATTTTATAAACAAAAATTTAATATAAAAAAATCAAGTTTAAATACTTAAAGTCTTAAGGCAACTCTAGACCTCAAAAGCTCAACTATCGATAAGAAACTCGATTTATCTGGGGACTTTGTCAGCCCTGCCTTATATATTCTCTGACTCTCTTCAAAATTAACAAAATCGGGAAAATAAGTGGATTTTCTAATTGCTCAGAGCACAAAGTGCATTGTAGGCAGCAAAATAACATCACATTTAGTAGCCCAGGTAAATTTTAAAAAAGAATTTTAAAAGGAAAGGTGTACAAATTCCATAAAACAGAAGACAACAAAAAAAACATAAACCATAAAAAATAAAAACGAAGATAATTAAATTCAAATGACATCATTTTGCGACAGCTGTGGCATAAACCCCATTTGGAGCCGCGCGTTTATTTATTTAGAAATTTGATCATAATTCCCGTTCATTTTGTGAGCCCCAAACACGCAAAGGACCCTTGAGTGGAATGGCTGTGTATTTAGGTGCGTTTCTCAGTACGTATACGTTCATATGTACATAGGAGCCGATGTACCTGTGTGTGATTGTGGGAGTTGTTGACCGGCTTGGGTGGGTTTTTATTTCGCAATTTTATTTTTTCACATGGTGCCACAAAAATACTTTCTCATTAGTCGACCGGCCAGTAATTATAGGCCCTGACTAAAGCTTGGCATGCAACTGGTCGCGGGGTGTGTCTGTGTATAAGAACTAAGTAGGAATAGGAATTGTTTCATTCGCAGTGACGAATCCGAAAGATAGAGGGAATTCAAAGAATTTCAAAATAAAATCCATGACATAAAGCTTCGTATCAGGTTCCTAAATTTCTTTTATAAGTGTCATATGTGGAAATCCAGTTTTTAAGATTCAAAAATATTGTATCATCTTATTAAAAACAAGTATGAGACATGATCTGATGACGATCTTTATATCTAAGCTTATTAGTCTAATACACATTATTTTATTCATCATTTTTTTTAAATCCAAATTTGTTATTATTTGTTGAATTCGCTCCTGGTTAGTTTTTGTATCGCATTGATGATTATCCTGACCCGTGTGCGTCACTTTGTCATTTGGTTATCTGCCACCTTACTTTGTAGGCTAATCCAATAAAAAGCTGCTAACCATTTCAGAGAGCCACGCTGCGCGACGCCTATAAATAATAAGCCCAACCAACAGCGGCTAAGGCTGTGGCAACCACAACAACAACAACATTGCTGGGAAAACCTCTTGGGTGAAAACGTCAAAACCGAAACCAAATTCGGTTTCAGTCGTGAGCCAACCCTCAGCAGCTCCACAGCTCCAGACCAGAGCGAGCCTCTCTAGTTTCTCATTTTACGAATATATTTTAGTTTTTTTTATCGTTGGTTTTTCGTTGGCACTCCCGCGCTAATTAAACACCCAGATAGCCCAAAGGCAATCAGGCCAAATGCCGTACATTATCATACGAGGTAACCTAGCCTCCTACAGTCACAAATATCCATGGCGAGTGCTCGTCTCTGGATTGAATGGTAAAAGTCATTTCCAATCGTAGAAATCCAACAGTTTTTTTTTTTGTTTAGCTCAACATTATAGTTTCTTTTTTGTTTTTTTGTTTGTCGTGTGTTTACTATTGCGACACAATTAATTTCGAGAGCTTGACAAACAGATACACGAGATACACAGATACTTCTACGCATACAAGCACATCACACTAGCTTTTAAGTGTTAGTTTTTGGTCGTTTTTACGCTACTTTGCACTACAAAAGACTTTTTGAATGGTTATACAGTGGCGGGAAAAAAAAACAAATTATTGCAAGGTCTTGTTACTTTCTTAATTTTTTTTCAAGGTTTTAATTTTTGAATGAAATGCATGCCTTTATTGAAATATTCACAAAAAATAAATGGTTCACAAACAAATAGTATTTCTTACACTTCACCTGAATTTCTCCACCTCTTCAATATCAACAGCTGCTCCTAAATTGCATGCCATGACACTCCACCACTCGCTCCACACTCTGCTACTTTTATGGCCCCCACTGTGCGAAGCTCTGCTCCCACGGATGGGGTCGTCGTCGTCGTCAGTTTCGTTTTGTTTTTCGCTGAGTGCAGTTCGCTTCGCAGACCCGGTCTGAAGTTGATATATAAAACAACGTACATCGGTATATACATACATATAGTATATATTTACACCGCATATATATTCAATTCAGTTGCATATTTATGGATCTTTTTTATCTTCGCCGTATTGCCAAGAGTCATTGCACTTTGCTATGGCAGACGAAGACCACACGAAAACTCACATTTTGCTTATATTATGAAACGGCAGTCAATATACATAGATATATATTTGTACTTTTTGCTTAATTAGCGCACTCATATCGAAAGACAATGGCCCTGAGGCTGACGTCATCGTCCGTCAAAGCCATGTTATCTTTTGTTTGTTCTGTTGAGACCTTTAGTAAACGAAATGGAAAGCCATTACCCAAGATATAGCACTTCATGATAACCCACCGAATTCCCTATTTCAGCTGACGACATCGAGCAGTTGAACAAGTTCTCGTGCGGCGGTTACAGTGATGAGTCCACCATCGTCTACCTAGTGCATCCTTGTCGCATTCTATCGGCTCTTGAGGTAAGTCTAACCTCGAAATGCCTATCGAAGTTGACTCATGAAGTTTGTCCATTTTAGATTTTGGGTTTCCGTGTAGTGGCCAGCTCATCGACGGCCGTGAAACAGGACTACAACGAGTACATGTGGACGATGCGCAAGGAGTTCGACGAGCCCGAACCCTTGGAGGCCGAGTCCGTGGTCCGCGAAAATCTATCGAATATAGGCCGGGAGGCAGCCAGTTTAGGCAACTATCACAAGGTGGACTCCCCCGAATAAGGAATCCACTCCGCAACTCTACTCTGTATAATTTAGTGTATGTTTGTGTGTGATTGACTGTGTAGGGTGTGTGCAATTGCGTGTTTCCGTGTGTTTGTAGAGGAAGTGAAGAGAGGAAAAAAAAACAAGAAAACTATAGCAACCTAGGGAAAAGTATTCCAAAACATACTACGAGTGAAAGAGGCGACCGAAATCGTTCCAAACGACGGACAAACTATGAGTGAGGGCGTGGTCGGGACCAAGGAATCTCTGAATCTCAACAGTGAATTGCCTCTGCCGCCGACCATTTCACAGTCCGGTGCATCGTCTGTGTCCCTGAACGCCGCCACAGCTGCTGCTGCCGCCGCTGCTGCCAGTTGTCCACCAACTGCCAATGTGGTGACTATTCCGGTGCCCATACTGCAGTCGGAAGGCAATTTCGCCTACATCACCGTCAAGGGATCCCTGCACGACTACACCTGCACCGTCTTCGGACTGAATCAAGCCGAAATCCAGGCCCTTTCCAAACGCTTTGAGAGCGTAAAGCCGTGCGTGAATGGTATTATGGTGGCAGTGCCACCGATGGTTATGCTGAACACTCTTGCCCAGCTAAGCTATAAGGTCACTTGCAGTTGCGGCGAAGCTGAAATCTGTTGGACCATGCAGCGTGAGGTCTAGACTTCATTGATCACATTGTCAAGCGTCAGATAACTAGAATCGAAACAGCCAGGAAAGGAATTCGACAACGCAATACTAACTCGAAATAATAAGCAGGCAAATATGGATCAACACAGCGCAGACAACTGCAAGTGCCACAAGCAGTCGCTACCGGCACAGCAGTCCCTCACCGACATGGACTTCGATCGGGGCATCTGGAATGCGGGTGAGTAACTCGATACTTACCCTAATCGACACTCTTTAAATTGGCTTCTATTTGGTCTGCAGCCATCTACAATGAAGTGGATCGCGTGAAAGAGTTCATTAAGAAGGGACAGTCCATGGCACGGGACGACTGCGATTATACGGCTCTGCATTATGCGGCTCGCAATGGAAACGAGAAAATCTGCAAGCTGCTAATCGACGAGGGCAAGGCAGATGTGAATGCGGTAACCAAGGCAGGGGCCACCGCTCTCCACCGAGCAGCCATGATGGGTGAGTCCAATACTGTAGTTTTAATTACCATTTGTTTACTTTGCAAATTAATCCCCACAGGCCACTTGGACATCGTAAAGTTGCTGGCGGAAAACAAGGCTAATCTTCTGCTGCAGGATGAGTGTGGGCAGAGTGCCCTACATCGGGCGGCGCTGCGGGGCCATTTAGAGGTGTGCCGCTTTCTGTTGCAGAAGGAGCCAGCGCTGAAGCTCGTCAAGGATAAGAAAGACAAATTCGCATTTGAATACATTATGGAGAACGCCAACGATGACTTCAAGCTACTGCTGAAGCCCTAGGGCTCCTGGGAGGGCTATTCGTTGCTCTTACCCTTCATCATTGATGTATTTAAAGTAGTTTAAGCACTAAAAAGTTGAATTTTCTTTTAAAACTTCGTTTTGTTTATTCCGTCAACAGTTTTGTCTATAAAATTACTCCCGACATCGTTGTAAAATCCTAATCTAGAAATTGCATTCGTTTCCCTCGAGTTTGCATTGTGTGTGAGATCGTTTGTATATGATGAAAGTTATCTTAATATTGGCATAGAAAAATATCCTAGTGCATAATTCAAAATATAAATTATCAATACAGACTAAAATGCCTAATAAACAAACTATTAAAGTGATTTAGACAAAAGAACTAAAAACCTGTGCCCCAACAAGATTATCACACAAAAGTGGCTTTCGAAAACGCCGCAATTGTGGGAGAACTTTGTTAAAAAATTGTATTGCATTTTAAGAAAGTTAATATCACATGAGTGTCGTGTAAATTGTAAACTTGTGAAATGTTACAGAATTAAGGACAACAAAAAAATCATAAATAACATAAATCTATTTTCACACTCATTCAGCCAATATTAAAAACCTATGCTACATACTACATACTATTATCTATACATGTAACCTATATAATCTGAATAAATTCCTAAAGCGCAATCAATCCCACGACTCGGAGCATCTTATTCCAGGAATTACGACTGGTTCCGATCCCCCTACCGAAGGTAGCTCGGAAAAGTCGCTGAGGTAGAGTTTAAGAGTGGCGGGTATAGCGAACTCGTCCACGATCCTTCCCAGCGAAGAGCGTTCCTGATTTGGGAGGTACTTGTGCTGAATATCGGGACGAGATTGAACAGTTTTCAGGATTTGCCGTCGAATCACCAAGCGAGAAATGGACTTCAAAGATCGCGGCTGCGTTCCCAAAATTGTCATTTGCCGTTCGAATTCTTGGCGAGCTGGCGGCCAATCTGGAGGCGAGGCTCGATGTTTGTGAGGAAACTGGAATCCGGCATTGCCTATAAAGAATATATATAATTATTTAAAATTAGTGAAACTGTATTTCGGACGAGGACGAATGCAGTGCCTTTTCCTTCATATTTTCACAACTATCCCATTTTAAAGATTTTTTAATGAGGTCCTCAATATATGTAAAAAAAATTTATGAAAAATCGAAAAATATTTTTTGTTCAAGGTTTTGATGCAGATTGATAGAGAATCGATCCACGAATCGTTTAAGGTATTCCCCTCAAGGATCGGGTAAAAACCGCCAAAGATATAGACTTCGCAGTGGGCCGTATGAGTACTCCCCAATTTTCCAAGGGCTCTACCCAGAAAAATTGATGAAAAATCTAAAAATATTTTTGCTTCTGGGTTTTGATGCAGATTGATAGAGAATCGATCCACGAATCGTTTAAGGTATTCCCCGCAAGGATCGGGTAAAAACCGCCAAAGATATAGACTTCGCAGTGGGCCGTATGGGTACTCCCCATACATTCCTCAATTTTCAAAGGGCTCTACCCAGAAAAATTGATGAAAAATCGAAATATATTTTTGCTTCTGGGTTTTGATGCAGATTGATAGAGAATCGATCCACGAATCGTTTATGGTATTCCCCTTAAGGATCGGGTAAAAACCGCCAAAGATATAGACATCGCGGTGGGCCGTATGGGTACTCCCCATTCATTCCTCAATTTTCCAAGGGCTCTACCCAGAAAAATTGATGAAAAATCTAAAAATATTTTTGCTTTTGGGTTTTGATGCAGATTGATAGAGAATCGATCCACAAATCGTTTAAGGTATTACCCTCAAGGATCGGGTAAAAACCGCCAAAGATATAGACTTCGCAGTGGGCCGTATGGGTACTCCCATACATTCCTCAATTTTCCAAGGGATCTGCTTAAAAAAATTGATGAAAAATCGAAAAATATTTTTGCTTCTGGGTTTTGATGCAGATTGATAGAGAATCGATCCACGAATCGTTTAAGGTTGTCCCCTCAAGGATCGGGTAAAAACCGCCAAAGATATAGACTTCGCAGTGGGCCGTATACACACCCCAATTAGGGGGATACCTTAAACTTTAAGGTAATCCCCCAAGGATCGGGTGAATATCGGCCAAGATATGGCTCAGAACAGAAGGCCCGATTTAGGCTTATGTATATAGAAAATAAATATATTAGATATTTCCAAAAAACTTACACAACAATCTTGCAAAAGCCAGACTTGATGGAGAACAGTTGGCTCTCAGTTCGTTGACCACATGCTCCCGACAGATCTGGGCCAGGTTGCATCCCTCGTGGATCAGGAACTCTGCCAGTATCAGGCGGTGCAGGTTAATGGCCCTCGACAACGGCGTTTGGCAGTACATCAGTCCGCAAACGATGGTGGGAGTGCAAGAGCTGTACAAATCCCTTCTAGCACTCGCTAACTTGGCCAGCAAGACGCGAAGTACTCTGCGGAACCTATCCACGCTCACGACCTGTTGCACGGCAAATAACACTAAGCCCTCGTCCTGGGCATCCGAATAGAGACCCAATCGCCTATGCTCCTCGGCGGCGGTAAGGAGATCCTCTATCATATCCGGCAGCTGCATGTGAATAGCCGACATAATGGGTGTATGGTTGTCCTCGTCACGGACCGTCAAGCTCTCCCCGTACTGCAACAGGAGCTGGACCATTGTCCGGTCGTTGAAGCTCACCGCGATGTGCAGGAGATGCTGAGAGGCCAGTCGGCGAGCTCCGCGCTCCAGCAGCAGCTTGGCTATATCTCCATGGCGACCCCTCACTGCGTACAGCAGAGCTGTGTTATTCTGCTTATCCTGGAGGTTAATGCGGGCTCCTCTCTCCACCAGCTCCTGGGCCAGGTCGACCATGCTGCAGGCTATAGCCGTCATAAGCGGGGTCTCCCCCTCGTCATCCGTATCGTTGATATTGATATTCGTCTGGAGAAGCAGCCGGGCAGACTCCTCGGATTTACTCTCGATGGCCACATGGAGGGCGGTCTTGCCATCACTCAACGTCTTGGCATTCACTAGAGCTCCGTGCTTGATCAGTAGCTGAGTGACCCCGGCAAATCCTGCGCCCACATGCAGCGGAGCATATCCTTCGCTATTCACCACATTAATAGGGGCATTATGCTCCAGGAGAATCCGAACGCACTCCTCGTGACCCCAACAGGCAGCGTAATGGAGGGGCGTGGCCAGATCGGCGTCGTAGAGATGAGGATCCTGTTCCCGGCAAGAGACACAGCACTGGGATAGAAACTCACCGGTATTTTCAAAAGTCTTGGCATAATACTGATATAGCTGGCCATCCTCTCCGCCGGAGCCAACTCCATTTTCCGAGCAATTTTCGAACTCGTCCACCCACTCCAGCTTGTCCATACCTTCGGGGGTGCGTTCAATCTCCAGATTATCCGTGTGAGCTGCAATTTTCAACGAATTATTTAAAAATCGACTAAAAATTGTAACTTGACAAAATGTTAATTGCCTACTTTGTTGGAGAACGTATATTTTACAACTGAAGTTCCTATACGAACTGACCGACCGTACTGCCCACTTTGTAACACTCATTGTTGGGTCTTATCAGCAAGTGCCACAACCACGATAACCGGTTTTGAATCTCAACCTTCTCGGCTAGCTACTCTCTCGCGTCGTGGCAATGCACCTAGCTCGGCAGCCAAAAATGGGTGTGCTGGGTCGGAAACCGGGTCAGTGGTTACACAAAGAAAAAGCAACTAGTTTAGGTACCGATATTTATAAGAAAAATTTAAATAAATTATAATTTAAGAATCTCCATTAAATGAAGAGTATAATACTTAAATGGGAAAACATAAAACAATAAATAAGAATATGTATAAAGGCTTCAGGAAATAAATCATATTTTACCCGTTAATTAACCGTTTTTAAAATATATCTAAGATATTCCAAAGCATGTTAGTTTTCTTAGTTAATATATAAATTCTAAATAAAGTATTTTTCAAAGTGAGTCACATAATTATTGTGCGAAACTTTTTAGGGTAAAGCAGAAGGGATGCAAATCCTCAAAGGCACCTGGAAATGGCCCAAATGTGCGAAACCCATCCCCTGTCTCACATCCTCTGTGAGGATCAGTCTAATCCCCTTTTGTACCTCAATTCTCTTTGAAAAACCTCATCGTTTATCACCGGTCTAGGATTAGCTCTTCCATCCCCATATATAATATATTTTATTGATTTTTG
This sequence comes from Drosophila bipectinata, assembly GCF_030179905.1. Lineage (NCBI taxonomy): Eukaryota > Metazoa > Arthropoda > Insecta > Diptera > Drosophilidae > Drosophila > Drosophila bipectinata. The sequence goes on from NC_091736.1 coordinate 3,215,680, forward strand.
GACCAGCTGTTACCCAGATGGGGAGCAAAAATTTTGAATCTTTTGGTAACCCCTCACATATCCACTGAATTTAATGGAGTTACAGGATGATAGCTCTCTTCCATCATCCATTTCACTAAATTAAAGTTATATTCAGCCACCCCACAATGTTCGAATCGATTTTCCTTCACTCCAGCGGAAAACTCACACTGATGGAAGACATCCAGCTCCGGCTCCTCGCAGGACTGCACTAGGAGCTCCAGCAGCTCGGCATCGCCCAGGATGGCGGCCGTGCCCACGGCTGTGCGTCCGCAACTGGGTGAGACATATGAGGCCTGGGCGCCCTGCATGATGCAGCCAAGCGCCTGCTCGAAGTCCCCCCTCTGGACCGCAGTCAGCAGGCGTTCATTTAGGTCGTAGGACAGCATATTGCCATTGGGTTAGTAGTTGTATTAAAACTAGTATAAAAGCGGCTGAGCAAAACACGTAGGAAAGAAGAACAAACCGAAAGAAAGAAAATCTGGTGCTTGCCGCGTTGGTGTGGAAAATGGTAATGTGCCGCCTGCGGTCGCAACACTCCCCGGAGAAGCAAACGAAAGACTGAAACCAAACAAACAGAGTGCGCACGAGCGAAGCAAGTGTTCCGGCCGTAAAGTGGCGGGGGATGAATGAAAACCCACCCGCCTAGAAAATAACTACTTTTAGGGGGAGGTTTTAGACAAATGGTAAATCCTTGTGTATATAGATAGCAAGAATATGATTCCTATGATCAATGATTACCAAAAAGGGTAGCCCAAAAATGATTCTAAAAGTTGATATTTCGCTTCCAAGCACACTTAATGGAGTGTAGTTTTATTTTCGTCATCAGTGCGCACAGTATTCGCTGTTTGAATTATGAATGTTGCTTCGGTCTCGAAAAAAACGTATAACATAAAATAGTCTACTTGGTTTCCTTGGCTTCCTTGGCGTTTTGCAGCGATTCGGTAATAAAGAGTTTGGCCAGCGACTGCGAACAGAACTGGGCAATGTGCTGGGCGTGGGTGTTGATCTGACCGGAGGTAATGGTGGCCGTAAGCCGGGCGGGCACGGGCATGGGGCGGAACTGTTTGATGACTTCCTCCTCGGCCACAGTGGGCTCACCCTTCGAGGTGCGCACGGCATTCTCAGCAGCCAGCTTAGCCAGGGCACGGTGTTTCTCCTAAAAAAAAGTGATACAACATTAAGTATAAGCTCTAAAGCATTGCCATCGTGTATTTCTTACCGTGTCCTGTTTGAAGACCACCTGCTGGTACTTGTTGTAGCGGACAGCCTCTTGATAAAGCTCATCCACGCGCTCAATAAGGCTGCGCATGTGGTTCTCCAGCACAGAAGCGGTACCAAGATCCAAGAAGTTGTGTCCCTTATCCTCCGGCAAAAGCTCATTCAACTCGCTCATCATGATGTTGGTCAACGGCGAGTTCTTGATCACAATGGGGATCTCGGCGAACAAACTCTCGTAGCCCACCTTCAGGGTGCGGAATGCCTCGGGCGTAAAGTCGCCATCCTTGTACATCTGGATAGCCTGCGGGGTAAGGCGGTAGGCCTTCAGGCAAAGGAATCCACGGGACGACTTTTGGGTATCGTACACCACAACGACGGACTCCTCAATGCTAGTCTGGTAGTGGTACTGCGATTCCAGGAGAGCCAGCGACAAGCTGTTGCCCACATCTGAGCTCTGGTACCAACCGACGTGCAAGTGATCCACGTTGACGCGACGAAGGCGACGCATCACTGTCAGCTGGTACATTTCCTCATCCATAGTTTCGTCGCCGCTCTTGGGGAACGGGAAGCAGTTGGTGATCTCCAGGCACTTGTCCACCACCAGGCCGAGAAGGGCGCCCTGGGCGAGGTCCATGTTGCTGGATTCCTCATGGCAGTGCTTCACCATTTTCATGACGGCCTGGAAGAAGGAAATTGGTTAATTATTTGTGAACTTCTAATCATGATACATGGGCCTAGCACTGAACTGTTTTAGAAATAAGGATTAATCATCCTCAAAAACTGTAATGAAAGGGGATACAAGGTTTCCCCTATTGCCTACGCCCATGTACACACACACAAACGCAACAGCAGGCAAATTTTGTGAGACAGCGCGTGGCACCGACTTTTACACCGGTTTTCCTCAGCTGCCCCGGGACAATCTCTTGTCCGGATTTCTATCCAGGCGCAGTACTCACCAGACCGTCGCATTGGACATAGTTTATGGTATTGTCTGACTCCTCATTACGAGCATGACGTCCACCGCGATTTGCCATTTTGACGACGAGGAAAGCGAAAAGACCAAAGCAACGTGAACTTGGCTGCGGCAGCGCTCAATAAGGTGTCTTTCAACACTGGAGCCGGGTGGGCGTTCGCAACACTGGCGTCAGCTGTCTCTGAGCGATAAAAAAAAAAGGGCCAAACCAAAATATATTTTTGTTTATCACAAGCGACGACTGTAAAAAAATCGATTTCCTAGGAACTAAAAGTAGCCCGCTTGCGCGTACAAGCGGAACTGATAGCGATTTCAGTTGCCAGCAAAGTGGAGTCGCGATCGCAAGTGGGTTCGGCAAAAAGATTCTTTAGCAACGTAGCGCTGGCAGTCACCATAACTCTCCAGCAAGATGTCTACTAATTGGCGTGAACTGTTCCCCACCAAGCTGACGTTTATGATCTTCCTGCTGTATATGTCACTATTCATAGGGCAGGGTGGGTATCCAAAGCTTAAACTGCTGATTAAAGCAACGCCCTTTTCTATGTACTCTCGATCTTCGTAGGCATCTTTGTGACAGCATCCCAGGAATCTAACAACTCATATGGCTACAACACCGTCACCGTTGTCCTCCTAACAGAGGTCTTTAAACTGATCATATCGACATGCCTCTACTGCCGAGAGTGAGTACAAGATTGCGATATGTGTTTGGGCCCGCAACTAATTTGATGGAATTTTCCCAGGAACACCCTACGCGCCTTGGTGAGGGATGTGCATAAGGATCGGAACGTACTGGGCCTGTATATGGTGCCGGCGTTCCTCTACTGCCTGTACAACAATCTAGCCTTTGTTAACCTGGCCACGTTCGACCCAACGACCTACTATCTACTCCTGCAGTTGCGTGTCGTTGTTACCGGTATTCTTTTCCAGATAATATTCAAGAAGTACCTATCGCAGCAACAGTGGATTTCACTCATTTTGCTGACGCTGGGCTGCATGCTGAAGCAGATCAACTTCGGAAGCTTTTACAGCGATGCCAACGATGACAGCGAATCGGCCGCCATTCAGCATCCTTTAAATAAGACTGCAGTTGACACCCACCAAGTGCACGGGAAAAATATGTCAGGCTTCGATTTTAGCCTAAGTGCTGTCTTCATTCTTGCCCAGACCATTTGTTCGTGTTTGGCGGGAGTCTACAACGAATATCTTTTGAAAGATAAGGGCGCGGATGTGAACATTTTTGTTCAGAACGTTTTTATGTACTTGGACTCGATCGTCTGCAATGCTGTGATTCTACTGATACGCGGTGAACTGTTGGACGCCTTCAGCCCTCACAATTTGGGCACTATCATGCGGTTCAGTGTTCTGATCATAATTGTGAATAACGCTGCCATTGGAATTGTTACCAGCTTTTTCCTTAAGTACATGAACTCCATTTTAAAGACCTTTGCCAGTGCCTTGGAGCTGCTCTTTACTGCGGTGCTGTGCTATTTCCTTTTCTCGATACCCATTTACATGAACACTGCGCTGGCTATCGCGGTGGTCTCCTATGCCATCTACCTGTACACCCAAAGCCCGGTAGTGAACCTGGGCAAGGTTCGCCCACTTCAAAACTTGAGTGAAGCCTCCGCCAAGTCCACGGACAAAAAGAAGCTACTGGACGAGGAGGCGCCCGATTCGGACTTGGACATAGTGTAGTACTGGTGCTTTTAGCTTTTAGCTAGTCCTAGACGTAAGCTTAGGCTGTAAATAGTTGTGGAAAAGTGCCTGCAGATGTTTTGAACGCAAGATAAGTGTATTGGACGACAGGCTTTGTGCAATGCGAGTAACTGGCTTGTAAATAACAAAACTTTTGCTTTCTAGCATAAGATTCTCAGCGAAACAAATATATTTGGTTAACATTGTAACAAAACTGACTTAATTTTATCTTCTAGAAGATAGTCTTTAATACGTAATCTTATTATACATACATAGATATGTACGTAATATATAGAAATTCGATTTTAAAGTTAAAGTTCAGTATTATCGTCGTCGTCTTCCTTCTCGGTCGGAGCCTTGCGCACAGTTAGGGCAATTCTTACTGCCTGAGTGTCGATATAGTTTCGGTAATAAGTGCACTCCTTCAGGTGCTCCTCCATGTCCAGAACACGATGAGTGGCGTTGTACTTGCAGATCTGCAGTGGCGGCCCTCGGTAGTTTTTCTTGCACTTGACAATGTGCCCTGGCATCCGAAACAGCATGATGCGATGGTCCGGATTGTAGGGACAAATTCCAAACTCATAATAAGACATTTTTTGATCGAAAATAAACGAGTCAAATAAACTTAAAGAGTTCGCCGTTCTCGAAAGTACCGCTATGTCTCAAAAATCGTGCTTCCGCTAAGACGGTGTGAATTTTATCGATAGTTTCGAAAACTATCAGATACGGCTTGCCATATATTTTTTGAGCGGCAAAACTGAATACAAAATTCTCTCTAGTTTGCCCGTTTTTTGTTGAAACAACCCGTCGATAGGGTCTATTTTTAGAACCAAATGAAATATTATGTCGCCAAGCTCCAGATTAAGTAAATATTGGAAAACGTATGTAGGTGTAGATGTCTAGAAAAGTTGACTGCGGCGTTGTTAATATGGCCTTTGATAAAAAAACTTATTTAAACCCATAAGATGGTATGTATAAAGCTTCTAAAAAGATAAAACATATGATATTTTTGTTTAATCTTAGAATAAAACATGTTAAATATTTGTATAATATTGTATTTTTATACATTGCATAAAAAACTAAATTCAAATAAATTTTTCCAGTGTATATTTTTGGTATATTTGTATGTAATTATTGTTTAAGTTATCGTTATCAAAACGGTCACACTGAAAAATCTGTCGCCCTGATCACATCACTAGAAAAACAACCCCGCTCGACACCCACCCGCTTGCCCTCATTCAACGTGAAAATTTCGTACAGTTCGGTAGTCAGTCCGAGAATTTAGAATCTATTGATCTATTAAAACAAACGCTTGATTCATCTACGTGAGAAATGGCCCGTACCAAGCAGACTGCCCGTAAATCCACTGGAGGCAAGGCTCCTCGTAAGCAACTGGCCACCAAAGCGGCCCGTAAATCAGCTCCATCCACTGGAGGAGTCAAGAAGCCACATCGCTACCGTCCCGGAACTGTGGCGCTCCGTGAAATCCGTCGCTACCAGAAGAGCACTGAGCTCCTGATCCGTAAGCTGCCCTTCCAGCGTTTGGTGCGTGAAATCGCCCAGGACTTCAAGACCGATTTGCGTTTCCAGTCTGCTGCCATTGGAGCTCTTCAGGTAACTGACTCTCACCCCGCCCGCCCCTCTGGGGGTGTGGGGGATTTCATTTGGTCACGCAATAATGGGGTTTTTCCATTGGCATTTTCCAGGAGGCTAGCGAAGCGTACTTGGTGGGTCTATTTGAGGACACCAATTTGTGCGCCATTCATGCCAAGCGCGTCACCATCATGCCCAAAGACATTCAGCTGGCCAGACGCATCCGAGGCGAGCGCGCCTAAATGACCTGGCCGCCATCTTTGATTGGAAAATCAACAGCGGCGGTGGCGGGGACAAACGAAATTACAGCCCACAGCTGTCGTGCGGAGTGGGAGAAAGACAAAACAAAGAAGAAGAAGAAGAATGTGAAGAGCAGCTGCCGCCGCATAGTTTTAAGTGTGTGTCTAAGATTTATCTATACTTAGTCATAAGTAAAGATCCAAGTTTTCATGTTTCAATAAAAGCTAACGATTCTTTTTTGGCATAAAACTAATGTTTTGGTTAATTAAAGCGGTAGCGTTAGGGTAAAGGTGATTTTTACCTTAGTGGGGCTATTCTTTTGACTTTTAGTAACAATATAATAGTCTTACTAATTGAATTCTAAATAAAATGTTGGGTTTTTTTTAATTTCTACCTGAATTTAAATGGTATACCGCGAAAGATACATATTTTCGAAAGAACTGTTCGTGGAATAATTAGCTGTTCTAAGAAACTCTCTTTCGGAAAACTTTTTCAGGTAAATAGGGATTAGCTCAGTTCGATCACAAATTGTGCTAATTTGCACAAAAGAAACATATGTGTATATATAATATATACTTGAAAAAAATGCAAGTCAGTTTGTTGTAAAACTTTGCTCCAAACAAAAGCAGTTTTTATTTTGTTAATACGATTTAGCTTAGCGGTTTTGTGGGATGAGGGGAGGTATTCTGAAGAAGAAGGAGGCAAATGCAAGAATTTATTTAAAGACTATGGTGTCCAGCATGGCGCCTAGGCACTGCACAATATTGTTCTGCATGACCTTGTCGACCTTCTCTTCCAAATGCCGCTTAGGGTCCTGTTTGCCAACATTCTTGATCGCCAGCTGTTCGGGCGTCATTTTCTCTTCATCCTCAAGAGACTAAAAAATAAATATTTTTTTAAATAAAAGTAATGGGAAGAAAAGATTCGATTTTCTTACCTTGTTATAGTTCTTGGCCAATTCAAGCATCTCGGACACTGTGTCCTCGTTAATAGAACAATGCTCATTGTAGTCGGATAGCGTGAGACCGTCCTTCCAGGACTTTTTGTGCAGATTGAGAAGCATCTTCTGCTCCAGCTCATTCTTGCGGTAGTTTATGCTGATCGAGTAGTAATGGCGATTCAGGCCATGGATCAACGCCTGCACTGAAGGCTTTTGCAGGTGACCCAGGTTTGAGGTGGTCTGCCTTGGCTCCTGGCCGAGCACCAGCATGTTGGGGTTGATCAGACGGAATGCATCGATCACCACTTTGCCTTTCACTGACTGAATAGGATCGACTACGACGGCAACGGCTCGCTCCGACAGGGCTTCGAACGACTGCTGCGTGTTGATGTCGACACCAGACAACCAGCAGCCGAATCCAGGATGCGAGTGATACCAGCCAACCACCATCTCCGGTCGTCCCGTCTGCTTTAACATGTCCAACATCTTCGCCTGGAAGACAGGGTCCACCGCCTCGACGGAAACTCCAGTTCCCGTTTGGGGCATCGCGAACACATCAATGACTTGCACCGTGTAGTCATCCACAAACTCGCCCAACATCAAACCCATCACCTCCATGGGCACGCCGGCTCGACCGTGCTTTAACATCTTGAGTAGGGCCAAAGAGGAGATGTAGACCTGCTCGGCAGTGTCCACTACGGGAGCATCTGTGGGTGGAGCAGCCTGTGGCATGGCGCCTCCAAGACGAAGCAAACGATCCATTTTATGCGGCTGCGAAGGACACGAAAAATAGTTGGTTAGAGTCCAAGACCTTTGAGGATTCACGTCGCTCACCTTTGGGGTATGTTGATACTTTGTGGTCTGGTGATAAATTCACTTATTTTCTATAATTTACGTGTAATTTTCGTCCCTCGCCGTAAGCAGCAACAAAAAACACAAAGCAGTCTCGTTTTTGCAAGTAATAGTTAGTGGTAACAGGGCTGTGTTGCAGCCGGTCTATCGGATGGACTATCGCCTTGCCGATGTTGTCTATTTTAATGAATATAACTTAAATATAAAACTATTTATAGTAAATTATTTTTTATAAAATAATTTCATTATAATTAGGTTCATAAATTGAATCCCAAGAACTTTAGTTAATTGGAATTTATTCTTCGTAACCACTACCAACACTGGTTGTTATCGATGAAGGGCGCCAAATTCAATTGGATGCTTTCCAAAAGTCAATTCTTAAACAGTCATAATTTTAAAATAAAAATGTATAAAATGTTAAAACATTATTGGTAATGTGTTAATACTACTGCAGTTGCCAGTTGAATGAATCCGTCTAAAAGCGAGTGCATACTTTCCGCAAGACCGAGCAACGCCAAATTTATTATGCACCATCTTTTGGAGCGCCAAATGCCATGAGAAATACACGGCCATGCAATGAGGTCGCCCCGGCAAGAAAGAAACCATTTCGGTAAGTAAAGTACAATGCACACTCGCCTTTTTATTGTGCCAATTAATTGCACAAAACCTTTTGCTTCGGATGCGGTGGTTGCCTTTCACCTCGCCGGTGGATTTATTAAGGCAGAGAATGGAGATTCCCAGGCGCCCTGGTCGAAAATTCGTTTAAAATGCCATCTCCGGGCGGCGGCAAGTCAAAGGTGTGCTCTATGCCGACCAGGTCCCTCAGATACCGGCTGCCGCCCCAACTTTAACTTTGCCGCCCATCGGTCTGCTATTCCATTTTCCATCTCACTTTGATAAAACTTGGCAACAAGAGATAACTTTTTGTATTTTCCATAGCTTACCAAGCCTATACATATATATTTGCTTTGTGTTTATTGTTTAATATTTTTAATGAACAACGCCCTTAAATTTAGTGGAATTTTTCTTACGATTTGAGTTGTCAACCTTATTTCACAAAATTAGTAATCTAAATCTTTAACTGAATCTTTAAAATATACATAACACAAATAAAATACATAACTAATGTATATATATATGAAATTACTTATAGATTATTAGTTATTATTACTTATTAGTATAGATTAAAACCCCTAAAAAAAGCTTTTCAAGTATGTTTATAGTTCGAATATCTTTAATTTGTATGTATATAAGCTTTGGACGTTTTAATAATATTATTAAAATCACTTTTAAACACTGTCTAAATTTTTTAGAAAAGAAAAACCCGTTTCCCTGTTACCAAGTGTAATTGAACAATAGTTTTTCCATCTGCCAACGTTTTCCATTCGCCGCTTGGCTTTTCAGTTTCAGTTGCATTTTGTCGCTCGCCTCCAGCACGCGCACCACAATTGTTTAAGTTTAAGTTTTGAGTTTTGAATACATTCCGCTCGGCCAAACAGATACGACTCGCTTGTTTAACAATTTGTTAACGGTTTCTGCAATTATTTGCATACAAATTGCAAGTAAATATTGCAATTTTAACCGCCAACGAAGCCATCTTAAGGTACTATATAAATGGTAATTGGTAATTGTGACTCGCTGAAAGGTAGCAAATTTCAGCTGAGACAGGCACATTTGTTATTTCACATTCGGTGTCGATGGTTGTGCTCTTATCAGAAACGAAAACACAGCCACAAAATTGTTTTTGGTTGATAAGTGAGAGAGAGGAATTGCTAGGTTGAGAGCTGCGTATTTACAGGGCATAGATCTATCTACCTAGTACAAGTAAAAACGTGCCGTTTAATTACTTGAACAGCTGCTCGGTATTTACTTAAACTTGAATCCATTTGCCCATTAAAATATTTTCACATCTCATCTGGAGTATCTTAAACGCTATCATTGACCTTGTCTTCATTAAATCATCAATCCCGTTCGCAGAAATGCCATAAATGCACTCGATCTGGTTTCAAAAACGTGGCAAAAAATATATCAAAAATTCGGTTGAAAAAGATGGATGAAAAATGAAGAAAAAAAACACGTTTGTTCAGCTGTGAAATTGACCTTTTATGGTCCAAGTCAACCTAAACCTCCTGAACCGCCACTTGCTGGAGCTGTTTTTGTGGCCAAAAAGAAATGAACGGAAATACTTACATTGATAGCTGCTCTAATTGCCACAAGGGGGGCAAGGGGGAATGGTGCAAAGAAGATCAGATAATAGGGGTCAGCTGGGTGCAACAATTATTTTGGTTAAAGTCATTTGTTTTTTTTTTTTTGGAACCGAGAAAATCTGTTTGGGGCTCTCACAACAGAGCCAAGAAAGCGGAAAAAGTTTAACTCACTTGATAGGTTTTCATAAAAGGTATTTAATTTTGTTTTGAGGTAATAATTAGAAGTTGTTAGTTTACATATATTTTTATTAATGTCCCATTATGGTGATTTTAAAGATAGTTAAAAAGGGGTTAAACAATATACTGTCTTAGGTAGTATAAACACTCAATGATGTGGTGACTTTGTATTACTTTGTAATATAGGTGTTTAAAATATATATTCAACAAATTGTAGATAAATAGTTATTAATTATAATGTTTTAAAAGAATATCTATCAAAGAAAAATATCTATTTCCCCTTATCTAACAATTGGACAACCTATCTAACAACCTTGGATTACCACCTCAAGTTTTAACCATTGGAGCCTTAGGTTTTAACCATTTAAAGTGTCAAATTTATAAGTCATCTAACCCAAAGACCTTTGGAAGTTTCGGGTTCATTGCCTTACCTAGAGGTTTTTGTCATTATATGACTTAAAAATATATATATATTTAGGAAATAGGTCAAAATGAGTCCCCGCTTTCAGTTAAATATATAAATTTCCCATTCACTTGTATATCCCTAGATATATAGGAAATATATATCAAATTTATAGATATGAAAATCATTATTTTTAGACCTTAAGACCCATAAGACTTCTTGTCTATATACATAGTTGGTTTCTTTTATTTCTTTACAATTAAAAGTGTCAAATAATGTGTCTGCAGACGTTATAGAGATCATCTAACTCAAAGACCTTTAAGCTCAGGTCTGTTGCGGTAACTAGAACACTATGATCCACCGGCAAAGCCGCAACCACCGCAAACGAAAAAGATCTCAAATCAACAACAAATTTCATAATTATCTTTAGCAAGAGCAAAAAAATAAATAAAACTGAGAGTTGCATGCCTGGGAAACTGCTTTATTTTCACTTTTTATTTTGGATTTTGGATTTGGCCAACAAATCCGTGCAGTAAATCCATTCGCAAACGGGAAGGGGCACAACAAAACCATTATTAATTGTGGACTGAAGAAAGTTTTAATTACCCAACGAGCATTTAAGATAATGAAGTCGTTTATGCGAGGCATTCAATTATAAAATTGCTTACTTTCAGAAAGTGCAGTGATTAGAAATTGATTTAAGACTTATTTGCATTTATCTTGTTAAAAAATAATTTGCGTTTTTTTATATCACGCAGAGTAAAAGGTGTTTAGTGTAATTTTCAATTTAGTTTAATTGTTAAAAAAAAAAGCTAATGAATAAATTACAAAATCTGCTCCGTGTAGAGATGATGACGTCGCTGCAGCAGGAGACGTCATTGCCCGCTGCTTTGGCTGACAAGGAGCCGCAGGAGGAACAATGTGCCGCATCCACAACACCTACACGAATTCCACATCGCGCCGTGGCTCCGTTCCAGCGTTCCGCTTCGATGCGCCTGCGCGGGAACCCATCGGAGGTAGTTCGGAGAGTCGAGCACAGTCCAGCCGGCGGAGGAGGATTCAGTTCGCGCGCCAAGCTCACGGCGATCCCATCATCAACGCTTAACCCGCGCTCCCAGTCGGTTTATCTTAAACGTAATCGCAGCTGGAGCAATTTAGGCCACAAGACGGAGCAGGAACCGGAAGTAGATAATGCATTATGCAGTGCCGCCACCCATTGTCTATCCCTAGCTGAGGATATGGATGCACCGTCTCCGGGTATAAAAATGGCCAACGGCAAGCCGCGAAATCTGGTAAGTTGTGGGTGTTTGGTTTTATTGATTTTCACTTGCCGCTGCTGACCTATGTAACTACCAAAAGACCTACCCTGCCTGGTGGCCATGTGGGATGGTAAACGTAACACGCACTCGTTGTATTGAAAGTACAAGGGATATTACGAAACTCTAGACTCTAGACAGTATGGGAAATGGTGGAGCTTCTGGGAATTCAAATTGTCCCAGAATTGTCCTGGAAACACTCCCCTAATGATGTCAAATTATGCGTGTAGTTTTGAAGTTCTGGGAGCTTAGAGTTTGCTTAGAGATATAAAGGTCAAAGAGGGTGTACTTAGGGGTATTCTTCTTTTTCTTTTTTAATTAATTATTAAAGATATTAAGGGGGCTATAAATTAAAAGATAGAACTATGAAAGAAGCCTTAATATGATTATTGTATCTTAAAGATCCAATCAGATAACTTTTTTCGATAACTTTTTGATCCTAATCTTGTTCAATGTTATCGATGATAGTCCTTTAATCGAAAACTATTGTATTCGATATATTGAAGACCTTGGGTTTCACCGTAAATTATGGGATTTCTGCATAAGACTTCCTGAAAAGCACTTACCAAACCAATAATTGATTTAGTTGGGTAATGGTTTTTCATTTTGTCACTTGCATTTTTGCATTTTTATCGCTGCCGTGATGACATGCAGGCTTATAGTTTGAAAAATTGCCCAACACTTCCCGCCCGATGCGATCATTAAACCAGATACCTGTATGTTTCTACAATATGCACCTTGTCGTGGAGGGGAACAAAAAAAAAATATAAATCCAAAAGCTGGGTTTGCATAATGCCCATTGAGAAAGAAAGGCAAATACAAACACTGGCTTACACACGCCTCACCTTTCTAGCCACCTTTCTTCCCTCTTTCTCCGCTTCCCTTTTGGCAGCTGGTTCGCTTCCACTTCCGCTTGTTCCGTTTTGCCAATTCTTACCTCGGAAACAGCTGATTCTGGGTTTGTTTGTGTTTTCTTCTTACTGCCTTTCTCTGTATCTTTCGCGGGGGATGAGAGTGGGAAATGCAAGTGCGCAGCTTTTCACCGCCCCCTCACCACCTTTGCCCCCAAAAATTCTCATTTCCCTCTCTTTCATCTCTCTTCCTTCCCGTTTTACCATTTTTTTATGCTTTTTTATGGGGTTGTTGTTGGTAGGTCTGCTTGTTTTTTTGTATCTTCTTCGGGTATTTTGCTTGCCTCTTGGCCCAAGTGATTTGCGTTTCAGTTGATTTTTTATACTGGCCGCGTGCACAAGATTCGCTTTCCGAGCTCTCCGATATTGTTTAAACATTTTTTTTAAGAAAAAGCAAAAAAACAAGTGAAGCGTACACAGCTCGAAGCCGAACTTTAAGCACTAAGCCGCACTCTAAGTACAGTGTAAGCGGTTTTAATTGAAGACAACTACCACTACCACAAACGGGGGGCCATGGCTCATAAATGGTAATTACCTACCTTGGACATTACACTTATTTTTAGCCACTACTTAAAAATGTTGCTAGTGGTTCGGTATGATTTAGTTCGGAAGTTCGTTGGCCCTTTTGGAATTATTTATTAATACTTTTTATTGATTTGTGGTTTAATAATAAAGTTACTCTCTTCCTTTAAAAGAGTGGTTTTTAAATATAGATACATAATATTTGTACACTAAGCTTTTTTAAAAGGTTTAAATAATTAAAATGTGAACTTAATTAAAATAAAGCTTTTTTAATGAGAGTTTTTATAAAGAATCTTGATCATTTTTTTATTATTTAACTTAAAAAAACTCCCTTTAAATACAGTATATTATTTATATAAATTTTCCATATTTATATTAAAAAAAAATCAATATAAAATGTGCATTTTTAAACCCACTCGGTGTACCTGCAATTAGTGTGGCCCTGAAAAGTATGCAAGCCTTTTTGTATATCCTTTCGTATGTTTGGCCAAAAAACTTTGCCAAATACAAACAGTCCTTGTTGGCCGAAAAGAACAACAAACAACCAAAAGCGATTGTCAACACGTGACCAGAACAGTGGGACTTGGCCAAGAGCCAAATGGGCTGAATTGGCCATTACGTGAGTTTTGGGTCTGCCGTCTGCTATTCACCTGCATTGTGTCCGCCCTTTCCACGGCTTTTCTATCTGGAATCAAAGTCATTGATTTTTCTTAGTCAGCAGCTTAATTGATGGCACCTGAGCGCCGTATAAGCCAGGTTAGATACCCGGGACGTGACTGTTTGATGGCTCTTAAGTTTGTTAACTGACTAGTAGAGACCCTCAAGTGCGTAACGTAACTGCTTCGGCTTCTGCTTCTGATTTCTGGCGGGAGGGGTTATAGTTATGACATGGCCACTATAGGTACTACATGGTTGGCCCAGTTGGTAGACTCAAGTCAGGTTTTAGCCATTGGTTAGCCGTGCGTAAACAATTTCTTTGTGGGCATTCAAGAAGTACCATGAATTATTTCCCAGAACCTGTCCAATTAAATAGAGCAAGAAACTCATTACTGATTATGAAATAAACATGCAGCACGAAAGCTTTGTAGTGTGAGGAGGCATTTAAACTGATTTGTTAGATACTTTTCCCCTCATTTCGTTTTGCATTCAAACGGCTCAGTTTCAGTCAACCGATTGATGAGTTGGTCTGGTCAACGTGCAGAAATTGGGTCACAAGTGGGTCAGTGGTTCCTAAATCACTTCACATCGGGGACAGTCAAAGAATTAAAGAGCGACAAGTCAATGAACTTATTGGTTTTGAGTTGCTATTTTAAATGGAATTGTATTCGCATACTAATTTTCATATAGGTCCTATAGGGGAAAACCCCATTTTCAAGGCATCCCATCACGAAAAATGGAGAAAAAAATATAAAAAATATTTTGGCTCAGGGTTTTGATGCAAAATGGTGGAGAATCGATCTAGAAATCGTTTAAGGTACTCCGCTTGAGAATCGGATAAGAATTGGAAAAGATATAGGCATCCCTATGGGCCATATAGGGGAAAACCGCATTTTCAAGGGATTCCATCACGAAAAATGGACAAAAAATCTAAAAAATATTTTGTCTTAGGATTTTGATGCAGAATGGTGGAGAATCGATCCAGAAATCGTTTAAGGTACTCCGCTTGAGAATCGGATCAGGATTGGGAAAGATATAGCCATCGCTGTGAGCCCTATAGGGGAAAATCCCATTTTCAAGGGATCCCATCACGAAAAATGGACAAAAAATCTAAAAAATATTTTGTCTCTGGGTTTTGATGCAGAATGGTGGAGAATCGATCTTGAAATCGTTTAAGGTGCTCCGCTTGAGAATCGGATAAGAATTGGGGAAGATATAGCCATCACTGTGGGCTTTAGCTTTCTTGTTGTAGAAAAAGGAAATGGAAATAGGAAATGGAATAGAAGAGTACCAGGTATAATATAACTTATTACCATTGAGGGATAACTTATCCCCCCAACAGGACTACTATAATAATATAATACCTTACATAGTACACCCCTTGCTTTGGATTATTAGTCAAATATTACAAAAATCGTTCATTTTGTATTTCAACTCTACTTTGCATACTGAGTGGACACAATGGCAAGTGTTTTTACCGATTTTTTGAAACATTTTGGAACTTTTTGGCAAAAGAAGAAGTATTCTGTTAAAAATTTGAATATACTCAATAGAGACCAGAATAATGGAACCCTTATACCACAAGTATCTAGTTGTCTTTAAACACAACTTTCAACTTTTATTTTATTTTCTTTTCACTTGTTAAGTTGTTAAATTTAATGATTTAATCGAAGCAGCCGCGATGTAAGTCAGTATGTTAGTGAGTCCAGAGCCCAGAGGCTAACTGGCCAAGTGGGAAAGACTAAATGCCCCCTTATAGCCACATTAACGAGCGGCTAATTGACCACAAAAATGCTGCTGGCCAAAAAGATCGAATAGGGAGGGGATTTTAGAGAGCACCGTCCAATGAAAGTAACCAATGTTTTCTTGGTTTTGAGCTTTGAATGTAAAAGCAACAAATTGCTTTCAATGGGCGTTGCAAATTCGAAATGTTTTCACGCCAATTGTTATTGTTTTCTTTTATTGTTTTGCAAAAAATGCTAAAAAAAAAAAGTCCATGCACGACTGATCAGCAAAATTAGAAAATAGCTAAAGAGTGAAACAAGAGTGTAAAAAGATAAGAAGAAAAAGAAAAGATTAAGTTATTGAGGGGCAGCCGAACCACAACGGCTAATCGCAGTCTTCGATTTACCATCTCCCTGCCATTCCACAGTCTCTCAAGTTGAACGGCGGGAGTGACATCAGCAGCAGCATCAGTGGCACCTGTACAGGTGTAGTAGGGCACACTGGCAGCAACAAAGGCACCCCCAGGACGCCCCAGACACCGCTGAGCAAGCCGACGGCAACCGTACCAGCAGGAGGCGGCGGCGGAGGAGGAGTAGCAGCAGCAGTAGCAGTTACAGAGACCTCTCACACGTGCATCCGTCAGGGGAACTGCGTCAAGGCCAACGGAAAGCTGTCCACACTGCACGAGTCCAAGGTTTCGCCAAAAACGCCCCCGGTGACCCCGGATTCGCCCAGTACCTATCTGGATGATGATCTAGACTCCATGTACTCGTTCGCAACCACCACCTCGGGGCGCTCCACGATGTCCTGTGAGCATCCCTATGTGGCCAGGTAATAACAAGCTTTAATTAAGTTTTCCGGAATTAATTAAGGACGAAATTACCTCCATTTTCTTGCAGAAACGGCACCACCTTCAGTGGTCGTAAGATGAAATACGTGGTGCACTGCTCCAACCACGCGGGTCAGGTGGGACCCGACTATCTCACGCCCACTCAGCGGGCGCAGCGTCAGATTCGGCGGCTCAAGGAGCTCCTGAGCATCGCTCGCCAGGATCTGGAGCAGAAGGATACGGAGATCCTACGGTTGACCCGCGAGGTGGTAGAGCTGCGCCTTTTCAAGGCATCTCTGAGCTCGCCCGAGGAGCGATCCGCCTCATCTGATGCGGTCACGGTGCGCGAGGCGGAACTGAAAACATCGCAGGATGTGTCACCCATCGTCGACATGGTGGACGAGGGCCAGGCCAAGGGCAGTCCCCATCATCTCCTGCGCCAGCAGCAATCGAACAGGGAGAACCAGCAACTGCAGGCCATGCAGATGTCGGCGGAGATGCAGAGCTCGTACGCGGATTCCGGCCACTTTGAGGACCTCACCATGTCCTCGGTGCACTCGAAGGACTCGCAGACCCAGAGTGAAGCGGGCGGCTCTACGACACCGGATGGCGAAGCGGAGGTCGGAGCCTGCGGCGCTGGCGATGGAGTCAGCAATCTGGAGAACTATGAACTGCAGCGCCAGGAGCTTATCCGCATGTACGAACATCGCATCGAGGAACTCATACGCAGTCAGGATAGCAGTACCAGCGATCTGAAGCGCTCCCACAACGACAAGGTGGAGGCGCTGCTCCAGAAGCTGGCGGAATGCAACTCCCGGTACTCGGACATGGTTCCCGACTATGAGCAGGCCAAGCAGCGGATCAGGGAGCTGGAGAAGCAGCTGGAGGATCTGCAGCGGAAGCTAATGGAGCACGAGGAGAAGCAGAACAAGATGTACCTGCACATGTATCAGCAGGGGCAAGAGGCGGAGCGCATAACAAGGGCTGATCAGGTTCGAGTTTAAGAAATAAAGTTAGGATTATGTTTTTTTCCAAATATTTAATTAAAAAATGTTCCTTTCAGGCCCTGGAACTGGCACAACGCCAGCCGGAGAACAAGGTGTCGATCAATGAGCTCCTCCACCAGCTGCAGAGCACCCAGGACGAATTGGAGAACATACGCGTAAGATTCTTCAATATATTCCTCATCCTATTTTCGGTTTTGTTTTGTGTGTTGCATTTTGTTGCATCGTGAGACATCCATGAGACAACAACAACAACAGCTGCTATATAGACAACACTACTACAACAAGAACATGAGCAACATACGCATTCGCTTTCACCTCTCTCCGTGTGTTTGTGGGCGTGGCACTTCAATTGGTCTGACTTTC
This sequence comes from Drosophila bipectinata, assembly GCF_030179905.1. Classification (NCBI taxonomy): domain Eukaryota; kingdom Metazoa; phylum Arthropoda; class Insecta; order Diptera; family Drosophilidae; genus Drosophila; species Drosophila bipectinata. The sequence goes on from NC_091736.1 coordinate 3,233,329, forward strand.
CCGGAATGGTAAAGCAGCACTTAATCGAAATGCCCGCCAATCGCCAATTTAATCAAAACACAAGCAACATTTTTCGTTTCAATTTCGTTTTATTAGCTTTTAAGACCATTTTTTGCATAACTAATTAATAATTAATTAGCAAAGACACACAGACACACACCCAAACTTACATTAAATGCAACGTTTACTTTCAATTCGATTTGTTTCATTTCCATTTCCGTTTCCGTTGCGAGTTCGAGTAGCCAAAAGTACAGTCACGTAGTGCGGAGTGTGTGGAGAAGCAAGCAGTGCATGAGAGTAACCGAAAGTACAGTTGCCTCACCTTTTGTTCATATTTCGATATCGATTTCCGTTCCAATTTGCATGATGGCCTTTAACTTAACTCTCTGTAGCTTTCTTTGGTTAATATTTACAAATCTTTATTTAACTCGTAATTTAAAAAAAACAACAAATCTTTCTAAATTTATCTCTGTCGTAAAAAAACCAAAAACCAAACTATTTTTGTAGGCATCAGAGTGTAGAATGAGGGAGTGCGGCAGTAACAATGCTCTCCTTACGGCAAAGGAGGCGATTTCTTTGTGGGTACTTGGCGCGCGTAAGGTTTGTAATATCCCTAACAACAAAATCCCCATAAAAAAGAAAAATATACCCCAACTAACCCCCAAAATTAATGAAACAAAAAGCGTATTTTTAGTTGCATTTTATGATTTGTTCATGCACATTGGCTATATCGAACATTGGGTCTAAACCAAATCCACTCACCCATTATCTATTACCCACCTCGCCCCTCGAGACTAACCAGCATTTTCATCCTGCATTCGCGCTCATGGGCAAGGGTAAGGTTCTTGGGAATTCTTCAAATCGAAACAACCAGTTTGAATATCTTCTTGCGAACATGTTGATCATTTTTGAATATGATTTATATTTTGTAAGTACATTTCGTTCAATTTCAAACCAATACTCTTTGTAGAGGTAACATCTAGACGTACAATATTAATAATTATAAAAATTAAAACACACCAGGCTAGAAGATGAGTTCCGAAACACACACTTACAGCTAATCTACAAATAAGATTCATGTAGCATGTGGTTCATCTCCAGTTTTCTCTCAAGTAATCAGTATATCCTTTTAACGCCCAAAAAACTGAAACCCATTATAATATTCAGTGTTACATAACATTATAACCATTATAACCTAAATGTTCATATGGCATAGCACCAGCGAAGATTAAAGAGAAAAACCTTTTGTAAATACATTTTATTTCTACGACTAACCTCACATTCGATTCCCAGTTTGATGATAAAATTCTAACTAATGTTTTCTACTTTTTGCACTTTTTCTTTCTCTCTACTCCGTATCACCGACTAACCCCACACCGAACTGTGTAAAAAATGTATGATATTAAATCGAAATTTAGACCATCTATCGTCGCTTGCTGGAGGCCCAGAAAAATCGCACCCACGTCGATCCGGAGGTAACGCTGCAATTCCTGAAGAGCGCTATTTTCTACTTCTTAACGGATAAGGAGAACTCCCAGGGTCACCTGCAGGCCATCGAAAGCATCCTGGAGTTCACGGACGCCGAGAAGCTGAAGATAAGTGCTGCCCGTTCGCCAAAGTGAGATCAGTTCGGTGGTTAACCATTTACGTATACTTATTATTACCAACTTAGATTGCACTCTAAAGTCGGCAAAACGATGTCGAAGTATTTAGTTCAGGCTAAATTCCATTTTTTGACTCTTCGTCCCAAGATAAGCCAGCGGTTTTAATTGCAATTTTATTTTTATTTCGGAATAATTTTGTTAAATTACGGCAGCAGATATTTTTCGTATCATATTCTTTGGCAGCGATGTGTGTAAAAATTTTCCTATAAGTTAATTATAATTACGAATTTTTGTCCGTTTAAGGCTTAAGGCATACTAGAACGTCCTTTATAAGATAAAAAAAAACGATATAAATTCTTACGATATAAATACAATTTTACAAAGTCTACGTATTTTTAGTAGATTTAGCTAACCAAGTGTGAATCAGTCCTACAGCATCACCACATAGTTTTGGTCGTGTTTCAACGGAGTTTTAATGGAAAAATAAATGCAAAAATAGTTGAAAATGGTTGTTTTTATTTTGAATTTAAAAGGGGGATATTTGAAAATTAAATATATACATATAAAGAGATATATAACTTCTCGTTGAAGTTTTGAAATAATTTAAAAATGGCGCCTCTTAAACGAGCTTCCGTTTTAGTTATACAGGGCGACTGGGGCTAAAAAATATCGATTACAAACGTTGTTCATCACTGTTATCGGTTAGAAATTCCCTAGTTCTGATTAGGGGTTTCCCCGTTTAGGGAATCGTGGATTTTGGGGTGAATTCTATAAGAAACTAGGAAAGTCTAAAGCTTTTTTTTCATGTTTTAGAAAATTATGTTATTAAATTAAAGGCAAAAGTACTGAAATCACCTTAACTGGGAACTATTAATGCTTAACATTCTTAAGATGTTTGATAAAGCGTGGTAAGATGAATTTAATTTTTACGTGTTAAATATTGTTCAGATATTCAGAATATTCATTTAGGGGACAGAACCCAAAATAGGAGCCTAACAGTAACTGTTAATAACATGAAGTGTTAACAGACCAGTCGTTTTCCAGCACTGCAATCTAGTGCTTCCTCTCAATTAGTGAGACCGTTGCTTCAAAAGTTCCCCATCTAAATCCGTTAGTCAACACTATACTTTTTTTGTATCGTTATCGTTATTTTTAAGCCACCTAAATACAATAGTCAACACTGTTGTTGTTTTTCGCCGAGGGAACGTCGCGTCGCGCATGAATTACTGGTTACTTGTTAATAAAAAAGAAGGAATACAGTGCTCGTGCAGTGTGAGCCAGCGGTACGGGGTGCAAATTGTCCAATTAATTGCGAACCGCGCCGGGAAAAAATCAAAGCCACACACATACACGGATGTAGATGCATACGTGTGCACCTGACACACACACACACACACCAGCACACGCACTCTGGAGAGGAGGAGTAACAGTAGTAGTAGTAGTAGTGGAAAGTGCAGCAGCAGGCGCGGTCCATAATAAGTACTATAAGTAAATCGGCCGTACGAGACGTGTAAATAAACCGGGTCGCTCACATTTCGGGGGCGTTACGGAAAGCCAATACGCCGGAATAGCGGCAAACGTGTTCAATTTTCGAGTAACACCCCGAGCTCTCCGGCTCTCCATCTCCGTGGTGGGTGGGTGTGCGTGGCGGCCGTGTGAGTGTAAGTGCGAGTGGATGTGGATGTGGATGTTTTGTTGGTCACCTTAATTCGCCACATACACACACTCGTTTTAATCCTGCCGCTCTCCACCGGTCCACTGGAACATCTCTTCATCCAACAGCGGAAATCACGCAGCTTCCACAGAGGGTAAGCTTCCACAGTTGATAGTTTTAAGTTTTCTCCTTTTTTTTTTTTGCTTCCTATTGGAGCTCCGAAAGATATAATGCTTTTACAGGCGATGCGATGCGTTCGTGAACTTGATTCTGATTGGAGGTCGAGCCAATTAAACCGGTTCGCGTTAAATCCGTGAAATCTTCTGCTTTTCGTAGACTGGCAATTGCAGTGGCTCTTTTTTTCTTCATTTCTTGTTTGCTATCCGGCATTGCAAATGCATTTCCTCCTCTTTTTTTATTTTTTTTTTGTATTTTTTTATCATCTTCCATAGTTGTCGCACCGTGGAACCAAATGCATTAAGGTCGCAATTAATGCCCAGGGCTAATGACAACCGACCACGTACTTGGGCAGCGCACTGTAATGATCAGCTACTTAGTCGGGTCGTGACTTTCGCTCAGTTCGGGCGAAAAATCAGACAAAAGTACTGATTGTGGGAACGTACTTGCCGGAAAGTAATGTGCCTACAAAATTTTTACTGATTACTGATTTTGGATGAGCTCCGAGGCCCCGAAATATTCGTCATTTGTTGGAGAGCTTATCTAGCTGGGTTGTGGTTTAAGTACCAGGTATTTTAGGAAGACTTCCTTGATAGATTTCTGGCTGCCGTTCCAGCTGAAGAGCAGCGATCCTACCCTCATGACCTCGGCCAGTCTGTTGTGTGCAAATGAAGCTATTAACTGGCCCATGCCACTAATAAACGAAAACTTCTTTTTATTTTTCTGCCGACCAGTGGCTACTTTTAATGGCCAAGAGATCATCTCCCTGTGGTCCCCTCTTCTGGCTTCCCGCCATGTGCTATTCAAGGTGAGTCTTTGAGGAGAAAGCCATCAACGCTCCGTAAATTCCCCGGAGCAATATACACTAAAAACTACATACAGGTACACTACACTACACACCACTCTAGACACCTGCAACTACAGTTATAGCTGCGGCAACTGCGATGCTGCTGTAGATTTCCCCTCCCCCCCCCCCTGGTAGTAAACCGGGTCTTACTCTATCGTAATTGTCTAGGATGAGGCCGGGCACTTTTTATAGCACTGTCATGTGCTTTTTGTTGGATCTTTGTGGCACAAGAAGTGGTGATAAAGCTGGCCGCATCACCACATCACCACCACCAGATGAGATGACAAAATGTTTGTGGTCTTAAACACAGTTTCCTGTTCATGATCGACTTTTGAGAGTAGAGTCTTGTGTGATGGAATGTCTGTGATGAGACGGACGTGTTATTTATAGAAAATATATATTTGGGTCGTCTATCAGAGATGTTATAGAGAACTCAAGATATAACCATTTTTAGGTTAAAAGTTGGAGTTTATTAGAGTCTCTCTAGATGAGATGGCCTGGTTGTGTTGTCATCCTTTATGGTCACTGCCACTCACTGGCGAAATGAAGACAACTCATCTCCCGGGGCATCCACCCTCTTTGGAGTTGATTGAGTGCAGCATCGGATGAGGGGCAGTGGCAAGGGCTTCCATGAAGCGTTAATGAGTTTTTAAGACTTGTTTGCTTGTGTGGGCTTGGAGTTTCAGCCTTGAAACTGCAGTTGGCTAAAAACAGATGAAGTTGTATGGAAAAAAAACAAAACCAGCAGTTGCAAAACCAACAAAAGTTGGCTGCCAACTGGAGCTACAATTACAAGCATCATTGGCCTTATTTCTTTTGTTTTTTTTTTTTGTTTTTCTCTTCGAATGTCACTACCACTCTGGCAGCAACATGGAGGTGGAGGCACCCAGCTTGGTGGAGGCTGACGTAGCTTACTACGTATATTTGCACAGCTTTCGCACTCCAGTTGACACCCCCAACATGGCCCACTGCCTCGCTCCCTCACATAACTCACTTTTTTTTTTAGTTGCGCTTTTATGAGCTTCCGAAAATGATTACGCGGCATTTAACACCCGCTTCTAGTTTCCCATGTTAGCCTAGATTAAAAAAAAAAACAGAAAAAAAGAGGAAAAAAAAACTAGAAACAGAAACAGAAAAGCCCATTCCGCTAATGTAGCACTTTTATTTCTATTTTTGGCGCACAATCAGGCTGGAAATATTTCCAAGCTGGAGGTGGAGGAGGAGGTGGCCTCCAAGAAATTCTTTTCTTTGGGCTGCTCAGAAAAATTTTAAAGAGTATTTTCTTGAAAGAAGGTCTTGAAAAGTGGTTTTAAAAAAAAGGATTTCTTTCATGACTTTCTTTTTAAAATTATTTAAAAAATAAAAAATAAGACTATTCACATACATAAATATTTTAATGCTTAAAACATAACAAGAGATTTTTTGGCTTCCATTGTACTTGGAATACAATAACTTATACCCTTCCCCCCTGCATTTCCATTCAAATATTTTCCCATTTCTTTACAATTTTTGTCTTATTTCTGCCATGAGTTGGCACTTTTTCTCACTCTCCTTCGAATTTCTTTTCAAACTGCTGCTAATGAAAATGTCTTGATTATTTATGAGCAAAAATTAAAAATTAACAGTCGACGAGCACAGGCACGGACGAGCTACACCTACACCTACACCTATATCTAGAGCTCTACCACCAGCGCTATTCAATTACGTTGCATATATTTCATATTGCAATAGCAGCGGGAAATTTATGAGCCATGCCCCCAGGGTCGAGCTTGACAAAGACTGCCCTAGCCCCCAAACCCCAAATCCAGTGCCCAACCCCCCCAGAAACCAAAACTGAAACATAGTGGAGCAAGTCAGTCAGCCAGCGAAGCAGCACGGTCGGTGGTGTCAGTAATGCTTAATTTTAATATGGTTGACTAATTGGAAGATCTAGTCAAGGTGGTGGCTAACTAGACTAGGGAAGTCTATGAAATATTAAGATTTAATATAGAAATATATTAATTTAGTTAGTATTATGTATGGTATAATCTAAGAAAATCTGACCTTAAACCCATTGCAATTCAACTTTGTTCTTAAATATAGCCATCTTCCCTTTAAGAATCATATAGGGTATATAATACATCATAATAATTGAGGGAATACATTACAATGTGAGGAATAAATTGATAGAGAAATAAAAATAATAGGTTTCTAATAAAGAGTTCTGAAAAATCAGTTATTATTCCTTATAAAGTAACTTAAAAACAAAAATTTTTTATAAAAAACCTTTAAAAGATACTATCAAGATGATATAGGGTATATATGACAATTTAAAATAATATTTGATATTTTAATAATTTTCAATAAAATGTTACAAAAAATAGTATAATATAAACAATAAATACAAATGTAAATACAATTTTACAAAATTGGTTCTGAATAAAGTAACTTAAGACCCAAAAAATTAACACAAAGAATCAATATAGTTGAAAATCATATGATATATGATCATATCATATGAATCATATATATATGATTAAAGTAGTACATTAAATAATATATTTATATACAAAACATATTAATAAAGAAGGGTTCTAATAATTCAGTTATTCTTTTCGGTCTCTAAAACACTCTCCTTGGAAACTCCCACTCAAAATAGTAGCTCTGAAACCCATCCAGAAGCACCCAGAATACAGCCAAGTTGGCAACACGATGGGTACCTCCAAAAACAATGGCTGGCAGAACCAACAAAGGTCCCAGAGCCAACGCAGCACCATCAGGCCAGCACCAGGCCAGCACAGCATATTTACCAAGGTTGGTGCTGGGCTGTGGCGAATGCGATGCACCGCCAAACGTAGGGCGGTCCATGGCTATACCCCCTCCGACACAGGGAGGGCTCCCATAAATTTTGATCAACTATTAGTGCATGAAAAGTAGCCGCAAAGAATGTTCCTGTTATCTGAGGCGGCACATGGGCCCTGGAGAGTAACTATATATATGGAGTCTACGATAGCGGAGGTATTCAACATTGAAATAACATTTGCCAAACACTATTTCGCACTCTACAATTATGGTTATTATTGGGTTTGCTAGACAACTCACGTGTTTCGAGTGCAAGAAGTCGCCTGAAATTCGATTTCAGCTGGCAATCTAGTTAATTGCCATGTCAACTGGTTAAAGTTACGCCAGCCTTTTAATTAGTCCAATGGCACTTGCCACATACTCGTACTACACTACTACTACTGGGTGGTTGCCAATCAATTTGTTGAGGGGGGGATCTCTATCTCAATGTCATTTGCATAAGAAATAATCTGTCAGTCGTAACAATCGGATGATGAAGTGGGGAGAGTACATAGTGGTGTCTGTCAAACGATATAATTAGATCTTAACTAACTGGGATTAAGGTAATGGAGTGGATTTGTGATTAAAAAGGTACAAAATGTGAATAATTGTGGTAGTTTTGTGGGGGTGGTCTGTAAAAAGATTTATAATTTAATTGTTTTTTGTTGTAAGGTATGCATGACTAATAATATTGGTTTTGAGAGAAAGTATAAAAATAAGGATATAATGTAAAAGTTTCATAAAGAAATAGGTACAAAATATATGTAATACTACTCATTTTATTAGGATATTATATAGAAAGAGGCATATTATAATAGATTTGTGATTAAAAAGAAACAAAATATATCTTATTTTGTTAGTTTTGTTAGGAAGGTATTGAAAAGAGATATAATTTAATAATTATATACACAAAGAGAAATAAAGTAATAAAAGAAAGATATAATAGATATAATATTTTATAAAGAAATAAAATAAAGTTCCTTTATCTAGGATATAATATAATAGTTCTTAACTAAATAGGTACAGAATATCATTAATTGGAAGGAAATATTAGGATAGTATATAAAAAGAGTTATAAGATACCTATTTTATAATGAAATAGTACCAAAATAAGGCCAATAATATCAGTTATGTTGGGATAGTATTGGAAGAAAAGAATATTATATAATTAGTTTGAAAAAACCCACAAAATGTGAGCAGTTTTATTAGATCCATCAGTATATTATAAAGGGATATAATATAATAGTTATATGATTAAATAAGAACAAAAAATGACTCATAATATAAGTTATATTAGGATAGCAAATAAAAAAGCCTATAAAACATTAGTTTCCTAATCAATTAGTTAATAAATAATACCAACTTTATCAGTTCTCTCAGTCTAATATCTGTTATGTTATAATATCTTATCACTTCCCTAAAACCTTATCACTTGTATGAAATACCGCTCATAATTATCACCAAAAGTGGGCGATGATGACTCAATATTATGTGATGGGGGGGGAAACAATTTGCATTCTATAGTTTCTGCCGACGGCGCCAGCTTAAAGACCACGCGGTTGTGTAAGCTCCCCCACAGACACAGAAAATAAAATAAATACATTAATATACGCAAATGTGTGGCATAGAAATTTGTGCTCCATTGTCATGGACACGCATCAGATGCGAAGATGGAGGCGAAGCCACCGTCCACCGAGGCACTACAATGTGGGAGATGACAATTGTCCCCCATTCTGGGTGGGGAGAGGGGAGGCCTCATCTCTGTAACTGGAGACGGAGATAAAAGTGGGACATGGCGGTGGGTAAGTCCACCGCCTTCTGGTGGCCGTAAGGAAAACGATCAAGTCGGAGGCAATAATAAGGAAATAACATTTTAATGGCACAAAGAGAGATTGGCTTGTATGGTATGGGGTGTGTGTAAGGTGTGGGTAGTGTGTGTAATGTCGTGTATGTGCCAAGGAAGAATGGGAGTGCTGATGGGCGAAAAAAAAAAAAACCGCAAAGGCAGTCCAATCACGTCCAGAGACCCCTTCCGAAGCATCTGTTACTCCCGAGGGCGTTCATGCGGATGGGTAATTGTGATAAGCTTATATTAGGGCCTGAGTGGGGGTCAGTTTTGAGGAAATTATGAAGGAAAAACTATAAACTATAAAGGATTTATTATATTTTTAATAAATTTCATTAAAATCCCCCCTTCATACCCATTTTGTTTGCAATATTACTTGAATTATTTACTAAACTACCTCATGAATAGCCAATTACCAGTCGAAAAGAAAGCCAAATACTGCCAAATATTTTGTAATTATATGTATATTCCCATTTAATTTAGTTGACCTTTTTGTGAGGCATAATTGGCTTAATCGCATAAACGAAGCTGCCGGCCATAATTAGAGCCGAACAAAGCGAACAAAAAAACACACAAATTAATGATGCGGGTCAGAAACTGAACTGGAGGGGATCCCTAGAGAGGGTCACCCACTACCCAGCCCCCGTCTAAAAGGTGGTCCAAATAGAATTACCATTGTGCCAAATGTCAAACCTCATTCGTTTTGTTCCACTTAGTTGTCTTCCTTTTTTTATGCAGAAAGGCTCCTGTTTTTTTTCGTGGAAAGTTTTACAAATTGCAGGAAAGTACTATAGTAGAAAAAAATATATAAAAAAAAGTTGGTAAAGATATAAAAAAGAGGCCCACACAGAAACAGAAAAAGAATTCAAGCCAAGTGGAGTAAATGAGCAATTGCTATGCAGACCCTCGCCCGCTTAGCATATTTTTGCTTTCTAAGCGACCCAGTCCCAAGTCTCCCCAGTCCCGCTCTCTTATCCTCATCCTCTTCTGCTACATTTAACTTTGTAGAATCCATCTAGTCTTCCCTTTTGCACTTTCTTCCCTGTTAGAGAAATGCCTGGTACTATTTACTTTTAATTAAAATGCGTGTCATGAACAATCTTTTTTTTTTCGTTTTTGGCCATCAATGTGGTTCTTGGCCAAAAACCACAGAGAAGAAGAGGAACAAAATTAGCGCATAAGCCGCTTTTTCAGCCTGGAATAGTTGATGGATGGAAATGACAATAATAATGATGATGATGATGACAACCCACCTACCTCCCATATCCAGATACATTATTCAGTTGTCAATTTTGGCATTTCAACAGATTTCTCTTCATTTGGCGACAGGTTTCCCTCTGTCTTTGTTGCTGGTTTTTCCCTGAAAATTCCTATTTAATTTGAAATCATTTATTTGGGCTTTCCTCGACCGGAAAATCTCATCTTCAAAGCAATTTTTATGGCTTTGTCTATGTAACGTGATTGATATGCCACCTGACTCTTAGTAACTAATGCTCTTTTTTTAATAAAATTAATAATTAATATGGTCTTTGTCTGGTTAGCATCTAAAAACTGGGTTAATTTAAAATTTAAAATTCATTATTGACTTTGGTTGAAGAAGTTATTATTATTTAAGCAGCTGCTTTCAGCTTAGTTACTAACTAACTGTATGAGTGTGTTTAAACCTGTTTTTAGTCTCTCCCTTGGTAGTACCCTTTTTTTGGGGCTCTTTGGGGACTTTTTTTTATTGCAAGTCTCTTATGTTTCTTTCCCAAAGGTGATTGAAGTTTTATCAGCACTTGATATTACAGTAGAGATTCTAATGGTTGAACTTTGCATTACAAAATTTTCATATATAATTATAGATAAATAGAGTTTAGTTTTTAAATTATTAAAAAAATGTTTGGAGATCCTATAGAAGGCCAGCATCTATCAAGATTTTTGTTAAAAAAAAGTAATAATGAATGAACCAAATACATTTTTAATGAATAAAATAATCCCTGATATGAAAATAAAGAACCAAATAAATAAATTTTTAAATAAATAAAATAAATCATAAATGAATCATAAATAAAATGCTGAAATGAACATAGTTTCAAATAAACGAAATGAATCTTCCAATGAATAATGTTCCAAACGAATGAATATTGATTGAATATTAAAATGAACATAAAGAGACTTTAAACGAAACAACTTTTAGCAAAGTTTAAATAAACAAAATAATTCTTTAAATAAATTTAAAGAATTTAAAAAATATTTTAGTAATATTAGTTAAAACTTTAAAGAATGAAGTGATTAAAATGAAACCTTAAATTGTATATAATAAAATGAATCTGTATATGAAGAAAGTTTCATCTCATCTTAAAATCAATGAAGTTTAAACTTCAAAGAATGAATTGATTAAAATGAACTCTAAAATAAACAAAATGAACCTTAAATCAACAATACCGATCATTAAATGAATATAAAATCTCAAAACAAACTATAAAAATTAACACCTTAGCCAACGACCACTGTATTAAGTCAAAAACACAGCTCGAGAGTGGAGAAAATTAGCATTTTATTAGCTGAAATTGTGAGGTGGCTGTCATCGTCATCGTCATCGTAGAAGCCACCATAGCCGGCGACTCCGGGGACTTGGTTCATTAACCTGCCCGGACGGACTTGGCATCGCATTTGTTTTTATGACTCCAAATCCGAATCCAGATCTGTCTGTCCGACTATGGATTTGTGGAATGTACATACATATGTATATGTATTCGAGAGTGTGTCTCTTTTTTTGGAGCGTATTTATAGCGCTAATTTGTATCACTCGCCGGGTCTGGACTGGTGCTGGTACTGGTATTGTATAAATTGGATTACTGGTATTGGTATAAATTTTATTTGTGTGCAATATAAATTACGCGGCATTCGCATCTCAGTACCGCCACTGTAGTAACTCCAAAACAAAGTTCTTGGCAGTTGGCCACAGATCGAGCCCCAGTGCAGGGCCCCCAGACACCTACATACAACAACCAGAATTACCGCCTATACTCTTGGAAATTTATGGTGAAATTTTGTATTTTTATTTTGTGGGCAAAGTAAGCGCCAAACGAGTGTACTTAATTATACAAAATATTCTCTCAGTTCAGGCCCGAATGTCGAGTGATTTATAATTTGAAGAGCAGGCTGCGATGGATTTATGGGAGGAACCTGTTCTGGGTTTCTACCAAAATAATGTCTGGGGATGTCATATGTTAGCGAATAAAGTTTGGAGATTATAAATTGTATTAAATTATGCCTCAATTACCTCAACATTTTTTCAGATTTTTATTTGAGAACATGATTGATTAGTCCCCTGTGAACCCCAAAACATGTGGAGAGATTCAAGCCCCCCTGACCACAATCTGGTCTCTTAATTGTACAATTTTATTAATTGCATTTAATTGCCAGCGTTTTCCAAATTGTTTTCACATTTCGCGTTTTGTTTTCCTCTCACTGTTTTGTTTGTTTGTTTTTTTTTCACTTAATTGCATTTTGTGTTACAATTTCATTTTGTAAACGTTTCCCTCTAGCTGCTTGTATATTAATTTATTGCTTTATGACACAGTTGGGACACGACCTTCGCCAACAACAGGCACCCCCAGGCCACCGATTCATTAATAAATTACTCACAATTGCTTGCCCAGATTTCTCCTCAAGTGCTCTACAAAAAAGATACTTTTCAACATCGTTCTTTAAACATTTTCAATCAGTTTGGTTTTTATTTGGAAACAAGAAAAGCTAGCTACACTATCTAGTATCTCTTGCTCGGCATCGTTTCCGGCTCGTGCCTGTTTGAGAAGTTCTTCAGTAAAAGCTGACACAGATTTTCATCAAATTAATTGCTGTGCGCTTTTTTAAGTGCGCGAACGCCACGACACTCAACAAGCGTGCTAAGTGTTTTTCGGGCAAAGTGCAACTGAAACACGCTTTCATGCCAATGTACAGTGATTACTAAATATTAGTACTAAATGGGTAACGAGTTTCAGATTAAAAAGTTGCGTTGTTTTCTAAATATGTCGTATTGGAAGTTATAGATAGATATTTCTTATAGAGGGGTTTTCTTGAAAAAAGGTACAAGTTTGACTTATGTGTACTATAAGTTAAAAATCTATCTGAATAATGGTTCCATAATCATATCATATAGTATGTAAATATATAGTATTTCTTATAGAGGTTCGATATTCTAAGAAGAAAGTTTCTTCTAAGGAGGGGTATTTTTAAAAGGAGGATGACATTCTTGAAAAATAAAAACTATAAGTACTATATGGGTACTAAGTTTAAGATGTATAAGAAAGGTGGTTCCATAGATATATCATATTATAGTATTGTTGAAAGAAATATTCTTATAGGGAGGGCTTTTCTTATAAGGAGAATGGTTTCTTAAACAAAAAGTATGTATTAGTACTACACGGATATGGATTTTCAGATCTATAAGAAAGGTGATTCCAAAGATATATCATAAAGTATATAAATATATAGTATTTTTGAAAGAAATATTCTTATAGGGAGGAGGGGTCTTCTTATAAGGAGAATGGTTTCTTGAACAAAAACTATTAGTACTACACGGTTATTGGGTTTCAGATCTATAATACAGATAGGTTCCATAAATTAAATGTATTGTGTAGTATATAATTTATAAATATGTATACTATAATATATAGTATTTCTTATACTTCTTTCTTTTTATGGAAATTTTTTATAAAAAGATTAGGTTTTTTGAAAATAAAAGCTATGAGTCGTGTGACATGGGTTTTAATTTTGAGATCTGTAAGACGATAAGGTGGCCTCCATAAATATATAAAAATATATATAAATTCTTAAAGTAGTTCTATATTTTTATTCTTAGAAACTTGCTTTCTTGTGAAACTTAAGTTTCTTATCAGGAGAATGGTTTTCTAAAAAATAAACTGTTGTACCATATAAGTACTGAGTCAGATCCATAAGATTGGTAGTTTCATAATATAAAGTATTTCCTAAAACGATTCCATATGGGCATATTCAATATTTTTTTTTGTTTCCGATAGCATTTGGTGAGTTCTTTTCTTGGTGTAAATTATGGTTCTAATGAATTTTTTATTTTCATAGCCGATATTCTTATAAGAACGTTTGTTGTAAGAAGGGTATCCTTCAATCCCTACTGCCTTTAACTTTTTAATGAATATTACTAATCCCAAACATCTCCAGTAAATATTTATAACAATTTTAAAAATATGTTGAAGGAAAACTTGTAATTTGATTATAAGCTTAAACCCCGACAAGTGAAAAGTTTTTCGGCCAAATTAGAGAAGCAGCCAGCCTGGAAGCAAAAGTTTTGTGAAAATAACCGAGCAACTACTGTACACAGATGGCTGTCCGGCCACGCCCCTTTGAGCCAACCCCCACGCCTTATCAGTAGCAATAAACACCCGGAGCTTGAAAAGCTTTTTTAGGGCCCTGCCCTATCCGCCCTTTCTGGCTCTTGAAAAAAAAATTGTTTGCTTCCGCTCTGTGGCCCGGGCCAAGATACTAGAAGCCAAAAGGGCCAGAAAATGAGGTACAGGGGCGGGAATATTTCAATTTATGGCAGTTTGACAGTTTTTCGATGTTACGTGCTGCGAATTCCACTACCCGCTGCTCTGCGCTCTGCGCGGGCTCTATTTTAATTAAAATCCTCAGAGGGATATCCTAGAAAAAAAAATTAAAATAAGACAAGCAGCTGACGACGCAATGCAGCAAAGCAAAAGCTAAACTTAAAGAATCCCGAGAAACAAACTCAATCCTTATCAACAAAATACTAAGAGATGGCTATAATGATAGAAAGAGTAAGGTAGAGGCTGAACGATAGAGAGGGAAATCAGTGCTCAAGTTCAGAGAAGCCGCCAGCCGGCAATTGAAGTCGAATGTCATACATAAATCATCAATTGCTGTCGTCGCAGTGCCAGTGCCTGTGAGTCTGGCAGTTAACTATTGTGGGGCAGTGTAGATGAACAGTGATACTTTGTAAATTGAAAAAAGAGATTAAATTTTAGAGAAATTAGGAGAAACTACAAAACAGTATAGCCTATGACCAAAATATATTATTTTTTAAAGGTAGACGTTTGCTTTGCTTTTTCTATGCTTTGCTTTTGCTCTGCTTTGCTTTGGTTTCCTTACTATTTTAGTAATTTTTCTTATAAAAACTAAAATATTAGCATTACTTAATCAAAAATATACTTTTTTTTTAGGGGTACCCTTTGCTTTTCATTTCCAAATAAAATGAGTTAAAAAATGCATTACTTTGCTTTGCTTTTTCTACGCATTGATATTGCTTTGCTTTGCTTTCCTTCCTATTTTAGTTGCTTTCTAATAAAAACTAAAATAAGATACATTTTTAGATACCATTTTAGGATACAATTTTTAAAACTAGACTTAAAAAATATTGATATAATAATACAAAAAGTACCATTTTTAAGGGTAGACTAGGCATACTTTTTAGACTTTTAGGTAGACTTTTTAAGGCATTTCTTTTCCTTAACTTTGCTTTGCTTTCTTTACTATTTTAATTCATTTTCCTTCATATTTTAGTAGTTTTCCTAATAAAAACTATCGTAATTAGCAATATGATACAATTTTAGATACAATTTAAAGATACAATGTTTAAAACTAGACTTTGCTTTGCTTTTTCTTTACTTTGCTTGGCTTCACTGTATTCCTGCCCCCTGGAGTAGCCTCTCATAGTTTCAATTGCTTTGAATTGAATTATAATCAAGTGCCATCATAAATTTAATAAGAATTGCCATCAGATAATAATGAGAATCAATTGATAAGTAATGATTAAGCTCAAGTGTATTAATTCTTATGGGAATTTCACTTTTATTTTTCCGCTTGAGGTAATTGTTTTGAAAATCTGTATAGTATACAATGTGTGTGTGTGCTGTTTACTTTCGTTGCTGTTTTCAGCAAGTAAACTGATTACCTGTCAATTAGCAGTTTACAAAGCGTGACTGCCATCATCTTCGTCATGGGGGCTCCTCTTTGGCCTGGCCCCGTTTTCAAACCCATTCCGCTGCTCTGATCCCACAATCTGACTCTGTATATATATATAAATGTGTGGATAATTGCATTTCAACATAATACCAGACGCCAATTATGCTTTTCAAGCAGAACACACACGAATTGTAAATGTATTCATTTGACATAATTGTAATTGAATTGTCTATAGAGGAGTGGAGTATGAATGCCAATGAATGGGACCTCCAGAACCGTGAAACAGAGACCTTAAACTAATATTAAATATTATTTTAAAATAAGGCTTGTAATCTACCGAAACTAATGGAGAGGGTTCTCCATTCATTAAATATTGAAAAGCAATGAGTCACTTTTCAGATCAGATCTCAAAATATACCCTGAATTATTAATCACTTTTTTAAATTCATTCACAGTATCAGGTTTATCTTTCATTTTTTATCAATTATGTTTATTCATTTTACCCTTTTCGAGTCACTCTTTTTTGCAAAATTAATTATTTTTCAAAAAGTTTAATTCATTTTGATGACATTTCCTTGTTATTAAATGTATTATTGATGGCTTGGCGTGGCTTAAAGGGCTCTCCAGCGAGCGCCACTGGAGGCTGGCCTCTTTGGGGTCTTGCACATGCAACTGCATATTTTAACAGAGTGCTTCCAGCCACCCAGCCACCCATCCACCCTTGCCCCCCAGGCAGCCTTGCCAATCTTGCTAGTGCTGGTGTGCGTGATGTCGACGATGGTGGGAAACGGGTTTTTTTGAAGCCAACTCCGCTGCTCCGACTCCCAGACCCAGACCCGTAGTCTTGTCTAGTTTGGCTCTCGACGACGTTGACGTCGCATGCCTTATGAATGATTCAAATGCACGTTATGTGCTCAAAAAAGGGGGGATGCAAAAAACAACAGGCAGCATCTGGAACATAAACTTTGGATACCCTAAATAAGAGTTTTAAAATAGGAGTAGTTTAAGGGGGTATTGTCTTTAAAAGGTTTAAGGATTTATTAAAGTATGGATTGGTTTAATCATGGTATGGTTATAGATCAAAGACTTAAAGATCAATGACTTATGATATACTAATATCTAATATTTGATATCTATACTAAACAGTGCTATTATGTTACTAAACATACCATACTATACGATACCATACTATAGTATACCATATTATACTATATTGTATATTAATGTCTATTTGTCATAAAGAAAACTATTCTTTAAAAAGACTATACATAGCTTTGGCTACTTTTCAGAATTCAATAAAAATATATATTAGAGTTACAATTGTTTAAAAATTATCTTCACATATTAAATTTTTCCTATTTTAGTTTTTTTTTTCAATATTTCCCCTTTTTAAAATATCGTTCCTTTTTTATAAAATATGTCCTTGTTGTCCTTTTTTATAAAATATTGGCCTTTTTGTTGTAGTTACATTTCTTTTTATAAATATCATATTATATTATTTCCCTATTTTTAATAAAATATTTTTTCTCTTTTTTTTAATAAAATATTTGCATTTATTTTCCACTATTTCTCTTCTTTATAATTTACTTCCCACTTTTTATAAAATGTTTCCTTCCTTTTGATATATATTTCCTTAAAATTCCCTATAGCCCCTATAGGTAGAGTATTTAAGCCAAGAAAAGCCCCGTAAAAATACCGTTAAGAGTTGTTGCTCTTTTTTCTTCTTATTTGCCAGCTGTCTCTCTCCCACTCGACTGACAGCTCTTGGCTTGTTTTGGCGTTTTGGCTTTAGCCGCTGGAGCTAAGGCTGCCTGCCTGCGACTATGACCTTTGTCAATGGAATTTTGGCCAAAACGGCATTTCAAAAGCGAGAAAAAACGCTGCCACTTCACTCTTCTGCTTGCCTTTGGCATTTTCGATGTGCAAGCGCATGAGATTTTGCGGTGGGAGTTCGGTGGAAAAACAAAAGCTGTAAGCCGGAAAAAGGGTATTGAAAGTTAAGCTTTGATTCGATTTATTGATGCAGATGTGTGTGGCATTCCAGGGTTTACGATTTGCATCTTAAATGTTTGTCTATGTTATTCATTACAAAAAAAAAGGGGAATATTTTTTCAAAGGCACATGGATATCCTGAAGTCAGGTATTCTTGGAGTAATGGCAGGGTTCAAGACCTAAGTCTTTATGCTATTTATAGCTTAGTTGGAAAGATATTCTCTTGTAAAATGGAAGTATTTCTTTCTGAATTTAAAAACCATTTCTTATCTTATTTCCTTAAGATATATAAAGACATCATAACTACCCACGTCAATGATATGATATGATATCATCGTGTCAACAAACGTCAATTACCAAGAAGTATCCAGAGCTTGTATCTGAACTATTATGTCAATATTATTATTTGATTTATAAGCTTTGATAAATAGGCTGATAAAATGTAATAAAAGACAGTGAGATAATACTTTTAGAAGATATTAATTATCTATATAATGTATCACACTCGTTAATCAATTACCTTGTTTTTTTTTGCAAAATTAATTGGCCCCAAAATTAGCCAACAAATCAAAAAGCAACGAAAACAAAAATAAATTAAGCACAATCATCTATTTATCGGCAAACAGACCATTATTTGATTATATATGTAGGTGAATAATAGTAATAACCGGTCGTGGCAATATGAAATCATAACTTTCATTTTTTTTTGCCCCCGTTACCGCTATCCATTATCTCGATACGATTAATCATACTTTGTGTGGATTTTTATTTTCTTTTCAGTTGAATAACCCAAGAGAAGGTCTGGGATCTGGTGACTCGGGAATGAGTTTTCCGCCACTAACCTGCAACTGGAGGATGCAACTGAGGAAGTAACCCCACAAGTAACCAAGGTCGAAACTCAAGGCTAGCATGAGAGAGAGTGCAAAAAGGACAGACAGTAGAGAGAGCGAGACGAGTAGAGCTCCCATATGTGCCAACTAAAAAAATTAGTTAATAACTAAAAAAAAAACATGAATAACATTTCACGCTTGAGGGAGCGATAAAAGTCTGATAACGAACGATTAGCAACAACAATAACAACAGAAACATAACTAACATTAGGCAACACCCACACACACACACATCCACATATCTCCAGATAAAGGACAAAGGACTAACATGATAAAGGACTAACCTAAACTAAATCAAAATAGTAGTTCCACCTTCAAAAAAAAACAAAACAATCCACTAAGCGGCCAAAATAATCACCGGAACCGGAACTTGGAACCCAACAAACAGTTAACAGAAACCACACAATCCATGACCATGACCTTCACCAGTTTCACCCGAAAAATGCGGGGACGCATGCGCTCCAACACCTGCCGGATCGTCCTGATCACCTCGCTGGTCTGGGTCATCTTCGATTTCGTCCTCATAGCCCGCTACTCGGACTGCATTGGCAAGGATGGATGGCGCTGCAAGCGATCCGGAGAGTATGATGTGGAGGTAAGATCAGAACAGATCCTCTTCAGATCAGATCAGTAACCCTAATCTCAATGTCTTTCCAGCTTCCTGATGCTGAGCGTCTGGTGGATGACAACCAGTTGGTGGACGACAATGAAATCAACACGGAGAAATCCCTGGATGGCGATGCGGGCGGTGCTCTCATTATGGGCCAGGGCTTTGCCCCCGGCGGCATATCCATGACCTATCCCAGCATGGTGCTGAAAAAATGGTTCCTGGCGCCCACCGTCCAGGAGGCGAAGGGCAAGCCCGGCGAGATGGGCAAGCCGGTAAAGATACCAGCCGACATGAAGGATATCATGAAGGACAAGTTCAAGGAGAACCAGTTTAATCTGCTGGCCAGTGACATGATCTCATTGAATCGCTCACTGACCGATGTGCGGCATGAAGGGTGAGACACCAACCTTCACTTTTTCACAAAACTGGTTTCCATTTAATCCCAAAAACCCCATTTAGTTGCCGCCGCAAGCACTATCCCTCGAAGCTGCCCACCACCTCAATTGTGATAGTTTTCCATAACGAAGCCTGGACGACGCTCCTGCGAACCGTGTGGAGTGTAATCAACCGTTCACCAAGGGCTCTCCTCAAGGAGATTATCCTGGTGGATGATGCCAGTGAAAGGGGTAAGTTAGGCTCTCTTAAAGCCACCAAGATGCCCAATATTAAAATGCTTCTTTGGCAGACTTCCTGGGCAAAAAGCTGGAGGAGTATGTGGCCAAGCTGCCGGTGAAAACCTTTGTGCTGCGCACCGAGAAACGCTCTGGCCTGATCCGGGCACGTCTGCTGGGAGCGGAGCATGTTAGCGGCGAGGTGATCACCTTCCTGGATGCCCATTGCGAGTGCACCGAGGGCTGGCTGGAGCCGCTTTTGGCGCGAATCGTCCAAAATCGTCGCACGGTTGTTTGTCCCATAATTGATGTGATCTCGGATGAGACATTCGAGTACATCACAGCATCAGACTCCACCTGGGGTGGCTTTAACTGGAAGCTCAACTTCAGATGGTAAAGAGACATCTTTAAAAGATTTAGAAATATTTATAAAGTCGTGTGTTTCTCCAGGTACCGAGTGCCGTCCCGGGAAATGGCCCGCAGGAACAATGACAGAACGGCACCCTTGCGCACTCCCACCATGGCCGGCGGCCTGTTCTCCATCGACAAGGACTACTTCTACGAGATCGGTTCCTATGACGAGGGCATGGACATTTGGGGCGGCGAGAATCTCGAGATGTCCTTCCGTGTAAGACAATGCCAGCGATTATATTCCATAGTTCTTCTTGCTTTCTCGTTTTCGTTTCAATTTTTTTCGTTCCTTCAGCTGCAAGCCAAGCCGCGAATTAAATTCAGAATTTGCTTAAAATTTAATTTCTATTAAGTACCTTATTTTTAGTCGAATTTTTAAACAAAAAATGAAAAATTTGTTTCTTAATCACCAAAAAAAAAAAAAACACTAAAAACATTACAACAAACCCAATCAAACCATCAATGATAACCCGCAGATATGGCAGTGCGGAGGCATTTTAGAAATAATACCCTGCTCCCACGTGGGTCACGTGTTCCGTGACAAGTCGCCGTACACCTTCCCGGGCGGCGTGGCCAAGATAGTGCTGCATAATGCGGCGCGAGTGGCCGAGGTATGGCTGGACGAGTGGCGTGATTTCTATTATTCGATGAGTACAGGTTCGCAAAACAACATCAACTCAACAACAACTCAACCACCAAAAAACAATTCCAAAAACAGTCAAATAACAACATTCCAACCACTAGTCGATTTTATATTGCGTGCATCTAACTTCTAACTTTAAGAATTACTCGTTATCTATATTTGTAATTGGCTTTAATTCGCTAACAGACCAACAAAAACAATGAATTCCGATTCGGTTTTTAACTAAAACACTAACACACCCAAACAACATTAAGCTGACATGTGTTTTTTGAGCATAAAACTAATCCAATAGCTAAACTATTAACTATAACTAGCTATCCCTAAACTTCGAGAGCTGCCGATGGCAGAACCCATCAACTTTCCTTCTTTTTTTTTTAAATAACCGCACTGGCATAATTTTTAGTGTTTTTTCCATTTTATAATTTTCCTAAATCGAAATTCTTCTCAATGTTTCTTGAATTCTTCTCATGCTCATGCTCATGCTCTCTTCCATGTCCGATCATCAATTGTTGAACCTATATAGGTATTATCGTGTCCTCTTAACCCCTTAATGACGAGTTGAAACCCTAAGCTAAACATAACTTGCAAAACATTTGTTGCTTATTAATTATGCGTTAAGTATTCGCTAAATTGGTAATTAATTTATAATATTTAAGTTTATTTTTCACTAAGTTGTAACTAATATTTGTTTTTTTCTAATTTGTTTTAAACGGTTGCCTTGAGGGGTAGGGTTTTAAAAAATACTCTACAAAAACCAGAACTTGCAGCTTATATTTTTATTCCTTATTGTTGCCCTTGAAATCCTTTCTTGTCTAGGGTTCTAGAGCTACTAGGATTCCGCTACAAGCTGCCCCTTCTTCTATTTAGTCTTATACCAACTGCTTTCTATATAAAACATACTTACATAGTATATATCTTTTTGTAACACTTTTTTTTTTTATAATAACTACTATCCCGAACATAAAACCCTAAAATATGAACCGCCTTGAATCCAGGTTTGGATGTGTGGCGGCGTGCTCGAGATCGCGCCCTGCTCCCGTGTGGGTCACGTCTTTCGCAAGTCTACGCCGTACACCTTCCCCGGCGGCACCACGGAGATTGTCAATCACAATAATGCCCGTCTGGTCGAGGTTTGGCTGGACGACTGGAAAGAGTTCTACTACAGTTTTTATCCAGGTTAACAATTAAAAAAAAAAAAAACCAAAAACACGAAAACCAAAAAATATAAAAAACCACAGAATGCTTCCTTCACTTTCTCTCTCATTCTCACGTTCTTTCTCTACTTTCTCTCTAATTTCCATTGTCTGTCTCTTAAATAGTGTTTTGTTCTATATTCGGTATAATCTGTATACATTACCTACAAAAAAAAAAAAAACCAAAAAAAAAGAAATATTTACTATCTCGAGCAAGCAGCACGTCCAGCATTATGCAATGTTTATATACACATATAAATATTTATATTTATATTGATATTTATGATTTGTGGCATGGCCGTGACCGAAAACCAAAAACCAATATTATAATAGCTATCCACCGATCAATCAACCGGAATCCAACCAAACCACCTAAAATATACACAACATTATTGTTTCTTCACCTTTTTTGTATTTGATTTGCGAAATGTTTTTGTTTTATTGGTTCTTGATTATTCCCTTGTTTTAGCCTTTTAGCTGTGCGATTTGTCCCCATTCCTCGATTTGGCCTCGTTTCTACCCCAAAGGAATAAATTCACACCAGATGCCTTATGTCTTTGTCCCTCTTAGCCGACCCATTACTCACAATCCTATAGAAATATATATGCAATGCGACAGGGTTACTAAATCCAACATGTTATTGGGAATGGTTTTATGTTTAATAGATGATAATATTTATGTTTTGTAACTAACTTGTGGAATCTTTTATGTAAGATTTATGTTGCTTCTTTATTTGTAAACCTCATTATACTAACTGCTTGTAAATGTTGTGGTATGGCATGATTTTAATATTTGTAGTTATGCGTTTCTAACTTGCCTTTCTAACACAAACATCTGCCTAGATCTAACAACACATACACTAACCTATATGTTATAGATATTCTATAAAGAAATATCGTTAGTAATATATACTCTTTGTTTATCCCCCCATTTGTGGCCCACTTTTAGGAGCTCGCAAAGCTTCGGCTGGCGATGTTAGTGATCGTAAGGCTCTTCGCGATCGACTCAAGTGCAAGAGCTTCCGTTGGTATTTGGAGAATGTTTATCCCGAGAGCTTGATGCCTCTGGACTACTATTACCTGGGAGAGGTAAGCTATATAGATGATCTATAAAGATATCTACTGATCCAAAACTTCTGTTATAGATCCGCAATGCCGAGACAGAAACCTGTCTGGACACAATGGGCCGAAAGTACAACGAAAAGGTCGGCATTAGCTATTGCCATGGCCTGGGCGGCAACCAGGTGTTTGCCTACACCAAGCGACAGCAGATCATGTCCGATGATCTGTGCCTAGACGCCTCCAGCTCCAACGGCCCCGTCAACATGGTGCGTTGCCACAATATGGGCGGCAATCAGGAATGGGTCTACGATGCGGAGGTTAGTGAAAATAACTTACATTTTTATAAAAAACCTTTTTAAAAATCATTGTTTTAAAGGAGAAATGGATTCGTCATACGAACACGGGTCAGTGCTTGCAACGTGCCACGCGGGATGATGCCAACACGCCGTTGTTGCGACCCTGCAGCTACGGCAAGGGCCAGCAGTGGCTGATGGAGTCCAAGTTCAAGTGGCAGGCTCACTAGCTCCCCCCAAGCGGGACTCCCAACAACAACTACAACTAAAACTAAACGGATCCTACTAACTATACTGAGAACTTCCATTTTATGTTCAATATTATCTGGCGCTTGATTTTGACAGTTACTTAGCCCTAAGTTCGTTCGGATATAAGTTCTCTCGATAAATCATATATGTATGTCTATTTTTTCGGTGTGCATGTATGTGTTTGCTGCCGAAGATTTCCCGCGGCAGTAGAATGTCTTCCCAACTTTTGATGCGCGTATGTGTGAGTGCGTGAGAGCCAGAACTAAACTAAAATTTAGATATTGTATCGTGTGTACATGATATGCATGTATAATGTGTTTATATAGACGGTCAGATTTACAATTTATATAGGCGTGTGTTTAATTGTAAAGTATATATATTTACATTAGCTTCGACCAAGTACCAATAAATTGGCATTTAACTGACATTTGTGCTCCGCAGAATATGATTTGAAGAACCCTAGCAACGGCAGGCCAAGCAATTGCCTAGCAGAATTGTGTCATAGCAGAACATAATATTATAACTACAAATCCCATATCGGAATGGCAGATTCAAATTATTCCCTGCAATCCCAGCACACAACATTCCTAGATCTGAGACGAGCGATGTCTTGTGATGCTCGTATTTTTATTATTTTTATACATTAAGCCACTTTATGGGTTGTTCGATTCGTGCACCCCTCCAAAATTAGGCAATATTTCTACCAAATTGATGTGCTCCTCATATCACAAAAGAAAAAAAGTACACAAGGAAATGCTTCTAGACCATAATCATACCAAGGGGAAATGAATAAAATCTCTGAAAAAAATAAATGCACGCATATCATAAATACAGTGTAAAAATATTTATAACCATAATCAGATGAAGATAACTAAAAAAACCAAGAAGATGTGTATATAAAATTAATGTAGCTATTAAAAATATACATACCTTTAAATAAAATATTTATAAAGTATATGATATACAACATATATTATGCAAAGCAAGCAAAACTGTACTATAAACTGCATTTAGTTCTAGGTTTAATATTAAGTTCTAAATTAAATTTAGATTTAGTCCAAGTTTTGCATAACATCAATAGCTCTCGACTAAAATATTGCTCAAAATGGAAAACCGAAACACCTTTTTCAGCTATTGTGTAAATATTTCAGAAAGTATTTCAATCAAAAAACACTGAAGCTTAACCTGACTAAAAAAAAAACGGAAATCCCCCGAAAAACGAACTCTCATGAGACACAGGAGAACAAGCCAAGTAAAACTTTTTAGCTAAATTTATTTTAAAAACGATGACAAAAGTGAACCCATAGTTATAGAGAAACAATATATACATATGAATGAAAAAAAAAATAGCAACTATTTTTAACTGGTGACGGTGCAATTTTTAATTAAACTTTAAAATAGCAGAAAACATGAGAAATCCAATCAAACAACAAACACAGGCAGACAGGTCAAGACCACTTTTCCAAAAAACAAAAAGTCCTTTTGTATCCTAAAAATGATTCTTTTTAGCTGCCTATCTATTTTAAATTGTTGATTTATATGCTTATCTAAATATAGTTCTTATTTTCTCAATTAAAATAACTATCAAACCACAAATCGAAAGGATAACAACAGGAAGATTACTCAAAACTAAATGTACGCCAACATATTTTATTTTTAATTTAAAGATTTTTGTTTGTTTAGAGACTTTTTAAATTTTATAAATAAAAAAGATGAAAAATTAAAGTGTTTCGTTTTTACTTGGAGGAGTTTAGAGCGGAACAAACCCCTATAGGGTGGAAGACCTACAGATTGGCAGTTAGGTGGTTCTTTTCCCAGGAACCTAAATTATATCCCAGTATTATTTGGTATATACTAAGTAAGGACATAATAAACTAACTCTGTACGTAAATATAGCTACCGAACTGAGAAAGTAGCTGGATGTGGCTCGTGTCTACTAGATGGAGGATGAAAATTCCAGAATGGAATGGAATGGATGGATTCCATTCTCCCTTTTTGAAATAAACCCTCCTAATAATGAGAAATAATGTACATCTATTTAACTATTTGGAAAGACTTGTTTTTGATTTCAAGTTTGAAAATATAACCACCGAACTAACAGATAGTGGTTCCCGCTTCTATCAAATGGAAGCCCCATAGAATAAAATGGATATATGGAGCTTTCTCCCTGCGACGCACAATGCTGGGAAATTGCGCCCAGTATTTTGTGGAATGTGTCCAGTATGAAAATATTGTCTCCGAACTTACAAAAGTTAAGAAATTATTAAAAACTGTCGGCCCATGTTTTCCGCACCTATTGACAAAAAAAGGGACCGGCATGTCTGGCACGAACTGGGTCATTAAACTGCCGATAAAGCTTTCTATTATTTAAGAATACCGAACAACTACTAGCACTACTGAACTACTTTCCTTGAAATCCCGCAGAACATCATCGGTTAGCACATCAAAAATAAACAGCACTTTCTTTTACTGATAAAAGTAAAAAATCCATTTTTTATTTTCACATGACCGGCACGGCGCAAACCACAGAAAAATCGCGTTGTCAATTAAAAACTACGGGAACTAGTATAACGGAGCATTGGAGTATTCCATTGGTGTTTACTGTTCCTTGGTTTCGCGCAGACGACGCACGGCGGAGCGCACGGAGGCGGCGGCAGTGGTGGAGTACACCCAGGCGCCACCGGCGACGGTGCGCTTGCAACGCTTGCAGGACCAGATGCCAACCACGGCGCGCTTCATGGAATCCTATTGGAAGAATGTATAGAATCATGAGTCTCGGGTTGGACGGGGCGAAATTCAAGAAAAAACTTACCTTGCCGCAGAACGAGCAAGTGTACTTGCTGTGCTGGGTGATTTCCATCTTCTTGACCATCTTACGAAGGGAGGCACCATAACGGGTACCATATTTACCAACGATTCCAACCTTCTTGGTGCGCTTGGCCTGCGAACAAAAACAAAAACCCAGTCAGTATCTCCATTTACAACCAATTTTTTGGGGTCCAAATTTGTGGGCTTAAAGCTGCAGAAGGTTGAGAATTCCAGTATCAGCAAGGGGCTTATGCCTTTCTTTACATTTGTATTAGTTAGTCAAGTAGCTTCACTTAAGGATTGCCCACATATTCACGAATTAATTTCGTACCATTTTTCTGTGTTGTTGATTTGTCAAAAAATTCAACCGGAAAGAGCCGTGGGTTGTTAGCGGTGGGACGATATCGATAGCAAGCCAAGTCACGAACTATCGATATGGTAGCTAAGCTAATCATTATCGATATTTTTCAGGGATGGAACATTTGAGCGGGAAAATATACCCAAAGACGGAACCGGAAACATTAATTTTGAAAAAAATAAGCATTTCAGTTTTTAGTCAATAAGAGATAAGCCATGTTTTCTTGTATTTTTTATTTATACACATTTCAGTCATCCCAGTTATATATAAAGCGTTCTTTTTGAACTAAAGATTTTTAATACAGTTGCTGCTGAAGTCATTAATATATTACTCCGAAATTCTATTTTTAAAAAGGTACGAGAATGCATAGTAATTATGTTTGTCGCTACTAATAGTTGATTTTAATATTTTGTTAGTGCTGGCAATCTCCACATGAAGTAGTGATGACTGCTAAAGACTAATATCACTTTCCATAGAAATCGTCGATTTGGTGAGACCATGCCCAGAATTTTAAACTTCTCTTTGATTATATGATGCACCAGGCTCTGGTTTCTCAGCCGGTTTGCCCAATCCACGTCCTTTCGAATATATGGTACTCTTTCTAGCGCCTCATAATGTCCAAGGATATCTTCGAATTCGTACTGATGGGCCATGTAACACCAAGGAATGCATTGCCATTCTAAGCTCTTTTCCAATAATTTATCCAGTGAATAAATGAAAGACCTAAGGCTGACGCTGACAATTAAATGATCCACGCTGTGTTTGAATTCAATGGCGTAAAATAAGGTAATGTTTAAAATTATCATAAAAACCAGCTGTTCTATAAAATCGTGAAAGATTCGGTGAATTATCCTTGTAAATAAATCGTGGATATCCTTTAGCAATATTGCACGTCTATGTAACATTTTCACCATTTTTTTATCCTTTTGTACGATTGCAATAGAAAGTGATTTTGTAATTTCATTTATTTCATAATTTAAAATCTCAAAGTACTTGGTGAGCATTGAAATTCCAATGTTCAGTAGATCGGTGGTCATATAAATGATAAAAAAGCAAATAAATTTAATGGGTTTCACAAATATTTCCAACGGGTTTTCACAAGTTAGTTCTGCAAGGATTTTTAAAATGATTCTATAATTAAGATATACCACAATGGGAAGCGTCCACGGTATTTCGTATTTTTGTTGATAAAAATAATACTGGGAAATTTTTAAAAATTGGTTGATCATCCTGACTCTTTTTTCGATGACAGATCGAGGCTGGAATAATAAGCAGAGCATAAATGCTACTGGTAGGATGTATAGGTCTCTATTGTATTGCTGATAGAAGATGTGGCACTGAACGTAAAAGAAAAAGAGACCAACCATTCTGGTCACCGTAATGCTGTAGGGTGTCAAAGTAAACTTATTTTCGGATCTATCAAACTGTAGTCGCATTAATCCGAGGATATTAAAGCTTGCCAAATAAAAACGTAACTTTAAGAGATGATATTTGTTTGCAACATTGTTGAAGTTTTTCCTGTAAGGTCTAGACCACAATTTTTGAAATTTGTTGGTAAGACAGCTTAAGCGGGGCCTTCTGAGCGTGGTCATATTTATACTGAAGAAATTCCGTGTACTGATACCGTGTACTGTTACTATACTGATTGAAGTTCCGGCATGACATCCATAGACCCAATTCGTGTTGGATTTACAAATTAGCAACATTACAGATAATAGTTATAGCAGCTGCCACGTAAAAGTAATTTTCATCTAATGCTTCGACTATGACTCTGTATGTCATAGTTCATGGAAATTCAAAGCTTCTGGTGGCTCAGCTATTGATTTTCAATAAAAACTTGATATTATTATAGTTTTATGCTTCATTGTCCAAGACTTCCAGGTGCCATGCTTCATGCTGACTAAAATCCCGAATGTTTCTGTAGTGAATGCTGCTGAGAGTAAAAATGACTCGCAAAAGCAGTTTGCGATTTGGGGTGAACATGCCTAGAACTTGGAACCTCGGCTTCAGAATATGATGCATCAAGCACTGGTTGTGCAGCTCGTTGGCCCAATCAATGTCCATTCTTATATATTGTGACCTTTCTTGCCACTGAAACTCTCTAAGAAGTTCTTCGAATTGATACAGATGGGCCATATGCCACCAAGGAATTCCTTGCCAGATAAAGCCTTTGGTCCATAAGTCATCAAGCGATAAAATAAAGGATCGAAGACTCATGCAAAGGGTGGTACTGTCGAAACTGGTAAGAAAACTTCCGAAAGAGAACGAGCTCAGAAAGCTCATGTTGGAGTACACCAGCAACAGTAACTGAACACCGAAGCAATCAAAGACATATTGAGTTATCACTGTACACGATTGGTGCATTTTCCTCAAGAAAACCAAACGTTTCTCTAAACTTTTTAAGTTCTTTGTATCCTTTTGCAGAATTGCACTTGGCAGCTTTTTTGTAATTTCAGATATTTCAGCGTTTATCATGTCGAAGTAATTCACCAGCATTGACAGTCCCATGCCTAATACGTCAGAGGTTATATAAATTATCCAAGTGCTGAATATTTTTATTGGTGTTTCAAAAATATCAAAATTTTCAACCAAGTTCAAAAGATCCAGAGGGTAAACATTACTTTTGATAAATAACGATATTGGAAGCGACCAGGGTACTTCGAACTTTTGCTGGTAGAAATAATGTCGCGAGATCTTGATAAATCTGTTTATAATCCGAATTCTTTTCTCAAAAACGATACGAGGTTGAATCAATAGACAGCAAATGAAAGCCAGTGGTTGGACGCTTGGGCTGTTATTAAAATGGTTGCAGATTATGTAACACTGACCGTAGACCAGAATCACACCCAATATTCTGGCCACGGCGACACTGTAGTAAGTGAGTTGTACCATTTTTTGGGAATCATCAAACTCCAGTCCCATCAATCCGAGTAAATTGAAATTTCGAAAATAAAAACGCAGCCAGAAAAGCAACATTTTGTTGGAAAGCTTGTCTAACCAACGCGAAATGTTCGATGCCATTTTTGAACTGAAGCACCACTTGACAGCTTCTATGTTCATAGCTCTAATTGGTACTATTAAATGCCGATATTAATGCCCTTATATAATAATTAGGAGAACCGTGACGTAAAACAATAGTTTGTGTAATTAAACCAGACTGTTTATAGGCTTGACCAATTGGGGGTTTTGACATTGCAATGTCCATATGACCTTTTTATAAGAACTTTCCATATGACCTTTTTATACGACCATATGACCTTTTTATTTTGATGCTGGTTTTGAATGGTGGGAAATCGATTCAGAAATCGATTAAGGTACTCCGCTTGAGAATCGTATGAGAATTGGGGAAGATATAGCCATCACGGTGGGCCCTATAGGGGAAAACACCATTTTCAAGGGATCCCATCACGAAAAATGGACAATGAATCGAAAAAATATTTTGTCTCAGGATTTTGATGCAGAATGGTAGCGAATCGATCCACAAATCGTTTAAGGTACTCCGCTTGAGAATCGGATGAGAATTGGGGAAGATATATCTATCACTGTGGCTCATATAGGGGAAAACCCCATTTTCATGGGATCCCTTGGAAATCATTAAATGTAAATCAATGCATAAATAACTTGTTAATTATTTTTTGACTAGTTGTGATTTATTAAACATAAAGATATGGATTCACATAAAAATTGAGCCTTAGATTTATTAAAGAATCTGAAGAAACCGAATGAAATCGGCCCATTTTATTTGGTACTGGGCTTGGTGTGTAGTGTGCAAGTCTCGGGTTAGTTTCTCTCTATTGCAGTGCCGAAATAAATATTGCTTATGCCTAGGTAAGAGTACGATAAGATAAATAGAACAGAAGGTTGGCAGGCCTAAATGCAATGCGACAACAGAACTGATATCTAGTGGTGTCTCTAAGATTGCACAATGCCCGAACCTCAGCATCCGCCCTGGTTTCAAATTATTTTCCAGTTTCCAGTCCGTCATGACATTCCCCAGCTCCTAATTGTTATTGTGGGTATAGTAGAGAACCGTATTGCCGGGTAGCTGCCAGTGGGAGGCTTTCAGCTCAATAAGCTGGAGAAGAGTACGCCGGATGGATGCCGCCGATTCGCCAGCATTCAGAAAGGCATCACGAACGAGGCCCATCAGTAGCTCCAATTGTTGTGGCAACTGCTGCTCCATATCCTGACCGATGCAGGTGAGCACATAGAAAAGGCATTCAATCTGGAGGGCAGATAAAAATAAGTTAGTCTCTGAAATATATGGTAAAAGGATAAAAATCAAACCTCTGAAAGCGATCTAATTGGAGGACGCACGCAATCCTCGCAGCACTTGGACAGCAGGCTGAGCAGGACCAGTGGGGGCGGTGTGCCCTCGTGGTGGGTGCGGAGCTGGAGTTGGCGTCGCTTCAGCTGGCAGAACATCTCCGTAAGGAAGGCCATGAAGGCGGTGAAGCGCACTCTAGAAGGCGATTTCATTCCCTGGATGGCAAACAATAGCTGTGGGATGAAATAAATTATTAATAAGATTGGAAATCTTAAGGATCGATCAGAAATACTTACTTTTTCGCGTTCTTGGTACCACTGACGACAGGTGTTGAGCAGGGCCTCCAGGAAGGTCTCCTTCTGCTCCCTAGCGATGATGTTCAGACACAAACGCGAAATGGGCAACGCAAACCTGCGACTCTCCACAGCTCGCTTGATGAACTGCGAGGTCAGCTCCATGAGGCACCGTGAATTGAGCTTGTTGGGATCCTCCAGGGCTGTCTCGATCAATGTCTGGATCTCTGGTGTAAACTGACCAATATCGGCCACCTCGTTTCCCAATCCCAGTCCCAAGCCGGCCATTCCCCGGGTGAGGGCATCCGCCGACGACAGAGACTTGGAGCGCTGCAGGGCATTTCCATTCATATAGGGATCTATGCCATTTAAGTTGGACTGATACGGCTGTCCATAGTTGTTGTTGTTTATTCCTCCAAACTGACTGTGATTTGATGGCTTTTGACCTCTGGGCTCAGGAGCAAACTTGACGCGATTTGTGGTCTTAAATAAACAATTATTTTTAAATTAATAAATAAAGATATTGGTCTCATACTTTTAAAATTTTTCATTTTACTTACATGCAATATATTCCCACTGGAGGGAGAGTTCATCAATGGAAGCTGTCCGGCCAGTGGACTGATTGGATGCGTCACCAGAATGGAGCGATGATGACTGGCCTTTAGTCCCGGCATGCCGCCCAGGGAGAGACCGGCCTGGCGACGATTCACGTTTCCATACTGACCCAGAACCGGGGCCAAAGCCACCCCGCCGGGACCATTGGTGGGCGGGAAGATCAGCGACGAACTGGAAGAATGTTGTAGACTGTAGTTTAGCTCTGCAAGGAGACGGGAAGAGGGGTAAACGATGGCATTATAAGTCTTTGCTTTACCGATTACTGAGTGCCTCGGCCGGTGACCCAGAGCTGTTCGTCATTGTAAACTCCTGGGCATTGACATTCAGCTTGTTTGCGGCACCACCGACACCACCAATTGCACCAACACCACCATTACCGGCTGGAGCAGCCAACTCGCCGCGTACATCTGAGACAGGGTTAGGTTGTTTTTTTTTTTTATTTGGGAGGGGATTGGGGTTTTCGGGATACCCAATATTATGTGTGATGATGTGAAGGGCAGGACAACATTGTGCGTGGGGGGAGTGTGGAATATACAGGGTATGAGACGGGGATATGAAAAGAATCAAAAGAAAGATATGGTCTCGATAAGTAATCGTTGGTATTCAGAAGCTTGAAGCTAAGAGCAGGGCTGAATAAGCTGAATATCGGCTATCTACAATTTTGAAGCTTTATTTTTGAAGATGAAGTCAGTTGAGAAGTTTTCAAAAATTTGTATTAAATTTAAAAACTTGACAAACCTTCTTTTTTAAAATGCATCCATTAAGATTTGATTTATGCGGTGAGAACTATGATTTGGATGAGTAGACAAGCCAAATGATAAATAACTGGGAGATAAATCCGGTTTAGAGCCAATATAGCTGACATTTGTACTGTCTAATTGATTTTAACGTTTTTCTATTGCACTGAACACCCAGCCAAGCACCCAAGCCACATGGAGAAAGTCTAAGGAATGGCAAAAACACTCACTGGGCGGTCTGTATATATCCATGGCCGGTTTGCTTCTCATTTGTCCAGTCTGGTTGGTGCCAGGAACGTTGAACGCCAGACTTCGGCGTTTGTTGATATTCTGAAATCGAATACGAAAATATGGTTACCTTCTGATATCAATATCGACATTGGGGATTGGGGTAGGAGGTAGGTACGGGTACGGGTAGCAATAGAACTCACCTGTTGATTCGAGGTGCGCACAAAGCTGCGTTCCCGGGAGATAACACCGGGATATTCAGGCGACTTGCGGACATTATTCTGTTGACCATTTAAGCTGGCCTGCTGGGCCTGTTCGACTTTCTCGGCCATTTCTCAATAGTGTTGTCAATAGTGAGTGCAGCTTCTGCTCTGTTTAGCTAAAAAAAATCCTTAATTGAAAATTGAAAGCCTAATCTTTGGTAGACTATCCTCCGTTCCGGAATAAACGTCTAAATATTATGTGGCTTCAGTATTTGAGTAAATTTGTACATATCACAATAGTTGATTTCCGTTTCTTCTCCTTTTTGTCCTTAATACGATTTAAGGGACAAGTTCCCTTTTTTTTGCAGAGTCCGATTGCTGGGTCTGGAATGATTGGATTTTGAGAATAAGTTCGTCGCAAGAAAAGCACAATTTCTAGCCCTGAACCAAACCCATAACATGTTCACCTACTCATATATAATATATCAAGTAAAGATACACAAAAAGTGTTTATCCAAGACCAGGCCAGAGCCGAGAGCGGCGGCGTAAACTACTCGATCTCGGCGAGCAACCGGCTTATGTCCGAGCGTAGGAGTTGCATCTGGTTTTTGGGGCCGCTGGCTAGAGAGCTTCGTCTCCGCGAACATGACATCAGCCCCCCAGTAATACCCATTCTGCGGCCCACAAGGAGTACACAATGAGTGTTGGCCAAAGAAACACTACAGTTGAGACAGAAGTCTCTTAATACCTTGTTAACTCGTTACCTACTTAACTGTGTTAAGCAGGTTCCACTGTATCTGTGACTAGGAACACAACTATGTGAACTTGGCTTGTTAATTGCTGGCAATTTTAGATTCTCAGATTAGCAAACAGAACTAAGCTGGGCCTGGCCGGGGTCTCTAAGTGAATCACCTCCAGATACTTACCTTTTAGTGCAAAAAAATGTATCTTCCAAATTGTTTCGTTGTTGCGGCTGCTGCTGCTGGTGCTACTGCTACTGCTTGAGCTTTTGTTTATCGCTCTGTCTCTCCTAATAGAGTCTATATAGTAGATAGGTGTGCGTTTTTTTTCGTCGATTCGATTGTTGGTGGTGCTGCAGCTCAGTTATTCGTATAAAGATATTTATCTACTTCGTAGATACGCTCTTTCGTGTCTCGTTTAATCATGCTTGGCATGCGCGCCAAGTTAAAACCATAAGCAATAGCTTTCAATTAATATTTCACAGCGTCACTCCACTCCGTAATATTCCGAATATGCAAGTATGGAAGCCTTCCTTCTAGTTATGGATTGCTACTTTTCAGATTCAGATACAGAGACGTCGCAGATACATACAAAACAACAAACACACACACTGAGTACTCAGATCACAATTGATTGTAGAGTGTGTGTCTCTTTTGGTTGTTGTTGATGATTTTATTGCTGCTGCGGCTGCGGGATCGAGATCGGGAGGAGGAAGACGGGAAGATGAGTCAATGGGCGGGTGGTGGCCGGCATTACTAATACGATAAGTATACGCACCGTTGACAGCGCTGTCATCTATTTTTGGTTTGTTGCTTTGTGCTGCTCGTTCTCGGCTCGTTGTGCTCGTCAATTGTTACAGTTCCGTTTTGTTTTTGTTTTTGTTTTTGTTCGCGTTATTTTCGTTCGTTTTCTTTTTTTTAATGAATTTTTTCTTCTATTTTTTTTTATTTTTTATTTTTGTTTAAATGTAGATCGCTCGTTATAGTTTTCTGTTTCGGATTACTCACACGTACACATACGGGTCACTGCACACATACAGAAAAAAACGTTGGGGATTATTAATTCTAATTTTTATTTATATTGTACATATAGTCTTTGTCATGTTTTGCCAGCACGCGCTGTTTTGTATTCTTTGGCATTTGCCAAAAACTGCTCACATGTGCCACCGCCATCGCATCTATATTTATAGTATATGACAGCCCTGCGAGTGATGACTGTATCGCAACGGTATATCGCTATAAACGTATATGCAGTTGGCGTTCCTTCCGTTTCCGCTAGTAGAAAACAAACCAAACGTCGGCCAAAAACACCAGACTCTATTTCATATTATTGGCCTTATTTATTTAGCGTTTTTAGTGGCCGCGGCAATATGATTTCCGCTCGCAAAACAGTTTTGTCTATTTTTAAATAGATTTCGGCTTGCCTCAACGGCCAAAGCCGAAGCGAAGAAAAGAATTCGGGGAGGAAAACTTATGTACTTATGCATGAATCACATAATGGCAAACGGATGCCGATGGCGATCCGTTTGAGTAAAATAGAAAGGGACTTCTTGGTACAGGGGAGGATGGGATTAGATTCTGCACTGCACACAGTTATATGTAATAATAGATTTCCATTAAGTTTTACTTTATATTTTCATAGATTCGTTGCTGTCGTCGAACTAACTGCGGATACACAATATGCGAGGGTATATCTATTTGTCGATGTACGTTTTATTATGTATGCATGTATATTCGCACGTATGTATGTACGCTTTAACTTAAAAATTAAATCATCGGCGCGAGCGATCAGTTGAAGACTAAAGACTGAAGAATCGCCGCCGCCAAACACAGAGCCAAAAGCTTTTCAAAACACAGTGCGCGGCTCTCCGGTCTCTGGGCATTCTCTTCGCCACACAGAGACCCCGATCTCGTGCCGCACATTCAGAGAACGATCGGTTGAGGGTTGTCGAGCCTCTCCAATAGAGCTATGGTAACAGAAACAGATCACACGATCGCTTTCGTACACAAATATTCTTTATCCTTATAATAAATGTTTTTTGAATACGTTACAATACACTTACACAGAATCTGGAAACTACATAAAGTCGGAAACACAATAACGAGGCCAAGAACCATTTGAGTGCCTTAGTTTATCATGGAAATGTTCGTTATACTATTGAAAAAACATGCTGTGATCTTATCGAAGGCAAATTCTTAACACAATTTATGACCCACCATGGGCAACCTCAGGGTAAATCTCACAATCCAAGCATACATTAATAGGTATAATTTAAATACAAAATTGAATGCTAAAGTTACGGAACAAAGGTTTCCAAATAATTCAATTGCTAAAAAGTACGTGACAGATCCGATGCGGGCGGAGAATAAAAAAATACCTAAGAATATAACGATGATAGTGCCTACTTGGCGGGAGAGGCAATTGAATTGTTCAACGAGTTATTCAGCTGCTCCTCCTGGTCCTTGTCCAGACCCAGGGCTGTGGTCAGCAACTTTACTACGCAACGCTGCTCATGCACCTCGCCCTTCTCGGTGGACGTGATATCTTTCTCCAGTTTTAGCTTCTCTTCGGCGGCCATCAGGATACCCTCCTCGATGGTACTTTCGGATATGAGTCGATAGATGGTAACTGGACGCTGCTGTCCCATGCGATGACACCGATCTTCGGCCTGTTTGTCGTTATACGGATTGAAATCGATGTCGTGAATGATGCAGGTATCGGCGGCCGTGAGATTGATACCCACGCCCCCCGCCTTGGTGGACAGCAGAAACACAAATATATTGTCGTCAACATTGAAGTCGGTGATCAGGTCTTGACGCTCCTTGACAGCAGTGGAGCCATCCAACCGGCAAAAGCCATGTTTCCTAACTCTCAGATACTCCTCTACGATGTCCAGCATCATAGTAAATTGGCTAAATAGCAAAACTCGGTGGCCCTCCTCTCTCAGCTTGGGGAGCAACGCGTCCAGGTATCTGAATTTTCCAGAGTCGCAAATTAGCGGATCGGGTATCTTTACATCATATAATTCCTGTTACAAATAAATTTTGTAATTAATATAATTAAAATATGGCTTCTTAAGCCACCTACATGTTTGTTACACAACTGGAAAACCTGGAAGTCCGACATGATGGCCAGGTCTTCAAATATATACTGCTCATTGGTCTTTTTGTAGGAGCTCGCCCGTGCCAGGCGCTTGGCAAATCCACGCAAATTCTCGTCGGTGAAATAGTGACGCATCAGTAGCGGGTGATTGGCAATGCGGCGCATTTCCATCATAATTGCAATGCCTGCGCGTTCGCTGCTGCAGACTTCGCCCTTGTTATTTGAATAATAATCGACCAGTTCGTGGTAGTATTGTTTTTGTTGTGTGCTCATGGGAACTTTTTCCTGCAAGAAAGTTGAAACATTAGTGTCTTGACAAGATTTCTATCTATATGCAAACATACCACAAGGCTAAGCTTCTTGGGCAGGTTGTTTAGGACATCTTTCTTAAGGCGCCTTAGCACAAAGGGTTTCATAATGCGCTTTGCTCGCTGGATCTGAGTTTCCTGGAATTGTGACACCTCTTCCTGATCTCCATCAGCTTTTCCTTTCTGTAAATAATTTGTGTATGAAGTAATATCTTCTCAAGTAAATCAAAAATCTGTTTAGTACCTTTGCAAATAGCGTTTTGATGTCTTCAATGCTTTTGGCAAAAAATTTAGGCATCACAAAGCACAGTAAAGAGATCAGCTCCAGGAGGTTGTTTTGTAGAGGGGTGCCGGTGAGTAGAATGCGCATTCTGGCATTGATAGTGATAAGGTTTGCATATCGCTGGGTAGTCATATTCTTCAACATGTGAGCCTCATCGAATATGACGTAGTCCAGCTTACAAACACGGAACATTTTTCGCTCCTCAGGTGTGGAGCCGACGATATGATATCTATTTAATAAAAATAAGTCATATTTTACATTTAAAACTGATTTAATGGTTTTGTTAACTCACGTGGTAAGCAAGACGTCAAATCCAGTAAAGCCATCCTTGGCATAGCGTCCTCGCATTCGTCGCCTTTCTTCTTGCGAGCCGTGGTATTTCTCCACCACCAGTTTGGGACACCACCGGGTAATTTCCGCCTCCCAGTTGTCCAACGTGGACGAGGGTACCACAATTAAATGCGCCGCCTGACTAAGACCGTTCTCCTTCAGGTAGGCAAGGAACGCAATCACTTGAATAGTTTTTCCCAGACCCATTTCATCCGCCAAAATGCCGTTCATCTCCTGCTTGTGCATTACGGTGAGCCAGTTTAGGCCAATGATCTGATAATCGGCCAGCTGCAATCTGTAAATATATTCGATTACATTAGAGCCCAAAGATCTTAAGGTAACCCCGTTGGACACTTACCCGCTGCTCAGAAGTTTTGGTTGCTCCACAATACCGGCACCATTGGAAATTGCCTTCTCCAGTCGCGTCACCATATTGTTGCATTTGCTTAAAATGGTGGCTACTGTGTTTTGCTTGTTGATAAGGTCCTGAGCGTAGTTCAACAAATCGGCGGAAATCTTGTTGCTCTCCAACTTCCGTCGCAACTCAGCCCAGTCCGCAAAGGGTCGCAATTCCACTATGGCCGTAGCCTTCTTCTCCGAGAGCGTTTTCACAGACTGCATCTCCAATATGGTGGCTTCGTTCATAAACTGGAACACCTTTTTCCGTTGTCCCGTCATCTTTGTGGCCATTTCAGTATCGCTGTCGTCACTGTCGTACACCTGATCCTTGGACTGCTTGACATCGTCGTCATCCGAGTTGTCGCCGTCCGAGTAGGCACCGTGGGATGTCCCACTCGTGCCATTGGAACTGTGCTTTAACTTGGATTTGACCAGAGGTCCATTCTGTCCATGAATCTTGGGCTTGCAATGTTCCCTCAAGTATCGAACCGATGCGGCCACGTCCCAGTTGGTGCGAGAAAGGGACTCCTGAATAGCCTAAATAAAAAATATAAGTAATTATAAAAAAAAATATTTTCTTATAAAAAAATGTATAAAAAAAAAAAAAAACCGACTATACATATTTTTGTCTTCTTGAAACACAGAAGTATCATACCATAGTTCTGTTAAGGACAACATTTATCGCCGCCACCCCCGTTTTCGACGCTCCTGGCACGACAGCTGTTTTTCAATGCCGGGCCCGAATCTAATCGCCATGTTTCGCACACAGACGCGGGAACGGGAATGGGACGCGTGCTTCCCCCGCCTTCACCTTTCCCTCACTTTTCACCTGGCATAATTGGCCGAGTTTTGGACCGATTCGGGGGGAACATACCATTGTATCGTACTGGGGGGATATCTTTGCGGCTGCCATGTAGCGTTCCTCCTTCTCCTTTACCGTCAGCTCCAGCTTGGTCTTTTTGGGGGTCTGACAATCGGCACTGTCACTGTCACTATCCGCCATCACCTGGATGCGCTTCTTGCCCGGCACACGCTCTGAAATGGGTGAAAAGGGGCGACATCAGGGTCTGTATATACCACGGGATTCAGGCACACAATTACCCGTTTTCGCAGAGCCAGCACTGACGGCTTGGCTCTTGTTGATGCGAAATTGTCGCAGGTCACTGAGGCTTGACTTGGCAAGCGATGACGCGGGCGCGGAGACGGATGCTGTGCGGTCCGACATCCTGGCAATTTGTTTATCTTAATTCACAATATTTAGTTTGCAAGAATCCTAAGGGCCGTGATATAGAGCTGGAGCAGTAACCGATGTTGCCAGATGTCTGGAATCAACAATCACCCTTGTCATGCAGCCCTGGTGAACTATGATCCTAAAAAATCCCGACAAAACTTTCCATTACATTGCAACCCTTGGATTTTTTCGCTTGGTCTTGGAGGTTAATTGAAAAAAACGTATTGTGGGAAAAAACTCTTGCCGAATCCATAGAGAACCCAAAAACTATTAAACATGGCAGGCGGCAACACCCCGCGTGTGATCCAGGTGACCAATATTGCGCCGCAGGCCACCAAGGACCAGATGCAAACACTGTTTGGCAACATTGGAAAAATCG
The DNA here is from genome assembly GCF_030179905.1 of Drosophila bipectinata. NCBI lineage: Eukaryota > Metazoa > Arthropoda > Insecta > Diptera > Drosophilidae > Drosophila > Drosophila bipectinata. Next base: position 3,273,460 of record NC_091736.1, read on the forward strand.
AGGAGATCCGTCTGTACCCCACCATCCGAGATGTCTCTTGTCCAGTGCAGTCCCGCATCTGCTACGTCAAGTACACGGATACGAGCAGCGTGCCGGTGGCTCAGCACTTGACGAATACGGTGTTTATCGACCGGGCTTTGATTGTCATCCCCGTGTTAGCCATACCTGAAGAGTACCGGGCTCTGGAGATGCTCAAAAACGGCACCATCGTGCCGGGACTTCAGAAGCCGGACTCAAAACTGCCTCCGGAAGTAATCAATCGCATCGAAGGACAACTGCCGCAGCAAGTGATTAAAACCTACGACCCCAAGCTTGTTGAGTTCAACCTGCCGGAATACCCGGCACTGCCATCCTTTTACGATGCCCGCAAGATTGAGGAAATTCGACGGACAATTATCGTCTGCGATGTGAAGAACGAGTGGCGATTGGATGACCTGATGGAATGCTTCCAGCGAGCAGGAGAAGTGAAGTATGCCCGCTGGGCAGAGAAGGACAACAAGACGTACTGCATGATAGAGTTCTGCGAGCAAACCAGCATTATCCACGCCCTGCGCATGCAGGGACAGGAGTTTAAAGGCGGCCACCTGAACGTCTACCACTCTACATACTCTATAACTAAGCCGGAGGCCAAGTCCAATGAGGCGGCGCAGGCAGAGATTGAGGAGGCGATGACCATTGTTAAGGAAGCTCAGAGCATGATTTCGGCTGCCATAGACCCTGTGATTGGCATGTTGGCCAAGGACAAGCGACGAAGGTCGAGATCACGGTCTCGTTCCCGAGAACGTCGCACTAGTCGCTCCCGCTCACACCGCTCTTCCTCGAGGCGGCGGTCAAGGCGATCCGGTTCCAGGGAGCGTCGCAGCGTGTCCCGATCCCGCCGCTCTCGCTCTCGTGGCAAGCACTCATCCCGATCCCGCAGTAAGCGCTCCAGATCCCGCCATCGCCGCAGCACTTCCCGCTCGCGACGGTCGCGGTCCCGCGGCGGTAAACACTCGCGATCCTCCAGGTCGCGCGGCAAGCGTTCCAGGTCCCGCCATCGCCGCAGCACCTCACGTTCGCGACGCTCTCGCTCCCATGGAGCTGGAGGCGGAGGAAGTGGAAGCGGTAAACGGTCCAGGTCTCGGGAGCGCAGCAAAAAGTCACACCGCAGCGAGAAGCACGCGTCTCGTTCACCGCGCTTCAGAAGCAAGCGGAGCTCCCTCTCTCCGCCGCTGGCCATCAGCAGCATAAAGTCACGCTCCAGTCGTAGCAAGGATCCTATTGTCGTATCCTCCAAGCTATCCTCTTCATCTCGTCGGCGGGAACGATCCCGTACGCCGGAAACGAGGAAACTTAAATCCATTTCCGAGGACATGGAAGCCAAGAACTCACGCTCCAGTGCCGATTCCAAGTCGCGCAAGTCGGTTAGCGTTGAGAAGTCGGACAACATGGACATTTCTAACTCCCCCTAGATATAGATAAACGGCACACTATCTCTTAATAAATACAGAAACCCTGTCTCCATTTAAACTCGATACCAATGTCATTAAATTTTGTATTCCTCTGAAACTCTGCCCTAGTTACCAAGCATAAAGTCCAATTAAAGTATCTGCATTTGCATATGCATCCCGTAATCCAAATAAGATTTAAGAAAAGTCTTTCATTGGAGTGGGTCTGACGTCGCTGGGTGTTTTAAAAGTTTTCTTTCAATTAATTGTGAAAATTCGAATTGCTAATCAATGATTAGTCATCGATGTTAAGCTAATCTATAATACATAATATACAAAATCAGATGAAAATAGTCAGTATCAGATAACTATAACTCTTTCTAATAGAATTAGTATCTTAAAACAAAAAAATATAAAATACCAAGAGACCAGAACTCTTAGGAAACCTAAGACAGTTTATTTTATTTTTTCCGAACACAATTTCTTTCAGTGTATGGAACAGCTGAATATTGTTTGTGGGCTTGTCCGCGGAAAGCTCTCAAGCTTTACCTCCAATATGTCGACGATGGCAACCATTCGCGACCACAAAACAAAAGTTACTGCAGTGAGACAGACGCGTTTCTCCTCGTATTTATAATTATATTATTTTAATTTTTTGCCTAAAGTTTTAAAACATAATGTCTGCAGCAACTAAAGGTAACTTTAATAGCGTTTAAACCTAATATGGAAGCTGTACTATCGAGAAAAAGATGATCTACTTTTCTCTGTTTGAACTTTGGACTGGGTCTTTAATCTGATGCTTCCTCGCCCCCCGCATTTAGCCGGGTGCACTTTGGACCTGTTGATCACAATCCAAAAAAAAAAAACTGCTTTCGTTTTTAGTTATCATTCTTTTCTACACACGTTATATATGCTCTACATTAGTGTGTATGATTTATCTATTAAAGGTATCTATATTGTGGCTGCCAAGCGAACGGCCTTTGGAACCTTTGGTGGCGCCTTGAAGGGCATCAACCAGACTCAGCTCCAGACGACAGCGGCCAAGGCTGCCCTGGACGCTGCCGGGCTCAAGGGAGAGCAGGTCGACACCGTCATTGTGGGCAATGTGATAGCGGTAAGTGGTTGTGCCAAATATTGTAGTAGCTTACTAGTGAAAGTTATGACCATATATTGGTATTTGTGTACTTAAATTATCAGTTCAGTAAAAATATTATTTCTTATCATAAAACCTAATACTCAACCTTTTCGTTGGGTCTGATTTTATTTAGTTTTCGGCAGGAGATAAAGATTTTTAGAATCGGCAATCATAAATAGCAAAATTTAAAGGATTGTCTTTCTATAAAAAAAAACCTCTAGTTCTTTAAAAATCTATTTATATACATATATTTATTTCTTAGTCTTCATCCACGGATGGCATCTACGTTCCCCGTCATGTGGGTCTCAACTGCGGTGTGCCCATTGAGAAACCTGCCTTGGGCATCAACCGCCTCTGCGGCTCCGGCTTCCAGTCGATCGTCAACGGCGCCCAGGATATCCTGGTCGGTGGCGCCAAGGTTGCCCTCACCGGTGGTGTTGAAAATATGTCCCAAAGCCCTTTCATTGCCCGCAATATTCGCTTCGGAACCACCTTGGGAGCCAACTACAACCTGGAGGATGCTCTTTGGGCTGGTCTTACAGACACCTACTGCAAGCTACCCATGGCTCTGACTGCCGAGAACCTGGCCGACCAATACAAGATCACCAGGGAGCGTGTCGATGAGTTCTCCTTGTTGTCGCAGAAGAACTGGGAAAAGGGACAGAAGGAGGGTGCTTTCAACGCCGAGATCGCTCCCATCAAACTGAAGGTCAAAGGCAAGGAAGTTGACTTCGTGGTAGACGAACATCCTCGCCCCAAGACCACCATCGAGGGTCTTGCCAAGCTACCATCGCTCTTCAAGAAGAATGGTGTTGTGACCGCAGGAACCGCTTCCGGAATATGTGATGGAGCTTCGGCTGTTATCGTTGCTTCTGAGGAGGCCTTGAAGGAATATAACCTGAAGCCTTTGGCTCGTCTTGTTGCTTTCTCCTTTGTCGGAGTCAAGCCCGAGATCATGGGTATTGGTCCCGTGCCCGCCATTCAGAATGTGTTGAAGGTATCCGGAAAGAAGCTGGAAGATATCGACTTAATTGAGGTAATATATTTTTATATATATTTTTATTCATGTTCACTCATCATATTATTCGCAGATCAATGAGGCCTTTGCTGCTCAGACCTTGGCCTGTGCCGATGCCCTGAAACTGGATCCCTCCAAGCTTAATGTGAACGGCGGTGCCATTGCCTTGGGCCATCCCCTGGGAGCCAGTGGCTCTCGCATCACTGGTCACCTGGTGCACGAATTACAGTAAGGGATTTCTTCCCTAATCCTATAGATCACTGTAATAATTCTCCTTTTACATTTACAGGCGCAAGAAGCTGAAGTACGGCATTGGATCAGCTTGCATCGGTGGTGGCCAAGGCATCGCCCTGCTTCTGGAGGCTGTCTAAACTGGTTCTTTCCCTTTGAAACATGCATTTAAAAATTACTTAGTTCAAAAATTCCCTCTTTTTTAACCTCGTTAGTAATAAATAAAGCGATAATTTTAATTTTACAATTTATTAAATCATTTGAAAATGGAAGTGGATCAGCTTTCTACAAGAAAGACAACAAATCGGTGTATACAATATAAAATTTCTATGTTCGCACTGCTGGTACTATCGATCCAAGTGGGCTGGAGGATGAACAACGGACCAGCCGCCCCTAGGGATCGAGTTATGAACGGAATTCTCTACCGCTGTCCAAGGGAATCTCTTAAAGGGCCTTAAATTACGATTACATGAACATGGGGTGACATGGAGTTCAGTTCGTTTGGGCACTGGTGGAGAAGAGCGCCAGGGCGCCGCTGGCAATGCCCACGGAGAAGATGTAGTTGACGAACGGCGTGGAGTTCTTCAGCAGGAAGAAGCTGATGAAGATAATCACGGCCAGGTAGATGGCGTTGTTGTAGAAGATGGAGAAGGTGGTGGCCTCGTAGTCAGCCACCTCGTTCTTCTTCCACAGGATGCGCTCGTCCTTCTCCTTGCGGGTAACCTTCTTGTCGTCACCCAGCTGACGGTTCACCTCTCGGGTGACGGCCTCTTCCCTGCGTCCGGCAATCTTATGCTTCAGCTGGAACTTGATGTTCTTGTAGGCGGTGGCCATCAGGTAGGTGCTAGCGGCGGTCACCAACACGAACAGGATGGAGCTGGGCCACAAGTCCATGTTGTGGATGCGCCAGAAGAGCCCTAAAAGTAAACCCTCTCATTCAGCAATCCTCCAAAAACCTTCAACGTGGCCATTTACTTACAGATAGGCACCGCCGAGACGATAAAAGCATTGCCGTAAAACAGAGCCGATGACTTGGTGCTCACATTCCTGCTGAAGTCCTGAAGCAGCAGCTCCTCCTCCTTGGTGAAGCCAGAGGACTGCACTTTCTGTTGTTTTCCAGAGCCCATTTTTAGTTAGTTTTTCACGGAGAAAGTTTGCTACAACGCAAAGTCGAGTCGAAGAGTGAAGTGTACACGAATGCAGAACGGTCGGCGGCTGTCAGTGACGTGTAAACGTCAGCGGATCTGTCAAACTATGCTATCGCTACTATCGAGTGCGTTTTAGTATCGATTAATCTGCGATATGTTTCTATATTTTAAAATTTTAAATAATTTCTTTACAAATCCGAAAAAATACAACTTTATGAAAAATTCAATTTAATCTTTAAGATAATATGTGAAAAATATTATTTCGTTTAAAAAAGGTATAAGAATATAAGAATAACGTTGTCACCAATTAAAAAAATACGCGTTTCTTTGTAAAAAAATAAACATTTAAAAGGTTTATAATTTAAATACTAACATACTCTCTATTTATGGTATATTTTTATTATTTAAATTATGGTTTGTTTTCGATCTTTTACCTCACCTTATCCCTTTTGTTACGCCCCTGTTTATCGATAACAGCTCAACAGGTTCTGTAGATTGGTTGTTAAAATTTACTTTTAAAATAATTAAACGGTAAATAAATAGCATTATTAATTTATTACTGAGATTTATTATAGCTAAAAAAATAAAGTATTTAAATTAAAATTATTCTCATTTAAAAGTTTAAATCAAGGAAAATACCGTCATCTGTCCAAAGGTCACTTATTGTTGTTTACATCTTTCTTTGATCTTAGGTGATTATGTTGCGGTCCAAAGTCTTGAGCCTGTTGGCCCGCGGGGCCTCATCCAGGATGATGTCCACTGGCACAAAGTTGACCACCGTGGAGGTTAACGACAAAACAGGAATCGCCACTCTCACAATGTGCCGGCCACCAGTAAACGGCTTAAATTTGGAACTGTTGCAGGATCTTAAGACCTCCATCGACGAAATCGAAAGCAACAAGAGCCGGGGACTCATTTTAGCTTCTGTAAGTTATATTAGAATCCTTTTAAACGGTATAAATGCTATAATATATATATTGTAGTCGAACGCAACAATATTCTCTGCTGGGTTAGATATCCTGGAGATGTACAAGCCAGACAAGGATAGGATTCGCGCATTTTGGTCTCAACTTCAGGAAACTTGGTTGGCGCTATATGGCAGCAGTGTGCCTACAGCAGCAGCAATCAATGTAGGTTTTCAATTATTCAAATTATTGAATGATGTATATACATACATAGTTCATAGTGTTCTTCATATATCCTTTTTTTTTTATCTATATGAACATAACCTATTTATTTGCAGGGCCATTCACCCGCCGGCGGCTGCTTGTTGGCCACATCCTGCGAGTACCGGGTGATGTTACCAAAATTCACAATAGGTCTGAATGAAACCCAACTGGGCATTGTCGCCCCAAAGTGGTTTATGGCCGCCTTTTTGAGTGTTTTGCCGCAGAAAGACGCCGAGCGAGCCCTCAATCAGGGCCGTATGTTCACCACCGATGAGGCTCTTAAAGTTGGACTCATCGATGAGACGGCCAATAGTAAGGAAGAAGCTATAGCAAAGTGTGAGGCCTTTATTGGTACTTTTGCTAAGGTCAATCCTTTGGCTCGGTCTCTGACCAAGCTGCAATTCCGGGCAGCTGATCTTGGGCAGTTGGAGAAAGAACGTAAGGAGGATCTGGAAAAGTTTTTGTTCTTTATCAATCAGCCAGCTGTTCAAAAAGGACTTGGCATTTATATTGAGGGTCTGAAGAAGAAGTCTAAGAAGCAATAATTTAAAGATTTTATAATTAATTTTAAATAAAGCAAAGCTACTTTCATATCATATTTAATATTTCAATACCGTTGAGTTTCCAAAACGAAATTGAAATTATAAATTCTATAGTAACATCCCCAGGGATGGCACCCAATTATATTTAAATTTTAAAATGATTATTTAAATATAGTCGACAACTAACCGTCGTACCTGGAGATACAATAGAGAGAGAGAATATTTAATTTTATAATAATTCTGTTTTATTACTTAAAATACTGAAAAGTAACATTTGAACTAAAGATCATTTATGTTCAAAAAGATATTCTCTTCATTATCTTTCAAACACAAAAAAAAAAACACACCTTTTAGCCGGCGCTGGGGCAAAATTTAGCTTTTGATCTTCTTAAAAATATGTTACATCTAAATCTCATAAGACTTGGGGCTTGCAGATTCCCAAGTAGACTGATGTCCACTAAGTTTACTTCAGTCGAGATCAACGATAAGACGGGAGTGGCTATACTTACCCTGTGCCGGCCTCCAGTTAATAGCGCGAATGCGCAAATGTTGCGGGACATAAAATCATCCATCGACGAAATCGAGAACAATAAAAGCAAGGGTCTTATCATAACCTCCGTAGGTTGATGGCTTTAACTAGTCGCTCCGGATAATAAATCGTTAATCACTTGCAGGGGAGTGACAAAATATTTTCAGCTGGCCTGGATGTCTTAGAAATTTACAAAGCGGACAAGGCAAAAATATGCAACATTTGGACTGAGCTGCAAAACGTCTGGCTTGCCTTATACGGCAGTAGTTTACCCACAGCAGCTGCCATAAATGTAAGGTATTAAGAATATTAATTTTTCCTTGTTTTTAATATATCAGTTTTGTGTTAGGGCCATGCCCCTGCTGGAGGCTGCGCTCTGGCTATTGCCTGTGAGTACCGAGCTATGGTGCCAAACTGCGTAATCGGACTCAACGAGACCCAATACGGATTAATTGCTCCCAGATGGCTGGTGTCTGGCTACCTGAACGTCCTACCTCAACGAGTAGCAGAGCGGGCGCTCACCCAGGGTCGCCTTTATTCCACGGATGAGGCCTTGAAGGAAGGTTTGATCGATGAAATTGTCAACTCCAAAGAGGAAGCTTTGGAAAAGTGTGAGAATTTCATTAAATCATTCGACAAGGTTAACCCCGCCGCCCGTAGCTTGGCCAAGGTGCAGTTCCGTGAGGCCAATATTAAAGCATTTGAAAAGAACCGCCAGAAAGATTTGGACGAGTTTGTATCGTTGGCTTCCCGACCCGAAGTTCAGAAGGTTATTGGTGATTTTATGGAGAAAAATAAACCCAAAAAGTAGTTTTGGCCAATAAAAGCTTATAAACAAAGGATTTTTGATAATATTTATTTTTATTGTTATCAGACTTATTCGATAACCGTGTAAACGTTGACTGGAAAAGGTAAAAACAGCTGATCAGCTGATCGCGTAGGCTTGAGTACTTTGTTTTTCTTTGGTTTGCAACTTGACTTTCTATATGATAAACAGGTTAATTTGTTTAAATTCATGCCTGCCGCTCAGTGCGTGATTGCTGCTCCAAATCAAAAGTCATCACAATGTTGCGTAATAGGGTAATAGATACTGCAGGACGGATGGTACCGATCTTCCAAAGGCAAGCTCTGCGATCGCTTTCCGGTGTGAAGCAATCAAAGCTGACCACTGTGGAAGTGGATGACAAGAGTGGAATCGCTACCCTATCAATGAACCTGCCGCCTGTAAACACACTGACCATGGAGCTGATGCACCATATGATCGATTCCATCAACGAGATAGAGTGCAATAAGAGTCGCGGCCTGATCCTGACATCGGTTTGTAAAATGAAAATCGACTTGACAAAATAGTTTGACTTAATTAAAAAATTTTTCAGAGCAATGATAAAGTTTTCTCCGCTGGCCTAGATCTCAAAGAGCTGCTAAATCCAGAAAGAAAGCGACTTGAAGAATTTTGGACCTTGTTCCAGGACTTGTGGCTGGCCCTGCACCTTTGTGGGATTCCCACAGCGGCGGCTGTCAATGTACGACCTGGAATTTTGAAAAACCTAGATCCCTAATTCGAAACCTATCTTTTCAGGGACATGCTCCGGCCGCAGGCTGCGTATTGGCCACAGCCTGCGAGTACCGCACCATGCTTCCGAATCTCTTTATTGGCATCCATGCCACCCGCTTTAGCTTCGTCATTTCCAAGTGGATGATGCTCTCGTACCAGAGCGTAGTTCCACGACGAGTAGTCGAGAGGGCCTTGAACCAAGGCAAGCTCTTCCGTACCCAAGAGGCCCTGGATATTGGGCTGGTCGATGAGCTGGCATGCAATAAGCAGGAGGCACTGGATAAGTGTGCAGCCTTTATAGCCACGTTCGACAAAGCGAATCCTGTTGCTAGGACCCTTACTAAACGCATGTGCCGCGAGCCGGACGTGCGGGATCTACTAAACGACCGGGCGGGCGATTTGCGGGACTGTGTGGACTACGTCCTCACGCCCCTATTTCAGGAGGGACTTTGCTCCCACCTTGAGGGACTTAAAAACAAGAAATAAGACGGTCTTTCAAAGTTAGGTGATCAGAATGCATTTATTACTTAAAATTATACTTATTAAAACGTTATTCCGCGGGAAATTCATGGTCTTACTCTTGTGGTATGTTGGCCAATATAGATCCACTTCTTTCCCAAAACCAGGTCCATACTTAACCAGGTCCATACTTAATGTTAAAAGACCTGACTTATAAGATTTGTGGGATGATTCTTCATTATCCTACATCAAAACCTGTCCATAAAATTTTCGGTCGATTTTTTTCAATTTTTTCTGATGGAACCCCTTGCAGAAATGAGGATTTTCTTTTTTGGCCACTAATGATGTGTATATCTCCGCCAATTTGGATCCGATCCTCAAGCGGAACACCTTAAAAGATTTGTGGAATGATTCTTCATTATTCTGCATTAAAACCTTGCAATGAAATTTTCAGTCGATTTTTTTCAATTTTTTCTGATGGAACCCCTTGCAGAAATGAGGATTTTCTTTTTTGGCCACTAACGATGTGTATATCTCTGCCAATTTTGAACCGATCCTCAAGCGGAACACCTTAAAATATTTGTGGAATGATTCTTCATTATCCTACATCAAAACCTGTCCATGAAATTTTCAGTCGATTTTTTCAATTTTTTCTGATGGAACCCCTTGCAGAAATGAGGATTTTCATTTTTGGCCACTAACGATGTGTATATCTCTGCTAATTTTGAACTGATCCTCAAGCGGAATACCTTAAAATATTGGTGGGATGATGCTTCATTATTCTGCATTAAAACCTTGCAATGAAATTTTCAGTCGATTTTTTTCAATTTTTTCTGATGGAACCCCTTGCAGAAATGAGGATTTTCTTTTTTGGCCACTAACGATGTGTATATCTCTGCCAATTTTGAACCGATCCTCAAGCGGAACACCTTAAAATATTTGTGGAATGATTCTTCATTATCCTACATCAAAACCTGTCCATAAAATTTTCGGTCGTTTTTTTTCAATTTTTTCTGATGGAGCCCCTTGCAGAAATGAGGATTTTTATTTGTGGCCACTTATGATGTGTATATCTCAGCCAATTTGGATTCGATCCTTAAGCGGAATACCTTAAAAGATTTGTGGGATGTCAACTTTAAATTATGAAAATCATAATAAGTTTTTGAGTATAAAGTAACATCACCGAAAGTAATCACCCGAACCGGTTGGCCAGCTCCCTGCTGGACAGCAGCGAGCAACCCAGAAGACTTAAAAGGACACACCCGCTGGACCTCCCCTTACTACTCTAATTTTTTTTTCTACCATATTAATATTTAACAAGAAAGGAAAGCTAACTTCGGGCGGAGCCGAAGTTTATATACCCTTGCAGTTAAAACCGGATATATATCGCAAACATCGGATATAGTTGGCCGATCCTTATGGGAATAGGAATATATAATCCAATTTATTACAATACAAAATCTAAAAAAAGTCCCAAACTTCTATCTTCAAAAATACGAAAGTTGATATTTCTACCAAATACCATTTCCGATCGTTCAGTTATATGGCAGCTATGGGATATAGTCGGCCGATCCTAATGAAATTTGGTAGGTTGGATCAACTGACCAAGAATTAAATCTGTACTAAGTTCCAGCTTTCTATCTTCAAAAACACGAAAGTTGGGTCATTTCCGATCGTTCAGTTATATGGCAGCTATAGGATATAGTCGGCCGATCCTTATGAAATTTGGCATGTCATATTATTTTGCCAAAAATAGCTCTCATATCAAATTTGAACTCTCTAACTCTAAAAACACCGAAGTTATACCATTTCCGATCAATCAGTTATATGGCAGCTATAGGATATAGTCGGCCGATCCGGGCCGTTCCGACTTATATACTGCGTGCAAAGGAAAGAAGGGTGTGTGCAAAGTTTCAAGTCGATAGCTTTAAAACTGAGAGACTAGTTCGCGTAGAAACAGACAGACAGACAGACGGACAGACGGACAGACGGACAGACGGACATGCTCATATCAACTCAGGAGGTGATCCTGATCAAGAATATATATACTTTATAGGGTCGGAGATGTCTCCTTCACTGCGTTGCACACTTTTGGACAAAATTATAATACCCTCTGCAAGGGTATAAAAATATCTATACGTGAAGTTTACGTGATAAAATTTAATGGTTGTCCCTAATGGACAGTTTTAAATAAACATTACCCTGCTATTACAAAAAAAATATAATGTTAGAAATCGGTGACAAAATTTTTCAAAGAAAAGGTGAAGGTGTGGCGGTTAATTCAAATTTTAAATAGCTCCCGCTCTTTGAACCCTTTGGTTTTATTAACATTGGTAATACTAATTTGGTATTAATGATTATCTAATCCAGAAAGCCATGACTTCTGTTGGCTCCGTTTTCTATAAAAAGCGAGCATTTTCACATTCCGATTCAGTTTTCTTAGAGGCCTCCAGTAGGAGGTTCTCAAATAAACTCACCTCTTATTTTCTTATTATTTTATTTTTGTTTTTATTGTCTCATTTCTGGTGACAAGTCGGTTTTTGCGGCCAGAAACCGAAGTAAAGGCTCAAAAAGTGTTTTTCTGATTTTATTTTCGTTATTATATTTTATTTGTATTTTTCGTTTTTTTTTTCAAAGAGGAGGAGTCCGAGGAGAGCGGACTGCTACTTCCGTCGGTCGATTAGTACTCCCCAGTTACTTTTCTTATTTTTAAATTATTTATTTTTTATTATTTGTTCTTATTTATTATTGTTGAAGAACCTATCACCTTGGGAACATACATAAGGGTTGAATTCCACCTTGGCGGCAGCAGCTTTTTTTATTTTTATTTTCGTTTTTATTTTAATGTTGAATTGAATAATTTACTTAATATTCTCTTATTTATCTCACAATCTGTCTCATTTATCTCGCAATCTTGGACGGTGCTATAGATCTGCGACATCACTCCGGCCACAGTGAAGTTCACCTTGACGGCAGCAGCTTATTTTTATTTTCGTTTCTTTTTTTTTTTTAATTGAATTGAATAATAGACTTAATATTTGGTCATTTAATTCAACAACGTCCCAAAGTCTATTCTTATTTTCTTATTTTTAAATTATTTATTTTTTTATTATTAATTATTGTTGATGGGCGCATCGCCTCTAACGCAACACTCAGGACAGCAGCCTTGTTTGATCACCGTCTCCTCTGTGAGGATCACTTGGACCACTACAAACCACTTAATATTTGCTCATTCTTATTCTTATTTTTATTTTTAAATTATTTATTTTTTATTATTTATTATTGTTGATGGACGCATCACCTCCAACGCAATGTTTAGGACTGGCCTCAGCAGCCATTGTTTGATTACCGTCTTCTTTTTAAGGAGCACTATGCGCACCACAAACCACTTAATATTTGCTCATTCTTATTCTTATTTTTATTTTTAAATTATTTTTTTTTTATTATTTATTATTGTTGATGGACGCATCACCTCCAACGCAATGTTTAGGACTGGCCTCAGCAGCCATTGTTTGATTACCGTCTTCTTTTTAAGGAGCACTATGCGCACCACAAACCACTTAATATTTCCTCATTCTTATTTTTAAATTATTTATTTATTATTTATTATTTATTATTGTTGATCGGCGCATTATCTCGAACCTCCTTCAGCAGCCTGTGCATGTGTTCGGTAATGCTCTCCAGGATGTCGAGACGGTGCTATAGATCTGGGACATCACTCCGGCCACAGTGTTCTACGCATCTGGGTGCATATGGCATGAAGTTCACCTGGACGGCAGCAGCCTATTTTTATTTTTGTTTTTTTTTTCAATACTGAATTTAATAATAGACTTAAAATTTGCTCATTTAACGCTGTAACGCCCCAGTTGATTTTCTTCTTTTCTTATTTATAAATTATTTATTTTTTATTATTCTGCAATAAAACCACTAAATTGTCGGTCGATTTTTTTTTTTTTTTTTTAAGTTTTTGGGGTTTATAAATAAGCCAGCTATTAATAGGACTTGGCATTTATATTGAGGGTCTAAAGATAAAGTCAAAAACGCAATATTTTAACGATTTTATAATTAATTTTAATAAAAGCAAACTACTATTTCAATATCGTTTCCAAAACGAAATTTAAATTATAATTTCCAAAATCCTCAGGAATGGTTGACATAAAATTATTATTAGACGGATTATTTAAATGTAGTCGATAACTAACCGTCGCTCTGATACCCGATAACAATGAAATATATATACTCGTTCATTTTCCATTGAAGATCGCTGGAAGCTAATAGAATCAGACATAAACAAAGTAAGTTGATAATACTATTATTGATAATACCGGCTCTGGACCAAATTCCACTTTTAATCTTCATAGGAAAATGTTGCATTTAAATCACCTAAGACTTGGAGCACGTAGACTCCCAAGTAGACTGATGTCCACGAAGTTTACTTCTGTCGAGATCAACGATAAGACGGGAGTGGCTATACTTACCCTGTGCCGGCCACCAGTTAATAGCCAAAATGCGCAAATGTTGCGGGACATAAAATCATCCATCGACGAAATCGAGAACAACAAAAGCAAGGGTCTCATCATAACATCCGTAGGTCGATGGTTTCAACTAGTTGTTCCGGATACCATAATAAATCGTTAATTATTTGCAGGCGAGTTCCAAAGTGTTTTCAGCTGGCCTGGATATCTCGGAAATGTACAAAGCGGACAAGGAGAAACTGTCCACCCTTTGGACTGAGCTGCAAAACGTCTGGGTCGCCTTATACGGCAGTAGTTTACCCACAGCAGCTGCCATAAATGTAAGATTTTGGAAATATACATTTATTTTTGCTTTTAATATATCATTTTTGTATTAGGGCCATGCTCCTGCTGGAGGCTGCCTTCTGGGTGTTGCCTGTGAGTACCGTGCTATGCTGCCAAAGTGCGTAATCGGACTCAACGAAACCCAACTTGGAATTATTGCTCCCGAATGGCTGGTGTTTGGCTACCTGAACATCCTGCCTCCACGTGTAGCAGAGCGGGCGCTCACCCAGGGTCGTCTTTTTACCACGGAGGAGGCCTTGAAGGAAGGTTTGATCGATGAAATTGTCAACTCCAAAGATGAAGCTTTGGAAAAGTGTCAGAATTTCATTGAATCATTCGACAAGGTTAACTCAGTCGCCCGCAGCTTGACCAAAATGCAGTTCCGTGCCGCCAATATTAAAGAATTTGAAAAGAATCGACAGAAAGATGTGGACGACTTTGTATCTTTGGCTTCCCGACCCGAAGTTCAAAAGATTATGGGTGATTATTTGGATAAAAATAAAAGCAAAAAGTAATTAATAAAAGGCCAATAAACGGTAATAAACAAAGGTTTTTGAAAAAATATTTTTTTTATTGTCATCAGACCGTATTCGATAACCATGTAAACTTTGAATGGAAAAGGTAAAAGCAGCTGATCGCGTAGGCTTAAGTACCTTGTTTTTCTTGGGTTTGAAACTTGACTTTCTATATGATAAGCAGGTTAAATAACTAATGCACGAAAGTCCCTCGAGGGACTTTAAAAAAGATATGAGACGGTCTTTCAAAATTAGGTGATCAGAATGCATTTATTACTTAAAATTTTACTTATTAAACACTTATTACTTATTATTCCTCGGGCAATTCTTGGTCTAACTCTTGTGGTATGTTAGCCAATGCCTCCTTCATCATTTCCATGAAGGCATTGATCTCTAGTACCTTGGCCCGATGGCGATCAACTTCTTTCCTAAAAAAGCAGTGACTTTTAGATTCCATCCTTGCTAAGTGATCGTCAATATTACTCACGTGTTGAGCTTACGGATCATGTCATCTATAAACTCCCTGCTACGATTAACCAAGCGATCTTCCCGCTCCTCCACCCGCATAGTGTGCGCTGCCAACATTCCTTCAACCAGATGAAGGGCCGCCTCCTGATCATCAACGCATTTTTTCAGTTCATCAGGTATAGAGTCCAGATCATTAGTTGACATCTTCGCCGAGAGAAACTGTGTCACGATCTCGGTCATGTTATCGGCAAAGTGATTGCAAACATCGCGGAGCTGTCGAAAATATACCTGGGCCTGCTCCACAAAGCTAGTCATGAGCTGTGAAATTTTGCGGTTAAAATTTAAAGTTGACTCCTGCCGAAAAATAAAGATATAAATAAAGATATTAAAACATAAAAATTTTAGATTTTTTCAATCATTCCGGCAGAAGTCCGGGTTTTCTTTTGTGGCCACTAATCATGCCTTAAAAGATTTTTGCGAATTTTTTAATCCTTTAAAAATCCGGATTTGTATTTGTGGCCTCAAGGTATGTAACAAATTTTAGAAAAGTCGACAACAAACCTCAACTGCTTCATGAAGATGCAGCTCCTGGGCCATCAGACTTTGCCACATCTGGTTCAGAGCATCCTCGAATTTTCCATTTAAATCGTCCAATTGAGCTTCAACTTCATCCAAGTCCTCATCGCGTTGGTCCAAGTCCCGCAACTTCAAGCGCATTTCGTCGAAAGTTTTCTCCTTGTACTGGAGGAACTCCTCGATTTGTACTTGACCTTGCATCTGGAGTTCTTGCTGACCTTCGTATAGATTATCATTGAAGTCTCGGATCTCCTCGTCACGTTCTCCAAAGCGTGCCAACCCCAGGCGATAAATCTGCTGGGTCAGTTCATACACATCCTTGGCATACTCTTCTGTCAGTTCTTGAGCCGGCGTTCCAATCAGCATCAGGATTCGTCCTTTTTCATCGTCGCGCCAAAAGGATTCGTATAACTGCTGGCCATCCAGATGCTCCACGAAGCTGGAGGCTAGCCGGTCTGCTTCAGCTCGCTCTCGTGACTCTGTTTCAAGTGCTTGGATCTCCCGTTCCTGCCTGTCCTCAATTTCTCGAATCTCCCGGCTGTAGGAGGTCATCGAGAGATCATTAATGATATTTTATGGTGGATGTTACTTACTAAAAACGTTTTTGAGCTTCTGCTCGGATCTCCGACTTAATGAAAACATATTCGTAGTAGTTCAGCTGGGGAAGAATGGCTGTTACATAGAGGGACAGGGGGAAGTTTGGCATCCTAGTTATGGGATTACCCTCCAGGTTGAGAACCTTCAGACTGCTGACAAAACGCAAGCGTTCGATCTGTTTATAAAAAATAAAGATTTTAAAGATCTAAAAGATATAGAAGATAAAATACTGTCTACTGACCCCTTCCACAGTGTCGATAAGATTATTGCCAATGCTGAGGATTACGAGCTTATCCAAAGTACTTAGATTTTCAATTTTCTGAATCCTATTGCTGAACAGGGACAACTTCTCCAGGTGCACAAGGGTCTCAAGGTTCTCGATCCGAGTGATGTAGTTGAAGCTTAGGTTGAGCTCCTTGAGAGCTGTTAGCATGTCGATGTGCTCGATGACCTCGATTTTATTGCAGTTTAGGCAGAGGGTTGTCAGGTTCGGCATCATCCAGAGGTGGTCAATGCGGAGGATGTCTAGGATACAGATAGACATCTATATAAAAAGAATTTTTGGAGGATCTGCAACACCTACTTTTAAACTCTAGTCGCATGGTTTGTATTCTTTCGTAGACTACTGGTTCCAATTGGTGGAGACGTTTGGCTTCTCCCCGCTGGCCCTCCTCGAGGTAAGCCGTTTCAATCATTTTCCGATCAATGATGCCCGGCTCTGGGCAGTTGATCTCTTGGAGGAAGTCCTTTGCCGGCTCCCCCTCCTCCTCCAGCTCCTCGACTCCCGCCTCACTCTCAGCTGGCTGACTGCTGACCGGTTCGTCCATTTCGATGGGCTCTCGCAGGACATTTGTGGTTAGACCCCAAGTCCTTCGAAAACGGACTCATCGGATCGTTGCCATGGACAACCCAAACAACCGGGCCCTGCCTAGTTACCGTCGGAGTGCAGTCGTTCCACCCCCGAAGAGGACTTCGGGAGCGGGTTCACCTGCCGGAGACCCATCTAGCCGGTGCACCAGCTTCGGGACACCAGTTCGGCTCTCTCTTCCGTGTTTTGGAGAAGGGTGGTCGGTCTAGTTAGTCCTGCGGTTGCTTGGGTCGTCGCGTTGTTGTGGATATCGGGTCTGGCAGTTGTTAGTGTTTGCTTATCAAATAAACTCCTGTCCGCGAAGGATATCCGTCCCTCCTTGGGAGTCATCATAAATCCCACTTAATTCCTACAAACACATTAAATTATAGGACGCCGGATTCAAATGCAATTCCGATTAAGGTACGACGGTAACAAAAGAGCTTTGGGGCATCCTCTAGTTCCTGAAGATAGAAGAAAGTCCGAGAGGACTTTGTGTGACAACCCCCGTTCTTAATCGATAAAGTGACCCCCAACATTTGAGTTTGTTTATTTGTTGGTACATGGTGCGAAAAGTCGCGTATCGGATATACATGGTGGCATATAGTAATCGGCTAATCGGGTGCTGGAAGTGCGTGCCGAGCATTTAAGTGAGTCAAATGTGAGCAGTTCAAGGCTGTGACGCAGGATTCACAACCAACGTGGCCCCGTATACTCCAAAAACAAAAACTCTTCGGCCCCCTCCGGAAAATTCGAACCAAAACAATCATACATACTATACAGCCAAGTGTATATATTAAAGGTGGAAATGGTTCGCATACAATGAATAAATTATCACCACCAAACTAAGTTCGCCAAGTGACCACAAACCAATTACGACATCGCTAAGGAAAAATTGACCAAATTCAAAATCCTTAGCATTATCACAAAACTCAAGGAGTCATATAAATATTTGATACCGCATTGAATATGCCAAGCTATTAGGACCAATCTTGTAGAATTTTAAATAAAAGCACTGGCAATAAAAATTGTCAAGTTTTTCCACAAAATATCATTAGGTCACAACATGTTTTTCAATGATTTTATGGATTATAATTTAAACATAAAGTATGAGAGTGATATATTGTACTACGCTTTCCTAGTTAGAAATTCGAACTACCCCTTGTCTGGAGGGGTTGAAATTTTGTTAGGTAATAATCAAACAACGAAATTTAATTCAAATTATGTTAATGATTTTCCTATGTTTGGTTTGATTATGTTGCCTAGTAGGACTTTTAGTAAGAAATCATTTGGCTTTTGCCATCCCAAAAGAATACCTCACAAGCCAAGAGTTTGTCTGAGTGAATACTATTATTATTTGAAAGGACATCTCTTTAGGTTTAAATGTTTCAAGTCTTAAAATATTTGGGTATTTTATAATATTTATTTTTCTTTAGGTTTAGGTCTAGCTTTTTGTTAAGTCAGTACAAAGGAAGGAACTTTATAAATATAGTTCCTTGTACAAATAATTTTTTACTGTATATTAAATAATTTAAATTAGTAGTTCTTTCTTATAAATCATCTCCAAATTAATTACAATAATTTTAGTTATCCTATCTACTGAAAGAACCCCCAATTACCAAAGAAAGAGCTTTGAGTGCTAACCGACTTCAATCATAAATCATTCCCGAAAGTATCACCCTTCCACCGACTTCAGGCCATTTGTGACCCTGATGGGATATTCGTTTTTGGGTTAAATAAATTTGGTCAAGTTCTTAGACGACTGCCCCTTGATCGATATATTGATTTGGATTGAAGGTACTTACTTGAATGGTACCCGAAAATAAAGACACGAATGACACAGTGAGATTGTGTTCGATTCGATCCAAAGTTTAATGCCTCGTCATTTAATTCAACTGTGATTCATTTGACGTTTGCACACGTGGGCGGGACCTGAATTATTGAGGGTCCTTTAATGAGGCACTTGAGGGTCGTTGTAACCCAGTTTTGTTTTTGTATTTCATTTCCACATTTCCTTCAGCAGTTGCATCCGGAGAATGTCTGAAGAGCTGCCACCGTCCACCGTCTAAGAATGAATCGCTACATAACGTTGACCCAGCTGGGCGACGGTACCTATGGCACCGTCGTCCTGGGCCAGCGCAAGGACACCGGCGAAAAGGTGGCCATAAAGCGCATGAAACGCAAGTACTACTCTTGGGAGGAGGCCATGAATCTGCGGGAGGTCAAGGTGAGTTTAATAAAAGCTTAATAAAAACCTTTTATTTACAAAATTCCTTTTTATAAAGTCCCTGAAGAAACTATCGCATCCAAACATTGTCAAGCTGAAAGAGGTGATCCGGGAGAATGATACCCTTTACTTTGTGTTCGAATACATGAAGGAGAACCTCTACCAAATGATCAAAGATAGAGACACCCATCTGCCGGAACCTGAGCTCAAGAGTATATTGTTTCAGGTAATAATTTAAAGAAAACTAAATTTCAATAATTAAAATAAAATACTAATTGCCATTTTCAGGTTTTAACTGGCCTTGCTTTTATGCATCGCCATGGCTTCTTCCACCGTGATCTGAAGCCAGAGAATCTCCTCTGCTCCGGTCCGGATTTAATCAAGATTGCCGACTTCGGCCTAGCCAGGGAGATCCGATCCAGGCCACCGTTTACGGACTACGTCTCGACTAGGTGGTATCGGGCACCTGAAGTGCTCTTGCATTCCACAAACTACGGCAGCACCATCGACCTCTGGGCCATGGGCTGCATCATGGCCGAGCTCTACACCTTCCGACCTCTCTTTCCGGGCAGCAGTGAAGTGGATCAGCTTTTTAAGATTTGTTCCGTACTGGGCACGCCCGAAAAGGTTAGACCTTAAACCTATTTTGATCCAAGTAATAGTATAAATTGTCTTCCGTTTCAGAGTGATTGGCCGGACGGATATAGGCTGGCGTCCATGATCCATTTCCGGTATCCGGACTGCATCAAAGTGCCACTCAGCAGCGTCGTCAGCCGCTGCAGCCAAAACGGGCTCGACCTTCTGGAGGATATGCTCGCCTACGATCCCGAAAAGCGGCCGACAGCCCAGCAGAGCCTCAAGTACCCGTATTTCCACGCCCTGAAGCGAATCTCGCCCACCGCTGCCACCAAGGCAAACGTGCGGCTCAACTCCAAGTACGCGGCGGTCGCGGGAGGCCACCACAACCACCACCAGTCGCAGAACAACGTCTCGAACAATGTGCTTCCGGTGCAGGAAAAGCTCCAAGCGGTCACCGAGTTGCTCCACCAGACCAACAACAACAACGTCAATAACAACAACAGCAACATGAATCTTGGAAAGAGCAACAATTTAAATCATGGGAAGGCGGCCTCTAAGAACCTGGGAGTGCCGCGAAAGTACCAGCCCAAGCTCAGTTTCCTGACCAACCACGAGTTGGCTGATTCCTCCAGTTTGGGTGGAGCCGCAACCGATGGAGTTCCGGTACAGGCCCAGAATGGCAGCGAATCTATCAACGACATATACCTGAACCGCAACATATCACAGCTTTTCGGGCTGCCATCGGGAACCCAGCAGCATCCACACCCAGTGCACCATCCAAACGTATCCTTTAGCACGACGTCATCCCGGAATGCCGGAGCCATCTACGTGAATGGCAGCCACCTCGGCTACGATGCGGCCAACATGAATGCCAAGAACAATGCCAAGCTCGTGATGGGCGTCCCCAACGGTGGATACTATGTGCCAGTGGCCAGGTCCTCGGTTCTGGCCCCCGAGGCCAAGGTGTACAACGTGTTCTCCAAAGTCAGTGCCAGTCAGGCTCCAGCGAGCATCCTTGTCCGTCAGCCACCCGTACAGATGCAGCTTCAGCCGGAAAACGGAGCTCCGCCGATGAGGCTCTCGGGGAGATCGCGTGCGGCAGCTCAGGAAATCAAGCAGCCGTCCATAAAGTCTGACGACTTGGATCTCATATTGGGGTAAGTACAGGAGGATTTCCTTTTGAGGATTGCCTTTGATTTGTAAGGATATTGATACCAATATTGTTTAGAATCAAAAGCAATTAAAACTTTAATGGATAGGGACTTTTTCCTATGGTGTGAGCACTCCTGGCACCATTGTACCTTTCCGTGTCCCTGCACTAAAGTGCATCTGTAGCTTCCCTCACAATTGCCTCTCCGTCTCCCCACCCGCAGCTCCAAGCTGAAGACCTCCGCCAAACGACAGCGCAACGCCAAGGCCAATATACTCCTGGAGGACTTGTTCGGTCAGCTTTCCATGGACTCGGACAGCGACGGGAAGTATCCCCACACAGTACCCCCTACGCAGCAGGCTAAGAGCGGTGCGACATCTACTGGTGGCCACCGGGAACGGGATCGAGATCGGGATCGTGACCGGGAGCGAGATCTATTCGGGGACAGTTTCGTAATCAGGCCAGGATTACGAAAGAAGGCCACCCAGAGCAGCCTGGAGGTGAACAACGGCAGCCATGTGGACTCGCTGTAAGTGGATGCGAATGGTGGGACTTCCACCTTGGCCTGCATGCCCTGTAGACCTCGAACCTTGACCTCTACCCGTGCTTCTTTGCATCCCTCATGCGCTCATGCTCATCCCATCATCCTGTCTATCTATCTCTCCTATCTCTACATTGTACTCTGTCTCTTTCTATTCGTATCTCCCTCTCTTTCTGTGCCTGTACCACCTGTCTCTTTCATCGTGTTGTGTGTTTTCGTTTGCTTGTCATTGAACATTGAACACTTTGTGTGGGCGCCCAAGTGATAACTCCTCCTCGTCCTCCCCCTCAAATGATGAAGAATGTCGCTTTTGGCCCATAAGGTAAAAAACAACATTCCCAGTACGAATTTCTGTAAATATTGTAGACTTGAGTAGCTGTTGAGACTCTCTTACATCTGTATCATATCATCATCGTTAAGGAAAGAGTTCTAAGGACTTTTTCTGATCTATAGTAGAGCACTTTTTAGTTGCCTGTCTCTGTATTCACGATTTCTTGTAGATTTGTTGATTTTTTTATTGATTAGATCCTAATTAATAGAATCATTGTACCAAAATGTATATTATAAAGGCACATTAGTTAAAGCTGTAAATAATAAATCATCTTAAGAGATACTTCTTGCTTGGATTAAAGCTAAAGAAGAACCAAGCCAGACTTACCTCATAGAACCTCTTAGCCATTAAAATTCATAAAAACTTCTCCCGTAAACCCTTTTTCAGAGCTCAGAACACACAAAAGGAGAAACCCGCAGCCGCCGCCGCATCCAGTTTTCCCTGGGATGAGACCAACAAGACAGAGGACGAGAAGCTTACGGCTTGGATGGTGGCCGAGAACGGTAACTTGGTTTTGGGTAGTCCCCAGCAAGCGTAGATGTCGAGAGCACCCTCAAGTAGTTTTTTTGGTAGCTCCAATTGGTGTTTCACACAATCTCTAATACAAATCCAATTGAATAGTGTCCTTCCCTTTGGAAGAAGCAGGGGCAGACGACTCAATCCCTTTATCACATTATCCCATTCCCAGGATCACTTTTGGAGAATAAGTTCTAAGGAGATCGACTCGCTAATTGCCGTTGTACCTGAAACAGAACGAGGAGAGTGACGAAAATGTGCCTATGTTGTCCTGGGTGTCTTTGAACTGAACCAGAACCCCTTACCACATCCCAAATCAGTCCATAGAATCATCGTTTCGGCCCATAGAGTTAGTCTAGTTTCGATATAATGTTATTGCTGTGATACGACTAAGCTAAAATAATGTGTAAAGTAAGTTGTACATTAAGCTACTATACGATAATATAATCCGAGTGAGTTTTGAATCGATTGCGATATCTGGGATCGGGTTTCATTTCCCTCTATTCGGGAGTGCACGAATGGGAGCGGGAGTGGGTTGCATAAGGTATAGGATTTCAGCTCCATAACTTGGCCACTGCGACAATGGGCCAAGCACCGACATATAAAAGGGAGCTGGGACAAGATCTTAGTCATCAGTCGACTGTCTTCCATTGCTTCCAGCACAGCTCCAACTCTTAGCCATGAGTGTTTTGGTAAGTTAAAGATGAGCTTGAGAATGACCCACCTTTTGACTTTGGATCCAGTATTTCAGCATCGTATTCTGCCTGCTCCTGAGCGCCTATGTGGGCGTCCAGGCTGGGATCATCGCGGGCCATCCCGACGAACTTATCGTCAGTCCGGCCCAGTACGAGTTCCACTACTCAGTCCACGATGGTCACACAGGCGATGTGAAGGATCAGTTCGAGCACCGACGGGGCGAATACGTAACCGGACGCTATTCCCTGATCGAACCCGATGGCCATCGTCGGATTGTCGACTATACTGCTGATCCATTGCTGGGATTTAATGCCCAGGTTCGTCGGGAACCGATTTCCCTCTAAGTTCACAAATGGACTCTTCAAAGGACTCTCTCAGCTGATTCGTGAATTGAATTTCTTAATATTAGCAAACATACATTATGTATTTCTTAAATAAATTGGAAGGCTGTTGATTAAAGAATATAAAAGCTGAAAATAAAGTATTGGACTTTTAATTTTTAATTAGGATGTCCTTACAGGCAGTGGCGGATTTAAGGAAAAAGGCCCAGTGGGCACAATTTTTTCAGGGTACATTGAAGGGTATTTTGAAGGGTACAGCCCAGAAAATTTGACAAATAATCTCAAAAATATTTTGTTCCCAGATTTTGATGCAGATTTATGAAGAATCGATCCATAAATCGTTTACGGTATTCCGTTCAAGAATCGGATGAATATTTCCTAAGATATGGCCTACGCAGTGGGTCATATGGGGCTCCCCATGCATTTTGCACATTTTGAAGGGGACAGCCCAGAAAATTTGACAAAAAATCTAAAAAATATTTTGTACCCAGATTTTGATGCAGATTTATGGAGAATCGATCCACAAATCGTTTAAAGTATTCCGCTCAAGAATCGGATGAATATTTTCTAAGATATGGCCTACGCAGTGGGTCATATGGGGCTCCCCATGCATTTTGCACATTTTGAAGGGGACAGCCCAGAAAATTTGACAAATAATCTCAAAAATATTTTGTTCCCAGATTTTGATGCAGATTTATGAAGAATCGATCCATAAATCGTTTACGGTATTCCGTTCAAGAATCGGATGAATATTTCCTAAGATATGGCCTACGCAGTGGGTCATATGGGGCTCCCCATGCATTTTGCACATTTTGAAGGGGACAGCCCAGAAAATTTGACAAAAAATCTAAAAAATATTTTGTTCCCAGATTTTGATGCAGATTTATGAAGAATCGATCCATAAATCGTTTACGGTATTCCGTTCAAGAATCGGATGAATATTTCCTAAGATATGGCCTACGCAGTGGGTCATATGGGGCTCCCCATGCATTTTGCACATTTTGAAGGGGACAGCCCAAAAAATTTGACAAAAAATCTAAAAAATATTTTGTTCCCAGATTTTGATGCAGATTTATGGAGAATCGATCCACAAATCGTTTAAAGTATTCCGCTCAAGAATCGGATGAATATTTCCTAAGATATGGCCTACGCAGTGGGTCATATGGGGCTCCCCATGCATTTTGCACATTTTGAAGGGGACAGCCCAGAAAATTTGACAAAATATCTTAAAAATATTTTGTTCCCAGATTTTGATGCAGATTTATGAAGAATCGATCCATAAATCGTTTACGGTATACCGTTCAAGAATCGGATGAATATTTCCTAAGATATGGCCTTCGCAGTGGGTCATACGGGGCTCCCCATGCATTTTGCACATTTTGAAGGGGACAGCCCAGAAAATTTGACAAAAAATCTAAAAAATATTTTGTTCCCAGATTTTGATGCAGATTTATGGAGAATCGATCCACAAATCGTTTAAATTATTCCGTTCAAGAATCGGATGAATATTTTCTAAGATATGGCACATTTTGCACATTTTGAAGGGGACAGCCCAGAAAATTTGACAAAAAATCTAAAATATATTTTGTTCCCAGATTTTGATGCAGATTTATGGAGAATCGATCCACAAATCGTTTAAGGTATTCCATTCAAGAATCGGATGAATATTTCCTAAGATATGGCCTACACAGTGGGTCATATGGGGCTCCCCATGCATTCTGCACATTTTGAAGGGGACAGCCCAGAAAATTTGACAAAAAATCTTAAAAATATTTTGTTCCCAGATTTTGATGCAGATTTATGAAGAATCGATCCATAAATCGTTTACGGTATTCCGTTCAAGAATCGGATGAATATTTCCTAAGATATGGCCTACGTAGTGGGTCATATGGGGCTCCCCATGCATTTTGCACATTTTGAAGGGGACAGCCCAGAAAATTTGACAAAAAATCTAAAAAATATTTTGTTCCCAGATTTTGATGCAGATTTATGAAGAATCGATCCATAAATCGTTTACGGTATTCCGTTCAAGAATCGGATGAATATTTCCTAAGATATGGCCTACGCAGTGGGTCATATGGGGCTCCCCATGCATTTTGCACATTTTGAAGGGGACAGCCCAGAAAATTTGACAAATAATCTCAAAAATATTTTGTTCCCAGATTTTGATGCAGATTTATGAAGAATCGATCCATAAATCGTTTACGGTATTCCGTTCAAGAATCGGATGAATATTTCCTAAGATATGGCCTTCGCAGTGGGTCATACGGGGCTCCCCATGCATTTTGCACATTTTGAAGGGGACAGCCCAGAAAATTTGACAAAAAATCTTAAAAATATTTTGTTCCCAGATTTTGATGCAGATTTATGGAGAATCGATCCACAAATCGTTTAAAGTATTCCGCTCAAGAATCGGATGAATATTTCCTAAGATATGGCCTACGCAGTGGGTCATATGGGGCTCCCCATGCATTTTGCACATTTTGAAGGGGACAGCCCAGAAAATTTGACAAAAAATCTAAAAAATATTTTGTTCCCAGATTTTGATGCAGATTTATGGAGAATCGATCCACAAATCGTTTAAAGTATTCCGCTCAAGAATCGGATGAATATTTTCTAAGATATGGCCTACGCAGTGGGTCATATGGGGCTCCCCATGCATTTTGCACATTTTGAAGGGGACAGCCCAGAAAATTTGACAAAATATCTTAAAAATATTTTGTTCCCAGATTTTGATGCAGATTTATGAAGAATCGATCCTTAAATCGTTTACGGTATTCCGTTCAAGAATCGGATGAATATTTCCTAAGATATGGCCTACGCAGTGGGTCATATGGGGCTCCCCATGCATTTTGCACATTTTGAAGGGGACAGCCCAGAAAATTTGACAAATAATCTCAAAAATATTTTGTTCCCAGATTTTGATGCAGATTTATGAAGAATCGATCCATAAATCGTTTACGGTATTCCGTTCAAGAATCGGATGAATATTTCCTAAGATATGGCCTTCGCAGTGGGTCATACGGGGCTCCCCATGCATTTTGCACATTTTGAAGGGGACAGCCCAGAAAATTTGACAAAAAATCTTAAAAATATTTTGTTCCCAGATTTTGATGTAGATTTATGGAGAATCGATCCACAAATCGTTTAAAGTATTCCGCTCAAGAATCGGATGAATATTTCCTAAGATATGGCCTACGCAGTGGGTCATATGGGGCTCCCCATGCATTTTGCACATTTTGAAGGGGACAGCCCAGAAAATTTGACAAAATATCTTAAAAATATTTTGTTCCCAGATTTTGATGCAGATTTATGAAGAATCGATCCTTAAATCGTTTACGGTATTCCGTTCAAGAATCGGATGAATATTTCCTAAGATATGGCCTACGCAGTGGGTCATATGTGGCCCAGAAAATTTGACAAAAAATCTTAAAAATATTTTTTTCCCAGATTTTGGTGCAGATTTGTGGAAAAGAAATCGAAGGTGTAACTTTCAGCACGAGGGGCCCTGAAAGCCTTTCGTCGGGGGGGCCCAGTGGGCAAGCGCGCCTTTGCCCACCTGTTAAATCCGCCACTGCTTACAGGTATTAACTTTTGCTTTCTTCTAGGCTTTATTCTTTAAAAAATGATACAAACTCATAAATATGTTTTCTAAAATGCATTTATTGCCTTCTATTTACATATACAATTATATGGATGAGATAGAGGTCCTCAGGTCTCGGAGGAATATGGCGCTTACGATCACCGAGGACCGAAAAGTCTTAGGTTAGATATGAGAAAACAGGAAAGGAGTTACATAAATTGAAAGGTAGATACGATATGAGGTGCCTGGGCAGGTGGCTATAGATCGGATACGGATGCAGATGCGGATAGGTCGTCGTCGATGCGATGAAGTCAGTGTTGGCTATCTCTCTCACGCTCACTCCCAGAGCTTATCCTAGTGGTAAAGGCTCAGGGGCAGCTTGGCGGGGGCGGCCAGCAGCTTGGGAGCCGCGTAGGCGACTGGAGCCAGGACCTTGGCAATGGGCGCGGCCTTGATCACCTTCTGGCCGAGGGGATCGCGACGGACCACAGCGTTGAAGCCGTTGTGGGCATCCGAGGTGTAGTCGACGGTGCGCAGGTATCCATCGGCGTCGATGAGCGTGTACTGGCCCTGCACCTGGTCGCCCTTCCTGGACTCCGTCTGGCTCTTGATGTCGCCGGTGTGTTCGTCGTGCACCGAGTAGGCGAAGTCGTAGTGGGCGGGAGCCTCCACCTCAACAGCCTTCAGCAGGGGCTTCACAATTGCCGCCGGGGAATGGTAGATGGGACTCAGGGGCAGCTCGATGGCAGCGGCGGCTCCAACACCCAGGATGAAAAGAGAAACGAGCTGTAATGGCATCTGTTAGTAATTTTTTTTAAAGCTATTATCCTTTCAACTTACAGCAAACATTTTGGCTTTGAGGATTTGCTTAGTTGGTGGCTGCTGTGGCTCCTGAACTGAACTATGTCTCCAAGTGTCGTAGCCACAACTTTTATAGTCAAAGCCATGAGCTCTCTGGCCTCGCCTCCAGCCCCTATCCACACTCCAAGTACCCAGCACGCACCACACACTCCCAAAATCCAAAAGATAAAAAAAAACTGATCACCCAACGAACCGGAATCCACCTAATGCAAAATCGTTATTATATTTCTATTTAATTTTTTTTTTATTTTATGGCAAATGTGCTCTGGTAATAAAACATTTACCCTGCTCCAAATTGGCCAACAATGTAACATGCCAATGGATAAGCTCTTGTCAAGTCAAGTGAAAGTTTTGGGGGAGAAAACAATTGATAAATATTCATTATTGATTTTAATAATTATTGATAATACATGTTTTCTGTTTAATGATATGCTCTTTATTATCGGAATTCAAGTTGAAGCACTACCAGAAGCCAGAAAACCAATAAACTTCCAGACAAGTTGCTGACACATTGAATGGCTATACTCGGTGGAGACTTATCGACGTCACATCAAACAAATTGCACGTTGACATTCGCCGATCCATCCAAAAAGTATAGCTAAGAGCTATACCGATTTTCCACTTAATTAATTAATCAAATTGCAACATCCGCCCATGTGCCGACCAAGATCGTAGACTGTCAGTGTGTGTGTTAGTGATCTGGATCTGGATCTGGATTTGCATCGGTGTTTGAGGTCTGGGGCTGGTCAAGTGGTGTACCTTTCACGCATGCGCCGCACACACAAATCAAAGCGACAAAGGCACCAAACTCGTTGCCAAATTCGATGTGAAGTAATAGAATGGAGTCGGGCGGAGTGCGTATGCGTATGCGTATTCGTATCTTGCACCACATTCATTAGAACAAGATTACATTTCCAG
This sequence comes from Drosophila bipectinata, assembly GCF_030179905.1. Taxonomy (NCBI): domain Eukaryota; kingdom Metazoa; phylum Arthropoda; class Insecta; order Diptera; family Drosophilidae; genus Drosophila; species Drosophila bipectinata. The sequence continues at coordinate 3,302,218 of NC_091736.1, forward strand.
TTGGAGTGGTCGGCGACCAATTTGGCATCAACGCCGCCTGCTCACGCACTTGAACAGATCGGCATGGTTTGCTGCCCCACCGCTGGGGCAGCTCTCCTCCTGGCGGCCGGGCGTGCCGCCTGTCGTTCGCTGTCCAACTTCGCCCAACCCAATCAGCCACTAGACATATAAATTTAAGTAGTCTCTATAAATAATAAGTTGTGTCTACTTAGCGACAAGTGTACACGCGTAGATCGTGTCCGATAGGAGGGCCGAGGCCGGGAAGGGAGTGGCAGGATCGCCAGTTTGTTTTGGCAATTGTGTCAAATATGCTAAAGTGAAGTATGGCCAGTGGTGTCTAGTTTGTACAATTCCAAATCATAAACGCATTTCATTCGCCTTTCTATACTTTTATTATCGATTTCAGTTGCTTATATGTTTCCATGAAATATCAAAATTTGAAAATAGATTACATATTATGTATTTCACTGATTTGTTTTCTTCTCTTTTTTGGTTTTCATTAATTTCTCAGATGTGTCAACAGATCGACGCACTACACAAAATCATTCGTCTCTCACAGTGTTTATGTAGAAAAGGTTAAGTAAATCGCTATCATATTGTACTATATAGATCTGTATATCTTCATAAATTGGCAATTTTGAAAAAAACTTGAATCTTTGTCTGCGCTTAAAACTGCCGCCCGTACTTAAACAAAAAAAAATAAAATAATAAAAGAACACAATGACAACAAGCAAATCAGGGGGCTAGTCTTTGGCGCAAACAAAGGGCCTATGAGGTACAAAAAAAAGCAAAAGCTGTTAACAAGAAAAAGAGCGTCCTTAACCAGATTCCTACGCTGCTCATAAAGCTCCCGGTTTCAGCGAGAACGACAACTTCGGCCTGGAATTGTTCTTTCCTAATATGACCTTTTGCTCCTCCTTAACTCTCTTCTCCTGTTCCTTGCGCATACGTTGGCGCTCCTCGTCCATGAGGCGTTGTTCTTCAATTATCGCCAAACGCTCTTCGGCCTGAAATAAGAAAATACAAGGATTAGCTTGGTAATAAAATAATGATAGCTATACTTACCAATTTACGCTGAGCTTCTTCGATTTTCCGATTATTTTCTGCCAGAATCTCTTCAAGCTCTTCCCGTTTTTGTTTTTCATCCTCCTATAAAACCCAAACAAGTAAACGATTAATAACACAAATCAATGTCTTAGCCGGAACCTTAGTGCTAGGATATAAATAAAGTTTCTTGACATCAACGATGCAAACTGGGCGACACAGTCGGTCGCACTATTTTGGTTGCAGTTTATTTTCTTGATGAGGCTGCAAAGGCAGTTAAAATCTAGTTTTACGCTTAAAAATAAGTTACAAAGAAAATTTCGGTAGAAAGTAAAACATTTAGAAGTGTCTAATAAGAATGTTTAAAGTAGGTTTTTGTTTTTTTTTTTTCATTTAGTTTATTATAATATAGGAACACACAACATAAACAATGTACTAGTAGTATTTGCTAAATGTTTGGTCTTCATTTGATTTTTTTTTTTTAATTGTTGCTACTTACTATTTAAATAGGTCATTATTCCAGTACAATAGCTAAATTTGTGTTAATTTTTAAGATTTTTCTTTTGCAGATTTTTGATTTTGTTTAAATACAAGTAGTATTCGATGTGTATTCGCTATTCCAAACGTAAGTATATTTTTGCATCGAAAAAAATAAAAAAAGCTCAAACGCAAATAATGGGCAAACAATCGGTACTGTCAAGAGTCCAATGCGAATCCGGATTTACAATCTTTCAGAGTTCTACACAGCTAAACACTGAGGGGGGTGAGTCTCTTTGGGTTTCTCTGATTCTCCCTCATTGGCGTCCTTTCGCCGATCACACGTTATCCTTACAGATGCTCTCTCAGGGCTTGTCACATCGCTGGCGTCGGAAACTCACCCGTCGTATACTGGCTTTTCAGCTTTGCTCGGTTCTCGTTTGCATGCCGCGTTCGGTTGAGACTAAACTCACGTCAGAAGACCCACCCTATACCGCGACTATCACCTAACTAACCCCCAATCAGATAAGATTGCGTTCTGTCTGTCTTGAGGCGGAGAAGAAGGCGTCCATGGACCAGGTGCCTCACTGCAGGCTTTCGCAACTTCCGGCACGGCTGCTCCGCGAGTGCTTTGCCGGGTCTATACAACACTCACTTCGGTTACGAGACAGGAGTAGCTCCTGGCTACATTGCCTACAGAAGCGTAATTTGCACGCGCAACAACAACAAGGAGTTACAAAACCAATACCAAAATCAAAATGATACTGTATGTTATGTAGAGGTAAAGATACAAACAAAAGATGAAGCTAAGAATATGCAAAAAGTCATGGGCTTCAAAATTGTGACACATGCGACACATTGGCAATGTCGTCATTTTGGCTTTTCGTGGTAGGAAAAATAAAAATTACAAAATTATTGGCAAGAAGAAAGAGACGAAACCAACCGTGCCGTTCCCGAGCCAGCAGGCTCACTGGGTGGCCGGGTGCATGTGGAGGCTCTGAAAATGTGAGTCTGGTTAGCGATGGACCGAATGGAACTGTTGGGTTGTCGGTTAGTTATGCAAACTGCCTAATAGATGAATGCCGGTGAGGTGATGGTCATAGATATTTCACATTACTAGTTAGCACCCGCACCCAGTGGGCCGCGGCTGAGAGCGTCACGGAAATGATTTCGTGTGGATTGGTGGAGACGACTGTTTTAACTGCTGTCTTGAGTTTGTTCGAGTGTTTGGTAGATGTGGCATTGTGTTGGGGTTTCAGACAGTTACAGTGATAGCAGCAGTCGTCCAGCGGAATCTGAATACGAGCACCTACCTCGCGCCGACGTTCTTCTTCGCGTATCTGCTCGCGTCGCCGCTCCAGCTCCAGCATCATTTCGCGTTCCATCTCTGCCTTTGCTGTCTCGACGCGTCGGTTGACTTCTTGTTCAATCTCATCGCGTCGCTTTTCCAGCTCCTCTTCTACGCGTTTTTTCACCAGCATCTCAATGCGTTTGGCGGCCTCCTCTTCGATTGTCTTCTGTTCGACTTCCTTGGCCCGCCGCTGCCGTTCCATCTCGGCCAGGCGCTCGACCTGTAGCTGGTTTTGCTGCACCCAATGAGTAGCATTAGTTTTTGATACACTGGAGATCAGCGTTTCACTTACCTCGTCCAGTTTCTTGAAGCGACTGCGTTTGTGTCTGCTGCGCTGCGTCTCTTGGTCTGAGTATTGACTATCACTGCTCGACGAGGTGGAGCGCTTCCGGGACTTGAGCATTGCAGGCGAGTGGCGGTAGTCGCGCTCTGTGTGGCGATCGCTGCGGTGTCTGTCCCTCTCCCGCTCTCTGTCCCTGTCCCGCTCGCGGTCCCGTTCCCGGTCACGCCGTCCATGGTGGTTTACCTCCGAGGACTTGTCTCTGTCGTGCTCCCGTTCCCGGTTGTGGGACTTACTGCGTTTCTTGTGCTTGCTTTTGTGATGACGCCGTTTGCTTGACGGACTGGGAGTGCGCGAATGGGAACCCATGTTGTATCGCCTTAAATCTATTAACTTTATAGCGCTCGCTTTCGTTTGCCCAACAAATCAATGAATTGTCGATACAATTTGTACGCTTTTTCACAGCATTGAAAACAGTGCTGTGAAGCGCATTCCTATGCCCTGACATAAGCTTGGTATTTAGTTTGGTATTTTATTCAGTATTTATTTCTTATCTTTAGTGTTGCATAAGGCGTTACAGCACTAATTGAATGTTTACATGTTTTGATTTCACTCCGGTTGTTTTTGCTGCACGATCATGTCGTGGAACTTGTCAATCATAACTTGATTGTCCTGGAATCCAACTAACTTCTTGGCCTCTTCTTTAGCTAGCCACTTCAGCGCGGTGTGCTCCTCTGACAAAATAGGTTCCTGGCAAGGATTTCTAAGCTCAGCTAGCCAGTAGATCACAATTTTGGGTTTGCCCTTCACCTCATAGTTTAGTGTTAGCGGTGTGTCCTTGTAGATAATCAAATCCTTTTCATCGTATCTATTTTTTATATAATTATAAAACTGAGTGTAAGCACGGCATGACACTTACCCGGCTTCTTCTTTGGTTTCCCGTAGGGCGGTCGTGTAATCGTCCTCGCCTGGATCCACGTGACCTTTGGGAGAGCTCCAGTGAAAGTCTCCGTAGGACGCTTTCAGCAATAGATACTGTATTTCCCCACAAAGACGCCTGAAAATAACAAATCCGGCTGCTTTCTTCATGTTTTGGTTTCTTATTTTGTCCCACCAGACTCCAGTGCTGTCAAATTTTAAACTTATCAGAGTTTCCTATTTCAAATATTTTATATGGCGGAAATTATAAATTTTGTTGGCAAAAAGCTGTGAGATTCTCTTCTTGATTTAATTTCTTTGCTTCTTTTATTTATCATATAGATAGTCATAACAAATTAAATAAAGGTATGATGATTTTATTTTTCCCAAGGAAGTGTTGATAAACACTATTTTAGTTGTTAAATGTTTCTTAGTTGGTGGGCACGTTTTTGTAATTTCATTACATAAATACATCATCAAACGTACATTCAGTATGTACGCCTTCCTCCGACGCTTGGCGGGGGCCCCCACCAGTATTAGCCCTTTAAGAAGCTACGCATCCCTGACGCCTAGAGATGTCTTGCGAAACACCTCGGATGAGACCGGCACCTTGTTCACTCGGTTCGCCAAGCACATTGCTCTGGAGCGGCACAGGGATCGGGAACACGTGCTACCCAAAACGACAGTCCGCTACGCCGACTTCTTCCCCATCACAGACGATCACCACTTCCATCGATCTGTTCAACAAACCGATGCCTCACAACTGCCCGCCCTGATCATTCTGGCCTCCAGCTATAAGTCCAACGCCGCTGTACCCATGTATGTGGCCGCTCTGAATGCTTTGGATGCTCGGGCTGAAAGTCAGTTGAAGAAAATGGACACCAACACTGTGCTGGAAACGCTATACTCATTCCTCTTCCTTATGCCCGGGTGGATGAAGCGGATGGACTTCTTTCAGGCAGCCGTTCAGCGTTTGGCCAAGGAGAACTACAGCGACAACAAGGAACGATTCGTTCAAGTGTGCTTTTATCTAGGGCTGCAAAAAAAGCAGGCGCATCTTACAAGTGACTTCCAGGAGCTGTTAGAAAACCAGCTCCAGGGCCACTTAGCCGCCTTGAGTGAACTGGATCTTGCTGTGATCAGCAATGCCGCTTACAAAACTTCTACTGTGGTCACTGGCGAAGCCAGAAAGCCGTATGAATCAGCACTGGTCGATGCCGTTTTAAATTTGGAGCTTACTGAAGAAAATGGTGCCCTTCTGATCTCCTTTGTGAAGGCCTTAAGGCTGCAACGAGTAATGGACGAACGTGTATGCCTTTATCTGCAGGATATTTGCTTGGATCCTAACAAGCTTGCTCTGATTGAACCGCGCGGCTTGGCCCACATATTTTCGTTCTTTGCTGAGCAGCTTTGGGACCAAAAGGAGTGCCTTAATGTCCTGATTGAAAAGCTGATGAACGAACTTAAGCCGGGCCAACTGCGAGCCAAGGATTTGGCCACATTTTTGTGGGCCAGCGCCCAACTAGATTGTGAATTATCGCCGCAACATATCCGGCAAGTTGAGCTGGCCGCCCTCCGAAAACTCGATCACGGGGAGTACGACTACTTCCCAGACAATCTGGTGGACACCTGCCTTTCCCTGTGCACTTTGGGACACTACTCCAAAGATCTGATCGATGCAGCTGAAAAACTGAAGGCTGCCCAACGCCAGACACGAGCCCAACCCAAAGTGGACAGCCGTTTGACTGTCCTGCGGTCTGCTGTTGCCATCGAGCAACCATCAATAGCGAGTCACAAAACAGAAAAAGCCTTCAAGGAATTCGAGCGAGCACCGACTTATCTACTAAGGGAACGCACAGACTTAAGGAAGTATGCCCTGGACCTGGGTCAAGATTCTGAAGTAGAGGGTGTGGATTTGGTCTGTCCCATCAGCGGCATTAATCTGCCAAGTTTGCGAGTTCAAACGATGGGAGATCAGGCCACTGTGTATTTTGTTGAACTTCTCACCGAGAATCAAACACTGAAATTCAGTAAGAAGCCAACATCGTTATTGCGTCTGAAGAAAAGGCTCCTGGAATCGCTGGGACATAAGGTAGTGGTGGTAAGTTTTCTTCATTTCTCGGCATTTATTTTAAAACTAATATAATGTATTTCATTTCAGCTTAACTCTACAGAAATGGCCACTAATGCCAAAGAACTGCAACAGCTACTGAACCCAGTGGCAGAAGCAGCGGCAGCGGACGACGACTCCAAAATTGTTCAAGGTGTGAGCAACTGATTCCTGTGATAAAAAGTGGGTGCTTTCTAGGGTAGTTACAAAAAATCGTAGCTTTATTTAACAATGTTTTGTGTACTTGTACATAATATTATTTTTAAATATTAATAGCACTAAACATAATGTTCAACAAGTAATTTATAATACAAGGAATGGAATTGTGGGTTTTTATTCCTCATCGGAATCATCGAATAGACTTAATCTTGGCCTTGAGTATCATATAGGATGCTAGCCTGAAAATAACAATCATCAGGGTCAGTGCGATGACGTCGTTCCAGAACTGATCTCCTCTCATGGTAATCTCCTCCAGGAATTTCTTTGGGTATCTGTATAAGGAATTACACATTAATGTCTAGAATCTCAAGAGCAAAACAAAGAACTTACCTGTAATGGCAGTAGAGTGCTTCGTCGCAAGCAAGGGTTCCTCGATCCAATCCGTAGATCGCTGCTATGAATCCTTCCAAACCATATCTTAAATATGATATGTGACTGCCCCATTTTAAGTAGCTTGGCAGATCCCGCAATGTGACACCAAAACCGGCGAACATCATCATGGGAATGGTGAGGACAGGCGCCAGGAAGGTTCCATTGGTCACGTCAAACCAGGCACCGATCATCAGACCAAAGCTTTGTCCCACAAACACTGTCATTAAACTTATGACGAAGAACATCCAAAAGCGGACCCACTCCATCGGCTGATAGCTCCATAAGTAGACGATGACAGTGAAGAGGAAACAACTTAAGATCTACGGTGGATATAGAGGAGATTCCAATAATTTCGAGATTGCAGTCACAATGAATGGTTACATACCGAAACGGGGAGATCTACCAGAGTCATGGCGGTGTAGTAGGCTTTAAGGGAGTACCAGCGATTGAAGTGTTCCTTGATCAGAATAGACAGCTCAATGGGGACTAGTCAAGATTAACTACTTTTAGTTACTGATTTAGATTTAGAAGGTAATTTCGATTCTTACAAGTCAAAACCGTTAACATCATCGTCGTCATGGAGTGGTGCATCAAAATGGCAAATAGCAGATTGTAGTTGTCTAGGACACGAGATCCCTCCCGCCCTGTGTGATCGTACATGGCACCGAAAAGAGCCGCCACGGCAATGTTGACTCCGATTCTCAAGTGAGTCATGGTCGTATCCCTTTTCGCTTTAATGTATCCTCGTCGTAACAGTACAGAGCACTGGTTCGTGTAGCTAGTGTCTTCCAAGGATCGGGTTTTGCTTTTCTTGGGAATTGGAAACTTTCGCATGAGCGTCTCAGCCCGCAGCACACTACTGGGATTATTGAACCAGGTAAGGCAGCTTCCGTTCTCAGTGGCACTCTTAAGGGTATCGATCTTGTCGAAACCGTATTCCCCACAGGCAAGTTCAATGACTGTGAAAGGAAACATTTCAATAGATTTTTAGTTAAACTATTTATCCCTTCGAGACTCACTGTAATCCGCTGGATTGTGGTACATGGGACATGGCAGTTCCACGGACTGCAGGAATGGTACAAGTTTCTGGGTGCTGCCCTGGTAGACGCAGTTACCAGCCGAGAGGACATAGACCTGGTCGAAGATCTGGAACAGCTTGGCTGTGGGCTGGTGAATGGTGCAGATAATGGTGCGTCCCTGGCTTGTCAGTCTCTTCAGAAGCTCCAGGACCTTGGTGCACGAGCTACTGTCCAAGCCACTTAAATAGAAATATTAAAATAAGAAACAGCTTAGCAAGTAGTAGTAAGGTTACTTACGTTGTAGGCTCATCGAGGAACATCACAGTTGGATTGTTGATCAATTCCATGGCAATGGAAAGTCTTTTCTTTTGACCACCGGACAGGCGGACTGTTAGGGTTTGATCATGGTTGTAGAGACCCAAGAGCAGAAGAATATCTTCAATCTGCAAGGAGATATTTGTTTATTTTATTTTTAAAATTGTGGACAATCTTTGTAACTCACCCTGCTCTCCTTCTCCTCGTAGCTGACGGTGTCTCCCAGCTTAAGATCAGCAGCTATGTGCATATTCTCGTTGACAGTCAGCAAGGGCTGGAGGCGATCGTCCTGTGTGATATAGCAGGACATGCGGCGGAAGGAAGCTGCAAGGTAAATACTTTGTTAATCTCTCGAAAGTGACCGTAAGCTTTAGAAACTTACGCAGATCTCTTCGCCTTCCGTTGAGCAAAATAGATCCATCCACACCGGTTGTTTTGAAACCAGAAAGGGCATCCAATAGTGTAGACTTTCCGGCACCAGAGGGTCCCATGATGGCAATGAGCTGGCTGCCGGGGAACTTTCCGCACACATTGTGCAAAATTTCTTTGGATCCTGAAACATAAAATTAATGGAAATCAAGTTAAATCTTAAATGTATGTGATTTTTACAGGTCAGCCTAATTGCCAGTTATAATTCATAGTAAGAAAATGAAGTCTATATACTTGTGTAATTGATTGGGAAATAATGACACAATCATTCAACAAGTTATTAGCATTATAGACAGCTGAATCTGATTAAAGATAAATCTTTCATAATAGGTATCTAGTTTGAAAATAGTAAGAAAAGTATTTACTCAAACAAGTTAAACGCACCTACTAGCGTCGCAAAATTTGATAAAAATGGCACGATTGACCACCCATATTACCCATATCTTTATATTTAGTATAATTACCGCCATGGGGAAGAGAGTTGTGTGGTCATCGGCCTGGGCCCTAATCAAGTTACCAGGGGCAAGCTGTTCAGATACCAAACGACTGCTTGTTTCCTCCTGAACTTTGATATTGGCCAGAAAGCCTTGTAAAAACCAAGAGCCATTATATCGAAATGCCAATACTCTATTCAAGATAGGAAAATGACTTGGCTATTGCTTGTGGAACCTCTGCAAAAAGGGAATTTATGAATGACTAACTGGTGCCCTCCTGATTAGCACGCACTGCCGGAAAATATACAACCGGGAAGGAGGTGTGATCGGTGTATATGACGCTTATCTAATCAATGGAGAAGCGAGTTGGTTAACTAACAAGCAAGTGTTTATGGCTGATTGGTATGTGAAGCTTTGCCGAAAATATATTAACCTTGAGGGTAAGTTCAAGAACTGAAAATGTTTTAACTAAACTACTATTTTAGATATTCAAAGAAAATCAATAATCATAGAAGGATAATCCTTTGGAAATAAAAGATATACCATATAGAATACAGGAAGCTTTTGAAATGGTGGCCAAAAAGAAGCCGCAGATCGTAAAATATATTATACAATTACTGAAAGTCCACTGGCAATCTTATCGAGCCATATCTTAGATCATACGATCGTATTAGTTCATAAATATCGCCTTCGATTTTATGTATTTTTCATTATTTATTCCCCCCTCACCTCGTTTGAAACCCAAGTTCACAGTCAAGGACAACTCCTTGAACTCCATGTCGACGGGCTCGCGAGCAGGCAGGTTATTCAGAGCATCTGTATCGAAGTGCACCTCCTCCTCCTCGACAGGTTCCAGCGGCGGCTGATTGCTGGCAGTGGACCCGTTGCTGTACCACGCCTGGGGTGGCGTAGGGGCGGATGTGGGCGTGACAGTGGTCGTTGTACTTGGTTGGCCATTACGTCGACCACCAGCACTGCTCACGGGCTCTGTGGTGGCATTGTAGACGCGGCTGTTGGGCGCTTCTCCGATCTCGATGCCCAGGCCGAGTCCAGCGACGCCGGACTCATTGCCGAATAGAAACTGCTCCCTCGTAGTCGCCATAGTAGCGGTATCCTGTCAACTATAAAATAAAATATGAAATTAAAAAATGATATATAGACCATGTTATGTTTTAAAAGTTTGGTAAAGCTGGAAAATATTTCTTTTTCGTCCAAAACCTGCTTGAAAACTTGCACTTTTTTATGTTGACTAACATACTTAGTCATCCTATGATTGATTTGAGGGATTATGCAATGAAAGTACACATGTAGCTTGTGCGTGACTATGTCTTTGAATGTTGTATGTGCAATATGTATCTGGCGGATGGCTACTTTCGTTTAGTCCATTAGGAAACTGGTTTTAATGCAGCTTGCCTCGCACTTTGATCTTAAAACTAATAGACCAATCAACCTTTGTCTTAAATAATAGTTCAAGTAATTAAATCAATCATAAGCTTTAACTGTTTTTTTTATTAATCGAACACTTAGCATCCCCTCCTACTAATGCGAACTAAGGCATGTCAGTCTCTGGATTTCTGGATTATCTGACCACAGTCTTAATTAACTGTAGCGTTTACATAAGCGAAATATAGCACGCAGTTTACTCCACATTTCGCATTGCTGCAAAAAAAAAGACAATTAAATACGGATTTGCGAAAAGATCAAGGTACAGCGGGCAAACAATAAAACAGCACAATTGAGTGGAAACGAAAATGCAATCGTTAATGTTGTGTCGTATGCACATCTGTGCTATTGATTCCCCGATCCCATCCAATCCAATCCGATCCCATCAGCGGTACAGATCGGAACGGAGGCAATCGAAACAATAGCATTGTCCCATGCAGAGAATTAACAAATGGAAACGTCGTCGCTGTTCTTGCTTCTGTTTAATCCACGAAAACAATTAGGAAATTTCTAATTAATCGATTTTGTTTTACATTCAAAATAAATATTCATTTTTGGAAATGTTCTCTTGTGGGAAAATATTTCAAAACCTAAATAAACAAATAAGAGCTTTAATAAGGTTTCTAGAAAGTGTATCTTTCTTATCCTTTGGATTTTTTTTAGATCTAAATATTAAGAGATAGAGCTTTATTTTTTATATAAAACTTCAGCTACAGATTCCAGCCAATCTGGCGCGTACTGTCGGATTCAATCACAACAAAAGCATTGTTCCATGGCTGGCATTAAGAACAAATGCAATTGTTGAGTTTACTGGTGACGAATTGCCATATAGTATAGTAGGCTATATAGACTATAGCTAAATACCAGGCAGCATCTTATCAGCATCTGGGTGAAAAAAAAAAAACCAATTTCCAAGGAGGGCATTTTCCAACTGGGACATTATTGTTTTGCGTTTGCGGTTTTTTTTAGTTGGTTAAGTTTAGTTGGGTCAGGTAAGCACTGGAACAAGTTATCAGAGCTGCCAATTACAATACCATATACCCAATACCCGGTGTCATTGCCCCATTGGGGAATCTCGACATGTAAGGGCGAAGGGCGTTAGTTTTGACGAGTATGACGTTGAATGAGCTTAATCAGTTCTTATTAAAAATTGATTAGTGATACGAGAGTGGTGGTCACGTTTCGCCACATTTGCCATTTTGTGGCGATGGAAATGGCTATTTGCAGTCGAAATTCCTTTGTTCTTGGGCATTACATTTCATGTTTGCCTGCGAATTCTTAGATCAGAGCTCGTGCCGAGGCTTAAGTACATATATGGAGGTACATATGTATATAGTTTGTATGCTGATGCTGCCCTGAAACATTGTTTTGTATTATGTATTGCTTGTATACCTTAAAAAAATGCTGAACGAATAAACCGGTTCACGGTTACCCATCCGCCAACCCTCCTCCTATCCATCTCCGGCTCATTTCTCCGCCGGCAAGAGATGGATTCGAAAGAAGCAGCAGCTGTTCGATTGGAGAGCAGCAAATCGGTAGCACTGGGAACAGATTTCTGTTTGTACTCTGATTATCTGAATTTGATAATAATACTGAACTAGACAAAAGCTCGCATTCCATCTTTAGGCTGCGGTTGATGTCAGATTGGTTTTTAATGTCAGCAAATCGGTTTCATTTACTTCACAGGTTGCAATTCCGCAGCACAAAGTGCGGTTCAAGCAGTTATCTAGGTATATATTTTAACGGAAGTGACCCAGTCTCGCAGGTTTGGCGTCGCCACAAGATACTCATCATTTGTATCTTTTTTATGGTAGATACATGAATCACAGAGCAGATACATGAATCTAAGAATTGTCGATATTTGAGGTGTGTGGGTTTTATTCACGCGCTTTTATATTTTTCACAAAAAACTAAATTATCTAACATATCACAAAGTTAAAAGGATTTTAAATAGTATCTTGAGATTAAAACAGCATAGATTACCAAATAAAACTATGCCAAAAGGGTCTCTTAACTTTTATTTTTATGGATCTTCTGGTACAGTTTTATTTTTTTATAACTTTTGTCAAACATAAAAACAATGTTACACTTTATTTTATTTAAAACTCCCCCGATATTTATTTATTGATTTATTACATCAATTTTTATTAAAAATTCTCTCAAATCACTTAAGTTTCAATAATTTATGTACAATTCTATATCTATTTTTTTAAGCTTTAGAAAACAATCACTTCGTTGGTATCCTTACCCTCAATAAGAGTCAGGATTTGAGCACTTTTGCAAGGATTTTTTTTATAGAAGAAATCGAAACTCTTCGCACTATATTGAAACCGTCTAACTGGCGATCCCCGCAACCGAATATCAGGCGTCTTCGAGGCGACGTGCACGACTGGACGGTCAGAAAAGCAAACTGTGATCCCAGCTAGCTGCCGCGCTGGTTGTGGCTATATGGCAATGGTAATTCCCGTTCCCCAAAAGTCGGAGAGCTGCTGGCTTCATCGGTTCCCAGCTGACGGCGACGACACGCTCACAAAGAACACGATCGGCTGTAAATATCTGAGCGAACGTCTTGTGGGTGTGTGAGTTGAACACAGGCTTTATCGTAGGGGCTCAGTGATGTTGGGAAAAGGGAATGTTAACAATTAAATACAAAATTAATCAAATAATATTGTAAACCAAACAAGGTCGCAAAACAAAAACAAATATATTTTATACAATATTTAAATTTCTGAAATTCATTCATTGACATTTAAATTTATTTATTAAATCTGTGGGTGTATTGTGAGTAACTACACATTTATGTTGTATATTACCCTGGCAAAATGGTACATAGAATGCTATTAAAATAGAGTTAGTGTTGACAAGCAGAAGGGTTAAAGTTCGTTGAAAAACTCCCAAATAAAAGTAAAAGGTCTTGACTGGAAAGTGGCTGAACTAACACCTCTAACACGACGATCACTTGCTTGCCTCTGTTGGCTTTTATTTCGCATTGGTTATTAATGTTTTGGCGTTGTTATATTGTCGTTTTCCTTCGTTGATAAGAACCACTCAGGCACCCATACACCAGCAGCTTGCATGCGCACACAGATACTACTCACCTGTGGCAACTGATTGAGTTTTTGGCAGTACGATCTCCGATCGGTGTTACCCGATCGAACCGCTTGACGACGGAGCGGGATTCGTTTCGGTTACACTAGAAATATTTCGTAAAATATAAATGCTTCTGAAAATAGGTAATCTATAATTTTATATAAAAATCGTTGGCTTATATAGATGTACTGTATAAAAGAATAAGACTCTTATCATAAGAGAGAGAGAAGAAAGTAGAAAATAGATTCTTTATAAGATTCTAATGCTGATTCTTTAAAAACCCTCTTTTAAATTCTTAAAAACGGTTTCCATTGTTTTTATTTTTTTCTTTCTTGATAGAATTTTCGTATTCTTAGAGTGTAGACTCCCGGTATCGGGTCTCAAGTCCACATATCGAATTTCTTCGACGCTCTATAATAGGCGTATACGTAATACGTAATAAAAAGTTCGCTCAACGTTGGTTTCGACGACGGTTTCTTCACTCAGCTTTTTTTTGTTTCATACCGTGAGACAATGGCCAGTTCTATCCCTGCTCGGTATTATCACGGCGTTTTATTATGCCATATGTAATTTATACAATGTGTGCCCACCCACACTCTGGCATCTATAAGGTTCTTTGTGCCTGCTCGTGAATCAGAATGATTCCGCTGATTAGCTTCCTGATTCCGACGTTCTTTGGACCCTTGCAATTCATTAGCATTCACCGAAGGTAAAGGTACTTTAACCTTGAAGCACCTTATCCAGATGATTTTATTGGACCTAATGGGAGTTTCACAATATTTGTTTTGATAATGAGAAGAAAGAATGACACTTTAAAATCTAATCAACGCTTGCCAAAAGTATATTTATAAAGAAGAACTTCATCCAACAGCGTCATCAAATTTTAATGGTATTTGCTTTCTTAAATAATATTCCCAATAAGTTTTTTATCCCAAATGACCTAAATCACAGTTCTTAACTTTTTCTATGATGACCGCATATGTGTTCCATTTCTATACTTCCCTTCCCGACTTCCCTGTAAAACAAAACTTTGATAAGTGCCTATTTAGTTATTATCGTAATAATTGCTTCATCAAACGAACCCCGACCGTATGAATCAATCCTCTAACTGGACTTTGACCCTTCTCGAGTCGAGCTAAACAAAAGCCGATTGATATAGTGAACTACTGTATGTTTCCAAGCTAGTAATGGAGACAAATAAAATCTTAAAACACGTCACGGTTTTGTTCTCAAGTGAGCTGTCGCTACTGGTAAGCCTCCGAGGGAGATTGATCTTTGGACTGAGTGGGTTCCGGGGATTAGAATACACTCGGGGGCTAGAGTGTACGCCTACCAATCTTCCGGAGACGTCAAAAATACTACTCGTATAAATAAGCATTTACATAAGTGTTTGATAAGTTTAAATATTGACCACAACTTTAGTACAATCTGCACGCTGGCGAACACCCAAGCCAAAGATAAGATTACGATTTACGATCGTTCGCGACATATAACAGCTATAGGAAATCGTAAATAAGGCGCATGGGAACGCATCTTTCTTTAGACTAAATCAAGGCAATAGTTTGAGTTCCTCGTTTAAGCTAATCGCATCGCGCACCTAGTTCAAATATATTTGCGAATATCATTCTGCCCACCGATCAGTTTTATAGATTTCCTCGGTCTCGGACTTATCAGGTGCCATGTCCATGTCGTGGTGACTGTTATTGGATGTGTTCTAAACAAGCAAAGTCCAAATTTTTAGCGGCTTCTTTAAAGCTACATACTTTCTTTGTGATATGGCTGAGGCATTGTCGTGGGTGATTTGTCCAGATTGGGTGCAATGAATCTCGAACCCAAATGGGTCCCGCTGATAATCGTCAGTTGACGCGTGTTCTTTTGGCAATAAAAGCATGATCTCTGTCGGAATCTCTGGCAGATCGGAAGCGGTTTATTTCCACAGATTTAACGATTCTTTTATGATGACTAATGGTGTGATTTTGAAACAATTTACTTGTCATGGCAATTATTAAAATGAGTTTTTTTTCACTAATTTTCTGTTTAAACAAAAACTAATTTTCTATAGGATATCCTTCTATATTTATGAAAACTTTTGCTGTATCTCACCATGAAATGAATTTTCAGGACTTTACGTTCATAGTATTCTTACCATAGCAGAATTTCAGGATCTGGAAACTATCATTTGATGATTGCTTAACAAATTTCTCACACACCTGAAATTTTGCTCAACCGGATTGTGTGCCACATTGGTAACGGTTCAGCAAGATACAGGCGCGAATGAAATATGCCGCTTGAAAGGATTCTTCACTAAAAATCCAGAATGTATGCTGTACTGGCACTGTATGATTGGTAAAACCGTAACCGCAACTTTTCCTGACCACGCTCGGACTCGAACTGATGGCCCAAAACTCGGAACTGTTTCTAGGTAGCCACTTCTGATCAACCCGGACCCGTACGGGCGGTAGTCTAACAATCTGTCTATTTGTATGTGAAAGCATATTAGAATTAGAGACCCGCAACAAAAGGAAGAGCTGACAATGCCGGCTGCCTGGTTGGCTGAGTGCCTCGGTTGGGGTTGGATGACTGGCCGACTGGCTGAATGGGTGGGTGGGTCACTAGCACTAGCCATAGCACCACTTGCAACAGCGGCGCATGCTTTCTAAACGCCACCGTTTAAAATTGTTTTTGTTGTTGGCTGTTGTGGGACGCACCTTACTAATACAAATAGCCAAATGGAAGCGGAGCGACAGCTGACACCATAAGTAAACGCGCCTTTTAACGAACGACTAGCGACCCCACCTAGTATCACCTGGAATGATTACATAGACTAGATAGAGGATGGAGAGCGGCGATGCCCTGGCCCCAGGGTCGCCACAGTCGCCATGACGTGTGCTCGGTCAGAACGGTCGGATTGGTACATAGCCAGGCCGTATATCATTGGGCAAACACCCAGGACACGGAGGGATCCTGTCATATATCCTGCCATTTCAGTTTAATACGCACCCATAAATGGGTTAATGACTTGGCAAATGCATTTCCTAATTAAATTTGAGTCCCAAATGCAGTGGGGTTCTCGAAAAATTAAACTGGGTAGAGTCTGCCAATTAACCTAGTTTTAAAAGGCGTTAAATATTGTCATAATTTATTTAAATAATTCATAAAACAAATATTAATTTGAGGAATCATAACTTGTACCTCTTTTAAACAGATCTTGTCTCAAAGTTTCAATCTGAAGGCACTTTAAGTGGCTAGTTAATTATATTAATACAAAATCAGTTAAAAACTTATTCTATTTCTGATACTTTTCTTCCTCTAAAATTGTATTAAATATACTTCCCATTTGAAAGTGCAAACCTTTCTTTTTATTTAAATCCCTTAGGAAACTACGCAGACGTTACCAGAGGTCCTTTGCCTGTTTCTTTTTTATAAGCCATCATTATGTACATACGGTCAGCACTGAGACACACCTATTTCCACAGCCAATCCTTAAAACCATACAACCATTTTTATAAACCAAGTCTAGTAGTAACACACCCACTCTCTCCCGTTGCGGAGTGCCACTTTTCGCGCCCCACAAGTTGCCCTTTTTCAAACACGATGTGCCCTTTTTGTCAAGCAGAGCCCAGGACAGAGCAGCAGGGATGATCCGCAGTCGTTAAAAGGGCGCGTCCTGCATTAATACTTCCCAGCACACATTGCCAAATGTCAGTCGAAATGGGATTGGCCCCTAAAATGAAACTTCTGCCCAGACATACGGTCGACTATGCTTCCAAAAATTAAACTTTGAATGCAAGTTTTCTACTTTAATATTCTTAATCATATATTTATTATAAAATAAATAACAAATATTAATTAAATTACTTTAAAATGAAGAGTAAATTAAGAAATAGGTGCGAAATGAGAAGGCACTCCTCCATGTTCTCCTATGTCCTCCCGAATCTCCCTCCTGAAACACATTAACACACTAGGCGTGCTGACAGCGCTGACCATTGGCGAAGAGCTACTCCTATGTACAGGTGGCGTTATATAACTAGCTGATCCCAAACTCCCGGGGCTAACCCATCCCTCTTTTGTTCTGCCTTACATTAAATCTAGGTGAGGGTGTGTTGGCCCGGCCGTTCATCGAAATTTAGTATCAATGAGCATGATGCTCCGCCATTTGGATTGTATGGTTAATTTAAATGCAACTATTTAATTAATTTCAGCTCCGCCCGCAACGATTTGTTTGCACATAATTAAATCGACTAATTGGATGCCAGTTTTTACTATCAATTAGACTCGGGCAGGGCAGGGTGTAACTTAATGCCTAACATAGTGATACAACAAGCTATGCCATGCTGGTCTCTTCTGTGGTTGGGGATTCTGTGGAGTCGTGTTTCAGAGCCGGCTGTCCCAGTGACATGGGCAGGCGATCTCCCCATCGGCTTACTCTCGCACAACTGTAGGCAGACCTGGGAACAAGAAAATAATTAACAAAAACTTCTTTAAAATTATAAACTTTACTCACTTTCCATGCTTTGACTTTGTGAATATGACTTCTTGAAGATTCCCCTCCTCGGTACAAACTCTGCAGATAGCATGTTTCGATCGCACCAATGTAGGCCGTACAATCCGAGGCCATGAGCGAGATGTATCCGATGGTGGACCTTTTTTCAGAATGGCATAGCTATAAAGGGATGTGTGGCGGTCTCCCAGATGGTCGCTACCCAAGCGCAGAGGGGCGAATGATATGGGGAAATTGCAGGGCGTCCGATCAGCTAAATCTTTTAGGCGCGGACAACTAACATCATGAGGACACTGGAAATAGTTTCAAAAGTAATACTGTTTACTATCTACATATATTAAAATGATTATTGATAACCTACAGGTGCAACCGTGTGCCCTTCTTGCTCCTGATTAAGCAGAAATCTTCTTGCCTCATTGACCAACTCGCTGCCCCGTCGAGTCCCTTCCTCTGCAATGACCAAATAGCCATCACATTTCCGCCACAGATTACGTAGCACCTCTTCCCGTTGCTCTTGGTTCGCCAATTCAAAGAGAGTATGCGATATAATTACTAAATCATATTGGGTTTCGATGGCGGGCAGGAATTGTCTGTAGTATACATTGCGTAGGGACATCTGTTTGTTCTCGTGGCCATCCCTCAGGATTAGCTCAGAGATCTCATTCATTTCTCGGGATTTGTCCACATTATAATACTCGAATATTTGATCACGCCACAGTTCACTGGCCACCCACATCCCAGTACCGATGCCGGATCCGAAGTCAAAGAAACTACGCGGCCTAAAATTCTCATCCCGCTGGGCAAGCTCTGTAAGCACGCGCTTCATTACGGCATACTCCTGTGCACCTCGAGCTACTGCATACACAATGGCCTCGTAGGCTCCGTACTCAATACTCTTCCAAGAGTAAATACGCTGACCCAGTCGCCGGTTGATTTCAGCTTCCCGTTTACGTTTCCAGCGAGCCCCCTCATCCTCATCCAGCATTGAGAGGCGATCCAGCGGCATCTTAGCGTTCACCTCTTCGACAATTATGCGTTTCTTGGCCTCGATCTCCTCCTGCGACGGTGGCGGGTGACGTGATCGAATGTATGAGTTTAACTGCTGCCCATCGCGGTGAATCTTTTTAGCTGGATAATCGCCTACGATGCGCTTCAGAGTCTCGCTCAACTGTTTGGGCAGCTCAACATGATTGGGTTTTACCACTCCAGGGTGTTTCCTGGGCTTGATAGTGGCCTGCTCCAGGCCAGATAACACAGCCGGCTCCACATCAACGGCAATCTTGCTGGTGAAGCGATGGAACAGCGGAACTAAGCTCCTTGGTGTGTAATTCAAAGATAGCATTCCGTTTTAGGATGTAATATGTAACCACAAAATCATAACAACAGATGGGCCATGCACGTTTGCCGGTTGGCCAGTGCTGGAAAAGTCACTGGCAATCAGCTGATAGAGCTACCAGATAGATTCATTTTTAAGAACAGCTAAAGTTAAATAAATAGCTCCATTATAATTATAAATGGTTTAAATTTTCTTTTTCTAATTACTATTTTGTTTTAAATACAATTTATTTAATCTAACCAAAACATCTTTTAAGTTCAACTTCGCATTTAAAGCAGAAAGAAATTATTTGTGATCTAGTTATCGATAATTTGATAAAATACTAACAGGATTACCTCTGCTGTACAAACAAATATGTATTTTTTTTAAATCTGAAAACAACAGGCTTCGAAGACGCGCCATGTAATTGGCTCTTAAAAATGGATGAATATGAAGCACAAGTGAGCGAAGGTGAACCTAATCTTATCCAAACTTCCTTTACGACATTCCTTGCACCAAACAGTTGCTCGTCGTGGAGCAGGCGTTGGAAAATGCCACCGATGAGCATCAGCGCCAGGAACTTCTAGCCTTAAAAGGAAACCTACAGGAGCTTCTATCACTAACCCGAGAAGGAACTGAGGATGCAGCAACTGCCGACAATGCAGACAACTTGGATGATGAGCTGGAGCGGCTTAAAAGCGAACTCAACGATATGGAGGCGGTGGGAGCCTCCAAATCCAATGAAAACGAGGAGCAGCAGTTGGCTGATCTACGGAACAAGTATACCTCAATGGTGGGGGAGAAGTGCTCCGCCCCACACGAACATAGTTGGGGCGCCTTAAGCTACCACAACGCACTCATCTGCGGTGTAGACGACGAGGTGATCATCAACGGTGAAGGCGTCTTGGACGCTCGGTTGAGGGTACTTTTTACCAATCCCACGCATCGCGAAATGTTGCCTTGTTCTTACTACCTCGAGGGAGAGTGCCGATTTGACGAGACACGGTGTCGGTATTCCCACGGCGCACTCGTCGCCGGAAGCTCCATCCGCAAGTACAACCAGCCCGATTTTCACAAATTATCTCGCAGTTGTCCAGTGCTAGCCCAACTCCCAGATCGATTGTGGCATAGAGGCCGGGTTCTATGCGTAAATTTTGTGGAGCAGGTGTGCCGGGTGCGTTTGGATGGGCAGGAGCACAAAGAAAGGGAGCGTGACTTCAAGTTCGAGGAGCTCTTTCCCCTGACCACTGATCAGGAGGATGAGCTCACCAGTGAAGACAGCTCTAGTGTGAATGATGGGAGCAGCGATGAAGCAGAATCGGATATGGATGACTTTGAAGCTGCCAGAAGGGCTCGTATGGTGGAACTAAGTTTGTTTACTTTCAAGCCGACAGAAAAATTGGGAGCCTGGGAGGAGTACACCCGAGTAAGACTTTAAAATATATCATAAAATGCTGAGTATACTTCAAATTCTGATTTTTCAGGGCATAGGCTCAAAGCTTATGGAGAAGATGGGCTACATACACGGAACAGGACTTGGATCGGATGGCAGAGGGATTGTGACACCTGTAAGTGCGCAGATTCTACCAAAAGGTCGATCCTTAGATGCTTGCATGGAGCTAAGAGAGGCAGCAAACGGTGACAAGGATTACTTCAGTGTAGAGAGGAAATTACAACGAGCCCAGCGCCGCCAAAAAAAGGCAAATGAAAAAGCCTACGTCCGGGAATCTCAACGGACGGATGTCTTTAGTTTTCTTAACAGCAGCGTCCTAGGAAGTGAGAACAAACAACAGACAGAACCGGAGTCGAAAAAGCCTAAAGGAAATGATTTACAACAGCACTCAACAAAGACGCTTAATGTAGAGACGGTCCGTATAGCTGATGATATTCGTAGGAAGCAGCGAGATATCGCAAAGGTGCAACAATCTCTGGATCGAAACACCGGCGACGTACAGCTTCAAAAACGCCTTCAAGCACAAATGCACAATCAAAAGCAGGAACTAGCCACGTTGCAGGCTCAGGAACGGACTCTTAGCAAGGAGCAACAGACGCGCAAAAGCAAGAATAAAATGTTTGAGTTTTAGAATATATAAGAAATATAAGAAATCTTTACGAATACGTATAGATCTCGTTGAACTTTAATTGCAAATTGACTTTTATAACTTAAAAATTAATGCCCATCTTAATTATAAAGTAATACCCGCCGTAATGATACCCGTCATGTATTGCTCCAACAGAGCTTGAGCCAGGTGAGCACCATTCTGCACCGCCAAAGAATAGGCCGTGTCCCCGTTTTCATTGGAGGCACTCAGATCCAAATCCCTGGCCAGTAACTCGTTGCAGGTATGAGGGTGATTTCCAGCAGCTGCGTACATAAGCGCTGTGTTTCCCATAATGTCCATGTGCGTCGATTCCGCTCCGTGATCCAACAGAAAACGAACAATCTCGTTGTGCCCGCCGGCGGCTGCCAAGAGGAGAGGACTGACTAGATCTGGTGCCATGAAATTTACGTTGGCGCCAGCTGCAACCAGAAGCTGCACTGATACCAACTGTCCATAGGATGCAGCCCAATGGAGGGCGGTGAAACCATGCCCGTCCTTGAAGTCAATATCTGCAAGACGTCCTCTTTCCGCTGTCACCTGCTCGTCTGTGATCTCTCCTTGGCCGGCGCGTTCATGGAAGGATAGCGAGACCTCGACAGGACAAAAGGTGGCCTCCGTGTTGCCGCGCTGTAGATTTGTGAGAACTGTGGACTGTGGACGGTACGGCAGAAAAGCACTCTTTCGCTTGGCGTCCAGCACCAACGTGGAAGTGGGTGCCGATCGTACATCCTCATCTTCGTCAGAATTTCCGTTGTTTTGAAGAGTACCCGCTGGCCCAACCATTTCATGCGAAAGTTTGTTTACCTTTTGAAAAACTTGTTTTCTAGTTTATGCCGCTAGCAGTTCATGAATATACAAAATTACAATAATGTTTCATATTTATTTATATTGGAATTATGTTTAAGGTAATAAAGCCTTTTAATGAGCTTTTATATAATATAAATAGAACAAAACCCAGTAAAAATATACAAATAATATTTTAATAGTTTATTCGTATAACCGCGACCAGTGTTGAGCAACATACCAAAACGCTGCTGCTGTTATCGATAGACCGCTGGCTTTTGTTTGGTTTGTTTTCGTTTCGTTTTTCTTTTCTTGTATCGAAGCTTAATTTGCGTTTAATTATGTAAATTTATTTACCTGATTTGTTAGCACTGTGTTTGTGTGTTTCATAACAGGTTTAGCCACCGCGACGCAGTTGTTTTTTGGCAAAAAACGTTCCTGCACCTGTTGCCCGATTCGTTGGTGCGAATTCGATTTCAGTGCAAACCTGCGTTTGGCCTTTTTTATGCCCTGTAGTTGTAATCGCTGGCAAACTAATTGCGTCGAAGTTGGATTCGATCGGTGAAGCAGTGCGAAAATGGGCAACACCAGTTCAAAGGGGGAGTCGGACGCCAGCGAGCCGCCCCTGGAGGGGGGGAAGCACAAGGCCAAGCTACAGGTCCAGAACCAGCACAAAGGCAGCACAAACTCTGCTTCAAGTGGCGGCAGCTCTGACGTAGGCGGCAGCAATAACAGCCTAATGGTGCAGCAGGCGCAAGGCTCGATGACCAGGTCCGCCTCCGGGGCAGATGTTACCGAGAAATTCCTTACCCAGTTGGTGCCAGTGGAGAAGCTGGCCGAGATTCTCAGAGAGCAGTCGTCGGCCAAGTTCGGCGTTAATGGTATAGTGTCAGACGTCTTTGTGGTGAGTAATTGGCAATGTTATCAGCTCGGGCCCACTCATAAAAATCACCCCTCTTCAGTCACAAGTCTTTCCGCAGTACGCGGATTTGGGCCAACGGCTGTACAGGTTGATGCATTCGAATTCCAAGGCCACCACCAAGCATCTGGGCGCCGTGGCCTTTCGACAGCAATGTGAGCGCTTTCTAGGCATCATGGACGATGCAAAGACGTTGGAGTGCTACATAAAGATGTATTCGCAAGACGACAATCCAGACTTTATCGACAAAACGGGCGTGACTCGTCTGCTACACATATGCTATACCATTGCCATGCAGCACTCGGGCAACGCTGTTCTGTGCCCCGCCATCAACCGCACCTTTGGCTCCGTAACGAAGTCGATTTTTCTTTGCCACGACAGCCTCAGTCTGGGCTACGTGTGTCGCTGGTTTGAGCAGAACCTCATCCGCCTCGTGCTGCTAGTACACAAGTACTGCGTTCATACATTGTCCACCGCCTATCGCGGTCTGGAACAACAGACGCAGTCATGCGGCATCGAGCTGCAGACCCCGGTGCTTGAGCAGCGCAATCCGTTCACGGACACTACAGACCACAGCGGAGGTGCAGGTTTTTTGGACTCCCTGATGCCACTCTCACAGGCATGGCTCTTGGCGGGAGCTCTGCCGCCACTCTACTCCAAGCCACAGACTTTAGCACCATCGCCCGCAAGCAAGAGCAACAACAATAGCACTGCATCGTCAGTCGTGCAAATCTTTAAAGAGAAGCTGTCTATGATTCCGTCGCACTGGACGCTACTTTACGATTCCAACGAGCACGGAGTAGGTGCCAATCGTTTTCTGCATCACGTTCTGGGCTACCGGGGACCCACACTCGTACTGCTGCACACCAAGGACGAGCAGACGTACTGCATTGCTGCACCCAGTGAATGGAAGGAGACGCACCTGTTTGTGGGCGGGGAGGGAAGCTGCGTCATTCAGCTGCTGCCTAAGTGGGTAGCGCTCGTTTAGTAACTGGCCCAGTAATTACTAATTATGTTTGTTAAAGGTTTGTGATACTGGAGAAGAAGCCCAATATTCTATATCTGAACACGAGCATACGCGGCTACCCGAAGGGATTGCGTGCCGGCGCGGATCCCCGCAAGCCCATCATAGCGGTCGATGAGCACTTTGAGAACGTTGACTGCAAGGGTCTAGCAGCAGGACTAATGTCAATAGAGGTATATAAACCAAACCAGCAATGCTAAAACCACCTTTATCATATATCTGTATATTTTTTTACTTTAATTATATTCATGTACAATAGCCTTATTTAACAGAGTATATATTATATATGTGTATATGCATATATGGTATATGGTGTAAAATTTATAGACGTATATTGCACACACACGTCATATTCTCCAGTCTAAGCGGTTAAAAACCACACACCTGTTCCTTCTAATGGCCAGGTGTGTTCGTACGATGCATTTAAACTAAGTCTACGATTCTCCTTACCACTCACAACAACACTCTCTACCAACAACAAGAACTACACATTGCTCTCCTCTATCATCATCCACAGGTCTGGGGCTGCGGCGACAAGACATCACGCGAAGTGCAATTGGACATCAAGAAGTGGCAGATCAAGGAGGCCGAACGACAACGAACGGTGAAGCTCACGGCCGCCGACTGGATGGACCATCCGGATCGATATCTACTCGAGCTGGGTGGCAGGCAGAACTACAACAACTGATCGGAGCAGTAGCTGCGTGTATATATATATAGCATATATAGCATATAAAAAGCAATCGGTGTGCCTTCCATTTTGGGGGCATTACGCGTCGAAATTTTACTGGGATTCGTTACAATTATGCACACGCAGCACGAGAAGCAATCACTGGACTGAATTTGTTTTTAATTGATGTTGATTGATATTTGGTTTACTTGTTTTTTTCTATTATCAGCGTTTAGTATTCAATTTGATTTATGTTCGTAACGTGAATTCCGTGTATATGCCTTTAAATGTACTTCGTTTTTGTGTCTGTTTTCACTGCAGACCTCTGTCATCGTGTCCGACAATTATAATTTAATGTTTGTTTCGTTTTGTATCTTCGTTTAAACATAAAATAAAAGTATTATGAAAAGACATGGAAGTGCTAAACAAATGATTCAATAAATGTTAATTATAAAAAATACTAAAAGCAGCTAAAAATTTCGTTTTTTTATCGCTGGGAATGTGTGATAAAAAGATAAAAATGATAACACCAAGGTCCCTTTCAGACGGAATGTAAGGAGGGGTCAATGATATTGCGAATTCGTCAGATTTCTCTTATCAAGTCTGAGATTAGCGAGAATCGAAACGATAAGAATTTATGTATTAAATGTGAAAGCTTAAACTTAAAAGTATGCATTGTAATGATAATGCGTGCTGTATAAAGTGTTTTAAATTAAAAAATTCAAATGATAAAAACATAAAAGGCAGTTGAGAATAGTTTTCAATATTATATTATTACGGTGTATATTAGTATTACAATAAGATTTATATTTTAAATACAAGTCACGCCCTTTTATGACCGGCGGCAGTCACAAAATTCACAATCGGTTCAGGCGCGGTTTCAATTAACTACTTCGCCACACTAAAATTTCGAGGTCTTAACTATGCGGGGATGTAAATTATAAAAATTACGTTTTTTTCGGGATAATTTCCGCCTACAAAACTAGCGTATAAAATTTACTTACAAAACATCTAACCCCCATTTCGCACATATGTATGATGATTCTTTGGATTATGTTTAATGAATGGATCTAATTGAGTGTGCCAATGAAAAACTAGTCGTTCCTTTTTGCGTTCAAAACTAAGGCCACGATTTCAAAGACCCCATCTGATGGGGCCGGCAGAAAGAAAGGGTTCGTTTCATGAGTATTTTTTAGCTATTAAAAATCAAGATACGGGCAAAATAATAAGTGTAGCATGTAAGTAAAGAGATTAAGGTCTAGTCTGGAGTCTAGGTGATGTATTCACGATCGCGGCGACGTCGCGTCGTTGTGGCAACTACGACAACAGGCTGTTCTCCCCCATCATCATCGTTTCCGTCCCCGTCTTTGTCCTCGTCATCGTCGTCATCCCCGCCCGTTGAGTTAGACCACTCGGATGCCGTCTGGTTGCTGCCAGTGGCGCTAAACTTTAGGCTACTCGACATGCCAAACGATACAGACAGGGAGGCGCTAAGCGATGAAACATTAACGCCATCCTCATCCTCGAAGGCATCGTCGATATGCAGGTTTTGATGGTGATGGTTCTGGGGCTGGTAGTGATACTGTTGGTAGCGGTGTCACCTGCCTGCGCCCGTCCCCAACAGTAGGGCATAGTCGTCGTTGGATTCAGGAATGGGCGCCGCTGCACTGGCCCCGGGCGCCAGACGCACAAAGTTGCCTGCCGCCCCCGTTTCTCTCTCACGCTCACGCAGATGCAGCGTATCACGTTGACGCGTCGACGGCTGTGAGCCCGTCACATGTAGTTGTTGTTGTTGGTAGTGGTTGCTATTGCTACTGTTGCTATCGTCGGCTATGCCTGCTTGGGGAAATCGAGATTGGGTGTGAGAAGGATGATTGTTTTCGGGTAGAGTGCTTAGCTTGCCCTCATACACGGGCACGATCAGACGGCTCGAGGTGGCGCCATACATGTTACCTGATTGCGACGAGTTGCCCGATTGCTGCTGCTGCTGCTGGTCCTGGCGTTTACTGATCAGATACTCCGATTCGCTGCTGGAACGTCGGGGACTGCGGGCCAGTGGCTGATATGTGCTGCGACCCTGGAAGCGACGACTTAACGTACTACCCACAACGCCCAGATGTTCGGTGACATCCTCCTGCATATCCGAGATGTCCATCATGGATAGGAAGGCCCGGCACCAGCTGTGATTTGGATTGTTCCAGTACTGTGGCGAATTGATGTGGAAGGGGTGATGCGGGAAACTGTAGATGTGCGCCACGGCAGCAATAAACATTTCGATGCAGATGAGAAAATTCTGTGAAGAGATTCATTTTAATATTAGAATTTTTACAAACTCTGAAAGGCAACTTTCACTTTACACATCTGCTTTTTTCAAGAGCATGTTTATTTTTGGCAACTTGGTAAAGAGAAAGTTTTGTTTTATTCACGCATTCGCGATAACGTAGTCGCGGTCGTAAAAACAGGGTCATAAAGGGTTACATGTCTAGAAACTAACCTGCAGAAGCGATGCCAAATTTGTGTCGCCTACATCCGATCCAAAAATATCCTTAATTATGTTATAATACACCAGCACATTGAGAAGCACTCCTTGACTGCAATTGAAGGTCAAAATAAGTAAAAGTATAAATTTGGGAAGCCAGTACTTACAAGAACGAAAAGAACACCACAGCTTTGATGCACAGAAACTTTGGAATGGGTTTCATGGGTTTTAGGTCCTCCTTGTTGGCACGGTAGAACAGCACCAAGCAGTACATTGCCACAAACTGGGAGATATTATTGACGACTACGATGTATGGAAATGCCACGTTACCAGCAAACTCTCCCTCCCCGTACACGCCACACAGCTCACATATTCTAAGAGATAAGGTTAAAATGGATGCGCCATAGAAAGATTCCCGCGGGAAACTCACACTGAGATGAAGGTTGTTATTGGCCTCACAACCGTGTATTGGAGGATGCCGTGCTTGCAGTTGTGGATAAACTCGCGTCCCAGTATCCAAGGTCGCATGCAGCAGAGCGGAAAGAAGTGCGGCACCTGCGGCTTGTACTCCATGGTGGCCTCCAAATCCATGTTGAGATTCAAGTAGTTGAGCAGGTACACCATGAAGTTGTAGATCACATACGCCTCATAGCACTCGCGCAGCGAATCCACGTATATGGAGTGCTTCGGAAAGAAGAGGCCGATCCACTGCATCGAACAGAAAGTATTAGATTTCGATTTTTGATTTTGAGACTTGTGGTCTCAGATTCACGTGACATACTTACCGCGTTCAGGGCGTAGATTGGCACCATCCACAGAATGCGTATAATATGCTTTTGCAGAATGGGTTTTGTGAAATGGATGACGTGTTGGATGATGTGCCATATCGATACGGGCACCGCAGACAGAACGAACAAGCCGCCTATGAGGATGAGCTGATCGTTGCGTTGAAAACCATCCTTCACGGAGTTAACAATAAGCAGTGGCACTACTATAATCGCGAATATGACGTATGTGACGATCAGTAACGGCCGAATCCAGATCCTCCAATCCTCGCAAAACCGGCGCACATCCATGCCACACATCTTCCACCGCACCCACGCAGAAAACGAGACTTGAATTTCCTCTTGCGATAACACAGTTGCCGGATTATTGTATACAGTTGTTGCTTCGTTACTGTAGGCGTTTTCACTGGGCTTCCGAGCCACTCCGTCCGTCCTTTCCGTTCCGTCCCTTCAACTGACAACAAACGAAGTTTACAGGCAACAGCGGTCACACCCACGTTGTCGGCGCATTTTTAGAGCATTACTCCTAGCAGGATAGGCGCCGTTAGCCACAAAATCTCCTAATCGCTGCAATATAATACGTTTAAGCTTCTTTTGTGTCAAAATGCAATTGCAGCGGATAGAGGTGGGGGAATCATCGAAGTTCCTGATAAAGTCTGAATCATCGATATATCGCCCCGAATAAAAACTTTTAAAAATGTTTTTTTTTACTTAAGCTTCCTTCTTTTGTTCAACGTCACTCTTTTTATTATCTACTGAAAACTAACGAATGAACGTCGAAATAAAACTATGACGTTTTAATAATTGAAACTTTATCGATAAAGTTTTCTTATCAAAGCTATCTTTTAAATTTGGTCCCATCACAATTACGCCTGCTACAGTTTTTCAAATATTTTGTTATTAATATTATAATATTAAAGGATTTGTTTTGTTTAGGATAAAATACTCAAATTTATTTATTTTTAAACAACATTGGAGTTGTCCAAGTACAAAATTCACAAAATCAGTAATAATGGAAACTTTTTCTTGGGAAATTTAAACATCCCTTGTAAAATACCCTCATGTAAAAATAAGTGTAATATTACATGGCCAAAATATAATGTTTATAATGACACTGCTTCACAAAAAATAAAATTTTGAAGTATCTTACCCGACTTTCTTTACTGAAATAAGCTTAGAGCGAAGTGACAAGTATCATTTATATTTTGTCAAGAACTTTTAAAAATATTAAGTATTTGAGAGCTCAAAACACGTCATCCAAAACATATCTTGAAAACCGCAAAAAAATACGTATGTATATTAAAAATTTAAAATGGATTTGGTATGGGTTGTAGTTACTTTATTTAACAATTAATCTTACTTTAGGTGATTCATTGGGCCAGCAAATTACCGATGAAATTTGGTGTATATATATATATATATATTTGAATTTTTGATAACCGCTCCATAGGTCTAGTCTGGTTGTTATTCCTCTTTCATTTAAGTGCAAATTTTTGCGGTTTATTTGCAGTGCCCCTGGTTGTCATATATATATAATTTCGGAATAAGTTTAAGATAGTTTTAAAATAATTATACGATATAAAAACAGAGTTGTGCGGGTAGGTCCGTTTAATTGCTGTGATGGTGCAGGAAGAGAATTGCATCGATTTGGTTGCCGGTAAGCATGAAGCGCTTATTGAAGTCATATATCTGGTCTCTGAGCATCTTCTTAAAACTAAGGGTCACCACGCCAGGCACACTCTGATAAAGAGTCGCCAGGTCGCGCAGGGTTCCATAGATGTGGCCCATTTTGACCCACCACTCGATCGGGGATTCGTCAAGTTGGACTACCACTTCGTTGCGGTATCGCTTCAGATCGGTTTCTACTGTACCGTCAACGTCACGTTTTGGAGGGTTCGGGATTTCAGCGATGTCGAAAAGAAGTTCCAGTTCTACAAGAGTATCCAGTTAGTTACAAAGCCGGGGATAAGGGAATCTTTCTTATACTCACTTGACTTTCTGGAACCACTTCCTGTGGGCCGTTCTGCTTTGATGGTGACTGTTGGCGTGGTATTAACTGATGTGGTAGCCGCAGAATCGTTAACCTCACTGCCCCCAGAACTTCCAAAGGTTTTATTGTACTTCTGGGTCAGCATACGAACGCATCTGTCCAGATTATCAATGGTGGTCAGACGGTGGAAGCGGGGATCCAGCAGAGCGGCAGCTGTCAAGTTGTCGTCAGAGATGACATGTGCCTGCAGCACAGAAGCGATGGTCCGCTTAATGTTCATCATCAGTGGATCATCCTGCTCTGCGATTCCCAGTTTCTTGATAAGAATTTTCGATGTAATAGGTGACAGCATGCTGCACAGAGGAATATCCTCGCCACGGAGGGTATCCAAGGCAATCTGAAAGGACACTCAATCAATTAAAATTACTTTGACCCATAAATTCGAGAAGATAACATACCACCAGAGCACTGAGGGCCTCTGTTACGGTCTTGGCGGTCAACACCAGCTGATCCATGTCCTCGGACCAGGAAATGGATTCGGCGAAAAATTTGAGCAGCTCGTACAGCGTCCATGGGAAATGCTCGTTATAGGAAGGTAACTCCGATACCTTGCTACTGATCTCGGCAGAGTGTCGCTGGATAATGTCCTTGACCTGTTCCAAGAGAGTGGCTACTTCCTCGATCTCGAAAACGCGGCGAAGACATTTATCAACAACGGAAACGTAGCACAGCACCACTGGGATATCTATAAAAGACATAATATTTTAGTTAGGACTTTAAATGGATCATATTCCGGTCCACTTACTCTTCTCCCTAAGGTATGTGTGCAGGAAATCCTCGTCATCTTCGTAGTTGACGATGGCCAAGGTACAGTTGGCCAAATAGAAATCTGTCAGTAGATCGTCAAAGACAAGATAATCGGTGTACTCCACAGTTGCGTACAACATGCTTCGCACCGACTGTGTCTCCTCGTCCAGGTAGTGATGGAAGATGCTCAAGAACCGGCGCTGCTCGACATTCACCCACTGCTCGAAGGCGAACGAGAATGGCTTCTCGGACGTAAAGTCGCGAGTGATGTCCCCAATTTCGAGGAACTTCGAGGCGTGCATCTCGCTGATTAGCGAGTCAATCTTCTCTGCTTCCGGCATAGGAGTAGAACCTCCCATAGCCAGGCGCACAAAATCGCTGAAGCCGGGGTCGTACAGAGAGTCTACAGTACGCAGATCCTTGATTATGATGTCAGTTAGAGCCTCTGCCAAGTTGGCAATTTGTGTTGACACATATCCACCGTCCTCGTGCTTGACCGCCCGTAACTGCTGTAGGGCGGATGATGGAGTGGCCACCTTACGTTTGCGGACGAATTTTGGCTCCATGGACACCATGCGCTCCTCCTCTTCCACCAAATTATCCGCCTCATCGTATGTAAACGGCACCATAGTCTCATACAGCATGGTCTGTGAAGAGGCATCCTCCTCCGCTTGCATGGCAGCTGTGGCCGCTGCGGCCTCATCATCGTCATCAGAGGCGTTGTCGTGATTGCGGTTGTTTATGAACTCCAACTTGACCCGGCGAGAGGATACGTTCCGCTTGGACAGAGGCGGATGGGTGAGGTTGCGCGGAGTCTTGCGAGGCGGCACCTGGATATCGTGCTCCTGGCATAGCTCCTTGAACAGATCTTTGTGGCGGTGCTGGAGATGGGCCCGTAGGTTGGTAGTGTTGCCGTGGTTGGTCAGAACCTTGTGGCACTTAATACAGACAACATTCTGCTTGGTGATTACCTCGTTGTTGTCGTTCGAGGGGAAACCGAAGAAGCGCCAGTAAACACTCTTCATCTTCGGCGAGTACAGTTTGGAAAAATTCAACGCCGACACATCTTCGTACTTGATGTCGCTGAGCCGTACGTCGGCGACAGGCGAGGGGGACACCTCTTCACTCATTTCGAATTGCTCCTGGATAATAAGAAACCGCCTGTTGTTTTGATTGGGTTTCAGAATCGACTACGATTGGCTTTCGATGCAGAAATACCGCGCAATTTTCCGATTATAGATAGATCGTCAATAGTTTTTATCTGTATCAAAAAGTACAGTTCAGAGTTGCCACGCGACAGCACAGTCAATCGATAAGGCATTAACCACCAATAAATGCTTAAAATGCTCTCGTTTGTCTTTAACTTGCTTTTTAATCACTCCTTGAACATTAGGGCAGCGTTTTCACACATTAATTGCTTAATTCGACAGGAATTAATGTGAATTCGTGAAAACTCTTTGTAACACTGATTGCATCACCAATCGATAGCTGGGGAAATTTCGTTGTCGACACTGGGAATTTTTCGAGGGAAATTTTCGTTGATTCTACGACGTGAAGTTGGTTGCGATTTCCTTTTTGATTCGTTTTTGGGAAGAAAAGGTGTGTGAGAATTTGTGCGTCTCGAATTTTATCGAAAATAAGCTTTAAATGGGAATGAAATTAATGAATCGCATGTGCAATGTGTGCTGGACATTGGGGGATATGTGTTGTAATCCATAAATGGTGCAAAATGTGGTTTATTCACGACTAAAACAATAAAATTGTCCAGCCACGTGGGATAAGGTTATGCCGCATACACACACTTGCAAACAAACATTTACCAATTGGATTGTTTTTATAATGCTCGTTTTTGGTGTTCTCTTGTGTTGCAGCCAATCTAATCCGCCAAGATGGGTAAGGGTAACAATATGATTCCAAACCAGCACTACCACAAATGGTGGCAGCGCCATGTGAAGACCTGGTTCAACCAGCCCGCGCGCAAGCTCCGCAGGCACCAGAACCGCGTCAAGAAGGCTAAGGCCGTCTTCCCCCGCCCTGCCAGCGGTCCTCTGCGCCCAGTGGTCCGTTGCCCCACCATCCGCTACCACACAAAGCTGCGTGCTGGCCGTGGATTCACTCTGGAGGAGCTGAAGGTAAGTGCGGAAACAGAAACATCGTTCCGACCACTAACCCTCCACTTTTCTTAAACCCTCAGGGTGCTGGCATTAGCGCTGGATTCGCCAAGACCATCGGCATTTCTGTGGACCGTAGGCGCAAGAACAAATCTCTGGAGTCGCGTCAGCGCAACATCCAGCGCCTGAAGGAGTACCGCAGCAAGCTGATCCTGTTCCCCATCAACGAGAAGAAGATTCGCAAGGGCGAGTCCTCCCTCGAGGAGTGCAAGCTGGCTACCCAGCTTAAGGGTCCCATCATGCCCATCAAGAACGAACAGCCCGCTGTGGTTGAATTCCGTGATGTCACCAAGGACGAGAAGAAGTTCCAGGCTTTCGCTACCCTGCGCAAGGTATGTTTTACGCTTATAAAAAGATATAGAGCCGTAATTCTAACTATTTGTCATAATTCCAGGCTCGTACTGATGCTCGTTTGGTTGGCATTCGCGCTAAGAAGGCTAAGGAGGCCGCTGAGAGCGAAGATGCCGCCAAGGGAGATCCCAAGAAGGCCAAGAAGTAAACTGCATCTAGACCTGATAATTCTGTCTTTAACAACAACCAGAATAAAATATTAGTTTTTTCATAAACGTGAATTTTTGTCGGCCTTTGTTTTTGTGTTTCTAGTAATATGGTGGATTTATATTTTATCGATAGTTCACTATCGATAGTAGTTTGGCGCGAGTTTGAATGTTAGAAAAGTGAAGTCTAGCACAATTTCTATGAGGATGAAATTATTTGTTTTAACTCGAAGTAATTATTAAAAAATAAATTATTTCTTAGTTTTAATAGGCAGATTATAAAACTTTTAAATTTGAAAAGTACAAATAACTCGAGTTGTAGGAAACTAAAATCTTTGAACAAGATTTAGGATTTTTATTTAAATTTTCGCCATATTTTTTTACCAAAAAATTATGAATACAGTTATTTTTTAAATCTAAATATTATCCCAGTTGCAACAAGAGCTTCTCTTTCCCATAAGTACTTCCATGAGAACAAAATTTATCAATTCCGTAACGTTGAACTCAAGATTAGCGTATTTGCACTTGAAGCGCAAATATTAATTGAGGTTGTCACCCCGAATTCTCTTTCCATATGCCAGTAATTGAGGTAAGCCGCACTCGGTTCGAGTCCAAATCTGACC
This sequence comes from Drosophila bipectinata, assembly GCF_030179905.1. Lineage (NCBI taxonomy): Eukaryota > Metazoa > Arthropoda > Insecta > Diptera > Drosophilidae > Drosophila > Drosophila bipectinata. The sequence continues at coordinate 3,336,385 of NC_091736.1, forward strand.
ATATTCATATGGGTGGTACATATGTATGCAAAACCATAACTCCTTCAATGGATGGACAAAAAAAGGGTTGCATGTTCTCAACAAAATGCGACAAGCCAATTCAATTACCCGGTGGTGCAGCAGCATCCAGACTCCGATCCAGATCCAGATCTAAATCCAATCCTCCGACCCGACACGACCCGCACCTTGAACCTTGTTTATGCACTTCACTGATTTTTATTTCACTTAACCTTGTTTGTGGCTCTTCTCCGAAATGGAGGGGGAGAAAATGGGATAAACCCGTGGAGGGGGCAGAAAATGCCTGTTTCGGTGTCGTGTCAACTGCATTCAAATTTTTATTATTGAAATTTATGAGCACAAAAGTGATTTTCCTCATAGTTTTTCCGGCTGCCCAATGCCACCCCTCAACAATTTTTTTTGTGGCTTTCCTTCTTGCTGATTGTTTCTTTTTTCCGTTTTTCCTTTGTTACGACTGTTGTTTATGGGCCATGCTGGTGGCTACCGGAGAGGGTAGGGCGGGTCGAGATCTGGGGTGGTGTTACGGGGGCAGTGGTTGAATCCTCGGAAACTGCTCGTCCGTAATTGGCAATTGTTTTTCTATTTTTGTGTGTCACCTTTCGTGGCGACAGTTGCCGCCGAAACTTTTTTGCAACATGTGCGCCAGGACGACAAATCAAATGCAGATTTACTTTGCGGTTCATTTGAATGAAGGATCCGTATGGAGGGGTAGTTAACACAGTGGAAAATCATACAATAATTTTATACGAAAAAAAGGATATAAAAAAGTGTATAGGGAACACAAAAGCCAGAGAATATTGTTTTGATAATAAATAATCATAATAAAGTTTCAAATAACAAAACTTTTACTAGCCTTTTTTTCAGTATAGTAACTTTTCTGACGAAGATGGAAATTTAATTTAACACTTTCCTTCGCACAATTGCACTTCAATTTCGTTTTTATTGTAAAATCGATTTGCTGTTATATGCATCTAAAAAACCGGTGATTTTCCAGCATAATTGATGCCAGGTCACCCAACACCCCCTTTTCATTGCCAGTGGGTTAATCTGCATATGGGATGTGATTGCTTCGCAAGAAATGTCCTTGCAATCGATCTAAAAGTGTGTACTTTTCTGTACCTACTTAGTATATGCGTAGGTTTATGGGTTTCTCTGTCTGCACCGTAAACGCAATCAGTGCTTAATGATCCATAGAGCTATTGGATTAGTGCCCGCCTGCTGTCGCCTGAAGGGAAACTACCAGGATGAAGGGATTGCTGGAATAGCAGGAGCCGATACATTTGAAGGACATGCCGCATGAGCAGCTAATGCGGCTGATAGGCCATCAATTAAAGGCATATGCAAATCTTTTACAAAATTCACAGTTGATAAAAAAAATAAACACAAAAAAGTATTTTATCACAAAAAATAGACAAAAAATTTAAAAAAAAAATTTTTTGTCTCAGGATTTTGATGCAGAATGGTGGCAAATCGATCCAGAAATCGTTTAAGGTACTCCGCTTGAGAATCGGATGAGAATTGGGGAAGATGTAGCTATCCGTGTGGACCCTCTAGGGGAAAACCTCATTTTCAAGGGATCCATCACGAAAAATGGACAAAAAATTTAAAAAATATTTTGTCTCAGGACTTTGATGCAGAATGGTGGCAAATCGATCCAGAAATCGTTTAAGGTACTCCGCTTGAGAATCGGATGAGAATTGGGGAAGATGTAGCTATCCGTGTGGACCCTCTAGGGGAAAACCTCATTTTCAAGGGATCCATCACGAAAAATGGACAAAAAATTTAAAAAATATTTTTTCTCAGGATTTTAATGCAGAATGGTGGCAAATCGATCCAGAAATCGTTTAAGGTACTCCGCTTGAGAATCGGATGAGAATTGGGGAAGATATAGCTATCCCTGTCGACCCTATAGGGGAAAACCTCATTTTCAAGGGATCCATCACGAAAAATGGACAAAAAATTTAAAAAATATTTTTTCTCAGGATTTTAATGCAGAATGGTGGCAAATCGATCCAGAAATCGTTTAAGGTACTCCGCTTGAGAATCGGATGAGAATTGGGGAAGATGTAGCTATCCGTGTGGACCCTCTAGGGGAAAACCTCATTTTCAAGGGATCCATCACGAAAAATGGACAAAAAATTTAAAAAATATTTTGTCTCAGGACTTTGATGCAGAATGGTGGCAAATCGATCCAGAAATCGTTTAAGGTACTCCGCTTGAGAATCGGATGAGAATTGGGGAAGATGTAGCTATCCGTGTGGACCCTCTAGGGGAAAACCTCATTTTCAAGGGATCCATCACGAAAAATGGACAAAAAATTTAAAACATATTTTGTCGCAGGATTTTAATGCAGAATGGTGTCAAATTGATCCAGAAATCGTTTAAGGTACTCCGCTTGAGAATCGGATGAGAATTGGGGAAGATATAGCTATCCCTGTCGACCCTATAGGGGAAAACCTCATTTTCAAGGGATCCATCACGAAAAATGGACAAAAAATTTAAAAAATATTTTTTCTCAGGATTTTAATGCAGAATGGTGGCAAATCGATCCAGAAATCGTTTAAGGTACTCCGCTTGAGAATCGGATGAGAATTGGGGAAGATGTAGCTATCCGTTTGGACCCTCTAGGGGAAAACCTCATTTTCAAGGGATCCATCACGAAAAATGTACAAAAAATTTAAAAAATATTTTGTCTCAGGATTTTGATGCAGAATGGTGGCAAATCGATCCAGAAATCGTTTAAGGTACTCCGCTTGAGAATCGGGTGAGAATTGGGGAAGATATAGCTATCCCTGTGGACCCTATAGGGGAAAACCTCATTTTCAAGGGATCCATCACGAAAAATGGACAAAAAATCTAAAAAATATGTTGTCTCAGGATTTTGTTGCAGAATGGTGGCAAATCGATCCAGAAATCGTTTAAGGTACTCCGCTTGAGAATCGGATGAGAATTGGGGAAGATATAGCTATCCCTGTCGACCCTATAGGGGAAAACCTCATTTTCAAGGGATCCATCACGAAAAATGGACAAAAAATCTAAAAAATATGTTGTCTCAGGATTTTGATGCAGAATGGTGGCAAATCGATCCAGAAATCGTTTAAGGTACTCCGCTTGAGAATCGGATAAGAATTGGGGAAGATATAGCTATCCCTGTGGACCCTATAGGACCCTATAGGGGAAAATCCCATGTTCAAGGGATCCCATCACGAAAAATGGACAAAAAATCTAAAAAATATTTTGTCTCAGGATTTTGATGCAGAATGGTGGCAAATCAATTCAGAAATCGTTTAAGGTACTCCGCTTGAGAATCGGAGAATTGGCGAAGATATAGCTATCCCTGTGGGCCATATAGGGGAAAACACCATTTTAAGGTACTCTGCTTGAGAATCGGATGAAACTTTCCTTTCTTGTTTTTTATAAAATTTTTATTAGAAAAAAAAATTAAAAAATATTGTATGAACATTACTGAAACTAAAGCAGGAAACTTGTGTGATTAGCGTAACATTTTTAGATGGATCCTCACAAAAAAAGAGAACCTCCTGTCCCATCAATTTTGTTCCTTTGTAATTCATATCCGTTTAATTTGGTAGGCTATTCAGAGTTCACTGTTTACTTACTCCCCTAAATCTGAGCACACAATAAAATGCTTATTATTTTTCCATAAAAAACCACCCAAAAAACCAAACAAATTAATCAAATATGCAAATACGGGGGTTCGTCCCATATTTTCACGCATCATCTATCAAAAATTGGCACGCCATAAAAAGCGCAAGCGAATGCAAATCCAAGGACCCTCATAGGACGATGTGTTTTTTCATACCACTTGGTTCGATTATGAGATCAATAGAGGGGAGCACGATCCTGGCAAAACAAATCGTAAAAAAGGCAAATTGCAAATTGCATTGGGCGCGAAATATCAAAATCGAATTAGAATCACAATGGGCTGCGAAAAATTTCGCATATGCAAATAATAATTGCCGGAAAATATGCAAATGAGGTGCCATGGAAAGCGAGGGATGTGGGGTGGTACCCCGTGGAAAATTGAAAATTGCACAGACAAGGCTGTGAATTGAGCACTTGAAACATTTTGCAATTTTTCACCATCTTTCAACGAGTTGAATGTCCTTTAAGCGGCCTCGAGCCGGGCCTCTTTTTGTGGGTATGCGTGTGCGGCTGGAATATAACAATATCCAAGCCAAGCCCGAAACCCTTTAGGCCCTGGGCCAAAATCAATTAGCATTTTGGGGCCAGTGGGCGTGACGCTGAACAATAACAGCTCCAACAACAACCAGAATAATAATGCACAGAGTTGGACAGGGGCCACCACAAAATTGCTAAATGTTGCATGCCACAACACTTTAATGGCGGAAGGATGTCTGAAAGTGTGGTTTGAATTATTGATTTGACAATGTATTAAAGGTCTATGGTTTTTGAAATTTATGTCTGTGAGCTTTGAACTCTGTCAAATAGGTCGAATTTTGAAATATGGTTTACCACAAAATTTATTAAACCTCTATCCTAAAGCTAGACAGAGTTCAAATTATTAAACTTAAATTAAATTACCCCAAAAAAAAAGTTCAAATATGTTCAAGTGCTTGTCATGTACAGTCTGCCTGAGACTTTAAACAATTTCAATTTTCCCAGAGTCCAGATTGCAGAGTCCTTCAAGCAAAAAACAATTACGCAACTGTCCAAAAGCAACAAAAATGAAAGTCCTGTAGCCCAGTTTATCGCATAATCAAGTGCAGACAACAGATTTGAATTTTTTACTGAAAAACACATGTTAGAAAATTGTCCAGGGAGTCCTGGCCGAACCTGACCCTTCCGGGTGGAACATTTAAATGTCAGGTCGGATGGGCTTTAAAATCAAGTGGCTGTGTGTAATGCGATATTTAAATTTCATCCAAAAAATGGTGCGTAAAAAAAAAACGGTCAGATTTGTATGGGAAATAGATACTCTCTCCGGGGGATGGCTAAACCTGCTAATGTGAATACAATAGAGCTACTTGAAGCGATCTGGGATCGTTTACTCACGCCACCGCAGCAAAAACCGCAGAACAACCCCTGTACTCCGATGGGCCGATGCCCAACCCCTTCAATGAAACCGCCAAAAAAAAAAGGTCGTCTGACTTTCAATTAATCAAATTATCGCGCGCCTCGGGGGTTGGCACTCAATCGAGCCTGGGGTGGGGTGGCATGGCACTTGAAAATTGCAGATGCGGGGACAAACATTTGTCCACTTTTTGCAATTTGTACAGGTCAACCTACAGGATACAAGGATACTGGATTTAGTTACTGGAAAATTTTGAAATAATTGTTGTTGTTTGTCGCGTGTTTTGTGCACGCCACTGGGAACATCAATAAATTGTCAAAATCTGTCAAAATTTTTAATGACTGTGTGACGGTTAATAGCTGGAGAATCGATTTGTTCAAGTCGGCCCATCTATTGCGATTGAGTTTGCCAATTTTTTTTTTTTAAGGACATTGCGGACATTTTTATGAATTGCTCTTCTGGACAAACAATCGAATCTCTGATTTAACGATGAGGGAGCATTTTAGAGTTTTTAACGTCATGCGGTTATATTTCATCCATTTCTAAAAAGTGAAAAAACAAACATGTGTTTGATGGACTTGGAATATAATGGTAGAAATCTATCCATATTTATAATTTTTTTTTAGCGTTTAAAAATGTATCTTTCAGTACCCGGACACTATAGCTTTCTTTTCACCAAACCGCAATCTCCGAAACTTTCGCACCTGTGTGAGATGTCTGAGAAACCTCAGATGCTGACAGGACTCTGCCTACACAGGACACACCACCACCACAAGGACGATTATCATATCCCAGAGAAGCTCTAACCCTTTGGTTTAATTGCAGTAGGTATATCATGGAATAAACTCCGCCTGGCAGTCAATGGTTGTAAAAAATGCATAAATTATCGTAACTGTAACAGTCGACCATGTTTCAGTTCATTAGGGGACAGTTTCGACCTTAACCCTTCCGCGAGAACCTTGTTTTTCCCGGACATATGCAAAATAATGTCGCGTCATTAGTGGCATGGCCAGGATTGGGAAAGGGTTGCAAGTGGGGCACGTGTCGAGCCAAATCAGAGGATGTGGACTGCTATCCTGTTTTTCATAGATTTGCATATGTTGATTTTCACAGAATCATGTGAATTAGATTTCCGGGGTTTAGTGTTTTCACTCCGACAGGTCAAAGGATTCGGGGCAAGTGCAAAAGAGTCGAGCCATGTTCTTGTCTCTAAATAATAAAGCTAAGCACAGTTTATAGAATTTCCTTTAAATTAGTTTTTATGATGTTCCCAAATAAATATCCCAAATGTTTCTCGCAAAAATCTCTCCTATTTTTGATGCTCCGCCTCAAAATCTTTAACCTTACCGCCTCCTGTTCTCAGACAGCAACTTTTTCCCACACAAAAAATATGTTGACCTTGTTAAGTTTTGGCAAAATAACCAGCGAATCGGCGATCCATCTGCACAAGGCCAGATACCTTCTGGAGCCTGGAGAGGAGGCGAGGTGGCCGAAGACTCTCTTGAAGACTTGGACAGGTACTCACGCTTTATCCACTCATAAGTCACGGCTTCGTTTTCCAGCCAGGGCACCCATAAATCAGCTCCTCATATAGGTCTGCCTCGCATATCTCTAATAATGATATCACAGACCGCACTCTCCGGGATACCGCATCCAGATACTCCCTCGGTCTCGACAAATCGGATGACTTTTCTCAGGCCCTTTCCCTTTTAACAGCCTTAGCTGGCGATGCATCGTGACACCATCCCGTCTCCACCTCCATTTGCGAGCCCATTTGCAACTTCTGCAGATGCTACGTGCAGTTGGGGGAATCTCCTCAAAGGTCTCTGCCTTCTTTTTCAGCACCCACGATGTGGTTTTTACACTCGAATAAATTAACTAAAAGTTTGAACATTTTATGATTTATAAATAAAAAACAAACTTCTTTTCTTAGACGATATATACCCGATCTCCCTTTAATGGGGATGCCAAATTAAGACATACTGCAATGCCGATGTCTTGGGCAATATATGCCCAATCCTTAAGCGTATCACCCTAAAAGTTTTGAGACAAATTCCCCATTAAGCTACATCAAAGCCTAAAAACATTAAATTTTTTCGAATTTTTATAAATTTTTCTATAGGACCCCCTTTAAAAAATGAAAATGAAAAAATGTGAAGATGTCGAAAAAGCCACACTTGGATTGTCCATATCTTGGACGATATGAACCCGATCCTTGAGCTTAAAATCTTAAAAGGTTCGTTGATAAATTCGCCATTAATCTACATCACATAATATTTTTTAGAATTTTTATACATTTTTCTATACCCCCTTTAAAAAATGTAGAATGTGAGGATGTCGAAAAAGCCACACTTTGATTGCCCATATAATGGCCAATATATACTCGATCCATGAGCGGAATTCATTTAAAGATTTGTAGCTGTATTCCCCATTAGACTGCATCAAAATATAAGAACATTTGTAAAATTTTTATACATTTTTCTATAGGACTCCTTTAAAATGGATTCGGCGTGGGGTTTTTGTTGAAGTGTTTTCCTCACTGCCTTGTATTTTTAAGATAAGCCGTACTACCGATTAGAAGCCTATAGAAATTCTCAGATAAAGTATTTATCAGTATTCGTTTTCTTCAATAAAAAAAGAACAACTAAAAAATTGATCCCCCAGATTTGATAAAACGATCAAAACTAATACCAGGCAAAAGTATCCGGAGAGGACATATCGTCGTGCTTACTATAAAAGCTCAGTAATGCTGCGACAACGATAATGCAGATGGTAATAATGATGATCATCAAGCGGCGATGTGATTGAAACAAAACATCTTATTATTACCTTCGACCGGTCGAAGGAACGACCCCGTGCGACCTCAAGGTAAAAACGGGCAAAAAATAAAAAAAAAAGAAAAATCACAAAGAGTGCGCAAAATAATTCCCACGCTCAGTGGCCAGAGGCAGCCTTTTGTCGTCGTTTCCATCTCCTTGGCTCCACCATCACATCATCATCATCATCATTATGGTCATCATTATCATCATCACGGTTGTATTCTTCTTGCCGGTTCCTGCCATATAAGGCAACGTCCTTCCAAACGCCCCCTGCCCGGCCCCAAAGGAGTTTCTTGAAATTCTGCGCCTCTTTCTTTTCTTTTCTTTTTGTAACTTTTTGGGTTTTTTGTTTATATTTTTATTTTCTTTTTTTTTTTGGGATGGTAGGCTGGTCTGAAGTTTTTTGTGATTGATTTCACTTTGCCCCCCACCCCAGAGCTCAACCGGCGAACACAATTTCTTAACTTTCACAGCTCATTGAGCTTGAAAAGTCACTCACACGGGGTCAGGTTGACAATTGACAGGTATCAAGTGGTTAGGTCGCATAATTATAGTTTTTAGTGGTGCGGAAAATGTGAGCCAAGGATGAGAGTTCTGGATGCTACATTTGGCACTTATAGAAGGGTATACACAGAAAATAATAGGGAAAAATAATGGCAATCCTGGATTAAGATAGCTATCTATGTAGGTATCAGCTCAAAGATATCAAGCTTGAAAGAGACATCCTTTATATAACAAATATCGTATATAATAAACCACTTAAGTCTATACTTTACCTTTAAAATATCTTAATACTCTTCATAATAATTGAAATTACCTTAAATAATAGCTATATTTTGACTTAAAGAGTTTCATTAACATAATTGTTTTTTGTGTAAAAGTTTAAGTGTGCTGGTCCTGAGACTGCCATCAGGTTAATGATTGTGGGTAACCAAAGTAACCACAAAAATTGTATCATCCCCGTCCTCCGTCTCCAGCACTCTCCTCTAATCAAAGCTTTTGCCCATTGAGCCAGATTATTTTACATTTCATTAATGTGCCGAAAAAAAAGGGAAATACTTTCAATGAAAGCGTCTCCCAGGGCCAGATGCCTGAGCTCCCTCCCGATCATTATTATCATCATAATTATCTTCGGCTGGAGTTCAAGTCCAGGGAATCTTGAATCAGTGCTATTGATCAGAGCTCCCCAATTAACTTTTATAGTTACTATTCTTGCCAGCTAAAAAAATCTTAAACAAAGGAATATATTTCCTCAAAAAGAAAACAGAATTTATTTTAATAACAAAAATTCGTAAAAATTGAGACAAAAAATACACATATATTGTTATATATTTTGGGGGTGGCATATTCAAGTGGCTTGGAGTGTATGTTTTCAATTCCAAAGTATTCCAAATCCACCATCGTCATCATTATCGTGGAAGCCAACAGGTTGAAAGGCTGATGTTCCATTTCAGCTCGTCGCAAGGGGTGGCTACCCACCATTGCCTCGGGGGTGTGGGTCGCACAAGTGCACTGCGAAAAACGATTTTTAATAAACTAAAACAGAAATAAGCTTAAGATTTATAAGAGAATAAAATCTAGGAGGAAATAAATCTATTTATAACTTAAACTTGGAGGGAAAGAAACTTACAAAAGTTCAATTGTTTATTTATGTTGCTTTTAATATTATTTGGATTGTACAATTTTGAAAATAAAATTTCACACAAATCTTTTATGTCTATGTGAAATCTAAAATATAACAAATAAAATAATTAAATAATTTTTTGGGGGTTTACATATATAGACAAATTATTGTGCCATTATATGGTATATAGAACCATCTACAAGTAAAGTATCCGAAACCGATCAGGAAACTATGAAAAGGCTATGTCCTCTTATTGGTACCATAAATACCGCTTATAATTATTTTATCTTCAAGGTTTTTTTTATAATTTAAAAATATATTTTTATTTCTTAAATACAAAAGTAAAAGAAGGTAGCTATAACTAAACCATTTCCGTTTCTATAAAAACAACCCCTAACAAAGAATTTCCTTTTTTTCAAGTGTGTATATTGTGGTGTGTTTCAACCTTAACTTGTTCCCGAGGACAAACTCAACCTGACCTGCTTCGTTCCTTGCCAACCCCGGCTCAGTCGTTCATGACCACAATCACTCATTCGTTTCTTGACTACGGACGAGTTCGAATCGCTTCGAACGCCACGGATCGGTCGGTCGCCTCGAATCACATCGGTTGGGAGTTCAAAAAACAATTGAAGTAAATTGATCGCAATTTGCAAGTGTAAAAAATGTCAGACTAAACGAAGAGAACTTTCCCTATAATTGTCGCGTCTTTGGCTTACTTTTGTCAGAAATTCAGAAAATTAAAACGAAGAGTTAATAAAAAAATTTCAATAAAACGGAAGGGCGCGAAGTCTAAAATTGTTTGAAAAAAATGGCTGATGAAAGTTTGCATACTGTGCCGTTGGAGCACAACATTGACTATCATATTGTGACCTTGTTCGAGCGTCTGGAGGCGATGCGTAAAGATAACCATGGTGGGGGTCATGGGGTTAACAATCGTCTGTCCAGCACCCTGCAGGCCCCCAAGCGGAGTATGCAGGCCGAGATTCGCACGCTGGAGTTTTGGAGGTAAGTCTTAAAAAAGACACTGCAAGGATTGTTTGAATTTATCTTTCATAAAATAGAGTGTATAAAATGGAAATCTCTTCATGAAATCTAAGAAAATACTCTGATATATCTAGGAAAAGGATTTCAGAATAAAAGACTTGGATTCTCAGTGCATCAGCACTAAAGACCTTTGTTTTCGCAGCCATTATCTGCACTTGCTTTCAATTTGTTCAACTTTAGACGACAGTTGTTGGATGTCATCATTGAGCTTTGTGTGTGAACTCTAAGTAATTGAAATCAGAGTGTTCTCCTCCAGACCTTATCAAGATAATCGTCAAACTAAATACTGGTAAAGTTTTAAGTACTCTTTGACTCCTGTGACTCATACCCTCTCGACCTCTTTTGAGTTGGAAATTTCAAAATAATTAACATTTCATCACAGGTCGGATGGAGTAATTAAATCTTTGCCAGGATATAATGCTTTTCTAGGATGTCAAGCTCAGAAATTCCAAGTAAAATGCGCGACACTTTTGCCTGCATTCCTTTCCCTTTCCCCCCAGCTGGCTGACCATTAAAAAGTCAAACGTTGTTGGGCCCAACCCATAGTTCCAATTAAAGAGAATCCAGAATGCAAACTGAGAAATTTATGATTTTATGGAAATCCATGGAGTCCCCTGGAGTTCCCTCGCATTCGCGGTAGTTTGTTTGATTTTTTGTTATCGTGGCGGGGGGATGGCCCCTTTTTTTCGAGCTTAATGTGAATCCAAGTTCCCTCACGTCCAGCGGGAATCAACTGGAATCAACGCCACATTGCAGTTTCATCAAACCGCCCCCGATCTCTTTTGGCCCCTCACACTCCCCGGCTTAATTGTCACTGCAACGCTTGAGGGCAACAAGAACTCGCATTGTGTGCAGCTTGATTTGTGCAACAAACAGTAAACATCCACTAAGAAGTACGGGGTTTTTATTTTATTCAAAAAAAGAATTTTATTCAAATTAAAGGAGTTATCTCTAAACCTTAGACTAGATAGTTTAACCTTGTCTTAAAGCTTCTTCCATAGTGACCACTGTACCGTACCATACTTCACATCCTGTCACACTCAAAAGGGTCTGGCAAACCTCAGAGATATACTAATCCTTCTAACCCTTCTCTTACAGATCCATCATCAGCGAGTGCATGGCCTCGTTCCTCTACGTGTTCATCGTTTGCGGTGCCGCCGCGGGTGCCGGCGTGGGTGCCAGTGTGTCCTCCGTGCTCCTGGCCACGGCCCTGGCCTCCGGGTTCGCAGTGGCCACGCTGACACAGTGCTTCCTTCACATCTCGGGTAAGTCATCAGTGGGGACAGTAAATAACAACAACAATGACAACTGAACTGAAGCATCAACAGAAACAGGGCGGCAAGTGTTGGCGGAGCCCTTGGAGTTGCGTGGAAAAGTGCCGTTTTCAGAGCCAAAACTCAGTAGACACGAAACCCCTTTATTATTATTTTTTTGTTTTTTGTTTTCTTGGTTTTTGTTTGCCATACTGGCAGTTGTATTTTCGAAAAGGCAATGCACTTTGTGCGGTTCCCCAACTCCAACTCCACCTCCAGGCAACCCCGTCTTATCTCTGGGGCGCACTTGTGGTGCCATCGACTTGGCTCTCCCACCCAGCTCTCCTTTTCCCATACATATACTCTTGTATTTATATATCTGTTCATTTGCGTTGACATCCAAGGCAATTAAATGTTTTCTTCTTGAGAAGCACAAGGAGCAGGAGTCGTTCCCGCCCAGCAACATGTGTTGTTGATTTGCCTTCCCAGCCGACTCCCCCACTTTCGAGCTTGGCGATTTCTTTGCTTTTTCACAGCCAATTGGTTGGGCATTAAGTCATGATGTTATCTGCCATATTTTGGGGCAAGCATTCCCCTCCCTCAAAGTGTCAAAGTGATATTTAACGGCCACCAAAGATAGTACCGAGTTTGTAAAGTAATTTTATTTATTTCTTATTTATAGGTGCCCACATTAACCCCGCCATTACTTTGGCCTGCATGGTGGTACGCTCTATATCTCCGATCAGGGCAGCCATGTATATGACCGCCCAATGTGGCGGAGGAATCGCAGGAGCCGCTCTACTCTATGGGTAAGTTAAAGGAAATAAACTTGGATCTATAAGAATAGGGATTATAGAGAGCCTCTTATATCTAAATGCAGAAAGTTAATCGTTTTCTATAATCGAGGAAAGCCATTAGGCCTTTTAATTAATCCAATTAGAAGGATTGCCACAAGTCCTTGGCCCACAATTTTGAGATATGTCTCTAATTAAATGCATTCAAGCATTAAAGAACCAATTTAACGAGAAATTCATTTTGAATTTCGTGTTTGTCACAATGTCTTCATTATGTATATTTAAGTATCTGCTGTGTATCCTGTGAGCCTGACCACACAGCAATGGCTGAATTATGCGAAGGACATATTCTAGCACACTGCATTCTGCATCTGCGTGAGGATTTACCCAAAAAAGCAAACTCAAGAGTTTCAAATTAAATCCAACAGGCTGTTGGAAATACTGTCAGGTCGTAAATCAAAACGGAAAAGGACTCAGGGACATGAAACGCACTTTCGGGGTGATGACTGTACAACAAGGAGGGTCGACAGGAAGCATGAAATGCGTGTGCAGAACCGAAGAAATTGTGGAATTTCTATAAATGGGATGTGCAGGTAACCTAGGCCCAGCACCTGCAGGCCGCAGGTAGCTAGGATACTATCTGCTAGGAGAAAACATCTGCCCCTGTCCCTTGGTGTTTTGCGCAGTGATTTCCATTGTGATGCCTAGATAAAGGACCCCTGCCCAAGGATATAAACGCACACGCAGCCAACGCAGAAAATCTCCTGTCAGTCAGGGTTTTCCTTCAGTGGCAGGACAAGGAACAGGATGAGGGCGATGGAAATATACGTTACTCTCAGTTTACGTATCTGCGCCTGCGCAGCATTTTATTTTTTTTGAGATTGTCGATCCAGTTTTTTGTTGTTGTTGAACTGCTCGTCTTCCAGAGACAGAGTCCAATATTAATGCCTCTCCCCCGATTGTCTGCTCGACATCTGTTTCGACCCTTCTTTTAAGTGCGTTGGCATCTTTACTTTCTACAGATCCATTCGCAGGAGAAAGAGGACGAAGACGAGCCGTCGGGGCAAAGAAACATGTTTCAGCTGCTGCCGCTGCGATCAAGTTCGGGGTTTTTTTTTTGGTGCCTGATATGGACTTCTTTGGGGTCCAATGAGTTCACGTTTTTGGGTTTTTGGATAAAACATATGTTTGTCTAAAAGAAAACTAAAAAACAGAAGTAACAGAAATCTGGGGGTATTTGCTGATTAATTGGTTTAGATTTGGATGGAGTATATTTTATGAGTTATGGGTTATAGGTCTTGGGGTCTAATGGGTCTCTCATATAGCTCTGGGAATGGTGTTTCAACTTCACAGCTCACACTTTGTGTATTAAAAAAATAAATTTTATATTTCCTTGTTCCTAAGGATGTACTTTAGTTGGGCTAATACACCCAGGACCTGCCACTCAGCTGCTCATCCTGCTCCTCGCCTTCGCCGTCCCTGTCACATGTCACTTGGCACTTACCCTAATTGCGCCGCATATGCCACATGTGGCACAGAAACAGCAAATACCAACTTGGGCAGATAAAACACAATCTTTCATAAACCAGAGAGAGCGCTTAAAAAAAACATTGTCGTACGAGGTAGAGGGTTGGGGATACGGTCTTGAGTATCGATATCCGGCTTAGTGATATTTGAATAGTCTTTAGCTCTTCCTCGCATTTCAATGATTTCTTCCCCTACTTTATTATTACTTGGTTTTATGTATATTTTTTTTTTGTTTGGTTTGAAGAACGTGCGCCGAGCACGTTCCAAAAATGCGAGTAGCCTTTGAAAATGATGAAAGATAAGAATCAGGTAGAGGCCGCCAAAGCCAAAAGACAGCAAAGCAAAGAAACCAGAAAGCAGAAAAAAAACCATAATTAACATTTCCAGAGGATTGGTCTTTGTCCAGACGCTGACTTCGGAGGCATCGGGGGTTGCGCCTGCGCAGGATAGCCTGGATGCGTGGTGCGGAAACTTGAAATCAAACACGTGTCGCCGTAGTAGCCGGCCGATGCACCGCTCTGGTTGGTCAGTCCCAGCTCCGAGGAGCAGCTGGAAAAAAAGAATGCTCGCCGCACACCTGCTGCCCCAAAACAGAAATTACTGTTGCCTCGAAAAACAGGATTTCCAAAGCGAACAAATTTAAATTTTAACCAGAAACCGAAATGCAGAGAGATCAGGCCTTACACTGAGGTTTCTTTTTATTCTCTAGTAATTGGAAATTATTTTCAAATATAAAGTCTTTCTGGTAATAGCCTATTGACATCGAAATGCACTTCCTGCCGGGAAAATGTGTTGGGAATCGATAATAAATTCGTGTCACAGGGGCAATTCAATTACTGAATCTGAATTCGAATCCGAGCCGAGCACCAAATTCCATTTTGAATAGTTGCCGGCTCGCTTATCGCACTCGGGTTCGAAATGGCATCCTGCCAGTGTTTCCGGTTGCCCTCACATTGCTCCTTCCTACCTACATACATACATATCTATGTCCTGCATCGAATGCTGCACAGGTGGTCCAGTTATACAGTTATTTCATCGGCATTCACACTATTCCCGGAGTGGGGGGGATGAGGTCATAACAGTTTATTAAAATTGTGATTATTTTCAAATATTAAATTGAGAGCTTAGGCGCTTAGTTCTGTCATTTATGATTAAAATAAATTATTTTTAAAGCCTCTCCTCCATGACAACTTTAGTTCAAAAGCGTGGATGAAAATACATTTAGTGATTTCGTGGCATAATTTGATTTGGGGGTCGCATCGGGATTCAATTCTCCACTCGCGTTATCCTGCTGTCCTCCCGGAATGGCAACCGCAAACCCAGCCCGGGCGCAAAGAGCAAACCAAACCGAGCGTGTTGCACATGCCACACGCCACATCGCAACTAGAAAATGGTGTGTTGGTGTTGGCCCACGCCTGGGCACAAGGATATAAGGATAACGACGATTCTCGGCTAAGTTTACTGTGTGAGTTTGTTTTTTGTTAACAATTTGCGCAGGAAGCTCTGCTGAAAGGTCCTGGTTCCTCGCTCCACATTGCCATTTCCGGCTACTTAGTTGCTTCCTCTGCTCCTCGGTGGCACTGTTTGTTTATTTCTGCGGTCGACTGGCTATCCTCCTCCTCGTCCTGTGAAATTAGCACTTTATAGATTTATGAGCAAACAGAAGCTCTGCCTCAATGGAAAAATACTTTCCGAGGCGATCAAATTTTAATCAACACTCCTGTAGCAGCTGTGTGTTGACAGTGGGCCTCATTATGCCGGGGGGGCTGCTTGGAATTCAGTCACAGATTAGGACTCTTTCCACCTAATGCCAGCTTAGTCGTCCCACAGTTATGACGATTGTGGCACCAGGAGGTTTCACCTCAGCCCTCATCCCAAACTTCGTGCAGCCGGATTTCGGAGCAATTTCCCATTGCCAGGCGCTCTATTTGCTCAAGTACTTTTAAGTGCATTGCGAAAGCATTTATTTCCGGATTTTGGGCGGAAAAGTGAGTGTCTGTGTGGGTAGGGGGGTGTGGTTAACCGATGTGCCAGGTAAAGGCTTGTGGCTCAGCTTTGTAAATATTTACTCTACTTCGTTGAATCGAAATCTAGCTCTCTGTGACAACATTCCAGAGTTCTGGGATATCTTAAATATGATTTCTACCTCAATGAAAACTTTTCTGTATATGGATTATACGGAAGATGATTTTAGCAATAAATCTCAGATTTTAGCAATAAACTCATTGGGGCCAGAAGTGCTCCACAACTTTTCCTCGAAGTTTTGACAATCTAAATGATTTTGTGACAGTTCATGTGTGAGGAGATTAATGAGTTTGGAGTTTCAAACGACTGAAGAAGTTGGTTTGGAATCTGTCAGAGACAGAGGTTTCTCTTTTAAAAGTATATGATTAACTTAATCAGTTTTAAATTAGAACATTACTTAACTTTAAATCTTATATTCCTTTACAGAGTTACTGTCCCTGGATATCCAGGCAACCTTCAGGCGGCCATCTCCAATACTGCACCAGTAGGTTCCTGGGAGAGATTTGGTGTGGAATTCATTCTCACCTTCCTGGTCGGGCTCTGCTACTTCGTATCGACGGATCCCATGAAGAGGTTCATGGGCAATTCGGCCGTTTCCATTGGAGCTGCCTACAGCGCCTGTAGCTTTGTTTCGGTAAGTTGACTTTTGTGAAATCCCCATCCCTTGACCGAGGAATTCGGTGCAAAAATCTCAAAACAAAAAAAAACCGAAACCGAAACTGAAACCAAAGACAACACAAAACCAAAAACGCACCTGCCGACTCGGATTCTGACTTTTATTCACATTTTGATGCAAAATCGCGGCATGACAACCGACTGGAGATGAGCTCCCGACGACCAGGTAGAGGTAGAGGACTCGAAAGGAAGGTCATGCGGGGATCAGAGAGGGATAATTAATTTAGCACAGGGTCTGTCTGGTCGGGATGGAGTTGCATTGTTCGCATAACGGACGGTTAGTGGCGGCATTCAAAGGAGTCGCGATGACTTGGCCAGGTTCTGGATGATGGGTTCAGGCAGCGATTAAAGTCAAGTTTATATATCGATTCGGGATTGAATTACGGTGAAGGGTTTCGCGGAAAACTCTTATTGTTAGGATCCTGAAGGAATTAAGTTAAATAACTTAAAAAACTTTAAAGCTTACTTTAGGGAGAACTCCAACAAAATTTCTCGCGTTAATTAAAGTATTTGTTTAAAATAAAAGAAACCCAATGACACGTGAATCATAAAACTAAAAACTTTTCACAAACAAAAACTTTTCCAAAAGTTTCTAAAATTAGTGAGACATACTTCTAACTTAACTTTAAACCTGCTTATGTTTAAAAATAGCTCGAATTCTTCCTTAATTTTGGCAGGACACTAACCGAATGCTTTCTCTTGCCTCCTTTCAGATGCCCTACTTGAATCCGGCCCGCTCCCTGGGTCCCTCGTTTGTGCTGAACAGATGGGACAACCACTGGGTTTACTGGTTCGGACCCCTGGTGGGCGGCATTGCCTCCGGCCTGGTGTACGAGTACATCTTCAACTCCCGCCGCAGCTTCCGCCCAACCAAGGGCAGCATCGATAACGACTCCAGCTCCATTCACTCCGAGGACGAGCTGAACTATGACATGGAAATCGAGAAGCCCGGCAAGTACCAGCAGTCGCAGGGCACCTATCCCCGGGGGCAGTCCAACAGAGGTGGCGGCGGTGGACAAGTTCAGGCGAACGGCGAGCTTGCAGCTCCCAACATGGGCCAGATACCCGGCGTAGTGCAGGGGCAGGGCAACTACTGCCAGAACCTTTACACGGCGCCTCCACTCTCCTCGAAGTACGAGCAGCAGCAGGAGCCGCTGTACGGAGGCACCCGCTCCCTGTACTGCCGTTCGCCCACTCTGACCCGGAGTAATCTGAACCGTTCGCAGTCCGTCTATGCCAAGAGCAACACCGCGATCAATAGGGATATTGTGCCACGTCCTGGACCTCTGGTGCCGGCCCAGAGTCTCTACCCGATGCGCACCCAGCAGCAGCAGCAACAGCAACAACAACAGCCGCAGCAACACCAGCAGGTGGCATCCACCGGTCAATCCTCACATTTGCAGAACCAGAATGTCCAGAATCAGATGGTGCAACGCAGCGAGAGTATCTACGGAATGCGTGGCTCGATGCGTGGACAACAGCAGCCCCTGCAGCAGCCTCAGCAGATGCAGCAGCAACCGCCACCGATGCAGCAGCAACAAATGCAGCCACCGCCGCAAATGATGCCCGATCCCCAGCAGCAGCAACAGCAACAACAGCAACAGCAGCAGCAACAGCAGCCACAAGGCTTCCAGCCAGTCTACGGCACCCGTACGAATCCCACGCCCATGGACGGAAATCAAAAGTTTGAGCGACGCGACCAGCAGCAACTGTACGGCATGACGGGTCCACGGAATCGCGGACAGTCGGCTCAGTCGGACGACAGCTCGTACGGCTCGTATCATGGATCGGCGGTTACGCCGCCGGCACGTCATCCAAGCGTGGAGCCATCGCCACCTCCACCGCCGATGCTGATGTATGCACCGCCCCCGCAGCCAAATGCTGCCCACCCGCAACCCATTCGCACCCAGTCGGAGAGGAAGGTGAGCGCGCCCGTTGTGGTGTCGCAGCCGGGAGCCTGTGCCGTCACTTACACAACTTCGCAAGGTCCCCCAGTGCCCACCCAACAGCAGCAGCAACAGCAACAGCAGCAACAACAACAGCAGCAACAACAACAGCAGCAGCAGCAACAACAGCAACAAATGATGATGCAACAGCAACACTATGGAATGTTGCCTCTACGGCCCAACTGAAAGCGACTGTCGTGGGGTCCAGTGACTACGCCGCCGCCGCAAGCGATGCATTCGCTTACTCTACACGCCGCTGGCACCATGACCCTGCACCGCTGCAGCCTAGCCAAGCAGAGCAGTTTGTTTTAGTCGTAATCCAAAGGAAACGCACGAAAGTCTCAGCCCTTAGTCTAGCCTAATCTTAGTTAAGATAGATGTACGATACTATATGGATCAGCCAATAGCCACATTGTATTATTCAGACGCCAACATGACAAGGAGGAACTCATCATACCTAGCAGCAGACGACGATGCGATGGAGACAGGCAAAGGTACAGGCTTCTTTCGGTTTAGAAAGATGCTTCGAAACTAGCCCAAGGCCTAATAGACTAGATTATTCCTACAATATACAATAGCTTAATGGCGATTTAGACTGAACGTAGGTCCATAGTCTCAAGATATAGGGGAAAAATCTTAAACATACTTACTGAAATACTTTATTTCATCTCGTTTTTTATTTAAAAAGCAAAAGCTTCCATTGATTGTTCGTTTCTGTATCTTCCAATTGAAAACACCTTCATTGAAATCTTTATTTGAGTATTATTGTTTATTAAAAAGTTATTTTTCATTGTACAATTAACTTTTTAACTTGGTTGAAATGTCCTTTTTTTTATCTTCCAACTATGGCCTGTTTTTGTTTCGTGATTTTGAAAGGCCAAACTTTAAACTCTTATGATTTGTATATAAACTAGATATAGTCTTAAGGTTGCACATATTTAAGCTATTTCTGTAAACCTAAGGCCCATACGCTCACAAGTCGATATCATCTTATGGATAAGGTCTTATCAATGTATTATAAAAATATATTAACGCTTGGTAATAGGAAAGCCTAAGAGAATAACGTAAATGTATGCTGTAACGAAATAAAGAAATGTTCACTCATATATCAATGTATCTTATGAACAAAGAAAGTTCTTTCATTTATATTTTCATAATACTTGGTTGGGAGGAGTCTAATGTTCCAATCAAGAAACCTCTTTGAAACATCGTGGCACTTAGCTTAGAATTCCCAGAATGTGATTCTTATAATAGTAACAGAACAGTCTATAATTGTAGACTCTAGTTGAAGCATTTCCGCATCATAACCTCAAGTTGGCATGTTTCTTAAGTTAGTTTTAAATATAATATCTTTGGGGGAGTATTGTTAGGATTGATCTCTGTACTAGCTCAGACCGAGTACATGAAGTTGAAGTACTGGCGAACTTCAGCGAGCGGGAAATGTGGCAGCTGCTCCTTGACCTTCTTGAAGTCGTTGCCGTGTTTCTTGAATGCCTCTGATAGATGAACAAGGTCCTGGGCCTTCCAACGATGGTAGCGACATCCGCGGGCGGTCTCGATCCCAGCTAGACGTCGTCGAGCCACCGGAATGTCGAATCCCTGTTGACGTAGAATGAAGAGGGCCTGTTCCTCCTCGATTTCATATTTACTGGCAGCGAAGTCCAAATAGTCTCGAACATTCTTTTCGTCCTGTTCCT
Source organism: Drosophila bipectinata (assembly GCF_030179905.1). Classification (NCBI taxonomy): domain Eukaryota; kingdom Metazoa; phylum Arthropoda; class Insecta; order Diptera; family Drosophilidae; genus Drosophila; species Drosophila bipectinata. Next base: position 3,356,860 of record NC_091736.1, read on the forward strand.
TCATTTGGGGTGACCACAATATCGAGGCCCGATGTTGGAGCTGTTCCAGCCTGGGTTTGTGTTCCTCCTTCGGCACGAAGTCCGGTATAGTGGCTGCCTGCTGTTTCCAGTAGCGAGCATCTCGTTTTTCCCTAGGCGAGTATGTCATTTTTGAACTCAGTCAACAAAGTAAACAACGATCAGCACCCCGAAGCCAGTTCGAGACGTCACAGGGTTGCCATGCTGTCCTTAAGTGTTGGTAAACGTACAAAACAAGCACGTGAGGAAAGTACAGTGTAAAAAATTATATTATCATCTCCATAAATATTATTTAAATGAAGATTTTTAAATAAACGAGCACTCATTGTTAAAAAAAATGAAAATATATTATTTATCTATCCATTATTTATTATTTTCTTATTTATTTTATTAAATCTGAATTGAATTTAATTTATTTCATATCTTTTTCAAGGTCATTTTGAATGAATATCCGGTCGACAGAAAAATCGGTATCGGAAATTACTAAACTTACGATTTTATTACTTCTGGAATAAAACATGCATTCTAGATTTAAAAAATAAATCTAGAATAATAAAGTAAATCACAATACATTTTGGTCTATGTAGTAATATTTAATTTGTGTAAAAAAAATTGTTTTAAAAACAAAACATAAGAAACATATTGAAATTTTAGGTTTTTCCGGAGTACCCATCCTATAGATCTTCGCCAATTGCAGAATCTGATTCATCGTTGGAAGGATAGTCCTCGGTTGAGGACTCCTCTTCTCTATCCACACGCCTGCGCTGAAAGGAATCCCACATTACGATGGCTTCGGATAGCTCTGGCTCCTGGTCGAGCTCCGTATTGTAGGTCAGCCAGTGAGCAATCTGCTGGGCATAGAACGAACTGAGCAGAGAGGGCCAGAGCCTTATCAGACCCACCTTGGCCAGCTTGATGTGCAGATTATAGCCAATCTGTTTCTCCGATTCTATAGCCACCTCGCCCAGTAGATTCAGGATGCAGCATTGGGGTGGCGATGTCGTTGACACCATATAGATCAATGAATTGTTTTTCAAAATTAGTTTGTATTCCGGCACTTTTTGCTCGATGACCAAGTCGATATGGGAAAGGTCCTGGTGCCACTTCACCTTGGGATTGACTGACCCGTTGGCGATTACACCGCACTGCAAAGATGCCGCCACATCCTCAGGCGAAGGCTCCTGATTCGAATCCTTATTCGGTACCTTATGGTATTTTAATGATTTTACCGGTTTGGCCTTTGGGGGCTCCTCGGTTTCTTCTTCATCGAGTAAACCGGATAGGAAGTCTTTAGTCACTTGCTTTTTTGAAGGACTCATAGTCTCCACCTCGTACGTGAGAGCCTTTAAAAATGCATTATAACTTTCATTAGGAATGTCTTCTAATTGGTCTTGTTCTTTCTCGTCTTTTTCCACAGTTGTTAAGGGGTCTTCGTAGAGTTCATCGTCAGTATCATTAATGGATACAAATTGAACTGCTTCATAATCTTTAGATGGGTTTTCAGATGACTCCTTAGTTATACATTGAATATCTTCCGGAGCTGGAAAGTGGGTCTTAGCATCGCTTTCCTGAATGAACTCTTTTTGATCTTTGATCTTTGGTGATCCTGGTGAGGGGTCTTCATAGAGCTCATCGTCACTTTCATGATCGGATACAAATTGAACTACTTTAGAACCTGTAGATAGGTTTTCAGATGACTCCTTATTTAAGGACTTTGGACCACAAATTTGGGCTGCATCGCTTTTCCGAATTACCTCTTCTTTTGGGTGATCTTTGGTTTGGTTTTCAGCTGTAATTGATTGGATTTTTTTTAAAAACTGGGATAATAAACTGTGTTTCTTTTCAGAAACATAATTTTTTAAATCAGTTATCGGGGAGAAGTATTTAACTGGAGGTGGAACAGCATCTTCCGAGCTCGAATTTGAAGTCGGTACCTCAGATTTTTGCGATGTCTTATTAGTTTCAAGCTCAGCTTCTTCCTGTGTTTTTGGCTTATCAACAGCCTTTGATTGTGTATTTCCATCTTTGTTTCTTAATTTAGCAAATCTTCTGGAAACGAGTTCCTTTGAAAGCAAAAGTTTGTAGATACTTGTGCGCATGGATGGGCACTCTTCGACCAAAGCGATTTCCTTCACATGGATTACATTTTGGATAGAAAAGTCGACGATGACTTGCAAATGCGTGTTATTACCGATGTTACTCAACATTTCATGAGTCCATAGTTTAGAGTTATCTGACCACTTCTGGCCTCTTCGACAAGCTCCTTCCACTCCCGATAGGCGAATATTGAGGGCCATTGCCGGCTGATTAGTGAACTTTTCGTCCGGACACTGGAGTAACTCATTTGGCTTTACATACAGCAGTTCTGAACCGTGATCCATTTGTTGGACCACAACAGGACGCCTTGGGGGAATGTCCACAATGCGTACCCGCTGGACTTGGCCATGACGGATCACCACGCAAACGTCGTGCAGACGGTATGGGTTGAGAACCTTACGCTCTCCCATGCTCATTTGTAACGAAAACGTCCAATAACTGATGTGATGCCCGACATCTATCCAACAGTCCTGTCCTTGAACCCTGTACTCCAAGGGCCACATGGACATATGGTCTGGCTCGTAGATCTTGTTTAGCCTGGCCCTGATTACTGTTCCTGATTTCATGAGAGGATTTTCGGGATCTGGCATATCTTCAGGAATATATTCGTGCCGTTTGTAACAGTTGAAGTTGTGGCAACTTCCTTCATTAAGGAAGTTTGGGCAAATTTGACGACTTCCAAGATCCTTCTCCTGACAAGCCCGTGCCATCTGAGCTAATTTCTCGCTCAGCGGAATGTCGTGAAAATGAAGGAAATCCACCAGTCGCAGATACTCCGCCTGGGTATCCTCGTTGAGCAGCACAACACTCGTTATTCTTTTCTCATTGCCCGTGAGTGGGGCGGCCACCAAGTTGGGAATAATGTCTGAATGGGCATGGAACCGATGTGCAAACTTGGACCAGGACGTTGGAAAACTATAGTGTATTAGCATCTCAATGTTCCGGTTAGGAAGTTGGACTACACCTTGTTGGTCGCTGACTAACAGCAGTTGGTTTGGTTGCTGAAAAATACAAAATTTTAATAAAGATTGTTAGGATACTAAAATATTTAAAACCTACCTGTTCCTCAGCCTTCAAAATACCGATGCACTTGTATCCGATATCGAGGAGCATATTTTGAATGCGTCTTAGTTCTTGATCAGTTTTAAAGAAGATCAACGTGCGCTTAGTCACAGAGTTTTTTGGCTCCAGGATTGATAGCAAGTTGTCGAACTGGACATCGTCACCTTGAACGCTTAATCTTAATACGAGTTGGCCGTACATCGCCGCCTCCAAAAAATTTCCGAATAGAATGAGAGGATTTGGCATGCTTTTCAGCAGCTTTCCGAACGGTTTTGACTGCCATTTCTGGGCTATTATGACAATCTGCGTTTTGGGATTTCTTAAATCGTTTAGTCTGTGCATCACGTCGTCCATTATTTCCGGGCAGTTCTCTTGCATGGTCTGAAAGTCGTCTAGGACTAAGGAAAGCAATCTGTTCTTGTCAATGACCCCTGGTTTATCCATTATTATGGTATGGAGCTGTGATAACGTCGTCACCAGAATGCTAAACGAATTAAGCAGCAAAATGCTTAAATCTCGCTCCGAATGATCGTGTCCATTGACAATTTTTGTCTGATTTTTGTCTTGGTTCTGCATCAAATTGGAAACTTGCCTAAACAGAGTGTTGGCGTGGTGCTGAGAATCCGTCACCAGAATGGCCAAAGGACCAGATGCTGCCGGTGACGTTGGTGCGGAAAAACAAGATTGCTGCACTGTTGAGCAAATAATGGGAAGGTAACTCCACGTACGACAGGTGGCATTGCTGTTTATCAGAATCATGGAGCCTCCGTTGCACAGATGTGGCCAAGCGTACTGTTGCAACGGACTTGGAGAATAGATGGAATGATTATACATCTCGTTTTTGACTGCGTGCCAAATTGGAATATTATTCAGGTCGTTTATGGGTGTGGCTGGTTCCAAGCTATGGGCTAATACATAATATTTTAATGCTGTTAACTCATTGGAATGGTGGGAATTTTGGGAAAATATTTCACCAACTCCAGTGCCTCCACTGGTTGTGGACATAACCTCCGTTCCACTTTCGGAGGTAGCCGCCGAATAAATAAGCCGGGAGGAGACTGAAGAAGGTTTAATAGACCTGGGTTGATCCATGGACGTGAATAGTGGGGGTATGGCTTGATCCATGGACGTGGATAGTGGGTGTATGGCTTGAACATCCGTTCCGCTCTTGGAGGTAGCCGCCGAATAAATAAGCCGGGAGGAGACTGAAGAAGGTTTAATAGACCTGGGTTGATCCATGGACGTGGATAGTGGGGGCTTAGCTTGATCCATTGACGTGGAAAGTGGAGGCTTTGCTTGATCCACGGACGTGGAAAGTGGGGGCTTAGCTTTATCCACAGACGTCGAAAGTGGGTGCCTGGTTTTATCCACAGACGTGGATCGTTGGGCTAAAAGCACCGACGTGGGTACATCAAGAAGATTGAAAGGAAAATTGAAAAGAGCATCAATTTCCTGTTCCGATTTTGGGTCATCTAATTTTTTAGGCTTCAAAGCGTCTAAGCAAGAGCCAACAGCTGCAGTATTTCCTTGGGTATTGACCTTGCAGAATCGTTTTGCAGTGTCAGGAACCACTAACTTATTTTGAAATCGAAGCATCTGTTCTACTTGCTCCGAGCTTGTCGATGTTTGCTGGTATTTTTGATGCCTAGACCAAATCTTAGGCTTGGAAAGAGCGTTGTCATCATTAGAGCGTAAGTTCCCGTTTTTAACTAAGTGATCTGGGACTATTTTACTCAGATGGGACGTGGGTTGGACCATTGTGAGTGCACAATTATCAACTAATTCGAATGTTTTTGCCACACTTTTGCTCGGTTTGATCAGCTGGTGGTTCATCTCCGCCATATCAAATCCAAAAACGCTCTCACACCAGTCCATTGGAATAATCTTTGTCGGGGAGCTGGCCCATTTTCGGTCAAGCAAGAAGGAAGCCCCGTCGAATGCAGCCTCATTAGTGGAGGATCTGATTGTGAGCTTTCCATAATTGGTTTTGCTTGTCACGTACATTTCCTCAAATATAAGGTCGATCGCATTCTCCAGAAGTTTGCCAAAGAGTTGACGATTGAATTTAAACCACTCTTTTCCATTGTAGGGCACGATCGAAGCCACTCCACCCCTGGTCAACTCAAGAATTGGCTTCGACATCCCATCAGGCAGTGGCCACATATCGGCTTTAACGCAACAAATTGTGAAGCTATAATCAATTACCCCAACAAGGTACTCCTCATTCTCTTGTCTAATTATGTGGCCTCTAATCATGCGTGGCTCACTCCAAGCCAAGTAGCGGACAATGACATCCTGACCAGGTGCGTACTTCTCTTTCATCCTTGGAGGTGTGCAGTACTGCACCAATTCCTTTTCCAGATTCTTTAACAAATGGGCTGATTCTTTCAATTTCTGGCAGCTTATGTAGAAAAAGTCCACAGGACTCGTGTAGTAGGTAACGATAATAGATTCGGGTGGTTTAAGAGAAGGGGCCTTGATTCCATCACCTTTAATGTAGAAAGTGAATTATTTTATTAACAAAATAGTACAATAAAGACTGCTTCAATGAGAAACACAAAGAACCTCTTCTTAAATAGACTTTAACTTAAATTTCGCTAAAATTTTCGCCGTGCACTCATGTAGAAATTTTGCGCGATTTCCACGCGTCAGAAAGTTTGCCCAAAGCGAGCCAAAAATTGTGAAGCCAGCCACAGGATTAAATTTGTGGATTCCGTTTGTGATTTAGTAGAGGGTAAATTAGCTAATTTAAGTTAAGGGGGAAAAAGCGAAAGCAAATGCGGCACACTTTGCAGCTTCCAAATGGCAAAACAAAGCAATCGGACTAAGCCGCAACTGAGGGGGTCCTTGTGCCTATTTTGCTGTTTGTTTGTGCTGCACTAGATCTGCTGCATTGCCTTCGCAGCGTTTTCCCCCCGAATCCTTCGGGAATGTGGCAAGTGGTGCTTGCTCAACAATCAGCAGTGGGGCGTTCACCAAGTTGTTGTTTTATCAACACTTTTAAAGTTACGATACTTTGTGTGGCAGCTTGTTTATATGCAGGACGATTGGTCCAAATCGTGTTAGGAAGAAACCGAAATGATTCAGCAAAAAATGTTGATTGAATTCTGAAGATAAGAAAGGCAGTCCTACCCTCTAGAAGGTATTAAATACATCCCTAAATAAACGGATTGAAATTTATATTGTATGCAAATCTAATTATCCTAAAATCGATGCAATCAATAAAAAAACCCTATTAGAATTCATTGATGAAGGATATACTCACATATTAGGTTCGGTTCAGTTTGTGAATCCATCTTTATGGTGAATTACTCGATCTGAAAAAGGAATAATTTGATGTATAACTTGATATATTTGATGTATAATTTGATGGTATACAACCACTTACCACTTTCTGGACTCGAAAGCCCACAAAAATCTGAACAATCTTGAAGTTTTCCGTTTAAATTAGTTGAATACACTTGATTTCAATAATTCTCGAATACGGGGAATCTAAAATTATGATAGAAAAGGACGACATATGTATATATCTGCAATAAGTTGAAAGTCATTGTATATATAGTACATATACATATATGTATGTACGTATATGTATAAACATTTTTTCTTTGTAGGATGCTACTGCAATGGCAATTTTTTCTCCACTACACACATCTACACAAAACTTGAAGACTTTTTGAAGTTTCAGCTGAAGCAGCGTAAACAAATCTTAGAGAAATTGCAATTTGATCTTTATGTGCTATGGAATGTTTGGAACAAACTTTATATGTATGTGTGTACTTTATTTTCCAAGTTACTTACCAAGCGGAACAACAAATTTTTCAATCACAGAATTATTTAATATAAACGTAAACAACTGACCTTAAACTTTAAGGTTTTAGGCCTTTTTTTTTTGGTTATTAGCCAGTCTCAGCCGTGGAGACACCTTTGGTTTTGGATTTTTTCACTTTCAACCAAGTGGGGAATAAAATTTAGCCGCAAGCCTTTTAAAAGTTCTTGCAGAACTAGAGACGGACAGAACTCGATCAGTAAGCTTATCGATTAACCAAATTTAAAAACAAAAACAAAAAATACCAAAAAAATTATCATAATTTATGATTAAAGCCCTTACAAACAAAAACCTGTCTAGGACATAGGCCAGCATTTTTTATAACGACATTATTTGGAGTGATCGCTAACAGGCAGAGTAAAAAAAAAAGAACCCTTTTTTATCCAGCTTCTACTAATTGCAAAACAAAGTGAAAACCATTTATTTAACCCAAAGTACGGTTTTATTTTCCTATGAAAATGGCACTTTTCACCCCTTTAACGGTAACAAATTTTCCCTTTTCCGCTATTGTTTGCCAGGCACCGGTCGTTCAGAAAAGTTTTGCCAAAGCAGGGTTGCGCCTGCCGCCCCTCAAGTTCCCGCCGCATTTTCTTTTTATTCCTTTTTTATTTGATTGTTTCATATTTATGAGGATTATATGGTTGAGTGTTGATATCAGTAAAAAGGTTGACTGGGTATGAATGTGTGGCAATTTATTTAGCAGCTAAGCCTTTCCATTCACTTGCTGTTAAGTGGAGGAATATTTTCGGACTAATCTGAATTGACATATGTACATACATACTTTCTATGAATGGAATATATGAAAGTTATGAATACGTTTTTTATATCATAGCAGAATCCATCAAAAAAATGTTAAGGTATGCACCATTATTAGCACGAATAATTTATAGTTATTAGGTGGAGGGTTAAACTCTAAAATTAGTAAACTTTTTAAATAGTTCCTTTTTTTTAATTTAAAATATTATTTAATTATAAATTTTTAAATATATTTAAATCGAAATTAAAATATAAAATACGCTTAAATTCATGAACCTTCTTTGTAATTCTTTTAACCATTTTGAAATGTAACAGTTGCCAGAAAAATACCCGCCCGATATCAATTTTGTATCGATATCTATTATCGATATTCTCAGGAAAATATATGCAGATACGAAAACCCAAAATATTTCAGATAAAGGGATACGTATTATACTCTTATTAACAATAATATTTATAAATTAAAAATTGAATTTAAACAATAAGAATTTAGTGGGACCATTACTGTGTGGGTGGGCTCACTTTCAACCCCGCTTTTTCCAACACTAGCCGATAGCACCCAAAATGGCGCTTACTATCGTGTTTTCCCAGCAAATAACATCGGTGCATCACAACTAAAGCGAAAAAAATACGGGCTACGGACGAAAATTGTGGAATTTCACCGAACGCCAACTCAAACGCCGTTTTGTGGTCCAGCCCATCTGATAATTGTTGTTCTAGCGCGCCGCCCCCCAAACCAGCAAAATAACCAAGTTCAATATCCGCCTAGACAACATAATGTCGAAGAACAAAAAACTGTCGCTTTCGGGCGGCGATACGGCGGAGAAATTCATTTACAAGCCCAAGGATTTGATTTGGTAAGAGCCCGTTCCACGCCCCACGTGATGGGCAATAAGAGTTTCCCGAATTTCGCTACGCTTGGTTAATGGGCTTCTTTTTAATTTAAAGTAAAAACATAACCTCAATCGGTGTCCGATTGGCGCTCCAAAACAAGAGAAAAAAAGTGAAGTGTGCGTAAAATGGCAATTAGCGCTTGTTTGAACGCCACGCAAGGTATTTCCTGTGTCCATAGTGTTCCAATTGGCTCAACGAATCTGGAGTTACATGAGTAACAAGGTGCTCCACCGGCGGGAGCCGTCAACGTCTCTGCGTTGGCGCTTTTTCGCGCGCGCGCTCTTTTTTTTTTTTTTTCATTGTGAGATTTATTGGCCCAATATGATTATTCCCCCGCTTCGAAGTAAGTTCTAATAGCCTTTTATCTTTTGCAGGGCCAAAATGAAGGGCTTCACCCCGTGGCCGGGAATGGTAAGCGATCGGAATGTTCTGCGCGTCGACGTCGCGTCGCTGCCTTGTCACTGCCGCCGCCTCTGCCGCTTTGCCACTCTGCCATGTTGATGTGTTTGTGTTTGTTTTCGACTGTACTTTTTTTTTTTATGCAGCAATGCCCTGGCTACGCACTTGCACACGCTTTGTGGCACTGCCGAATGAAATTAGTACGCTTTTGGAGCCGCTATCGGAGCTACTAAGCTATAGTTTTCGATTATGTACAGCCACAGATGCTAACGTATGCAATGGACAGCGCAGGAGGTGGGGGCGGCACACGGCGGAGGGCATTAATGCGCGTATTAATTGATGTGGTGGCAAAGGATGCTATCTGAACTGTGTTCGGACTGGGTTTGGCGAATAATGTACCAAAAACCAATGCAATGTTTATTCTTAGCAATTCTCTCAAATTTTTAAGTAAATATTTTACATTTAAGTGTATTTTTTTATACAAAAACGCTGTATTTATTTTCATTTTGGTTTTGTGTGTATGTTAGCTCTTCTTTAATTGTTTATCTTTGAACGTTTATCTTTATTTCTGTTGTGTAAAAAAGAAATTTTAAAAATTCTCATAAAATGGTTTATTTTAAAATATTTAAATCCCGCTATTTATTTATTAATTTATTAATTTTTAATTAAAAATCATTTAAACCTAAGTTTGGTCCTAGGAAAGGTTTAAGTAACACATATCGCCAAACCTTAGGCTTCCGGTTTCTGTTTAGACCTTCTGAATACATAAATTCCACTTTCTGTAGATTGTGGAGCCGCCTTTGGATCTCCTTGCACAACAACGACGTGCAAACACCAAGTGTGTCTTCTTCTTTGGCTCTCGAAACTTGTAAGTTACACAATCTCAGTGTATTTGTACCTATTCACCTTGAAACTCTCATTGAAATATAGTGCATGGATCGAGGAAAATAATATCAAGCCCTTCGAGGGTCCTTGGAAGGACGAACTGGCGAAAGTTAGCAAGCCAGCTGCCTTCCGGCAAGCCATGACTGACATTGAAAAGTATATTGATGACCCCGCCGAGGTGGACGAGCAGATAAACGTCAGTTGCGGAGTGCCTAATCATGCAACCGAGGCTGACTTTGATAAGATCCGCGATGGTATCGACGGGGAGGAAAATGCCGCCGACGAGGCATCGACTGCAGATGCCAACAACGGAGTGGTGCCACATGTTGTGGGGAGCCCCGACGAGGGAGATTCCGTGGAAAATAATGCAGATTCTTCAGCTTCGCCCTCCGCCGCTGCGACGACGACGCCAGCAACCACAGGGAAGTCCGGTGGGAAGAGGACGCCTAAGGCCAAGTCCGTATCGGCAGTCTCAGTTAGTAAGGCAGCTAAGGCATCCGCGTCGAAAGCCGCACAGAAACGACGTGTCTCCGCCCACCAGACTCCGACCGGAGCGTCGAGTGCAAAGAGGGGTAGGCGAGTGGCATCCGGAGATGTGGCTGGTGACGATGCAGCCGGCTCCTCGCCCAACGCCCGCCGCCGCGTAGAGACGGAAGCTCTGATGGCAACCATTGCAGCTAAGCGGGCACCAAATGCGATTGCTCTTCTTGACCGTCCGGTGGTGACACGGCCAGAGACACAGGCAATCGACATGAACTCACGATCAAATACCCTGGCCGATCGCGACATTGTGCCCTCGGAGCAGACTTTTGGATTCTTAGGACTTGGAATGATGGGATCTACTATAGTTAAGGACTTAATATACACAGGACACAAAGTGGTCGTCTGGAACCGCACTATTGATAAGGTAAGCTATATCCATAACATATTTGAAGACAAATTCAGACGATAACTTGGGTTTTATAGTGTCAGCCTTTCGTGGAAGCTGGAGCCGAGGTTAAAGACACTCCCATGGACGTGGTTGAGGCAGCTGACGTAATCTTCTGCTGTGTCTCGGATCCAAAGGGCGCCAAAGATGTAAGTAAAAAGAGAAACTATGTTATTTCAGTTGCTTATAATCAAAATTTCCAGCTCGTCTTTGGCAACTGTGGTGTCCTTCAGCTCAAGGATCTTAACAACAAGGCCTATGTAGAAATGTCGACCATAGATCCGGAGACCTCAACAGATATTGGCGAGGGCATCAAACAGTGCAATGGCCGTTATCTCGAAGCTCAAATTCACGGTTCGCGCCAGGAGGCCGCCGATGGCATGCTTATTATTCTGGCTGGTGGCGATCGTTCCGTTTTCGAGGAGTGCCACTCGTGCTTCAAGACCATTGCAAAGAATACGTTCTTCTTGGGGAGTAAGTACCTCATATCCCATCAGTTGGGGTGCTATCCTTTGGCGAAAGATCAATTTATTAAATTTTATATTGTTTACATCTAGCAGATGTCGGCAACGCCTGCAAGGTCAATCTTATTTTGCAAACAATTTTGGGCGTGAGTCTGGTCGGATTGGCCGAGGCGTTAGCATTAGGTAAGCTAACTTTGGTAGCAAGCTCTGGAGTAGTATCTTACGTTTTTGATTTGCAGCTGATCGTTTCTCGATTTCATTAAACGACATTATTGATATATTCGATTTGACTTCAATGAAATCACCGCTGCTGTTGGCTAAAGGCAAAGGTATGTATCAGTTTATGATTTATCCATGATTACAAGTATATCACATTGGAACAATTCCAGAAATGGCCAAGGGTGACTTTAATCCACAGCAGCCCTTGAGCCACATGCAACGCGACTTGCGCCTGGTGCTGAATATGGCCGAGAATTTGGATCAATCAATGCCCGTCACCAGCATCACCAACGAGGTGTTCAAGCACACCAAGCGCTTGGGGTACAGTGAACATGATTCTAGCGCCGTATTCGTAAGATCCAGATTTTAACATTTAGTTAACACGACTACCGTTTAAACTATATTTTATCATTTAGTTTAAAGCGTACACCGAACCGAACCGACACTGACACACTGACTGGCATACACACTACCAACAGAAACCGTAACTGTAACCTTAACCGTAACCATAACGCAAATGCACCCATACCTAATCCATACCCTCCCACCAGTCCCTCGCTGACAGAGGTGTTTTGGCCGCAATTGCGTTCGAAAACCTAACCATTGCACGCCCTAAGCATCCTATAATTTTCCACATCCTTTCACCCACGACCCCAGGGCTACTGCAACGCCGATCAGAGTTTGAAGCAAGAGTGTGAGCCGATTCGTATAGTCGGGGGCTTGTCATCAGCTCCCGGGGCCCACTCTCCGCCCGCTCTTGACCTGCCTTTGACCACGACAAGAGTCACTAGGACTTCTATTCAAGAACAATCAGAATAAGAATTGAAAGTTGAAAATTCTAGTTTCAAGACCTGCCGTAGTTTGCATGAGTGGTGCAGGATCAAAGCAAAAGGGCACTCGCATTTGTAAAGATTATACAAAATGTTGCTTCCCAAAAATGTACATAAAAGTATGTATACGCTTACAAAAATTGTAAATGCCTGCTTGAGAATAAAATGTACAAAAATAATTCTTGAGCTAAACTCTGTAAAGTATCAAAGTGGAGCAATGTCCAATTGTATGTATGTACGAATCCAAACAAACAATTTTATTAATTTTCATGCATCCGGTATATTTTATATTATATCAGCCCCTTTTGTTCAATTATATAAATATTTTTCTAAGAATAAAGTGTAAGCCAAATAAATTATGCAAAACATTTCGTCAACTGCGGTAACAATAGTTTGGGTTAGTACATTAGACCCACACACAGTATATAAGACCGTGGATCCACAGAACGTAAGACCGACATTTGAACGGAAAACAAAACATTAAGAAATCGACGTATATACACAGAAGCAACAAAAACACCCCAGAAGCAAAAACAAATAGCATAAAATTTGAGCGCCGGAAATGGCGAGGGTCTTTATTAATAATAATAATAAGAATATATAATAAATAATATATTTTACTTATTATTTAGTCTGTATTTTGTTGTAAAACAAAGATTAATAAAAAGATAATTTTAAAGAGGATTTAAGGAAATTGAACTTTTTGATTCTTATTTATACTGGGGGTAATTATTATTAAAAAATCAGTGGTTTTTACAAATTTATTGAGGGGCTAAACTAGTTATGATTTACAGAAAATATATGTCTGTCTTTTTGCAGCTAAATTATATAAATTTGATTGTCGTAAGACAAAATTCAAAAGAATCAATGGGATATATTTTAGAAGATACTGACAAAATATGAAAATGGAGAAGAAATAAGTTTTAATATTGAACTTTGAGCCTTTGGAATCATGGTTTGAATCGTGGTAACCGTTTTTTAGAAAATGCTCAACTACGAATCCTAATAAGATTGCTTTTTAACAAAATAGAATCATCCTCCTATTGTACTTGTTATCAGAGAAGTATGATTTTTATTTTATGATCTTACGACCTGTTTTTTATAAAAAAGACATAATTGTATCATTTTTTATGAATATAAAAATGTGTGATGCATGATGATTTTAAAAAACGTATTTAAATTTAATTTAAAAACAGTTGTAAGCTATACTGTCTTGTAGATTGACGTCTATAATCATAAAAGTAATCATAGAAACTGGTAATTCATGATATTTTACAAAATACGGACAAAATTTTTAAATTTTAAAATATTAACCAAGTGAAACGTTTTCCAACACTGTCAGTTGGTATTTGGCCGGATTCCAGATACGGTCACGTTGTTTATGTGATTTGTCGTGCGTGTGTGGCAGAAATATTATCAAAACTGAAAACAATTTGTTTGGAGCTTCCCGTTCGTCACACTTGAGCGAAAATGTCGGAAAAGAAGCGTACACGTCGCCGCAAGGATGTAAGTTTACCCATGGCCACATCAGAGATAAGGTTTTTGGCGTTTCCGTCGCAGACCAATTGACATGCCGATGGTATTTGTTTTTTGTTTTGGTATCGTAATGAGGAAAAACGTGAATCGTAGAAAGAGCTGCGATAAGCCCATTGACTGATAGGAAAGATCCAATGGGCCCCTGACCCCACTGGTATTTCCAAAAATTCCAGGGGGCAAGTTCAAAGTGGTGTGCAGTGTTTCATGTGCATGTGTGTGTCCTGGCCTTTGCGTGCTGCTCTTTGGATTTCCGTTTTCTGTTTTTTGCCCCCCACAATACACGAGTCTATAATTAACTTGACCTGCAGCGAAGAAGATTGGGGAAGATGTTTCGGCTGCCCTTGGTGCATGAGTTTCGGTTCTTATTGAGAATTTCAACTCCTTTTCCGCTCATTTGTGTGTTACAATGTAAACAGCTGTGAGCTTGTAACTGGTCCCAGTCTGGCAACGCCGGGGTTTAAGCTTGTTTCGCGAACTGATCTCGCTGATCTGGGCTTAGATAAGTGGTTTCCCAGAAATGCGGCGCAATTAAAACGTGAGGGGATGTTCTAGTCAGAAGTCATAAAATATTCAATATTTTTGGGAATCGTTTTTAACTATTTGACAAATTTTAATTTCATAAGAAAACATTAAATGACTTTCCTTGTAGTGGAGAGTCAACGCAATCTGGATGAATTATTATGATCATAAAATAATAATTTATACTCATAAAATAAATAGATTATGATTAGAGCCCCCCCTTGATCAGCTGGGGGCCCGATCGCCACTCTGGCAGATCTCTGCATAAGCCTCTCTCTCCCGCTCTCTCTACCACGTTCTCTCATTAACCACACTTGTCAGGTGCACCCCACTTATCAGCTGCTTTGGTTGTTGTTGGGGAAAGTTGGAGTTCTCCGATGAGCGGCCGTGTTTCCATTTGGAGTATGTTTGTGTGTGGGTTTGTTGTGGGGATCGCCACTCGTTTGACCAGAGTCAAGATTCAATACTTTCTAGACTCTCGGAGCGAGTGAAACACGTCACAGCTAAGAAAATCGATTCTGGCTTGTAGACTGGTTCCTGCTATTTACCAACTTCGCAGTAAATTTTTGTATTTTTTTTTTTTAAATATACACCAAATATGAGTGAGGAGGAGTATTATGAAGAGGAGATCGAGGAGCAGGAGATCTACGACGATGGCACGGTACTTGAAACAGTGGGAAAACTTTACAGATCACGAAGCCCTTTCAACGGCTTGAGCGTGACGAAATCGAAATTGGTGTCGTGGCCTATATTAGTCTACAGCGCCAATCGATCTTTCCGACGTGAAAGTGAGTAGCAGCTCAACTAATTTTTGTTTCTTTGTAGGAATACACTGAACCCGGTGCCCAGAAGGTGGATAAGCCATCAAAGGACGAAAAGAATGTGGCCAAGTGGATGAAGAAGAACGTGAAGACAAAGAAAACCAAATTCCTGAGTCACATCGTGGAGTACTTCACTTCCAGCAAGGCCATCGATGCCCTGATCAAATCCAAGTTCGCCGAGGGCAGCAACCCGCTCTTCACCACACGGGAACAGGTGGTCGAGTTTCTGGATGTGATGCTGGAGCATAAGTTCTTCCATCGCGCAAAGAAGGTGCCTGTCACGCTGGAAGAGATCAGAGGCAGCAAAAAGAGCGACAAAGAAAAGGGACAGGATAAGGAAAAAGAGAAGGAAAAGGACAAATCAAAGGACAATGACAAGAAGGACACTGATCCGGAGGGTGAGGCCGGACAAGGCGATGGTGGGGCTTCTGGAAACGAGAAGGAGAAGAAAGAGAAGAAGAAGCGCAAGATCCGCCTTGATATGCACCCCGAGCAGATATTTGTCGATGGATCGGAGGCCTACGTTTGGATCTATGATCCCATTCCGCTCCATTACTGGATATTTGGTTTTATTCTGCTGTTGGGCGCCGTTGGCATATGCCTGTTCCCATTGTGGCCTCCACTTCTCCGCAAGGGCGTCTACTATCTGTCGATTGCGGCTGCCGGCTTCCTAGTTTTTATCCTAGCCCTGACTGTTGTGCGTCTGATTGTGTTTACCATTGTGTGGGCTCTCACAGGCGGCAAGTTGCACTTCTGGATCTTCCCTAATCTTACCGAGGATGTAGGATTCTTCGCCTCCTTCTGGCCGCTTTATGAGGTTAGTCCATCAATATCACATTTTTACACAATTTAAACCATAAATGTTTTCCCAAACAGAGCAACTTCAACAGTGACGCAAATTCCGGTTCCAAAACCGACAAGAAGTCCAAGTCCAAGAGCAAGAAAAAAGAAAAGGACAGTGAAGCCGAAGAGGATACGGCAGTAGATGCTGACGGAGATGCTGATGGTGATGGGGATGGAGAAGTCTCTACCCTGGAGCCAGAAAAAATTGAGCTAATCAAGGAACACGATACCGATATGGAAATTCGCAAGCGCCGCAAGGTTGGAGCCGATGATTACGAGGACGAGGACGAGGATGTGGAAGAGCCTCAGGCGGAGCCTAAGGATTCCAAAGCTGGGTAAGAAGGATCCGCTTTCTTTTGACAAGGATTCCTGTTATATTGCTCGAATTTGTATTTATGACTTGGTTTGTTTTTCGTGCGTTTTATTTTGATTCCAAAAACAAAAAATAAACGCAAGAGACATATATTAACTCTAGTTTTTAATTGTACACACACACTTCGTTCCTTAATAAATAATACTGTATGATTCAAATTCATTAATCTTTTTTGTTTGCATTCATTAATTTTTATTTCGTTGCTGGAGCATGTCATTTGTAAATACATTTGTTTCGTTGGTTCAGCTTAGGTTCATAATTTGGTAAATGGTTCTTAAAATACTCATATTTATGGCTCATGGTTAACATAACAAACTGGTAAAATAAATGCTACGATCTTGTGAAATCTGTAAATGTAAGTTGCCTTACAAGATTATCGCAAAAGCTCCCTGAGTAAGTTTTCTCTTCATATTTTTATTTATAAAAATTCCCTTGCGTTATTTGAAATATAATATTTTGCACATAGTAATTAATACCATTTTTATTTTTTAGAACCCCACGCAACTCGGGATCTGATTCGGAGAGCTCTAGTAAAGATTACGAGATAATTAGTTCAAGTGAAGTTCAAAACGTTGCTGGCAACTAGGATGGAGGAACCACAATATATATTATTATTTAATGATCCACATCTAGCTAATTGATAAGACATAGAACAAGAATCACACATCAACTACATCAGAAGGCACACACAAAGAATTCCAACTTATAGCGAAAATCTTGTCCCACTGAAAATCTCGAGAGAGTTCACTTTAGATCGCGATAGTTTTGAATTCTGTTTCGAGTTTTTATTTCAAAATCTATTTTTTCGGAAGTACACGCTCATTTTCTGCAATATTATGTTTGACCCATTTTTCTTATTTTGTTGTTTATTTTTTATGGCTGCAGTTGAGTCTTGAGTTGCCGCTTAAGTTATTAAACTTGTAAACAAACTAAATACTATTATACTTTACTACCTATGTTTGTAAATGAATACAGTGAGGCACCGGGTGGGTGCCAGGAACGATTGCAATTGATAATAATCATAGAGAGTACGTAGATGCGAGTGCATACGTTTTATGTGCATAAATATTTACTCTAATGTAATTAAAGCAAACTAAAACCATAATGAAATTAGTAGTCTAACTTGCAATTAACTATTATGATACGATATAAATAAAGCTAGGCAATTTTGATCTGATGAGACACATTTGAGCGTTTTGTAGTTCTTGCTCGAACGTTTTATTAAAAAATATACAACTTATGATGCGTTTTTGATATTTATTGCAACTTGGTAATGGTAAGAACACTTCGGAATTCACCTGACGAAATCAATTTAATCCTAATTGAGCAATAGTAAGTTACAAGTCTTAAAAATCTATTAAATTTTCGAAAAATATTTGGCCTTAAAGCTTAAACTCTACAATTCTGTGTTAGCCTCCAAGTTTATTTGAAACATCCTGTGCTTCGGCGGTATTTTTAGCAGCAAGTGGTCTCGGGTAGTCAAGGTGAAACCTACAGGATCTTGATGGTCCCCGATGTCCCTGGGTGTTATAATCCGGGTACGACCAACATTTTCAGCTGGATCATAGACCGTAAGTTTGAGTTGAAGATTCACGGTCGTTGGATAACCAACAAACCAAAAGAAATAGCCAGATGGAAGGTCCTTCGATTTCTTGAGAGCAGCTACCAAGACCAGTGGGTAATCTCGGAGTGGAATGGTGGTGCTGTTTAGGATTGCTGTTTGCTGAATTGGCTGTTTATTTTTGTCATTGCTGTTTGGGATTATACAATTTAGTGAGTTCAAATAATTTTACCAAAAAAAAAACTTACGACTTTTTAGTTAAGCTGGTGTAAAGAAGTAAAGCAACAAACGAGTTTCCGGCAGTAAGTTTGTCACTATCAAAGGTGAATTGCTTTGGTAAACCCTCTACTAAACGATGGTAATCCTCCCTCCAAAAAATGGCCGCATCCATTCTAGTCCTGTGGTTTTCCATGATGTGTGTGGGTAAGGATTGTAAAGTTATGTTTTCTGTGCATTTGTAAATGGGACAGGTATGTTCTTCTCCGATAGTTGACTCCTGTTCATTGTCATCAGATTTTATGGGACGAGGAGTTCCAAGTGAGATTAATTTCCAATTTAGAGGAGGAAGTCCTTTGTATTCGGTTTCCATATGAATGAGTGTAGGTTCACACGGGTGATCTGAATTAATATCCACCGCAGACGTCGTGGAAGCAAATCTCGAATTTAAACTGGGATCCGGGGAATCATTTTCCACTGCAGTCTTTATGGAAACATCTGTCGAATCTAAGCTAGTGGTAGATAATTGGTAGTCTGAATACTCTGTAGGTTTTGCATCCATATTGAGCCGTCTAAAATAATTCCCATTATAACTCCTTTCATCATCGGTTTCTCCACTTGATCTTTGTTGTGAACTTGCTTTTAGACTATAATTGGATGATTCTTCATCCATATCCTCTGAATTTTTAAATTTTTTGGTTACTGGTGTAAGAAAACTGGTAATCGAACCGGTATTACCAAAGATATCATGTCCTAATGGTTTGTTCATCATATTTTTTAATTTGCGTTCTAAACTAATATCTATGCGTTTTTTTGTATCTCGACTCAGATCAGAATATTTGTATTTTGAAGGATTGGTTTGGTTTTTGGGTTTTTCCTCGATGGGTTTGTTGGGTACTTTGTTTTCAAGTTTCGAGTCTTCTTCAGATTTTTCGTATGCTACGTTCTTTATTAATTTGATAGGTTTGTACTTTGGAATTGTCATCCTTTTGGAACTGTCTATTGTATAAGATTGAGAAGAGCCATCCACAACTCCCGAAAGTATCTCCTCGCTATGAATCACGTTTTGCCTTTGCACCAGGTTTGGATTGAGTTCTATCCTGGATGAACTTTGTTCTACATCAAAAGATACTTCCACTTCTTCATACTGGAGCTGAAGTTTTGAATATTTAAGTGGCATAGTTTTATTTTTGTTCTCTTCTTGGTTGTGGCTTACATTAGCTTCAGATGTTTCTTCTTCGTCTGTGTTCCATTCCATATCCTCAATATCAGGGTAATCCAATTCGCTGGGGTCTATATCTGGCAAACGGAACTCAAAAATGGATGACTGAATGGGCTCTACAGTCTTAATGGTTGGGGGAATATCGGTTATTTGAAGAACTCCCATTTCGTGTACAACATATTTTGCTGTTTGAGCTGGGGGTAGTACCCAACAGGTGTGTAATGCTGTTTCTATCTGTCTGATAACATGAGTTTGAATGGGAACAGGGTCCATCGGGCTTTTATTACTAGGAACAAGTATTTTATCCCTTCCTTGTGTCATTTCTTGGTTAATATTTCTTGATTGCTCTATTTCTGGATTTTGATTAGTTTGGCGTTCGTTTTGGGTTGCTTTGTTGTGTTTGATTCGACAAATCATTTTTGAATATGGACAAGTTGCTAAGTGAATTCTATTTAATTTCTTGTTTTTTTTTGGATCGCCTTTTGTAGTATTTTTATTCTGCATCTGAAATTTTAAGTTTTTTTTATCATCAAAAGTGTTTTCAGGGCATTTATGGTGCATTTTACAAATTTTGGCATTATTTTTTTTACCTTGAGATCCCATTCCATCATAAGTTTTTCGTATATCTCCATTGGATTTGTCTGCAGGACCTGGTGTTTTGGGTAGAACTGTCTTGGATGTACATTTTTTCTCGGTATTGCTGCTTTTCTGAATCATCTCGTGTTTGGAAACTTTAGTATTGGGTACTTCTTTAGAAATATTACCATGAAGTTGGCATTTTTTAGCAGCTGATGGATTATATTGAACTTTACATATTTGTCTTCTTCCCGGAGCTGAATGTGTTGGTATCTTGGACTGAAACTTTGGCTTTTTTTGTTCAGCTGGTTTTTCGCTGGGTTTTATTTTGGGGGGAGTCATACTTGGACCATCATCCGGTTCTAATAGCTTATATTCTACAATATCTTTTCTTATGCTAGCCAATTTTTGCATAGACTCATTTTCTATTTGTTCTGTAATCATTAGTCTATTTAAAATTCTTTGCGCAAGATCTTCAGAGGATCCACCGATAAAATAAGGATCCATATCCATACTTAGTTCACTGGATATGGTTGTGGGACTGTTGTCCGAACCATTATTTTCCGACTTGGATGTTTTTTTCCCAGATTCCATTACGGAAATAATACTACCTTTATTTCTTGATGAAGAGCTTCCCATTGAATCCCCTTCCCCGCTAGCTTTGCCTTCTTGCACGGAAACACATTTGGAATACTCTGCATCGGACTCGGTTTTATTTGATGATATATCTAGCGGATTTCTAGCGGAACTGATTCCATGGTCATCGTGAGAAAGATTGCGCATCCAATCGTTCAGCTCGTCCACCTGCTCCGGATCCATGCTCTGGAATTCTTCTTCGTCGGAATTGTCGTTTTGACTTTTCGAAGCCCAAAATATCTTGTCCATAAAAGATACAAATGTATTGGAACTGTCAGTTGGCAGCTTATCGGAGTTGTTTTTGTCGTCAATATCGTCGCCTACTTCGCAAAATTTTAAGCTTTTTGGAAGAATCGAAGGGGGGGACGAACCGCTGCTCACAGAACTATTTTTGCTGGAACTGGATGACTGGATTCTGTTGGCATCCCCGAAGATGGATAGTACATTCGTATCTGAAAAGGATTTAACATGGTCTGATGCTGACTTCTTTCTTGGCGAGGACATAGGAGTGGATCCGTAGCCGCTCCTGCGATCAAAATCAGCCGCTTCGACATCATTGTTCAGTAAGTCAGTTCGCGGCTGAGGATAAAGAGACATAGGCCGATGCAGCATCTGGCGAGCACTGTCCACAACGAGTGCATCCTCCGAAGGACCTTCGTATGAGTCGAATGGAGAAAACTGGGTGGCCAGCTCCCTATCAGAGTCCAGGGAATCCCTTGGCTTGGGCGGCACTAAGCCACCGCCTTTCTCTCGTACAGTAACAGTGTGGTTCTTGGCTAGGATGTTGGCCAGAACCTTGGAGAGCGGAGGCAGTGGAGCGCTGCTGTGAGTGCTCGACGAATTGACCGAGGACACGTCGCTTCTCTTGGAAATGGCGCCCCCCGAGCGATCAGTAATAGGACTGTTTAGGGGAATAAAGTCACTGACCAGGAGATTTCGGTAGCCACCGGAGCACCGTCGACGGAGATGATATGGTCGGTTGAACACCTCGTGGGCCATGATCACCAGCGCCGGCATGTCCTCGTGCGGCGACTCCGACTGGGACGGAGGCGGTGGCGGTGAAGGCGATGAGGGCGGCGGGGCTGAGGGCTCATTCTTCTGACGGCGATCCAGAAGTTGACGACGGCCGTTCTTCTTTTTGGGCTTCTTATACAGACCATGACGACCAAAGTAAACTTTGTCTTTGTCCTCGGGAGCTGCAGTAACTTCTCCTCCGACACCAGAGCTGTCGCACTTGACGCAATTGGCAGGGCAGTTCGTCTTTGATTTTTTTGGCTTTTGCGCCTTTACAGCCACTTTAAGGCGCACATCCTTGGCTTTGGGCACATTCTTGGAAGGATTGGCAGTCTTCCTTCCTGCGACAACAGCCCGTGGCGGCTCATCATCGCTGGAGGAACCTTTTGTCTGGTCCCGCGGCCGGCGGGCCAGTCCGCACACTTCGCATCGCATGCTTTGTGGCTCCACCGGGATGTGCAACATAGCCCGGGGTAG
Source organism: Drosophila bipectinata (assembly GCF_030179905.1). NCBI lineage: Eukaryota > Metazoa > Arthropoda > Insecta > Diptera > Drosophilidae > Drosophila > Drosophila bipectinata. The sequence goes on from NC_091736.1 coordinate 3,379,035, forward strand.
CTTCTCGCAGAGGCACCATTCTCGTGGCCCGGTGAATGCACTGGCCATACTGTTTACGTACAAAGAATATAACTTATAAAATCGAAACATCAATATGAGTGCATCAAACGTTTCTGCCACCTGATGAAAATTCAAAGAATGGGGAATATTATTTTAGAGATGGGCAGTTTCAAAAATAAAGCACGGCCCACTGCGATGTTTCAAAGTTTTTTGGGGAAAAAGTTCATAGCAGCCCTAAAAATAAGCCCATAATCTTTTGATTTTAAAGGGCTTTGAAGGGCTATAAATGGAATAAAAAAGAAAGAAAATTTCAAAGAATCGGGAATACTTTTTCAGAGATGGGCAGTTTCAAAAATAAAGCACAAAGTTTCGTTGCGAAGAAGTACATAACAGCCCTAAAAGTAATGCCTTAATCTTATGGTGTGAAAAGGCTTTTTGACTTTATTTACTTTTACCAAGAAAGATAATTAAGAGTAATATTAAATTAATCTGCAATGCTACACCCTTAAACCTTGGATTTATAAAGTAAGTATCATACATTTATTTTCCTTTGTCGGTGTAGGTGTTTTCTTCGAGTTTGGAATTTAATTAAGTTTGTAGTGCATTTTTAATGCCCGCATTCAATGAAGGCTCTCTATTGCTGATGTTTTTTGTTGGACAAGTGTAGGAGTAAGACGACTTTATCGAACAGCATCCTTCAAGAACTATTGTGGAAACAAAATCCTAATAAAATATAGAATGCACACTCGCCCAGTTTGAAGGAAAGCAGATTAGGAGGATTCCAATCTAAGTGAAATTCCATGTTTCATAAGCAATTACTGGTTTTGAAGGTGAACAGTAGACGGGGGGATTATGGATACTACTGCATGTGTGCGTATTTAAAGTTATAATTGACAAACACACTTTACCTTGCCAGTCGCAACTCGAGAATACTTGAAATTTATTTGCTTTTTTCCTGCAATAAATATGTACATTTTATAGCTCTGTCGCAATTGACCCAAATCGACTCGACTCCTTCACCAACACACGTTTTAATTAACTCGATAGCAGTTGATTGATTGAACTAATCCCCTTCCCAGCACCACCGCCCCTTAAGAATACGATTATTTGCGTCATTTTCCAGTCAAGTCAATAAACACATTAAAAGCCATCGCCTTTTCTGCTAAATTTTCTGCATCTTCGGCTCATTGAGCAGATTTTGTGCAGCCAGAGCAGCAGCAGGAGGGAATTTATGCACTCAAATCAAGCGAGGCGATAAATTATAGACCCAGTCGATCCTGCAGCTATCCTGCAGGGAGTAACTAAGTCTTCGGTTATGCGCGTTCGAGTATACACCATTTTGAATTACAGGCCGGGCCCGGCGGCTGTCGGGGATTTATGCGCGCCATTGCCCATAAAAATATTATTCGCAGACTACAGACCGAGTAGTCCTGGTCGAATATCCTTTCGCATCGGCGCCTAATTGTTCACCATCGATTGTATTTCAATATATTGGAGTGTCGAAAGTACAACTGCAGGCAACAACAACTACTACACCGACGACGTCTGCGATTGGAGCAACAAATTTATTTACTCCCTGGCGAGGCATTTTAATGCATTTTTATTGCGATACTTTTAGCGTCATTTCATTTTCGGCATTCTCCTTTGCCATGGAATTTTTGTCCCACCCCTTTATCTCTCACATCGAGTCCTTTGCTTTGCCTTTGGCACGCTGTAATTTTTGTAATTTTATTCGCATTTTTTTTACGTTTTTGCGGCGTTTATTGCATTTCCTTGTGCGTTTAAGTAACCGGATGACCGACCGGAAATTTAATGTGTGGCAACCATTTGAGGCATGCACACACACACGCATGCAAAACGCTCCTGCCAGGGTCAAAAAGGTCCTGCGGTGGTGGTGGTGGTGAATATTTTCGCCTGCAACTGGAGTCGCTGGGGCAACATTCATTGCATACTTTTAGGCAGCTGTTAAATGTGCAGCAAATTCGCCTCAAAACTGAATACCATCCACGACCCCGGATTTTCTCGATACACTATATATAAATACATATATAATTATCCGCATTCAAGTACCTCAACTTTAATTACGCCAACCATCGGCCCAACTGGTATTCATCAGTAAAGTCAGGAATCAGCAGTCAGGAGGCAACCTTGGATTGGAATGCCTCCCGAACGAGCGAAGGAACAAAATTCCAATTGTAAATTAAATACTTTCCATTAAGTTTTAAGGAAATTTTAATTACAATGCCGTCGCTTCCGCCATTTAACACAAAAACAATTTCCGCCCGGGCATACATATTTTAGATCAAATATTGCAACTGCTGCACAGGATGGAGGATGCTCGTGAGAGGTTTGGGGTGTTGGGGGTGTTGAAAAGTCCTCCCGCACCCAGGATGCGGGTGTTATCGTTTCCTAAAAGGTTGTTTTTTATTTTTATTATTTTGTATACACTTGCAAAAGGTATTATAATTTTGGTCAAAAGTGTGTAAAGCAGTGATGGTGGCGAATCCATCCAGAAATCGTTTAAGGTACTCCGCGTGAGAATCGGATGAGAATTGGGGAAAATATAGTCTCACTATGGGCCATACAGGGGAAAACCGCATTTTCAAGGGGTCCCGTACCGAAAAATGGACAAAAAATCTAAAAAATATTTTGTCTCAGGATTTTGACGCAGAATGATGGAGAATCGATCTAGAAATCGTTTAAGGTACTCTGCTTAAGAATCGGGTGAGAATTGGGGAAGATATAGCCATCACTGTGGCCCCTATAGGGGAAAACCGCATTTTCAAGGGGTCCCATACCGAAAAATGGACAAAAAATCTAAAAAATATTTTGTCTCAGGATTTTGACGCAGAATGATGGAGAATCGATCTAGAAATCGTTTAAGGTACTCCGCTTGAGAATCGGATGAGAATTGGGGAAGATATAGCCATCACTGTGGCCCCTATAGGGGAAAACCGCATTTTCAAGGGGTCCCGTACCGAAAAATGCACAAAAAATCTAAAAAATATTTTGTCTCAGGATTTTGACGCAGAATGATGGAGAATCGATCTAGAAATCGTTTAAGGTACTCCGCTTGAGAATCGGGTGAGAATTGGGGAAGATATAGCCATCACTGTGGCCCCTATAGGGGAAAACCGCATTTTCAAGGGGTCCCATACCGAAAAATGCACAAAAAATCTAAAAAATATTTTGTCTCAGGATTTTGACGCAGAATGATGGAGAATCGATCTAGAAATCGTTTAAGGTACTCCGCTTGAGAATCGGATGAGAATTGGGGAAGATATAGCCATCACTGTGGCCCCTATAGGGGAAAACCGCATTTTCAAGGGGTCCCGTACCGAAAAATGGACAAAAAATCTAAAAAATATTTTGTCTCAGGATTTTGACGCAGAATGATGGAGAATCGATCTAGAAATCGTTTAAGGTACTCCGCTTGTGAATCGGATGAGAATTGGGGAAGATATAGTCATCACTGTGGGCCATATAGGGTAAAGGGTATATCAACGTCTGCTCCGTCCGAAATAAGCTTTCCTATTTAGTTTTTTGTTCTTGTAGTATTTTTGCCAGCTCGGCTGGCTGGCTGGGCTGCCATGAAATATGAAAGCCAGTTCGGAGCTACGTGACTTCGGAGTGTCTATTTTTCAAAAGAGGACTCTGTGGTAGAGGGGAAATTGTGTGGAAAAGGGGTTGGCGGGATGATAATGTGTGTGCATGTTGCACAAACGCATCCTCTGTTTACTTATTTAACACAATTTTCACATTTCATAATTCAACTCGTAGGGCCAGAATACTATACCCCGTATACAATATGTGTTTGTGCCACTTGATGGCTGACGTGTGGCGTGTGGGCGTGGCAGCATGGATACGCATGCGTAACCTCGCCTCCGGGTATTGATGTCGGCCCCAGCACAATGTCTTTCATTGTTAATGTTAGCCATTTTGCAACTGGTTATTGCCTGCAACTCTGCAGTTTTTCTAGCTGCACTCTGTCCAAGTTTTTGGTGTATTTTATTTTTGGGGAACTCATAAGTGCAAATAGCTGTCTAGTTGGCCCGTTGGGGAAGTTCCAAGAGCAAAGCGACAACCTTGAAAAGCACTCAACAAATAAAAAGCACCCCTTTCCACCCCAACTCAGCCAGCCAGCCACCGCTTGCGGCGACAATTATAGTTGCAGATCACGTATCCGCCATGGTGGCTCACTCGCGGCTCAACTTATGATGCAGCCAAATGCGGCAAAGCTTTTCTACAAATGTTTTTTACCTTGCAATGCTGCGGGAGGACTTTATTTGGAAAATTATAAAAATATTTAAAATGTATATAAATATAAAAATTACGTAAATAATCAAAGAGGATGAATAAAGTAAAAGAATTTTTGTGAAACATGTTATATAAACGTTCTGAAAAGAAATTTTAAACAAGCTTTAAGAAGTATTATCAAGAAAGTTTTGTTAATATTTAATTTATAGCTAAATATTAAATGTGTAATGTGTATATTTTTACAGTGCACTCTGTATGCATGAGGATGACAGAAATCTAGGCCTTGGTTTCCCTTACTCCTGTATGTGATGGAATTCAGCTCTGGATTGGAGTTGATTGATTGCATTAAAAAGGATATCTATGTAAAGGATACCTGCAGTCTTTCGTTGGAATGCAAATCTTTGTCAAGTAAATTCAATGAAAGTCAAGAATTTTTAAGAACCTAATTGTTTTCCTCTTCGTATATTTATTCTTTTCATCAGTTTTTTTTTTTCGTCCTTTGGGTATGTGGACTGGCTATTTGGTCGGCAAACTTCCGCTTCTATAAAAGCCCTCACCAAGGTAATTGTTTAAAAATGGATTTTATTCAGTTATGTTGCAGGCACAGAGTGTTGCAAACACACACACACAAACACAGCCACACCCATTTGCATCCACATGCATATGTATGTAGTATGTGAGCCTTGCTCCGGCGAATGGCCCATAGATCGCCTGTCTAGTCATGTGTGCGCGCTGTCCATGTAAATTTTAAGCAACTCTCCAAACTAACAACCGACGCAAATTGCTGCTGTTGCGGTTTATTTTGTGTTGCAAAAATATGCAGTACCCTGCCCTCTGTCTCCTTTCTCTTACATGTTCCCCGGCATCTGCATTTCCTCCCCGTTGTCTTGGGGCTAAACACAGGGTCGGATTCGGAAAGTATTTTATTTCCACATTTAATGATTCTAGAAATTGTATTTCTACTTAAAAATGTCAAGGACTGAGCTTAAAATTTAAAGAATTTTATAAAAAAGTGGCTAACCTTCTTTAAAACTAAGAGGGCTTACAAGTGTTAAATATAAAATGGAATAAAGTCAATTAATATGTTTTAATATAAGTATAAAATTATTTGAAAGTCATCTTCGAACGGCACTGGTTTCCAGGATACGTGGCAAGCGGGACAGGGAACTGATTCTAGTGGCGCATTGTTTGGCCTGACTTTTTGCTGCCCGCACCCGGAATGTGTGGCGTTTGGTTGTTGTGATGTGTATGTTGGTTGCCAGGCTTGTTATTTTACCCAAAAGCTGTTAAATTGCTTGAAACAAAGCAGAGGAGGGTACTGGCCATTCACCCCCTGCCCCCTCACTTACCCGAGAAGAAACTGCGGCAAGGAAGGGGGGTTCGAGCTACGTCCATGGCTGCTACTGCTTTTGGGCCATAAATATTAAAGCTGGTGTCAAAAGGAATATGTGGTGCGAAATGCTTTGAATGCTGCTTACGGCCACTGGCTGCCACACCATCCAATGAACGTGCGATTCGACAATGAAATAAATGTTTGCCACATACCCACCGCCCTCCCTATGACCCACACCCCTGCTAAAGCAAAAACTCCAAGAACGTGCTCGTGGCTGATCCCTTCCGAGATAGTCCCAGCGATAGTATTATAGTTTGAAGTCCTTTCCTGACCCTCCCGCCACATAAATCAAAACAACCGAATGCTTGGACATGTCCTGGCTGAACCATATTTCATGGCCACAATGCCTCGAAAGTTTCCATTTAAGCGGGGGATTAATTAAAATTACAAACTTGCCACTTGCACCTTTTGGCAATCTAGCCATCCATGAATATTTTAATCAAAAATCTGTGAAAAAGATTGCGCTTTTTTGTCGGCCACTGTCCAAAGTAAAAGTTTGCGTAGAAAATTATGCAAAAGCCAAGTTTCTTAACAAAGTCTGATAACTAATAAAAAAAAAGGCTTAAAAAATGATCACGGCTCCTTATTACTTATTGTGTTCAAGGGGCCTTTGTAGGGATGTGTTAAGAAATTATTTTCGCCCATTCCAAGGCGCATTTCACGTCTGACATTGAACTACCAAAAAACTACGAGAAAGCCAAAGGAATAGCTACGCGAAGGATTTTTTATTAAGTTTGGAGCGCTCAAAAGCTTTGCATTTTATCTGGCTGGAGGCTGGAGGCCTTTGAGACTGGCGAGCTCAACTTTTCGACTATGTAGTACTCCAAGTATCGAGCCCTTCTTATTTGTTATGAAAACTTCAAGAGGACGGAGCGCAGGGGCTTATGAAATGCTAAAAAAAAAAAAGTCAAGAGGGGGTTACGACAAGTGCAGCTCGAGCTGAGCGTCTATGAAAAGCTTCTCGAGAAAATGGGTATAAAACGGGGAGACTGGAAGTGGAACTCGGATCGGGACACGGGACTGTGGACTGCGGACTGGGAAAAGGCAAAAAGCCTTTCTCGCACGGCCTCGGTATAAGTTTACTTCTTCACGGGTGCTACTTGTATCCTGCAAGGATATGTGTGTGTGTGTGTGTGTTTGGGTGGTTTTGGTTACCACTACTTATGTAACGGGAAGTTGTTGGCTTCCTAAACGGATATACCGACTTCAAATAGTTTTTTGCTTCTGTACGGCTCATTCTTTTATGCTTCTTTACGAGTTTTCCCGCTCTCCTTTCCCTTTTCTTGTTTTTTTTGCAGTTGTTGTGGTTGCACTTTTTGTTTGTTGCTGTTGTTGTTGTTTTTGGTCCTTTTTTCCGGATCCGGGCCAGAAATTGCGGGCGGAATCGGGATGCGGTGGCACGTGCCAGAGGTGTGCTGTGTGCTACGGAGTTTTGTGCCCGGGCAATGATGAGTTGTGGAATATTCTTGGGGAGTTGGACAGCCCGGGGCGATGGTAAAGCTTCTCGACTTTGCAGCCCAGCCCGCTGATACGGAGTATGTGCCGTGTTAACTTGTGTCTACGGGTGCACTTTTCAAAAATATTGACATCTTTACACCTCAGAGTAACTTTTCCTATAATTTTAAAAATATGAGCTTCATATGAGTTAACATGACTAATATGAGTCAAAGGATGACATAATATGATTTAAAATGGCTAAAAACGAGTAGGTTCTTATTTTATTAGATATTTTAAATATATTTTATTTTATTACTATATGGAGTCCTCTTAAAAAGACCCCTTTTGTGGGAAATATAAATACTTCATGAGACTTAAGTATATTGTGGCGACCGTGACATGTACACTCAGTTCTTATGAGTATCAACTAGGTCACATACCATTATCTATATTTTTTTTAGTGTATAGTTTACTGTGTTATCTGTGCCAGTGGTCGCTTTGTGGATTCGATATTCTCTCAGACTTTGGTGCCGCCCAAGAGTCAGTCGAAGAAGCCAAGGATCCAAGGACTCTGGGCGTTTGGTGTTCGGTGTTCAGTTCACTTGCTGCTCTATATTTACTAACAGCCACTTGAAGTTCATCGTTTACAAACATATTTTCACTTTGCCAGCCCCCTGGCCCTTCCCTTAGCTTTCTCACCCCCGCCCCTGCCAAAGTGCTTATCGCTTTATGATGGGTTCTGTTCCTTTCACTTTGGTTTAGTCCTGTGTTATCCGTTCGCCTGGAGGTCCAAGGATTTAAGACTCGAACTGTGTTGTGTCTGTCTATCCAGGTGAAGGGCGGTAATTATGAACTTAAATTTCAGGGTCCATTGTTCGACAGCCATTAGGCCGTGCTATCTGGGTTAATTGTTTAATTCCGGGTATCGGTGACGGACAGACCTCACAACTTCTGAGCTGATCCCTTTAAATAAGTAGTTTTGGCTTAATCACTGGATTGGGCTGATAAAGTATTTAAAGTGGGGGAAAAGCCCTGTCGAGTTTGGTAAAATTTGTGAGCTGCATAAATTCATTGCGCTTATTAAGCCACCGCCAACACGCAAGACAAAGCCTCGGAAGTTGGATGGAATGGCATTGGAATGGGGCGGAATAGGACCCGGGGCCGTGGCAGGAGCAAGGACAGGGGTAGGAAGTTACAGCATAATCACACCTGGACCACCTTTCTCTCCTGCATTTTTGCCCCATGGTCGTTGCAGTGCATTTAATCTCGGCAACATTTCCTTTGCCGTCGAGGACGCAGTCCATGACATTTCCTACCCGCAGCCCCTTCGCTTCGCTTCCCTCCTGGTTTCCGGCTCCTTTTTTTTTTTTGTGTGATGTCCCCCCCCCTACTCCTGTGCTGCGACAAGCCTTTACTGTTAGCAACGTTGTCGAAAACAAAAATTAGTCCTGCCGTAAAATGGCCAAAGGAAGTGGTAAGTACCTTCCCAACGGACCGGGCCGACCGACTGCAGCAACCAACCAACTCTGGCAGTAAAAATTCGTAATGTGCAGCTAATTAAGTTCAAAGCATAGTTCCAGGCGCTCCTCCGGTCTAGTCCACGTGCATTTAGTCCGGTCCGCAACCGCTGGATAGGAGGATGGCTGAGCAGGAGGATTGGCAGGAGGCCATAGCAGGAGGGGGCTTGGACCCATTTTTGACAGTGACAATCCTCTGTGAAGTTTCGTATGATTGGCCTGAAGTTGGCCGCTTTGTGGCCGGCACATCCTTTATCCTTTATTTTACGAAAATAAAATTGAAAAAATTGATTCCGACCTCAAGGGGGAGAGTGAGGTCCGAGGACTTTTCTTCTTTGAAACCAAATGAAAATCCAAATCCTTTACTGCGGCGGGTTTTAGTGAAAACTGTAGAAAATAAATTTAAATAAATAGTTTATTATATTTGTGTCAGAAAATAAAAGGACCTCCAAAGTTTATTAGAACATTGACACTTTTTGATTTATTTTTGTATTCAAAGAAATTTTTGATTCTTCAGTTTTTTCAGTGTAGAACAGTAAAGCTCTCCTGTAAGCTGAAAAATTGGTTACCGAAAGGACTTGTTGAGGGATTGCAATACCCCATCCTTGGTGACGAGCAAATGTTTTCCTTGCCAACAACCACACAAATTAAAGAAGAATTCTTGTCCTTCTGACAGGACTTTCCACAATCCTAGGGGATGGGCACTTCATTTTACGCCACTTAAAAACGAATACTCGCCAGCGTGCCCATTAAATTCATAATTGCATAGATTTTGTCGGCATTAAAAATGCAAAATGCGTCTCACGACGCAGATGCGCCAGATGGACACCCAAAAACGGGCGGCTAACTTCATTGGGGGCATTACGAGAGTTTCGTCGCCTTATTTATATGCAAACTGTACCCGGCGTTGTACCACCACAATGCAACTAATTGCCACCAAGTGGCAGTGTGGCAGAGTGGCAGGGAACTGCAGATGGAAACCATCGTCGCCGCCGTTTGTAGTGCTGATTAAATACTCGACAAGGACCGCTTGATATATATATGGGGGCTATGGGGGCTATGGGGGCTTTCGGGCCAGTGATATCTCGCCCGGATCGCTGCTGTCAGTTTGCCACACTTTTAGCCCACTTGTTGTTGCACAACTAGACAAACATGGAGCTGCTGGCCATTTTACATAGAGTGGCCGCAAAACTAAACAGCCAGCACGCAACTGTTTCGAGTTTTCAGTTTCGAGAGTTTTTGGTCCGCCTTATTGCGCCTGGGGGCATGCAACAATATTTGTCGTGCAGTTGATAAAACTGTCCTTAACTCGCAGGTCCTGCCGACTGCTGGCCCGGCTCAGATTCCATTCCGGGACAGAGAATCGCCAGCCAGCCAGACCGTTTGCCGCATTGTCGTTTTGTCTGATGAGTTTTTAAGTACGGACAATTACAAACGACAGCCAAAGAGCTACAAATGCAACAAAACGCAATCATGCCCCGCCTTCAGCTTCTTGGCCAACCGAGTCCGGACCACGCCCACCCGCCCTGACTTTATAGCCGCCCTGCGTTTGCGGTTATCACATTCTGCTGGGCAGTTTAGCTGCGTAATTGAATTAAATTTCGTTTTAAAACGCAAAGGGCTTTTGATTCGGTCTGTAGTCCTTGATGGCATTTGTTTCCCCATAAAGTAATTAACATTTGTTTCAATGCCTTGATTCCCAACTACCCCAAAGGACACCTGAGGACAAAAACCAGACGGACGGCGAGTAAAGTCCAGGAAGGTTGAAAGCAAATGATTCTCCGGAAGGGTTTCTATTTTTGTCTTCAACGGAAAACAATCTTTTAAGAAATCAGTCAATCTGATTGAGGAGATGGAGTGGATAAAACAGGATCAAGAACTAATAATAAAAATCCTTGGCAAAATCACTTTACAAAAAAAATTTCAAGTAAGCTGTTAAAATTATAAAAAAATTTAAAAATAAAAAAAAATAATTTCAGAAAATAAACTTGAAATGTCTGGAGCGGAGCTGGGATTCTTTGCTGATAGCGAGAGTGTTCAATGGTATCGCGGAATGTCTCTAGTTCAGACCGGAGCCTGCGACCGGCTCCTCCACGCTCTGCGGGACGACATGGAGCAGGAGTCCACATACCGTGTACGTCGCTGCATCAGCCAGTTGGGACTTCATCCTATGGTCAAGTCCTGCCATATTAGGGACATAATGACGATCAGCCAAGGCAACGACCTGGCCTTCCTATGGTTTCTATGGGAGTCGGCTTACAAGAAGCCACGCACGGAACATGACCCCGAACCGACGCCCTACTCGGTCAACGAGCAGCTGCTTCTATCAGGGATTGCCTACCTAGACATGCCGGCCACACTGCTGGCCCTGGACTCCCTACTTCCACCGCCTTCCCAATCGACGAAATTTCATCAGAAAATTGAGCCGCAGAAGAGCTCGGTCAGGCTCCACCGTCCGAAGAAGAAAGAGTACGCCTCGCCCTACTTTGCCCCGCAGGTGCAGCCCCGTCTGTATAAGCCGAAGGGAAAGAGTCGACCCTACATGGACAAGTTACAGTTTCCGGAGTACGAAAAGTATTTGAACGGGACGGAGAAAATCCCCAATGAGGACTCACGCTGGTTCTCCCAGTATAAGTTGTGCCCCGCGAAAAGGATTATCAAAAAGCTGCTCGAAGATGAGCTCAATAGGCTGACCCTCGATCCCGCCTTAATCCGCAAGACCGCACAGAAGCACAGCCCTCTGTGCGAGACCCATCAGTTCATTGAGGATGTCGCCACTGCGGAGCGTCAGAAGAATGTCCACAAGGTTCTGCAGCGGTGTCTCTCCAAGCTGGATATTCCCGGGGCGGAGCTGAAGGCCCGTCGGAAGCGAATTGTCAAGCAGATAGAGAAGGATATAGATTATGCAGCTGATCGGATCCGTGGGGACTCTATGAGATTACGTACCCAGGCGAAGACTCTTAGCGAATTCAACGGGGAGTGTCTTCTATGCAATCACGACGTCAGAGTCCCCACAGCAAAGATCAACAAAAAGGCCAATCTTTCCATGCTATTGGGTCTCGGAGACGAAGCTGCTCCGAAAGTTCATACCTATCCCACCATTCCGAATGAATTTTTCAAAGTAATGCTCATCAACAATGATAAGAACCTGGCCAAAACTGGGGACTGTCAATTCATTCCTGCAGATTCTTTGGGTGAGACTCCCAAAAAGGTTAATGTCATCGAGAAAGACGTGAACAAGAATGTGAAATCATCCCGTAGCACTTTAAGGTCTAGCAGAAGGTCAAGGTCAAGGTCAAGCTCGAGGTCTAGGTCCAAAAAGAATTCTAACAAAAAAAAGCCCAAGAGAAAGAAATCAAAAGGTCGCCCCAAGAACAAACCCCAAGATACTGGCAAAGGTGAAATTCAAAAGGCAACCATTACTCTCCCAGAAGAGGCAGTGCCCAAGAAAGATCACTTTCCAAAACTAGCCGACCTCATTCCCCATTGTTCTAAGACATTGCCCTGGCCCAAAAGGAAGAAAGTAGAGAAACCGGATGATGAGGACGTGTTCGTCACCCAGAACATGGGAGAGCTTGCTTTTGATTACGAAAAAATATTCAAAGTGCCGGGTATTCCGGTGCAGCATCTCCCTTGGGAGGACGAGCTGCCCGATCTAGAGGATAAGCAACCATTGATTGAGGACTGTTGTATTTCCGCCTTGAATGAGGGCAATACCAAGGTGGGGAAGGAGTGTTCCCGGGATAGCACCCTTCCGCCGGTTTTGAGGGCAGCCGCCAATTGTGCCGTGGACACGTTCCGCGCCTACATCGACGAGGTGGCCCGAGGAACGCGAAAGGCCCTGTCAATAGAGGACGCCCCTGTGGAGCTAATCGATCCGAACAACAAGCAGCAAATCGAGAAGCTATTGAAGGTCGCCCTGGAGGTCCTGTCCCACAATCCGCACTACGTCCTGGCCACATTCCCCAATGCCCACAAGCTGCCAGTGCTAATCGATTGGGTGGCGGATCGATATGGCAAGACCTTCTCGCGGGAGGAGATGCATGCGGTGGTGAAGGGGGCGTTCCGCATCTACGAGAGCATCTACCAGGGCGACGGGCGAAACCAAACGAATGATCTGAACCTGAAGAAGGAAATGATGGTTATGGGCAGCGGGGGCTATGTCAGCTATCACCGTGTCCAGGAATTTATGTGCCAGGCCAAGCGTATGAAGGCCGACTACCACGAAAATCTTAACCAGTTGGCATTGGAGCAGTCTCGCCTCACCTGGCTGGCCCTGCGCGGCTACTCCCACCTGGGCGGACACATCAAGGACACCTTCTTCGCCTACATGCCCGCCAGGATGCAGGATCTGAAACGCCAGCACGTTTGGAGGTCAACGGATTTCCGCAACATGGTCAAATTCAGGATAAGAGAAAGGAGGTGACCCGCTTAAGATGGAGACTTTGAATCCCAGGATTGGAGATCAGGACACAGCATTGTGATCTGTCTTTAATCCTGCCATTCAGGTACTCCATTATCTTGTGTGTCACTGAAAGGTATTCGATCCGATCTGCTTTGCGGTTGTGGCGAGGGAGGTCCTTTTCGAAAAACATTCAATCGAATGCAGGGAAACATTTGCCATTCGAGGGCAACTACTTATGTAAACCAAACAATGTATAATCCCAATTAAAAATGCTGATGCCCAACTAAAATGGCCCAGCGGACAGCAAATGAATAGCAAACACGACCAAACAGAGGCTTAGTTTCAGATTTTCAGTTATCGCGGGGCCACCAGATTTCAAGTGGCATGCCACCGCCCTCTGCACCATGGCTCCGATGCTCCGTTGTTGTTGCTCATTAATTAAAAACGGGGCGGGTAAAACCCGGAGGGGGGTGGTCTTGCACCGTAAAGTGGAAAAAGGGGGAGGCGCAGAAACAACAGGATGAGAGGACCAGGCTGGTGCCATGTAATGGCGGTCCAATGACGCACGTGACACGTGTGGCATGGCACTGACAATTCAAAATCGGCAAAATGACTCGCTGACAGGCAGATGACGACGACAGGCGACAGGACGTGGGACGTAGGACGAAGGACGAAAGGCGGGGGGAAACAAACAGGCAGGATCCCAGAGCCATGGTCGCGGTTTGGCCCTCGGCACTTTGTGTATTGAATCGGTAAAGCATGTGACAGGATTATGATATAAATCATTGCATACTTAATTCCGATCGAATCGAGGCCGCCGTCCTGCTTGTCAGTTTTGTTAGTTTGAATTTAATTCAATTTAATTTCTCATCGTGTTAACTGAATAAAACTGATTATGGTGTTTATTAAATATTTTTTAAAAAAGAGTTTTTAAAGCTTTTAGCTATTTAAGTTTTAAATTCCACTTTTATCTAATCAAATTATTAAAAAATCCTTTAACCCAAATATATTATTCAATAACTGACTCCTGTTGGTTACTTTGAATACCAGAATGGGCTTTTGTGGCAAGTGAAATTCCAATCACATGCAGTTACCCCATGGGCAGATGTTTTGTTGCAGGGACAGCTGAAAGCTGGCTGATAATCACCGGCTAATACAATGGGGAGCAGAATTTTGCGTAGGAGCCCAGCCCCATCTTAGCAATGCCGAATAATACCCCCTGGAGACGGATCCCCATTGGCAGCGTCATTTCCATGGCCATTATATTCAATTATACGACAATAACGTGGCGCTTAGGGCGCTGCGGTTCACAGGAATTGAAAATAATAATAAAGCGAAGGGACCCGGGCCAGGCCAGGACAGGACGCGGACAGGATATGGATAGATAAAAAGTGCAAGCTGGTTTTCGGATGGAAGAGGACGTGGATCCGTGCACAAGGGCTTGGGAAAACTATCAGCAAGAAATTATGATTAGCTTTTGGTAAAGTTTCCGACCGCAGTCAGCAGTCAGCTAGTAGGGTACTTGGGAACTTGCCACCGCATACTTTGCACCACTAAGCCTTCGGACCAAGGACAATGGGCGGACAGCGAACCGTCAGTGGAGCGCGAAGAGCGCAAAGGACTCTAGGACTCGCCTCGGACCTGAGAACAAAAAAGGGGAATTTCTGCAAGCGCAACGTTTTAATTTGACTCTTGATTGTTATGCCATTGTTGCCTTGCATTGTGCATTCGGCATTCTGAACTCGCCTTTCCCAATTCTCCATTTTGTGTGGGCGCTTGTGTAATCGCCGCTAATGCGGCCGAAATTGTGCTAAGCGATTTCCATTTCCCGCTCCCCGGACCACTTTGGGGCATGATTTTTCGACCCAAGCCCCACCCCGCCAACCCTGCGGCTCTGCGGACCAGCTATTAAGCTCCAGCTGCGGGGGACTCTCCTGGGGTCTGTAACATTATTTTAAAGCTTAAACGGCCGGGCGCAGGCAATCGCAAATAAGGATGCTATTTTTCCGACTTATCGCAGGATTATGAATTGGAACCATTTGTTCCCCTCGGCACCGAGATTTCGGCATTTGCATTTGCAACGCAACATTTGTTAAATGTATCGTCGTGTATGTCATTTCACTTAATTATGCCATTTACTTTGCATACAAAGCTGCCATAAGTTTTCCCCCAAAAATCTTGCTCAAATTTCAAACTCCTGACATGCCACCTAACATCCTAGCATCCTGCCATCCCAACATCCTAACATCCGGAGGGCGGAGGCGCAGTTGCCTGCAAAATTTAGCAGAAAAGAACAATTTGTCACAATTATTGCACACAAAATGACAGGCAAATGAAAACCAAGGAGCTGGAAACAAGCTCCGGGAAAAGTCGACTCCAAGGAGCCAAGGAGCTAGCCGGGGTCCTGGCATGTTAAATGTGTTTTCTGCCTGCACAATGATGCAGCAAACGCCCAGCGGGAATATTTAGGACTAGGACGTGAATGCCACCAGCAGGTAGCCTGAAGGCACAAACTTGTGTCCGACATTTTGTCATATTTTTTGGTTAATTTCAAAAATGCAAATCATCGATGCCCGTCCGGAACGGATAGGGGCGAAACGAAGCACGTCCTGTCGCCTTTTTGACAAATTTGCCATCAGAGTTCGTGTGGCGATGTCCTCGTTACAACATTGTGCGGGTAAAATATCATGGGCGGGTCCTGTTTGTCCTGTCGTTTTCCTCCTGGTTGGATAGCGCTACACTCCTGTCGATCCTCCTGTTTTCTGTGGCACAGCCTCTCATTTGTTTGCCACTAACTCACATTGTTGATGCTACTTTCAAACATAGTTGCGTCATGTTGTGCCAAGTTGGAGTTAAAATTTTCCACATTTGATGTTTTCAGCATTGTTTGTATTTCATGTACTTTATCTTACACTTTGTTGAAAATTTTACAAATAATAAACTTTACAAATATAAGCCCTAATTAAATTTTTTGAAGGACAAAACGGGGGGTAGGATAATCGGTTAAGATGCGTAAGTTGCTATATTCCTTCAAAAATATTTAAATAAGTGTTTCGTTCTTAGATTTTAATGATAATGAATGGGAATTCATCTTGGAATTATTAAAGGTATTGGCCAAGAAGTAGACTTAGCGAGAGATGACTATTCTCGGAAAATTGGAGGCAAAAATGTGTACAAATGATATGTGTATCCTTTTAAAGGAATAAACCCTTAGTGGGTTAATACTGAGATTTTGACAATTTTACAGGCCGAGTTTTTTGTGGAAAGCTTTCTAAGAAGCTTCGACCGGTTCTCTCTCAACTGCGCATGCGCCACCATCTTGATGCAGTTTTTCGAAAGCTGTCAGGTGAAAAAAGCTTTGGGGCGTTAAAACCCAATCCCCACACGACTCGATCGGACAGTCAAGCTTAAGATATAGACGCGTGCGCATTGATACCCTAAAGACTGGTGAGTCCGGATTTGTCGCAGTGTACAATCAATCCGATCAAGTGAAATAATAAAGTGGACCCTGGAATGAGCTTAAAGTGCCGGAAAGAATATTAATTTGCGATATTTAAAATAATAATCTATCTGTACGTGCAGGTTGATGTCGGCTAACGAAATGGCGTTTGTGAAAATTTGCATAT
This sequence comes from Drosophila bipectinata, assembly GCF_030179905.1. Taxonomy (NCBI): domain Eukaryota; kingdom Metazoa; phylum Arthropoda; class Insecta; order Diptera; family Drosophilidae; genus Drosophila; species Drosophila bipectinata. The sequence continues at coordinate 3,395,670 of NC_091736.1, forward strand.
TTGCTTTGGCTTTGGCCGTGGGTAAGTGTGGAAAAAGCTCTTAATTGCATTTCCCAATTAATGATACGTCAATACCACGGCTGGATGGTTGGCTGGCTGGTTGAATGGTTGGCTGGCGGGGTTTGCCCGTATGTGGACATAAACAAACTCCATTTGAATAATATGCCCTGACTTTAATGCTCTGCTCGCGTCGTCAAACAATCGCCATCTAATTGTTCGCCGCAGTCAAACAAACAATGAAACAAACAAACAATAATGCAAATAACAAACCAACGACGGACCAACAAATGGCCCTGCCAACGATATGCAAATGTTGCAACTTTTTGCGAGCGGCTGAGAGCGGCAACTAAGCTGAAAAATATTGTTGTTAACATTATTTGCCATGTCCATGTTTATGCATATCTGCAGTGACCGGGCCAGGACATGGGCCATGGGCCATCCCATCATCATTCCGTATCATGATGTCAACTGTTGTCCGATTTCGATGGCAGAATACACGTGTAAATGCCAAACATACGAATATACTCGTAGCCTCGTATAGTAGTGGACATTGCTGCTCTATGGCATCCATCGTGGGCATTGTCACACTTGTTGTAGTAGCATCTGTTGTTGTCTGCAATTTGCATAACTTTGGTTTTGGTTTCTGGTTTTCGGCATTCGGAATTGGGCTTTGGTTGTTATTTCGATTGCAATTGCCACTAGTCGCTAGTAGTATGTACAATTGAAAATTCAGCAATTTAATTTTGTGGCAAATTTTCTGCTCATTTATTGTGTGAAAGCTCATTAAAAATTTGTTTGTCTCTCCGGTGCCAAAAATATGCGAAACATTAAAATTGCATATTGTTAACTCGCCCGCCGGAATAAAACACCAAAATTGATATTCAAGCAACTGTTGAATACGTATGCCGAATATTTGTAATTATATTAAAATGGCCATGAAAACACACTGAAAATGAGAGCCTAGAGCATCACCATCCGCTCATAATTAAATGTATTTCAATTCGCTTTTCACAGTCCTCCAAATATTCGCACATATATGGCATAAATTAAATTTTCAGTTAATTGAGGGAAAAAAACGTCTCTTGAGCCCGTTCAAACAATGGCAAACTTTTAATTTGATTGCGAGCATGTGTGCCCAAAGAGTTTATAATTTATTTGGCTTTCTCGGCGCCCCCGAAGCCAACAACACCTTTTTTTTTGGGGAGAACTTCATACAACCAATTTCACAATTCACGGGGCGTTGAATCGTGTCTATTATCAATCTCGGCTCAGTTCAATGAATGACTTGAAAAAAATCAAATCGGTGTGCTCCAGTATGTTTATTTTTAATCTATTTAATGTTCATTGAACTCGGCATGCACGCACTTTCCCAAGATGATTCCCAAGCACCAACGCCGGCACCCACAACGCCTCCGTGTGTGACTCGCATCTGAAATCCAAAATCGAAAAAGCCCGAAAAACCGAAACGGGGCATAAAAAGTTCAGCATCACAGCTACTATTCGAGAGAGGGGGCTGAGACCTGCCGGGGACACCGTCATAGGCAGTCAATTAATCTAGTTTAACCGGACTGGGAACCGAGTCAAACGGTCCGGGGCCGGGTCTGTTGACAACCGAGCCGGGCCGACTCTATGACAAACTTGTTGACAGACTGTCAGTGCGACGGCCCGGTCCAAGTCAGCAGCAACTCGGGCCCAATGCTGAACCCTGGGTCCAAACCGCATAGACCACGCTCTGCGACGCCCGGCTTGACACACTCCGCCCGGCTGCCAAAAAAGAAACAGAGCCCATAAAAATAAAAGGACATCTAGCATAGTTAGGAGGTCGAACTAGGAATTCTCTTAAAGGAAACTTAAAAAAAAAGGTCTCTAAAGGATATACTGCAACCAAACATGGAAAAGACTGTCACCTTTTAAGCCATAAAAGTATGGTATTCTTCTGGAATTATAGAGTATTTACCAACTCAACTATGAAGCTTTAGCTACTTTTTCTTTTCATGATTCTTGTTGCTGTTTTTGTTCCCCCATATTTTTTTTCGCCAGGTCCCGGTTCGTGTACGAAACATGTTTCAATGACAAGCGACAGCTGCAACAGTAACAGCAACACAGCAACACCAACACCGACAACGACAACGACAACTTGTTGTTGCTACAGTGTAGTAGTTGTTGGCTTAAATGTTGGCTGACACTTCACGCACTAATTGCTCTGTGGAATTGTTTCTTTATTAACGTTTAATCGAATGTCAGCCAGTCGACGTCAGCATCAGCATCAGCAACTTGCTGGCATTGTTGATGTTCATGCGGCTTGAAAATTGAAATTGTCTTTTCTTGTTTCTTCGCCAGTTTGCCTTTTTTTTTGCTTTATTTTTATTTATTTTTTATTTGCAATGCCTGATTGAAGTGGTTTACCTTGAGGAGAGCTGGGTGGATGCATTTTCTGTTCATGTCGGAAGCGGGTGGTTTTGTCTTGGTTTTCCGCCAATTGGCGATGGATTTTTGGCCCAGTTCAAGGCTGACTTTAAACACCAGCCACCAGAAGTGGCTTTAAACAGCTGTTTTTTGTGATTTATATAGGTCTTATAGGTTTGTAATCTCTGGGGGACTTTCACTTTTAAGGTCATTCGACCGACTGGCCTGTGTCGCAATCCAGCAACAGAGCAAGCCGCTAACTTATATACAAGATATAGACGGTATATGTATGTTTAAGCCCAGAGAAACGGGTTTCTTGCAAACAAAGTGGAAAAGTTGGGACAAAAAAATAATAAAGAAACAAAAACTGCCGGTTGCACAGCGAGAAAATGTAGTATGCTTTTAATAAAACATGATTTTAATAATCAAACCAAACATTTTCCGTAAAATCTACTGAGTTTTTCACTTTATAAATTAGAAATGGGCAACTGAGAGCCAGTTTCAAATTGAATATTCTAATAAATACATTATTTCATCACAGAATATGAAATTATATTCAAAATCTTTTTATAAAATGCAGTTTAAAGTATTCCATTTGCTTTAAAAAGCTGACTAATCTTGATAATAATATTTATCCATAGCTCTTACAGGAAGCCTTGCCCAGGAGCAGAGGGAGCGTGGAAAATTCCGCGTTGGACCCGGTCATCCTCCCTCGCAGCGTCACCTGCCGCCCCGCAATCGTGATCCCGTCCAGGAGGCCTCGGTGACACCCAAACGCAAGCAGGCAGCGGCGGAGAAGGAGTACGAGCCGTCAGAGGAGTGCCCAGAGGCCAATGGATTCTATCCGGACGGCAAACAGTGCGACAAGTACTATGCCTGCCTGTAAGTGAACACACGGCGTATGAGTAATGCAGCCTTTAGGGATCTAACCACTTACCTGCAAATTACAGAGACGGTGTGCCCACGGAAAGGCTGTGTGCCGACGGCATGGTCTTCAACGATTACTCGCCCATCGAGGAGAAGTGCGATCTGCCGTACAACATCGACTGCACCAAGCGGTCCAAGCTACGTGAGTATCCTGCCGAATCTGCTTAATTTGGGCGGTGTAAGTGCCGCGTTACGTATGCGCGCCACACAACGTGTGGCTGGAGAATCTCACGCTCCGCGTTTTTTTTTAAAGCTGCTCCTGTCTTCCAAACTTCTCTTTAGACCCTCCTCCAACTTCTGGCCAAAATCAGCCCATAAACGCGCTGCGTGCCCGCACTTATTTGCTCGTTACTTCTTGGCCGTCTTTTTGTCTGTTTTATTTTATTTTTTTGTATTTTTGGTAACTTATTTATTATGCAAACGGCATGCGAGGCGGTTAACCCAAATTGTTGTCGTCAATAGGTCTTTGGTCTTGGGGCTGAGGTGCTTTGTTTTTATTTTTTTCTTGCCTCTCAGTAGACTTGTTTTATTCGTGATTTTATTAGATTTTCCACCCCACGCCAACACCGCCATCGAAATTTTAAGCCCGAGCATCGGCAATTGGCTTCCCGCAGCTTTAAACTTACTGAGAATACCCGGAAATGTGCCAAGTGTGTGTAGCATCCTTCAAACTTTCCAACAGAATACTTTATTAAAGTTTCTCCTTTGGCATAAATGGCTGGCACTAAAACGATTTAAGCTCCGGCAAGAAATTCTAGTGGCCAGAGTGATTTTCACTTAAAAGTAGGTAACCAGTCGGAGGAGAGGTGTGCTCCTACATACAAGTATAAACTAAAACCATTTGTTTAATTTAGTAATATAAAATATTACGGTGCTTTTTAGTTTTTAAATAAATTATTTGGCCACCCATCAAAGCAATTAGTTCACATTGTGCAGGGCCATTAGCAATTTCAATTACCTTTGTCTGCTGTTGACATATGACGCCATGTCCTTACACACACACACATCTGCAGGTATACATATGCTCCTGAATAAATGTATATAGAGCATTTGTGCTGGCTGCCAGGACACGTAATATATTTACCAAAGAGCTGAAAGGGTTTTTTGTGGGCAAAGAAAAGGTATTTGCCGAAACAGAAAGTGCACAACGAAAAAGGACACCTGCCAGATTATGCAATTGTTTCGCTTGCCAGTTCTGATTTTTGCATATTATTCGACTAACTTGACAGAAACCCCACAACCGTCACTCCACTGTCCCCGCAAGAACGGATACTTTGGCCACGAGAAGCCCGGAATCTGCGACAAGTTCTACTTCTGCGTCGATGGCCAGTTCAACATGATCACCTGCCCGGCGGGTCTGGTCTTCAATCCCAAAACCGGCATCTGCACCTGGCCGGATGAGGTCGGAGTGACCGGCTGCAAGTCGGAGGACATCTTCGAGTTCGAATGCCCCAAGGTGAACGAGAGCATTGCTGTCACCCATCCGCGCTACGCCGATCCGGATGACTGCCAGTTCTTCTACGTGTGTGTAAACGGAGATGTGCCTCGGAGGAACGGTTGCAAGCTGGGCCAGGTCTTCGACGAGGAGAACAAGACCTGCGACTGGGCCCGCAAAGTGCCCGAGTGGTAAGTGTAGGGATTATATACATATCTCTACATTTATTTAATCTTCGTCTGTTTTAGCGCCGACTGGTACAAGGATCGCCTGACTGACGCCGAGTTGGATGAGCTGGAGAACCCGAAACCCAAGTCCACGACCACCAAGAAGCCGCCACGCGTCCGCGGTCCCTCGAGGCGCAAGCCCACACCCAAGCGGGCACCGGTGGAGCCCGAAGAGGACGAGGAGTGATCCGCGATTGGTTTTAGTTTTAAGCAAATTCCTTTGATTGCCACTGATTGATTAAAAAGCGTGCCAGAGGTAGAAGCACTCGTATATGTAACTAAGTACTGTGTTGTGGAGTTCGCTGCCGAAGGGCAATCCGCGGATGGCAGAGGAATTAGCCCTGCCGCTCCTCCCAGAAGCCCCGGCGAATGTAATATGCATGGGAATTTGTGTGAGGAGCAGTTGATGTGGTGCCAAAACGACAGGATTTTATGCGCATACAGTGTTCACAATCGCTGCATTCTGTCAGTTCCCCCTTTGGCCACTCTTTGGTGCCCCCAGTGTCCCTCCCTGCCTCTGTGTCCTCCACCAGTTCCCCATGTATCCCTCGCCACTGACATGACGAAATCAATGCCTGTCCCTGCCCAGCTCTTTCCAAGAGTTTTTCACATTGCCTGCAGCGCATAAATTCAATTTGCCGATGAGCGTGCACAAAAGTATGCAACAAAATGGCAACAACTCGATACAGTACACTTGCACACACACACACACGCGCAGACACACACACACAAAGAAGAGCAAAAGGAACAGGACGAACATGTGTATGACGTTTGGCAGACAAGAAGCATTCGATAAAACGCATTGAAATTGCATTGTGGAAATTGTAAGCAGTTGAAAGGCGAGATTTACAGTGGCCACTGCCACAATGGCTGAAAGGGCGGAGGACAGGACACGGAGGACAGGAGCGTGCGGGAAGGACTAGGGCTCCCGCCGCAGAGGAAAAGCACAATTCTTATTGTTTAAGCACTGACGTAAAATCTGAGAAAACGATGACATTCCACTTGGCAATCCTTGAACGTTTCCTTAAATTCATTTATTTATTGGATTGGGGCAACTGTAAATGGATTTTCTATATGTCCTGGCCAACTTCGAGGGGCATCAGAGTGTGGGTTAATTGCCCAGCTCCAGGCAGTAAAGGATTCTATGTATATTTTATTTGTGCCTAAACAAATTGGATTCCCTTTTAAAATGCTTGTTCGGGTGTTGTGTTCTCGGGTGTTAATCAGCCACAGCTACGGGTCATCAAACCTCGACTTGTGACACCCCGACTGGGACCTTTTTCCGCCCGCCAGGTTCCGAAAGGACACAGGGATACATGCCTGTCGAGCAGCTGCCTCTAATTAATCAACCAGCACATATGTACATACAAAAGCACTAAGGTGACGCACTTGTGAAGTCATTCAGAGCCAAGGCATAGGTCCGTCTCCGTGTTGTCAATAATTTGGCACGTCCTCTGAACCCCGATGGCGTGTGTCCTTGCTCGATGCTCCACCCAACGTGTCAGCTCGACAATGAACCGCACACACACTGACAAACGCCCACCTGACCACTTTGGCCCTCGCTGCCTCACCTTTCCGGTCCAGAGGAAGTCCATCTAAAAAGCATTTCGTCGAACTCAGCGCCTACTTAATCAAGTGTAACATGGACATGTCCTGGCTCACCTGCCGTTTGACATATTGCGCGACTGTGCCACGCCCCTCCTTGGCCTCTGGCTGGACGATGGCCCCTGGGAGGCGATGAAGTCCAAGGTAGCAGCGTGCGCTCCTATCAAATGTCAAATTTGACACAAACAAGTGTTTACATAATGACAACAACAATTTGCGTAATTGTCGCAGGCACGGGAGAGCTTCAGACGGCAGACCCCTTAGGGGAGATCTCGGACTTGTTGGCCAAACAGAGCACCCTCCCCACCCCATGTGTCCGTGGGCGCATCTCGATTAGCGTTGCATTCCTACCAGGTTGTGTTTGTTTGCAGGAAGTGATTAATTGATGGACGGGTAGGACCTTAAAGGTTTCAATTGATGGGAATAATAAGAAAGGGAATATATCAAAAGGGAAAATATCAAATCATAACGAACTCCAAAGGAACTTGAGACCAAGAAGGAGTTGAAAGCAATGGAATTAGAACATTTGACAAATATGAAAAAAGTAGAAAACGATTTAGTACTGAAGTTATATGAAATGAAACTGAAATACCAATATCCTAAATGAAGAACCTGGAACCTAAAGAACCTCTTCTGTTTAAAGCTTAAAGGTCACACCATCCTCCGATCTGGTTAATTTCGTTAAAGGCCAAAAGCCTCCATTTGTAGTACCAGCATATTTTTTGGTAGTTGATACACGTTCTCCCTCCTCGCGTCCACCATTATTACCCGAAAATACAGAGTCGGATGGAAAATAAGAAAGAATAGCAAGGAAACGAGGTATTGTGCCTTATGCTGGAGAAAAGTTGATTGTTTGGCCCTCCGGCTATTTGCTTTCTTGATGAAATAATTAAATGTCATTCATTGAGGTCGTTTGCCGCTTATTCTAGGGCTCCTTTTGCCACTTCCTATTTCAACCATTTCCCAGCCGCCTTTCTAGATCTCGCCTTTTTCACGAATCCTCGAACCGGGCCTTGTGTAATTGTTGACCACTTTCGCATATCCTTTTTGCCGTCTTGTGCTGGCTAATTTGTGCAGACACCGCCTTGGGGGCGGTTTGTTCCGGGTGTCCTGTGTGGATCCTGCTTTTGATTTTGGTTATGAGTATGGACGCCACCATCTCATCTTATCCTAGTTCATTAAACTTACGCCGTTCCGGACAGAACAGGACCGGCTGCCTTTTTTAGTTTTGCTAATTAAATGCTGCACCCTGCGCATCCTGCCAGGGCCAAGTTTAATGAACTAGGGAGACTAGAGACTGACGTCACACCTGACGCATCTGTCGACTGTCGCCTGTCAATTTGCATATTCATAAGCGGCACGTCAGTTACAGGAGCCGCAGCTAGTGGAAGGATGGATGCCTGACAGCCAATTTGCAGCAAAACTTTTGGGTCTTGGCCAGTTTTCAATTTGATGAAAGCCACGAGTTGCAGACTCAAGACGGCACAATCGTTGGCTAAACTTTTGAACCGAGTTTATAGCCACCCGGCCGCGTGGCAAGTGGCAGGCAGGCAGCATGGAAATCAATTGTGGCTCTATAGTGGCTCTAGAGTGTCTGCCGCGCCTTTGGGCCAACAAACTGCAGGTGGCACCCGTCACCCGGTGGAGGGGGCCGGGATGCGTCTTGTCCCCGGAGACTGGACCCGAAAGTCTGGCCGACGTAATGTTTTGCCAACTTTAAAACTGTCAAATGGACAAGCCAAATGCCAACCCAAAACTGTCAAAAGTTATGAATTTCCTATGTACACACACACACAGATATATCCTTGTATCCTCTGGATTGCAATTAATGTGAAAAGGCAATTTGAACGGGCAGATACATGGATAGTAGCTGGTAAGAGGAAAGGGGTAACTGGTGTTTGGTAACTGGCCTATGTCCTAGTAGTCCTGTACAGTTACCGCAGCTAAACACTAGAATCGCCTGGCTCGCCTTAGGCTTCGCATATAAATCACATGAATTTATTATGATGATGGCATAAATCATAGAGCCATGCAATATATAAAATTGCACAATTTTTTTGGTTTTTTGGTTTTGGCTTTTTGTTTTGCCGTCGAGGCCCCAACTTGGGGGTATTGTGTTCGTTGTTTAAGCGCCGCAAAATATGCAATTCAAGCGATACCAGTTGACAGGCAGTGTCCTGCAGGAACAGCAGCGGGGCTGAAAGGTGGAAATGGAGGCAAGAGAGATGATATTTTAGCTGGGAATTGGATATTCTAAAAAATGCATTATGTATATTAATTATCCTTAACATTAAAACATTAACCTATTTATTGAATCTTAAACTATTAAATGAAGAAATTATATTGTAATTGCTTGATTAACTTTTATTTTGAATTGAATCTGTGCCTAATTAAGTTTTCGCCGAAAACGAACTCCAAGTTGCGGCCAAATTTTGTGTTGGCTTAGAATCAAAACTTTGCCGAAAAGTTTTAACTAGTTTTAATTACCTGGAAAATGAATATTTCCAAAGTCTAGTTTTCGTTAGCGTCATGAACTAACAGAATCCAACCCAATAGTTTCTTTTTCGGTAAATCTAGCAATTGTTTTTCCTTGGGTTCCGAGCAACACTTGTAGCCAAGCGACGGGCCAGGTCAGGTCAGTGGCTGTCAACGGATGGGAGTGGTCACCGTTCACTGGTTGCCGGTCACTGGTTACTGGTAACTGGTAACTAGTGACTGGCCGGGATGAGGGAGCAGAGTGCATCGCTGCGGCGAAATGTTCCGACAGCTCGGCGCACATGCACCCAGGGCCTCTGCGTCCAATAGAAATGGGTTTCTTTGTTTTTGTGTGCCGGGCCTAAGCTGGGGGCCATTCCCTAGGACACTGGACAGCCGACGCAGGACACTGGACACTGGCTATTGCGATGTACCCCAACCCAAAACAAAAAAAAAAGACCATACCACTCGCAATTTGTTTTTAGTGGCCTGTTTATGTTGTGAGTATCGTTGCAATGGATGTATGTAGTGGTTTAGTAGTTTTTAGTCTTTCGGCGGCTGTCACTTTTCATTGCTTTACCCCCAGGACTCTCCAGTACCCCTCAGCCTGCATTCCCCCCAGCTCCTGCCCAGCAGGTTCATAATTTTCATGTTAATATTGCCCTTGAGTCGCAATTCAGCAATGAAATTAACTCGACTGTGAGCTCTGTGTGTGTTCTGCGGTCCACGCCGACCCGACCGACCCAACAAAAACGTGTCCATTGCAATTAGCATATGAGCAGCACATCTGTGGCGCCACCTCTTAGATGGGAAGGGGGCGGTGGATGTTTGTGGAGTTTTGTGGTCAAATTGTGGGCGTGGCGAAGCTTGTAATTTATGAATTTTATGGCATTTCTGTTTAGGGACTTGCCTCGGCCGGCAGCCGATGATGAGGGCGGTCGACTAGCTAGCCGCACTTTTAATTTGATGAATATTGCTGAGGGATTGGTGAAAACACGGATTTTCTGCAGTTTATAGATGATGTCATGGAGGTTTCCCAAGAGAGGCATAATAAACTAGTTTTTTAGGGGAAAATTAAAGGGGGAAATGGGTTTTGGTTGTGGTATACCAATATTTATTTAAAAGATTACCTTTAAAGAGTGAAGGTTTTAATGGATTTGTGGATTTATGAACTAGGTTGTCCAAGGTTGGATTTTGAACTAGGTTGTCTAAGTTCTATTTTGATATTTGTCAAATAAATTAAATTCCATCAAACATTTTGTGTGAGAGGACTTCTTTGAAAGAAGTAATCCTAAAATAATCCCAAGCAATACCACAGCTTAAAGGTTTGTAGTTACACAAATTTTAAACTATTTTTAAGAACCTTTTCAATCCTTTTTTTTCTTTAAAAACTATAAAAAAATAGCCTCAAATTGATTCAATAATCTCAAGTCTTGAATCCAATCTTGAATTGAATAAAGTCCGCAACAAAGAGTTGAATTTCCAATTAGAAAGTGGGCCATTGTTGTGTTTCCTCCATTTTGATGTTGGCAACATTTTAATTTAATTGAAAACTTTCATTGAATGCGGTTAGGCATATTGTATTTGGTGTATTATTCAAATTCCAACAAATTATGCATATAAATTTTCATTTTCGTTTTCACTTTTGCCAGTGCAAACATCAGACTGCCCTGAAATTGCAAACTTTTATTCCGACAGGCTGGCAACAATAAAAGCTACAACAACAGGGGATTGCAGGGTAGGAGGTGTAGTTTTTGGGCAACAATATCAACAACTTTAAGCCACCTCAGAAACTCATATACACTCACTGGGCCTGGCCAAAACTGGCAAACAATTTGCAAACAAAATATAAATTCTGTAGCATACTTTGGGGAGCATTTAAAAAATGTATGCGGTCAGTGACTGGAGTGCCGCTCTGGACAGCATCCTTTCACCCCCTCTGGCCGACACCACTGTCTTTGCTCTGGCCAAGGATTTAAAGCAGGATCCTATACTAACTATAATGGGGTCTCGTTAGTTGCCGAAAGTTTTCCTTCCGATAAGCAAATGAATTTCGGCACTTATCATTTCGAAATCGGCAATCCTTTTGGAATTGCCAGTAGAGGTGAAATTTTATTGTTTTGTTTTTGCGCAGGAAACACGACCATAAGTCCTAGGGCGCTTTAAAATGCGAGAGCAATCCTTTAGAAGCCATTCTACACCGAGTTGCTGCATTCAGAATTCAGCTGCCAGGTTGTCTCCTTTAGAAAAGCGCCAGCAATCTGGGCTAACAAAAAAAAAAACTTGGCCGAGAGTGTGTGTCTGGCAGTGCTGCATATTTAAAGGCGCTTAAGTGCCGGCAAAAAGTGCAACCTGCAACCTGGGCGTACCCATGAGTCTGGGTGGCACTGCCGCAGAAAGCGGAAGTACAGGGAGGTGGGTTCTTAGGAGGAGGACAACCAGCCCGACATGCGTCGTCATCCGACACATCACTCATGCTGTTTTTGAGCCCTGATTGTTTTGAGTATCTCGCAGGATACTCTAGACAGAGCAACAGCCAGGACATACAACAATGGTAGTAAAATTGATTGCATTTGTGTCTGCCATTCAGACAAAGTCGTTGGCTCGGCAAGTGCCGACTCCGTCAGTGTCCTTGTTTACGCCTAAAATGCTGTGCCGGAGAGCCCTTGGACTTGGCCCTCGAAAAACACGTTGTACATATGTATGTGCCCGCCCGCTAAACTCGGCAAATAGTCAAACAATGACGTTTTCGAGGTGCTGGCCCAGGACAATCGGCAAGTGAGGGTGCGATAATCACTGCGTCGTCAGCCAGCCATCCGGCCAACACCTTTGGCCGCCTCAAATATTGACTATTTTGCATATTGATTGGCCTTTGTCTCCGTTCGCAGGATTCCCGGACGGGGCTGTGCGCTTCCTTTGGCAGTCAATATGCCAGCGACACCTACATCATCAGCTTGTTGACACTTCGGCAACAACGACCGGAGCAGGAGCCGGAGTGGGATGCAGACGGTAGACGGCAGAAAACAGGATCAGCAGGATGTTGGCGACGAGCAGGGCGCAGGAGGTTTCCAGCAGGAGGCAGTTCATCCTGTTGTGCTTTATGGCTATGAAAAACACTTTATGCGCTGCTCTGCGCCGAGAGTTGACGTTGTTTGACATTGTAGAAATTGCTTTTAATTAAAATATTCTGCGTGGCAAATATCAGCGCACATGCAGTACATTTCAGAGAGCTGCGAGGATAAAAAAGAACAAAATAAAGGAAAAAAGGGGACTATAAACAAAATAGCTAAGCCTGGGAGTGATGCTTTTTAGTCTTGGAAGTGGAGCTGCAAGGATTTCTATGCATATAGAAGTGTAGGAGTGTGTAAACATTGTACCCACACTTGGACAAATAAAAAAATATTCATAGAGATCTTAAATAAATTAAGAAAATAAAAATAATACCAAAAAGGTCTTAAGATATAGCCTTTCCGAAAACTTAAAAGCGACTTTTAGAATTTATTTTTAAATAAACAAATTTCACAAACTTTATAGGGGGTTTCTTTATTTTGAAACCTTCAATAAAATCTCGGAATTATTTTTGTAAAGTTTCTCAAGCACTCTGTCTGAAAAATCGTTCAATTCCTTTCAGTTCTTTTCCCAGACTCTAACATTGTTTTAAGAGTTTATTAGTTTAATTTGGAAAATAGCGTTTTGTTTGAAACACCAATTGAATTTGAATTTCGCGACGCACACTTTGCGAAGCTAATCTAACCCTTGAGTTTCCTTCGACGACAGTTATCCTTTCTCCGTTTTTTATACTGCAGACTACAGTGCTCGGAAATTAGCTGAGAACCACCCGCGGCGCGTTGCAATGCAATTTATGTTGATTAGTTTGCATCTTGAAGTTGAATCCGAGCTTAATGAATGAATTGTGCGAACTGTGAAGCTCGACGGGGGCTGGAGTGGAGTGGCAGATTGGATCAATGGTGGGGACACGGGGCAGCTATTTGTTGTCAGACAGATCCAGTTTTTTTTTTATCCACTCTGGAGCAACTTCTAAATCCGCTTAGCAACTTTATAATTAGCCCATGTTGACGTTTGTAGGCGTCGTTGTCGTCGATGGGTGGAACACAAAAAAGCGATTGGCTTGGAAGGTTCTTTTCGGTCTTTTCGATTGCCGTGATTGCATAATCTCTGAGCTTGGACAGTCGACGAAAACGAGACAACCGGAAACGAGGGAGAAGGAGTCGGTGCCGTAGCCATAGAAGGAGAGGCAGACGTAGCCGTAGCCGTAGCCAGAGTCGGGAAGCAGTAAAAAATCAATGAAAATAAATCACCGAAAACCGTGCGGCAGACTCGAGTCAATTTTTTGCCTTTGCCACAGACAAATGCCACGGCACTTGACTCGGCACCCGGCCCCAATGTGATTTGATCCTATTTCAGGGGCGTCGAGTATCTTATAAAAAATAAGAAATACTTTTTAGTCATTTAAAAAAAAGATTACAAAATTAATACTCACATAGAAATCCTAGATCTTATACTTTTTTTTAATTGTATTTTGTTTTAAATACTTTAAGACTACTCCCATGTGCGGAATCGCCTCTAATCGTATCGTTAAATTGATTAATTTCTTTATTTGCTCACCCGCTGGAAATTGTGGTCGCCTTCTCGATTTGAGATTGAGGAAAAGACTTCTAAGGGGGTTTTCTTTTGCATTCCAGAGACTAGGAAAATTTTGATTAAAGAAAACTACAATTGGAAAAACGTCTTTAATTTTCTTCGTTGTTTGAAGTCGTTATTTATTCTGGTATTTCAAGTTTAAATTTGACTATATTTGTTCTGTTTGCAAAACATTTTTGGTTCAAAGCCCCCACTACCCCTTTCTAAATATATACATCCATATACGCCTTCCGGGCTCGTCGGCGCATATTTTGATTTTGGCTTCAACGCCGATTTTGATGGATTAATGGGGCTGGGCGACATTTGTTGTCAGTGTCGGCATCTTGGCGTCAAACAAAGGCGTGGTCATGGCTAATAGCCGGGACAGGAGGGCAGGGGGCGTGGTCGTCAGCGATTTGCTTCGGCTCGTTTGTCTTAGCCAGTGGGAGTTTCGATGGGACGGCAATTACGTATCCGCCCTGTGTGCACTCCATTCATTCAATGCGGAAAGGTGATTATACGCTCGGGGTTTCTCTAATTTTGATCGATAGGCCAGTACAACAAATATTGATGCTAAATTGGTTAAGAATATTGAATGAGTTCCTGTTGACAGCACAGAGAAAAAAAATGCATTAAAAGTTATGATTTTTATGGCTTATGGTAGTTTGGTATACTTTAACTATTATTATTATTTTTAAAAGTATAATTTTGTTTAAATCCATATGGAATTTTTCATCACCGAAATTGGTTTTACCAAAAGTTTCTTTATAAATTTAATTTAAATTTAAAAAAATAAGAGAAATACCTACACCCATTGTCCTATTTTCTCTTTCTGCATCAAGAACTATAGAACTTAAAACTTGAAGGAGCTTTGCACCTGGACGAGCTTTCCATGTGAGCGGTCTGCTCAATGACCAAAGTCGGAGACTTGCAGAAAATGTTTACGTTCGGGCATTTGTGTGATTCTTGTGCAAATTGTCTGTGAAAACTGGCATGGAGTGCTCCAGAAACGACTTCGGCTACTGGCTCTGGCTCTGGCATTTGCATTTGAGTTTGAATTTGACTGTTTTCCAGGAATTTTGCAACCTCCCACCTCCTCTGGCATTGATTTCGTTTTCCATATAAGTACGAACGAGTGTACGTACGAGTGTACGTATGTAATCGTATGAATATACGTCTTCCTTTTCCTCTACTTCCGATCCTATCCTATTTCCACCTCTCTCTTCCGGACAGAACACACACACACACTCAGCGATGCTCACTTCGCCAGCGCCAACTAAAAATGCATTTCCTGTCAAGTGTAAAAAGGAAATGATGTGATGCTCTCCGGCTTTAACGTGCAATCAATCATTGCCGTGCCCGGATTTTCACACACACACACCCTCGTCGCACACCCATTGCGGTGGCAAAGTCAACGAAGGCGGGTTTATTAAGTCTGGCAAATAGTGTTAAGTATTTGTCGAATGTCAAATGCCGGGCGTCCTTTTGCCTTTTCCTGGTTTAGTTCTGGATTTCCTTTCTCCGCCATCCTGGCCAGCCGCAGATAGGATTTTAATTGCCACGCCGATAGGCAAGTGACGTGTTAGTCCTTAAATCTTGAGTCCTGACGGGTAAATACTACATTTTATTTGGTGTTGATGTGTCATTTCCGTTTTCGCGGTGGCTCCTCAATTAGAGCATGAAAGGGACTTTATTTCCACTATGAATTCCGGTAACCCTTAGGAAAAAATGGGTATACAAATTCAAATTTTTAAAGCATATTAAGTTTCAATTAAACTCCTGGAACCAAAGTAATAAAAAGAAAGTAACTTTTTATTCTTTTTAAATCCAAATATTTTGAATCAAATTTCAAATGAAAACATTCTTCTATAAATATGCAGTTTGGTAAGTTAAAATATTCCAACTTGAATATGCCAAAATATTTCCACTTGATCCGTGCCTAAGCTCTTTGAGGACGTGTCCTGGGGCACTCTCGGCTCTAAGAGGGTTAAGGCAGTAGGCAGGTGGTATCGTTCCTCGGCCCCTGGAGTGCCATTCTCCGTTGGCAGACTTTTCAAGTTCAAGCATGTGATATATGCATATATCTTTGCCTCTCCCTTAGCCGGTCTGAACAATGTATATGTGTCTCTTGTCTGCCTACGCATCTTGATGGCTTCGGGCTACGTGTCCGGACGCTGTAATCGGATGTTTATGGCCCACAGCCACCTCACGGACGCTCCACGCTCCACGCACTTTCAATTTTGTTTGCTTCTGTCTCCGGACGGATGGATGGACGGACGGACGGAGTCATTGAACGGCGATCTTGCGGGGCAGTAGGCTCATAATAGACCAGCGGGTTCCTTGAGGGCGCTTAATTACATCGATTCGCGGCGCTCAAATGAGTTGACAAAAAAATGAGTGGTTTTGAGTGGAATTTTTGGAAGAAAAGCCTTTTGGGTCAACCTTCAGTTCTATGGCGGTATTAATTAAGACCCATTCTGCTTCAGTTGGAAGCATTACAATTCTCTCCCAAAAATAAAAAGGCCACCGGGCCTGCAATTAGTAATCCGATTTGGAAATCAAAAGACTGAATTTTTATTTCGCCAAATTCGTGAAACTGTGCCAATGTCTGCATGTGGGGCACTCCACCCATCCACGGACATAAAGTAAACACCAAATGGAGCAATAATAAATTTTCTAAAACCCCAAAGAAAGAAAGAAATAACCGATGAAAAAACTAAAAATCATGCAGCCAATGTAGCAAACGCTGCTGACATACAAAGATGAAGTGGTGCCTGGAGGTGGTGGCGGTGACGAGCGGATCGCGTTGACAAGTCACCTATATCAGGAGCTGGAAGAGAAGAGGGTTGACTAGAGGTTGGCAGAGGGTGTTGGGTAGCTCTGGGGCAACCTGACAATCCGTTGGCAGCAAATTTTGCGCTCCATTGGCGCGGGCATGTCGCCAAGAAAAACAAAAAAAATGATTGTCAAGTGGTGTGAACTCCAGCTCCGTGTTGTAATGTCTGCACGGGTCTCTGAATCAAAATCTGAATAAAGGAGTGGTGACAATTGAGAAGTTAATTGAACAACGCTCAAATCGCAATTAATTACGAGCCGACAGTAGGCCTACAAGGAAGCGCAAACTGCGCTGAACTTGACATCGAAACTTCGGAGGAAAAAAACGAAACCAAAATTGAAACTGAAACCGAACCGAAACCAAAACCGATATAATAACCGTAGCACAAAAAAGACAAATTACCAGAAACCTGTTTTGGAGCCGCAATTGTCAAATTGTCAACTGAGATACTTTTGTACTTGTTACCGGTTTGCTCTTCGGCCTGGGAGGGCGCCAGTACCATTGCCAGGGCCAGAGCCAGTACCAGTACCGCCTTCTGGCCAGCTAATTCTGACGCCCCTTATAAAGTGCCAGGCACCGGGAGTGGTCACCATCATTAAGTCGCCGCAGCTCGCAGTGCCAAGAGTCGAGGACACCCACGCCGGACTCCGAGCCCCAAACGGATATAGTCTTCAGTCTCCAATTTCAGATAGAGCTTCCTGAACGGCACGTGCCTTCATTCCCTCTGTTCGAGTAATCCAAAGCAAAGGAAGTAACTCCTCGTTGACAATGGCAGGCAAAGTAAGTCGTCCATTTTATTTCACACAAAAAATAGGGTCGAATTTTTATTACTTTTCTTTTTAAATGAATTTTAAAAATAATAAATTCAAAAATCTGACAAGTAACTCAAGGTATTTTTTGGCATTTGAGTAAAATAATAATATGAATTTAAATTTACAAAAAATAGAAAATGTTTAATATTTTTTTGTGGATTTATTATATTGATAGCTGAAATCATGATACAATTATAATTGTATCATGGCTGAAATATTTTGGTAAAGTTGTAAAATATATTTAAATTTTAAAACATTCTACTGAGTCATGGTCTTGGGTGACTTAGTTTTTTGGATAAAAGATGAGAATCTGACAATACTACTTTGAAATTAAAACATTCTTTTTAACTAATATCTTTGTATCTTTTCAGTTCCTGACAGTCTTCTCTCTTCTGGCCATTGCTGGCTCTTGCTGTGCAGGATTCGCCGCTACCTACGCCGGCTACCATCCAGCTTATGCCACTTATCAGGCTCCAGCCGTCTACCATGCCGCTCCAGTTGCTCAGGCTCCAGCCGTCTATCATGCCGCTCCTGTTGCCCAGGCTGCTGTCTACCACCAGGCCGCTCCTGTCCTGGCCAAGACGGTGTTGCCAGCTGCTCCCGTTTACACCAAGTCATATGCCCTGCCCTCTCCCTTTGTGAAGACGGTGGCCGCTCCTCTCGCCCTCCCAGTTGCAGCTGCGGTGGTTAAGACTCTGGCTGCTGCTCCAGTGGTGGCTGCTGCTCCCGTTGTGAAAACCGTGGCTGCCGCCCCTGTTCTGGCTGCTGCTCCTCTGGTTAAGCAAGTGGAGCTGGAGTCCTCACCAAGGTACGACTTCTCCTACGGAGTTCACGACAGCATCACCGGAGACATTAAGAGCCAGGTAGAGACCCGTGACGGCGGCAACGTGGTTGGCTCCTACTCCGTCCTGGATGCTGATGGATACAAGCGCACGGTCACCTACACCGCCGACGACATTAACGGATTCAACGCAGTGGTCCAGCGTGAGCCTGTGGTGGCCGCTCGTGCCGTTGCTGCTTCGGTGATTCCGGTGGCTGCTCCTGTGGCCCCTGTTTCCGTCCCCGTCCCCGTTCCCGCTCCTGCTCCCGTGGCCTCTTTCTCTTCGCCGATCTACTATCCCCAGCAGCAGGTGTTTGCTCCTCAGGAAGTCCAGCAGCAGCAGCAGCAGGGAGAGGTTGTGGAGGCTCCCGCCGCCACCCAGCCCGAACTAGAGCCCACGCCCGTTGACTACAACGAGGAGCAACAGCAACAGGAGCAGCAGCAACAGCAGGAGCAGAGCTATCCCCAGGATCAGCAGTTCCCGCCCTACTCGCCAGCCTCCCCCGTTGCCGATAGCGATGATTCCGATGTGGTGGAGGCACGATCCGCTCCCGAAGCCAGCAGCACCACCTCCACCACGGCCGCACCCGCGCCAGTCACCGAGGAGGAAACCAAAAAGACGGCCTAGATAGCGATACAAACTGACGATTAAAATGCGAAAATAAACTCAACAAATGTACAATATAATTGATGGAATTTTACTGGAATGGTTTGAATGTGGGAATTTTTTAATGCCAAAAGTTAATTAAAAGATGCTTAAATTCAAATGCGCACAATTAATTTAATTAATTCCCTTAAGCTACGCATGAAAACATATCATGAGGCTTAAGCCATAATAGCGTAATAATAAGTTAGCAAATAAACAAAAAAATATGTTTTTCCGTCAAACTTATTCAGAATAATAACAACTAACTGAAAAAGAACTCTTTTTTTAAGGGCTTTCCATAAATACAATGGATTTTAAATAGCATTAACCTGACATTATTTTGCATTTATTGCATTATTATTGATAAACGATTAAATGGTATTTGTTCAATGATATGTACTTATCAGGACGAGAAAAAAGTTAAAAAATAAATGGTGATTCAGTTGAATTCCACTTTTTTTTGTTTTTAAAATATAGGGAACTGGATAAGAATCGGGGAAAATATAGCCATCACTGTGGGCCATATAGAGGAACACCCCATTCTATCACGAAAAATGAACAAAAAATCGAAAAAATATTTTTTCTCAGGATTTTAATGCAGAATGGTGGCGAATCGATCCAGAAATCGTTTAAGGGACTCCGCTGGAGAATCGGATAAGAATTGGGGAAGATATAGCCATTACTGTGGACCCTATAGGGGAAAACCGAATTTTCAAGTGATCCTATCACGAAAAATGGACAAAAAATCGGAAAAATATTTTGTCTCAGGATTTTGATGCAGAATGGTGGCGAATCGATCCAGAAATCGTTTAAGGTACTCCGCTTGAGAATCGGATGAGAATTGGGAAAGATATAGCCATCACTGTGGACCCTATGGGGGAAAACCGCATTTTCAAGGGATCCCATCACGAAAAATGGACAAAAATTCGAAAAAATATTTTGTCTCAGGATTTTAATGCAGAATGGTGGCGAATCGATCCAGAAATCGTTTAAGGTACTCCGCTTGAGAATCGGATAAGAATAGGGGAAGATATAGCCATCACTGTGGGCCACATAGGGAAAAACCCCATTTTCAAGGGATCCCATCACGAAAAATGGACAAAAAATCTAAAAAATATTTTGTCTCAGGATTTTAATGCAGAATGGTGGCGAATCGATCCAGAAATCGTTTAAGGTACTCCGCTTATGCTTTTAATTATATATGTAATAAAAAGTTTTTAAATACAAAAGTCGGTAATATTAAGATGAGTGGCCGCACTTTTCATACGAATTGTAGCGACCTCTTGCGGAGGTGTTGCTGAGGTAAAATGGTATGAAGATCAGAGGCATTCCTAAAGCTATAATTTTACTTTACATAAACATTAATAATTGTCAACCATAGTTTAACTAATAATTTAAATTAAAAAAACGTCGGTATATGTATTTTTCGTTTATATATAATTATCTCGTCAACTAATGTAAAGAACCAGATGCTGCATAAAATACCAGAAAGTCCCTGCTCTCGATAACCGATTTTCGATAGACGCATTCTTATCGCATTTGATTTGAATAAAACGGTGAAACCTGGACGCTTAGTAGGCCTTGGAATAAGATTCGCATTCATTTTCATTATCATTGTCGTTCGGGTTCACAGTATCCCAGTTGAATCGGTGATTTCGTCGTTAACACATCTAACAAAATTCCAGTCCTCGTTTTTTGTAGTAGAGACATGAAAAAATAATAAAATTTTGGTGTTTTTTTTTTGTGAATTTTATTTCTAAAAAAAAAAAGCCGGCACACATATACTTGACTACACAAGAAGGTAAGTAAATTACATCCGTTCTTAAGAGTCCCTCGGCAAGTACCGCGTTTCCCCAGCATCATTCGCCGTCCCCTCGCACCTTATTCGTACCTTTCCCCGCGTTGCCTCTCCTTTTTCTGCACGCTGTAAATGGCGCCAAGGCAGCTGTTGCTTTGTTGTTGTTGCCAAGACCGGTGTCGAAAAGGGACAAAGAATATTCTGGATACTGATTGCAGCCCTCCATTTTCCACTTCCAGTTCTTCACCTTGTCATCGCAGCACACCGATATTGCCGTCAAATTTGAAAGAAAAAAACCAAAACACATCCAATATGAATAAAGCGGATTCAAACTCCCGTCAGGGATCGTACAAATCCAACACCATCAACACTCAGGTAAGCTCCATGGCAACCGCCGAGGACTCTATCCGTTCGTGGCTAACCTCAATCCGCCGTAGGACTCGCGCATGCGTCGCCATGAGGTGACCATAGAACTGCGCAAGTCGAAGAAGGAGGATCAGATGTTCAAGCGGCGAAACATCAACGACGAGGATCTCACCTCGCCCCTCAAGGAGCTGAATGGGCAGTCCCCGGTACAGCTATCGGTGGACGAGATCGTGGCGGCGATGAACAGCGAGGACCAGGAACGCCAGTTCCTAGGCATGCAGTCCGCCCGCAAGATGCTCAGCCGCGAGCGCAACCCGCCCATTGATCTGATGATTGGACATGGCATCGTTCCCATTTGCATTCGCTTTCTACAGAACACCACCAAGTGAGTTGTTATTAATGCTTTGTATTCCCGGGCAGAAGTAGTAGAAGATCCGCTCTTTCAGCACCATGTTGCAGTTCGAGGCCGCCTGGGCTCTCACCAACATTGCCTCCGGCACCTCCGACCAGACCCGCTGTGTCATAGAGCACAACGCCGTACCGCACTTCGTAGCTCTGCTCCAGTCGAAGTCGATCAATCTGGCCGAGCAGGCGGTCTGGGCTCTGGGAAATATTGCCGGCGACGGCGCCAGTGCCCGCGACATTGTTATCCATCACAACGTGATCGATGGCATTCTGCCACTGATCAACAACGAGACTCCACTCTCTTTTCTGCGCAACATCGTCTGGTTGATGTCGAATCTGTGCCGCAACAAGAACCCGTCGCCGCCGTTTGAGCAGGTGCGGCGTCTGTTGCCAGTCCTATCGCAACTGTTGCTCAGCCAGGACATCCAGGTGCTGGCCGACGCCTGCTGGGCCCTGTCCTATGTCACCGACGATGACAACAACAAGATCCAGGCAGTGGTCGACTCTGATGCCGTGCCACGCCTGGTGAAGCTACTTCAAATGGATGAACCAAGCATCATAGTCCCAGCTCTTCGTAGTGTGGGCAACATTGTGACTGGAACAGATCAACAGGTAAGAATATTTTACAAAATGAATAAATGGTTGGTCCCATTTCCCTGGCTCGTTTACCTGCAACATGTATAATTCCTTTCCCCAGACTGATGTGGTTATTGCCGCCGGAGGATTACCCAGACTGGGTCTTCTCTTGCAACACAACAAGAGCAACATTGTCAAGGAGGCAGCCTGGACAGTCAGCAACATCACGGCTGGCAATCAAAAGCAGATTCAGGCCGTCATCCAGGCTGGCATCTTCCAGCAGCTGCGCCATGTGCTGGAGAAGGGCGACTTCAAGGCCCAAAAGGAAGCGGCTTGGGCTGTGACCAACACCACCACATCTGGCACTCCCGAGCAGATTGTGGATTTGATTGAAAAGTTTAAAATCCTTAAGCCATTCATTGATTTACTGGACGCCAAGGATCCGCGCACCATCAAGGTGGTCCAGACCGGTCTCTCCAATCTTTTCGCTCTGGCCGAGAAGCTGGGCGGAACCGAGAACCTGTGCCTAATGGTCGAAGAGATGGGCGGCCTGGACAAGCTGGAGGCGTTGCAACAGCATGAGAACGAAGAGGTCTACAAGAAGGCCTATGCCATAATAGACACCTACTTCAGTAACGGCGACGACGCGGTTGAGCAGGAGCTGGCCCCCCAGGAGGTTAACGGGGCCCTCGAATTCAGCACCACCCAGCCCAAGGCCCCCGAGGGTGGCTATACCTTCTAGGCTGCTTACACCTTCGGACCCCACTCACCTCGCTCTATTGCCTGGTACACACTTACACACATCCTTGCACTCATACCATACCCTTCCACTCGCATGTTCAAATCCCTGACCATAACTGCGACCGCGCTACCACAAGTTTAATATTTAGTCACTAACTATGCCATTGTCATCGAAAACGGGGCCAGCATAGACACTAAAAACCCGCACACTTTCGTACACTTGGAGGCATGCATGGCTAGACACAGGCTGATGCATTTGCTTAGATAATATTTACCACTTCACCTTAGATCACTGACTGCGTCGGGTCAGAAAAGATATTCCTAAACTCGAAACTCGTTAATCCCACCCCACCGTTGCACGAATCGTTCAGTTTACACTAAACCGGCCAACCGCTACTGTGGCTACATTTCACGTGTGATAAATTTCGGGCTATGCCACGCAGCACGGATATATGGAGTACTTTATTTACCTCGTTTCAACTGCAACCAACCCCGGCAGCTGTGCTGTGCGGGGAATGGTTGCCTACTCCATGATCCGTATGTGCTGGCATCCAGCCCCCTTGTATGTGTGTGCTAGGCTTTTTTTCATTGAAATCTTTTAGAGCACAATTTGGTTATATTTTAGGCTGTTAGCAATTATTTATGTATACTACACAGGTACTGATTTTAATCCTCCACCTCACGCAAGCATTACAACAACCACCAACACAAACCCATCAAATCAGTTGGGTCCTCATCCTCGTATCGTAATATAATGTTCAATAAATAATGAATTGTTTGAATGATTTAATATCTTTGTTTACCAATGTATCACCTGGATGGGGGTAGAATTTTAAATAATATTTGGAACTTTAAAAGATGTAAGTTCAGTAAATAATAGTTTTATTCTTTAAATAATAAACCATCTCTATTATTATTGGTTCAGCGAACTTTCGGAAGCAACTCACAGCAGCGGCGACCCCAATCTGAATTGGTTCAGATTAGATAAAAATGATTAAACAATGGGTACGGGTAACAGAACGCGCCTCTCATATAATTCAATTGGCATTAGCATCAGCATCCGCGTTCATTGCAGCCGTCCAGCACAAGAACAAATAGCCTACTATATAGTTGAAGAAACATATATACGAACGTCACCGCCGATAAACACATCAGTGCTCATTTCAGCCTGGCACCCGCCGAGTGCACCAGCCGAGAGAGTTCGCCGGAAAGTCTGTGTAAATTCACGGCAAACAAATTATAAAAATAGAAAAAAAATTTAGCATCCGAAAAGTAGTTGCCGAATATCCGAAGCATTGGCCGGACGGAGCTTTTCTGGTGTGGTCCCGTATAGTCCCATAGCCAGTGTCGTCATCGATGGAGCGGGCGTGAGCAAGTGGCGGAAAGCGAATTAAATTGGTTTCTTTTTCAATTCTTTTATTATTTTCGAGCGCGAGCGTTTAGTCGAATTCTGTCCGAAGCTGCGTGCGGGCGTGGGTCTCTAAAGACTATACAAAATTTATATAATTACCGATCTTGTTCCGAGTGAATATTAAAAAGTGCCCTTAAAGTTTTTGCAATTTTTGCCAAAAAGGTAAACTCCTAATAGAAAAAAATAATTATTTTATTCGCGAGAAATCAAAAGTGATGATACGAATCTTTACCATATGGATATTATTCTACGAATCGGGGGAAAAACAAACTATTGTTGTTGATGATGCCACTTGGAAAACGATTCTGTGACCTCATACGCTTCAATGAAAATCCAGTGCGGATATTCTGCCACTCCGGCTGCAGTCTAATCTTTAAAAATACAAGAAAAATCCCCAATACTGTTGACAAACTCATGATGTAGTTAATTTCGAATAGAAAAAAAACAACAAAAAATTGGCACACCAAAAATAAACAATAAACATGTAGCAATAGGGGCATTGCTACTTTATAGCCATGTTGGTGTAGGCGGGTGGCGGTGGCGACGTCGATGGCAATGGCGGTTCTTGCGATTTTAAAGCGGAAAATAGTTTTTTGTTTTCCAGTTTTTTGGGGGTTGGGGGGTGCAGCATTTTGTTTGTTGATGTGGCAATTAAGTGCGCAAGTGTGCGCGTCGCATTTAAATCCGCATGCACCATAGCCCCATAGCATTCATACTACATCCATATATAGTATATACAAATAGGGGGGATTGCCTCCCCAAAAACGGAGACGGCAACCGAAATTCGCGCAAAATTAAAAGTTCCCGCAAATATATAGCCACAGCACTGTCACAAAGTTTTCCGCCTCGGCGTTTCCGCTTTGTTTACTTGCCGAAAATAGTGTCAAGTTTGGCCCACTGAGCGCTCTCTTGTTCACTTTATTTGTTCAAGGCGTTTTCTATTGTGTGTGGGGTGTGTGTTTGGGTTCTAGCCTGGCCAAATGAAATGGAAGACAATTTACATTTTCATTACAAAATGCACTTCAAGGGCCAAGGTGAATCTAAATAGAATTTAATGTATCTCTTGGCTTTTATTTAATATTATATTTTCGCTTTCCTTAGAGGCATATGGCCAAGTTTATATTGTTGCTCGTAAATCGCCAACACACATGTGTTTTGCATTAAGCCGAAGGGCAATTTTATGCTAAGCAAGTGCTTTTTGATAGACTAAACCATGTGGAAACTATAGCATCACGCCTATAAATTCTTAAGGCACATTATGACAGATTTTATAAATTAAAGATTTTCTAAAATGTGTCTGGAGGTGCTAAATTCTAAAAAAAAAAGAACATCCACTACAGCTTATATTTCATCCTTAATAACTCAACAGGATTAAATAGAAACATCTCTGGCCAACAAAGTCCAGAATGAGTGAAGTCCCGAACTCAACTATCCCCGCCCATGATTCCAAACTTGGGGCCGAGATCTTTCACAGCATATCTAGTAGCTTCGCCGATCAGAATGTGGTCATATCCCCACTCCTGTTGGAAGCCACTCTGGCCCTACTCTACCTGGGATCCGATGGAGCCACCGCTGAGGAGTTACAGAAGCTGTTGCGATTGAAGGAACGCTTCCCCAGCAACGCCAAAATGGCCAACTTCTTTGCCTCCGAACTGGCCAACATCACAGGAGATCCGGATACTAGAATTCAGCTGAGGAATCACTTACTTGTCCAGCCTTCTGCTGGTGCGGGATCTGGCATAGCTGAGGACTTCCAAAAGATTGCCCAGACGTATTTCCATGCCACAGCCGAAAGCATCGACCTGGAGCAGACGGAGAAGCTGCGACGCCATATCACCGAACAGATTCTTTCCGCCGTAGGAGGTGGCAGTTGGCAGCAACTCCAGGTGGAGGGCAGTCCTCTGGCCAAAATTCTGCTCCTGCTGGCCGCGAATCTCCAGAGCAAGTGGTTCCTTCCCTTTAGTGCCTACAGAACGGGACTGTACGAATTCCACAGTGGCAGTAATCCGGAGCAGGCCAAGTCGGTGGCCATGCTCTTCGACGACGACATGTTCGTAAAGTTCGCAGAGCTCCGAGATCTGAACGCCCGCGCCATCGAACTGCCCTACGAGCACGCCGAGGAGCTGTCCATGCTGCTCATCCTGCCTAACCAGCGTGATGGCCTGCCAGAGCTGGAGAAGCAGCTGCGTAGCCAGGACCTGGGTGAACTGCAGCAGAGGATGCAGATGGAGGGAGTGCAAGTTCTGCTGCCCAAGTTCAGCATCGATTTCGAGTGCAGTCTCCGCCAGCCCTTGAAGCAGGTCAGTGAAAGTGAAGGAGTGCTATTTTGAAATCTTTTATTTTATAAAAACATATATTTTTCTTTACAGTTGGGCTTTGAACAGATATTTTCGGCTTCGGCGGACTTTAAACACTTGCATCCAACTGGCAGCCTGCCAGTGGCGGATGTTCTCCAGAAGCTGCGTATAAATTTAAACGAGTCTGGCTCCGGATCTGAACAGCCCCGGGTGGCAGCAGGTATTCCAATCCTTTTATATCCTTAAAACAAATAAAAACATCAGGATTGCTTTCAGAATACAAGCCCATTGTGATCAGCAATTCCTCCCGCCAGAAATTCTTTCGAGCCGACCATCCATTTTTCTTTGCCATTCGGAGCGAGAATGTGACCTACTTGATGGGTCACGTGGTTGGATTTTAAATAAATCCCAGAGAACATCCTGGAATGCTCACTGGCCAATGGGAGTTTCTGTAATATTTCGAAATTTATCATAAAAATAAGTAATTTATAATTCATACGTAATAAACATGTGAAGATTGGATTTTTCGTAAGTACTTTATGTGGCTTTGGCAGATAATCATTTTATCATCAGAGTCATCTTTACAATAAATTGAGCTGCCCTCGAGCGAGGCTGATTTCCTTGGGTCCTTTGTCCTGATTGACAGATAAAAAAAAAACCCCCAGCAAGTGCCTACACAATTGAATGGAAATCCGATTTGAAAGGAATTATGTCCCAGAATCCATTAAATGACACATTTTTCATTGATTTTCTAACAAGAGTCTTGAGTTTATTTAAAGATATATCTGTATAATATATTTATTTTGTTCCAGAAATAGTCCTGTTATGTTTGTAAGTTTTACAATTATTGTATTTTGAATGTTTTTTTTTTTTTTCTTGAGTTCTTAATGGGCTTAATTTTGTTGTATCTCTAGGAAACTTTAAATAGAATCAAAAACTTTGTCACACCCGTTCGGGGCTCTCGCTCTTTAATTTTTGTCTTCTGCATAATATAGGCTTTTTGTAAATCTAGCTAAAAAGTTACCTTTAGTTTAAATTCTTTCATTTTGTTTACAAATATGCAATGACATAAATTTTAAATTTGTATTTTTAATTTAAGTATATATGGTTGTAGGAGTGATTGGTGTCCAAAACACTTTAAACATTAATGGGGAACTTAAACATTAAATAAAGACTGGACTTGAACTCAGTTTTTAGTTGGATTTAATTAATATCTAATGCATATGAATATTCACAGAGTTTCCTACTGTAGGGTTTTGCTTTGGTTTTCTTCTATTTTTGATTTACATTTATTTACAGATCCTAACAAGAAAAGAAGCCTCTTAAATGCATCTTAGTGTCGGTCAATGAACCTCAGCCCGAATGCTATTGCTATTGTTTCTGCTGACCACCGTCCTCGCTGCCGGTAGGTCCTGGGGGCGGCACTCCTCCTGGCACCCCCCCATCCCCGGCATCCGACCTATTCAGCAGGTAGTCCAGATCGAGGGTGATGCGATCCAGGGTCGCATCGTTGCCACCAACCCCTCCTCCACTCTGGGTGGCAGTGGGTGTGGCGGCGGTTGTGGTCGCCGTGCTGGTCACCGTTGATGTGGAGACCACAGCCGCCACCATGGTGGGCAGCAAGGGGTCGAATGTGGTGCGGGAGGTGGGCTCCAGGATGGTCACACGCTTCTGCGTCTTGGGTGTTTGCGTCGGTAAGGACATTGTGGGTAGTGTCGATGTTGCCGCACCACTCAAGTTGCCGCTTATGGTGGGAGGCGGCGGCATGCTCAGGATTAGGGGGCTGGGCACAAAGTCCACGTAGGGATTATGCTGCAGGGGAACGTAATGAGAAGTAGTGGCGGCTGTTGGCATCATTGCACTGCTGTGAATTCCAATTATACTATCTGGGGAGTACAAATAGGGGAGAGAAAGGGGCATATATCAGACACAGGATCATTATTAATTCAAGCTCATTTCCCTGCATGCTGGGTGATTCTATTTATATGTTAATATATTGATTTTACACAATATTTTACACTTAGTTGGAGCTATATCTCAATTTAGGATTTAGTAAAATATGCTAATCCTTAAATTCTTAAAATTCACTTTTAAGATTAAAGTATTATTCACTTTATAACATACCTGCTGCCACGCCCTGTAGTATGTCGAGTGTCTCAACGCCCACAAACTCTCCACATGGTCCCGTACGGTAATGTGTCGGCTGCTGATGCAGCGTCCTTCTGCCCAGGCTTCCTGTGAGCCCACCCACGCCCATGCCCATGCCTACGCCCATCCCCATGCCCATGGTGTATGCATCGTAAGCAGTTCCTCCGCCCAAAATGGCACAGCAACGGGTGTCCGGCGAGGGGGCCACGGACAGGGGCAGTGCCTGATGATGGTCGCCAAGGAAGGTCTCCGCCGCAGCAGCTGCCTCTGCCACAGTCGCCGCCTGGCAACGCGGCGCCGTGGAGATGATTGTCAGCGGCAACTGAACCCCGGACACCGGTGCTCCGGACAGCTCGAGGCCCACCTTAGCTTGGAGGGGCGGGGCACCGGCTGCGGACGAGGACAAGGATCCGGCTGTTACCGAGGACGAGTGTCCTGCATTTGACATTGACAACGTGATGCCACAGTCGTTCTCCTTCTCCTTGTCGTGATTGGTGTAGACTGGAAAGAGGCAAAAGGATTGAGGATTAGGATTAGAACAGCCCAGAGTCTCGGGGTCTGCGTACAGCTAAGTGGACTGTTGACGTTCGCCGTCGTTGTCGTCGTGGTGGTGGTGCAGTAGTTCTCATCCAGGCTGCTCCTGCTCGTGGTGAACTTGGCCTGCTTGAGGGAGCTGTTCTGGCTGCTTCCGTTGCTTCCGAGGAACGGTGGGCCACGCAGCTGGCTCTCCGCCTTGATGACAAAACAGAAGAGGATGGCCGAGCCCTGTGGAAGATGCAGAGCAGAGAAGGGTGTGATTGAGTCATTTTCATGATTGAGGCATAAACTGCCAGCCCAGCTGACCCTGTCGACCCTAATAAAATTCTTATGTCAACCGGAGCACGGGTCAAGTGTTCGATTGAGCCATTAAGAAGACCGGCCCCGAAGCCGGCCCCTTTTCGATTTCGGAGCAGGTGATGGGCCCTAATCCCCGCCGACATGAAATCAAACCAAGCGATTTGGAAATTAAATGCACGACCGAGACGAGGCCATAAATTGATGCCAAACTATATGGGCCATATATGGGCCAGGGCACTTATGTCCGGTTTTCATGAGCGGAATTTATGGGTGGCATGCCTCGGATTCCAGGCATGGATTTTCGAACCGAATTAATTGCAAAATTAGCGTCAGTGTCTTAGTCTCGATTGTTCTAGTTGTATTGATTCACTTTCCATGCTACATGGGGATTATCTTGTGTATTACAAAGAGATATACAGGGAGAACAATAATATTTTAAAATATATATAATAATAGATCATCTATATTCAGTAGTATGTATGTATCCTGTCACGGTCGCCATAAGTTTTATAGAATTTTCAATGGGAGCTATCTTTAATCCCTAGAGTTCCTGAAACATTTTTCCTTAGTGCACTACCTTCTTGGCCATTGTTTAAATAATTAAACAGCACACCAGACGAGGCCTGGCCCACGCCCACAATCAAAGTGATTTTGGCGCACATTAATAGTCCTGGTAGTCCTGGTCCGGGTGGAGAATCCAGTAGAAATGAGAAGCTGTAGACATTGCGGTTTCGGATTAAGGGGGGACGGAAGGCGTTCGGATCGACCTAATTTGTTTGTGTTTGTGTTTGAATTTAAATGTGCCGTATATACGCATTACGTATACGCCGTGTTGTGCGCCGGCTTCCCACATCAAAGTGTGTGCGTGTAATTATGTGATTAGTTTTGCAAGGATACCCCCATGCACCTCATCCCATGCCTCCGACGAGGGAGATAATTGTTTATTTAATTGGATTGAGCTGATTGCTGGGCGTGCGCAGAGCGTTAAGCGTTTTAATACCATTCAGGTGGGCTACAATGAAATAGGGTCCAACCTGCCATATCACTAATGGAGAGAAAAAAGAAAGCAGGTGCCAAGGTGGTTAAGTTGAGGGCACTTACATATTTTATTTGCGAAAAACACCAGCCAAGAGCTGAATAAAAAGCAAACAATCACAGTTCCTGGAAGTGGTAACCAGAGTCAAGTGAAGAGCAAACACAAAAAGGCTTCTTTGAGTCCTTTGATCAGCCACTTAATGCAGCCACTGTCGCTTTCTTTTCACTTTCTTTTCACTTTCAGTCTCACTCCCCAAACCGCCCATATTCCACCGTTTGCATGCATAATTTCGTCCTCGTCAGGTGTAAAAATATGCAGGCTCTACACTTTGATGAAATATGCAACTTAAATAAGGCGGCGTTGGCGGAAATAAAAACGAAATGCGATTTGCATAATCCGCCCGGCCCCCGTCCTGCCCATTTAAGCTAATAGTTTCCGCCAACGCTGCTCCGGACAATTGAAGCATCAAACGGGATTGGAGCCGGAATCAAACGGAATCGAGCATTCCCATCCGGATATATATTTTATTGTTGCGCTTAATTGAATTGCGATTGGCAGGTCCACCTGTGATTCAAGTGGATAGAGGATACTCACCAATATTATGCACGATATGCCAAACGGATATGCCCACAAAGTATCCGGCGATGAATTAACATAAACGATGAAGAATCCGTCGCTGAGCAGCTTGGCCAGGAGCAGGACACCAGCTCGGTAGAGCAATCCAAATCTGTGGCAGAAACAGAGCAAAGTGAATAGGATGACTTTGTAGATTGTTTTGTTTCGTTTTTGGGTTTTATTTTTCAGATTAGCAGACAGACAAGAAAATGGAAATTCTCCTTCAAAAATAAAAAAAAGGAGTGGTGTAGAGTCATTAAAATACGAGTATTTCCTTTTTGGTCTTATCTTGGGGGCTGTTTCCATTTTCTTCCGTTTGAGCCAATCCCCGGGCCGTTTTCAACTTACCGCCGGCGCAAAGCCAGATTGAATTTATCCAACGGATGCGTATGCACATTGCGATTCTTGTGCCACAACCACAAAAGTTTCTTCATTAAAATGGCAAACAGGGCAAAGAAGAGCAGGATAAAGAGCAAATCGATGCAGACGAACAGGACGAAGCTCAAAGAAGGCGACATTGCTGTTGAAGGCCCTCCTCCGATTCTGTTCAAGTCACTCAAGCCGGAAGTTAGAGGCGCAGCTATCGCAGAAACTGAAGCGGAAGTGGAGCTGGAGGAGGTGCCACTACCGCCGCTCCAAGCTACTCCTGGCAACTGCTTCTCCGACTGCGACCAAAAGCTGTCACTGCTCCCGCCACTGATTGATGACGTTGATGTGGACGCCGCATCGAAGAATGTCTCCGTGGGCGGTGGGACCGTTCCATTTCCCATCTCGAGCAGTAAATTATCGCCATTGAGTAACGAGTGCGTTGAATAGAAGACGCCATCGAACTCGCCGGCCTCCGCATCCGTTCTGCCATCGTTGGGGATCTCCACTTCCCCATCGCCGCCGGCGCCCGTAGCGAGGACCTCCAGCCACCAGTGGCGTGGCCACTTGCCGATGATGCTGCAGATTAGTGGGGCGGCCACCGCGAAGAGCAGGGGCAGCAGCCAGCTGATGCCGATGGCGCCGCGGATTCCAGCCGATCCGGTTGGCAGGGCGGATGGTTTGCAGGAGGACTTGGAGGAGGAACCGTTGGATGGTGGTGGGCGGCGCTGGTGGTGCCCCGAGGACGAGCTGGGCGACTGAGCCCGTATCTGTGTGATATTGCTAAGACTCTCGAGTTCGCGGTCACGTTCCCGCTCCCGCTCTCGTTGGCGCTTCTTCGTGGGCGTCTCCGGCTGGCTGCCAATTTGCAGATACTTCTTCGGCACCAGCTCCGTGTGGATGGCCAAGGCAATCGCAATCAGGGTCGAGATGCCCAGCAACAGCAGCGACGCCAGGGAGCTGCTAATGATGGCGTGCCAGTTCTGGAAAGAGGAAATTATGAACGGCTGTTAATAAGGAAATGGAGTGGCCGAAGAGGAGGACTCTTGCAGGAGGAGTGCTTTGACGGCTCGCCTGCAACATCGTTATTTTTAATTAAATATAAAAAGTTGTCATCGTGCCGCATCAGCAGTGGCAGCAGTAGCCACAGCAGCATCAACATGGCCACTAAACCAAGCCATTTGGAGGGATTTTTTTTTGGAGCATCCCTAATGGTGACATTTTGGCATAAATTTTTTATTACACCGGACATTTGTTGTTAAAAAGTTGTAAACAATTTGCGCAACATAATAATATTTCTAATAGATATTTTTTATGGCAAATTAGAGCTCTGCCAGAGGTCTTCAATTCATTGGCCAAATCTTGAATTAAAGACAAAAGAAAGTTCATCATTCATCATGCTAAGTGGGGAAGGGGGAGGCAGGAAAAAAAGATGGAGTGTGAGGTAAACATTTTGTCAACTTTTTAATTTTCAATTTAACAATACGAGAACATATACCACACGAAAAAATTATGAGTTAAGTGCGCTTAAAAGCTTTCGCCTTTCACATGTTCAGCTGCAGTGACACGGCGCGCCTGCCTTGAGGGCGTGGGCTCACGAGTCGTATGCGTAATTTATGTTTTCTTATTTATTTATTGTTTTTTTCTCATTCCCTGCTTATTTTTTTTTTTTTTTTTGGGCTGTCGCGCTGAAATTGTATTTTATTTATGCACGAAAATATATGCAATAAGTAAAATGAATATTTTAATTGTATTTATTGTGGCATTGCGTGGGCGTTGGCGTGGTCTGGTTGCTGCGGTTGACGGCCGTCGCCGCTGGCAGAAGCTTCTTGCTCCTGGCTGCTCGGCCGAGATCCTGGCCCTGCTCCTGATACAGCTGCTCTGACACGTGTTCCAAGCCATTAAATTTGCATGTGTCGTGTGTTTGCTGTGCGGTGCTTTTTAATAAAGTTGCCCTGCCCGCGTGTGTGCGCAATTAATGTGCAATAATAATAACAATAATAACAACAATAAGGACAATAAGTTTGTGTGTGTGTCGCGTTATGTTATTAAGACAAAGTTTCCCTTTGGCGGAATATTTATATTTTTTTTTCGCAGTGAAATGCGCATTGTGCAACTCATCCGTTTCCTCGCAGGACCTTGCGTTCTTCTGCTTACGTAAGCTGCTCATTAAGCCTCTTTGGCCAGGAGCAGTGCGTGCACATTGTGCTCGACATTCCCCAGTACCTACGGCTAGGAGCTAGCTTATTTT
Source organism: Drosophila bipectinata (assembly GCF_030179905.1). Taxonomy (NCBI): domain Eukaryota; kingdom Metazoa; phylum Arthropoda; class Insecta; order Diptera; family Drosophilidae; genus Drosophila; species Drosophila bipectinata. Next base: position 3,429,347 of record NC_091736.1, read on the forward strand.
ATTGTCCATGGCCAGAAACGTGGCTATCCTGTCGCCACAACAAGAAGTGTATATGGCGCTGTCCCCTCTAGCTTCAAACGTTTATTATTCAAAAATTCCTCCATTGCAGTCCTTTGAGACGAGGCCCGTATTGCGTGAGGCCAAAATGTCGATGCAGATAGAGGAGCACGCTCCTCCCCCTGGAAAGGATAGGGAAACGAGTGTGTGCGGATGGCTTCAGAGGCATCTTTGTGCCGAGGCGGCTGGCGTCCTTCTCGTTCGCCTTTGTCAGCTTTTCAAGGATAGTGTTGAATCGCGAATCGCCGCAGCTGTTGCACTGAGAGAAAATAATGGACGCACTTTTACATTTTAAGCTTTAGATTCTTTTAGGCTAGACTTCTTGGCTTTTAAATCATATTTTTCTAAAGAATGCCTTTTATTTTCAGTGGACTTTCCATTTATCCTGGCTTCTACCATTCCATATTGCATCCTCGCATCCTTTGCCGTATCCTTATCTGGCCATGGCTGCGTCTTTGTCGTTCCTCCTGCTGTCGTATACAATGTTTTATTTGTTTTTCATTCATTTATTGAGCCGTTCCCTCCACTGCGGACCAGTTTATTACTAATTCAAAAATGTTAATTCTTGTTAGAGCTTTGCAGTTCCTTTTTTTTTTGTTGTTTTGTTTTTAATGCCGAGAGTTTCACGACCTCAAGGGATTAGACAGCAACTCGCTTATGCTGTTGATTTTTTTCTTCACATTTTATGTTTATAATTTAGACGGCTTGTGGCTGCTTTGGGGACTTCCACGGAGCCATGGCCAATAGGATTGGGAATGGGACAGGACGGGACGGGCCAGGACCGTCTGCATATAAAATTGTATCCCTTCAACGCGCTCGGGTTAGCGTCGTCTTCCCATTAACATTTTCCCACTTCAAACGTCTGAGAATGTGCGTTTATAAATATTAATTTCGATTCCAGTTTGCTCCTTGAGGCCTCCCTGGCCCCTACCCACACCTGGCCTGCTCCTACTCCTGCTCCTTGGCGTCGTCGTGCATTGTTGACTTTTAATTTCCTTCCAAGGAGGACCACGCCAACAGGTTAGGGAATTGTTTTCCATGAATTTTCCGTTTGGCTGCCACAAAAACTAAATGTAAATTATTTGCTTTGTTGTGCGAGTCCTGGCCCCAACCTCTAACAGGACCTCCTTTGGATTCCGGCGGGTATGGGATTCGTGGTTTGGTAACGTCTTCCAGACGACACGCTAATTTGTTTTGATGATGATTACAGATTTTTCCCTGGCCGTGATTATTATTTGAGAAGTCCTGACCGCCGTAGAAATTGGTTGGCAATTGCCGGGAGAACAGACAACAGACCACAAATAATTACAACTTAAGGGTTTTTTGGGCCGGCTAGTTTAAGCCAATGGGATTTCATTTTTCGGCTTTAAAGGGTCTGTGATCTGGAAAACTCATTTGGATTTCGATGGCAAGGCGCCTTCGTTCCCATTCTCGTTTTGTATTTTATTTTATGCAACACATTTTGTTATTACTTTTTCGGCGCCTTCTCTGGAGCTCCTCGGGAGGAGCTCTCCTGGTTGTGTGTTTGGTTTTGGTTTTCGGGTTGCTTTGCTTTCAGCTTGGCTTTCCATTCCCTCGTTTTGCTTGTTTATTTATTTTGGCGTAATTAAATTTCACGCTTTGGTTCCTTTTCCCCAGTTTCCGTATACCCGCCGAATGCCTTTCCTCAAAGGCTTTGTTTTTAAAGAGTCGCCCAGGACCTCAAAACTCCCGACAACTGCATTAAAGTGCCCGTTGCACTTTGCAGGATACACATTGTAGAGATGGCTACAGAAAAATGGTATAGTATACTCACCACTGGAAGCATCTTCATAAAGCCCAGCAAGTAAATGAGCATCACACTCGACGTGGAGATGCAGAACTGCATCTTGAGGAACGTGACGGCGCACTTGCGATTGCACCAGATGGGCACCAGGATGAGGAGCGCGGATCCGCATTGGAGAAGGCAGCAGGCGCAGCTGGCGATCACGAAGATGGGACGCTGCGGGGCATGCGATGGCGTGGCCTGCAAGTGGATTGTGACCGGAGACCGAAAACAATTAGCAATTCAAACTAGTAGAGTTACCAAGGATACCAAGGTTTAAGCTGCCTTCCTTTGGAAACAAAGGACAAAAATCACTGCTACCCTTGGAAGGAAGAAGGCAATAGTCTGGGCTACAAGGGATGCAAAAATCGTGGATACTCTGAAAATAACTATTGTCCTTTCCGTAAACTATAAGCAATTAAAATTATCCTAAGACTGCAACTATTTAATCCCATAGTTTTTTAGCTCAAAAATATAAACCTTTTCCTATCCGTAGCCATGATAACGAACCCCCCGGATATATCCTTGACGTGCATCCCTGAATTAAGGTGTATCCGCTCAGAACTGAATACAGAATGCAGTACAAAGAACAAGGACGAGGGCGAGCGAATTTGGAGCAAGTTCATGGCTTCGGAGGCCAAGTTGTTGATTGCAAACAAGGGAAGCGGAAATACGGACTTTGGGGACGTTGCACAAAGAGCCCGGGCCGAAAGCCCACTCCAGGTGAGGTGGCTCCCCAGGTGGAGGCCCCTAAATGGCAGTACCTAAAAGCGCCATAAATCAAAAGGTAGCTTTCCACTTTAGTGCACGTGAATTGCATGAATTGGGCAGCTGAATACCAAAAATGGTGGACACCCGGTGGGCGGCGGAAGGATTAGAGGCTGGCTCAACGGCCTTGGCGACCTTGGTTGATGTCCCATTGGCTTACATTTTGCTGGCGCTTGGTGAGCATGACCACGTAGGTTCCGGACAGCGGGCAGATGCATCGCGTTATGTTCGCCATCAGGTGTTTGGTGATGCAGAGGTCCGAACGCCAGGTGGAGTCGAAGGAGGCCTTGTAGTCGTGCCTGTACGGATCATTGGCGTTAGTGGGGCGTTAAATGATTGATTTCCACACCAGCTTACCCACAAACGGCCACCCAATCCCCGGATTTAGGGACACTTTCGTGCTGGAATATAATCTCCACATGGCCGGCTTCGAATGGCAAATCGAGGGGTTCGCGGAAATTGTCATTGGAGCGATTGGATTGAAACAGCCAGGTCTGAATGATGCGGGATGCCAGCACATAGTCCGAGTCCCTGGGGTCACTAGAAAGGATTAAAAATCAATATAGTTAAGCAAGGATTAGAAGGATTCTTAGGCCATGTTACAAATTCCAAATTATTCAGTTTTGTGTAATCTGATCTAGCTCTGCCTCATCTTTTATGTGCCATAATCAAGATTTGATAACAATTCTGTTAGCATTTCATTTCCCCCCCTCAAGGATATCCTATCCTATTCGCTCATCTTTGTATTTTTCAGTTTTCTGATGCCAGCTGCATATTTGCATTTTGTTTACTGTCGAGGAATTACACTCGCTTCTGTGGCATTTCTATTGTTGTTTCTGTTTTGGTGTTGCAGTATCTGGGGCTTCTTCTTTTGAGACGGGCTGGGATGGTAATACGCTTAAGCCAAGGAAGCCAACTTGGCACTAGAGAGGACTGAGGGTAGGGGTAGGGACAGCAGTTGGCATTACACATATTTGAGGGGCTGGGCAAACATGGCTTACAAATTATACATCGGTGGCCATAAGCCCGGACTTAGGCAGAGACAACTTTCTGGCGCATTAAAGCGTGGAATTAAACACGTGTCCTTCAGGACGACTGCAGTTGCGTTAATCCCCAACTTACCCCAGTGGAGCCATTAACAGTTCGTTTAAAATACTCCAGTTTGGCCAACTTTTTTGTAACTTTCGCCTCGCAAACTAATTAGAAAAGTGAATCTGCAATTGGTAACTAACCTGCCGCGTGTGTAGTAGGTTTTGGGCAGGAAACTCTTTAGGTTCTTGTAGGAGATGACCGAGGCGAATATCGTAGAATTGGCCATGATATGCAGCAGACGGGACGAGAGCCCAATGTCCATGTAGAGTTGATCCGAGAACAAATCCTCCCTGGAAAAGTGAAAGTGGAAAATGCATAAGCCATCGTAAATCAAGCAAATGGTGGCCGCCTGCACTTAGGGCACTTAATTAGCTAAATTAGACACTTGGAAGCCACGAGGCAGTAGGCAGGCTGGCAGGAGCAAGAGGGAAAATACCTGTCCGGAAAAGAACAAGGTCTTCTCCGTCAGCTCCTTCGTCTCCGACTCTCTCCGTCCGGGTAAGCTTCGTCCTTTCGGAGAACACCGAGATGTATTCGCAGCGCTGAACTTTTATGGCCCATTCTTCATGCTCCGACCTCGCCTGTTTTATGCATTTTTTATTTATGTTTGCTCATAAAATAAATTTTCCATTAAGAGCCCAGTTACGGAAGGAGCAGGAACTCAGGCAGGCTGAGGAAATCGTTCTCCATCGTCGTCGCATATATTAATCAAGCGGCCGTAAAATGAAGTTTACTGTTTACTTGCTTGGGAAATTTGCATTTTTCCTTTATTCGTAATTAGAAATTATTGCAGGTCTGTGGCACACCCACTCCGCCCATAGCACCACCACACAGCACACTCACCCATCAGTCTCCTGTCTGATTTCATTTAAGGACCATTTATCCTTTTTCTCTGTGAATGCAACTTACCCATAAATGCGTAAGTTAAACGGCAGCGTTTTCACAGACGTCATGTAAATGCGGAGAGAGTTGAGTCGGTCCAGGGACAGGGTGTCCTCATCGACAGTCAGAATGCTAGTGGCTCCACTGTTACTGCTCCCCCTGGCCACACCCCGGGCTGACGGCAGACTCTCGGACCCGGGTCCTGGGGAAATCTCTCCGGCATTGGCGCCTGACCCGCTGTCATCGCCCCCCTGTGCGGTCAACGTGGCTGAGCTGTCACCTGGTGATGTCTGTTGTTGCTTCTGGCTATTGCCGCTGGTGGATGTGGCCAATTGGGAGGCCGCTATGGTCTCGCGGTTGAGGGCCGCCGACTGCGTTAGCAGCTGCAGCTTTTTAATTTGCTGTTGGAAGAAATGAATCAGAAAAACCATACACAGCCTGGGTCAATATTGTTTTTAATTTTTCGTTAAAAAGATACAGATACACAGACAATGAAGTTTCAATTTTTTTTCTCGCCCATTGTGAGTGTATTAAACCATTTTTTGATTGACAAAAATTCAGAAATTCTCTTGCCAAATAACTTTAACAAAAATGATTAAAAAAATCTACTTATTTTATAAAAATATGTTGATAAACAAAGAATATATGAAATATTTTAGATAAAATAGGGAACACTGGGGATAAAGGGAATCTTTTTAAAAAATAAATACGAGGAGTTTTTATTAAAAATGCCAGGAATCTATTATTTTCTTTGTTTTTAGAATTTAAATATGTTCTTTCCACCAAAGCCACCTCAAAACTTTTAACTTTTGAAGTATTTCCTTGGTCTGTCTAAGCTGTCTTTTTATTTCTAACCCTTCCAGAAAGTTTTCGAATATGTCCTCAGTTGAATTTCAGAGATTGATTATGGAGATATGAAATCGACCACATTGTATATTTATTCAACATATGCAAGCCATGTGCCAACAATCGCATCCCATTGCGTTCGACGGGCAACTTTTGGCCGAAACCGAAGCCGAAGCCAATGCCACAAAAGGGAACTGACCCCAGACGGGCTTGCCTCCGGCCATGTAGCATATTTTTTGGGGCAGGCAACTGGGTCCCAAGCGACTGCAGGACGATGCGCAGTCAATGAACTCGGCCATAAAAATCATAAATTGTTATATTCTCGAGTGCAGTTACAAAGCCATAAACCGGGCCAATAAACAGGACTCAGAACTGCATCGGGGCCGGCAGGCAACGCACAACTCGGAGGGGTTTCGAGTTCGATTTTTTTGTGCAATTTGTAATACGAAAACCATTACAGCGGCTTTTCTGCTCCTCCTCTTGCACTTGTTTAGTTTTGTGTATCGAGATTTCGAATTTTGCGCAATTTATAATGTAAAGCTTTGGATACGGATCCTTTTTGTAAACAAAAAATGGAATGGAATGGAGGCCAAGGAGTGCCAGGAGTGCCAGGACTATTGGCATATTGGCTCGGCATATTGGCCGGCCGCTGCTACAGTTTCCTGTACAAATCAAAAGGCATTTGTATTTCAACATAAGATACAAATATACGAGAGAGTCCTGGCATAAATGTTCGGATCCAACTAATCGAAAACAAAAACAATTCCAATTGGAAAACTTTGTGTAATGGAACTTTTTTTTTTCATGTTTTAAAAAAAAAATCGGAAACTTCAGCATCATCAGAGGAGCATTAGGCTGTGTGTGGTGTGTGTGTGTATCCCAGCCACGCCCACGTTTATGACCACGCCCTCGACCCACTGCCACCTATTCAAATGTGTGGGGCATTCGTAGGATTTCTTTAAAAGGCGTTGAAAAGAAACTCTCGAAAACGAGAGAGAGAAAGGCGAAAGTAATGGATGTGGAGGTGGGTGTGGAGGAGGTTGGGGCTGGAAAAAGTTTTCCATGTGAATTCCAAAATTTCACTTGACTTTCGACCTAGCCACGTTTAGTGCTCACCGCTTACCGGCAAATCACTTGGCCGCCCGCCCCCCGACTAAACCTCTATCATTTGGGGCGTGGCCGTTGGCAGGACATGTGTGTGTGTGTGTGTCGGAAACTTTTTTGGCCAAGTTAAGCCTGCGACTGGGGGTCACGTTCTCGGCGAATACTTTTTTGGCTAAGTGATTCGTCGTGATTTGATTTGAATCCAAAGAGTCAAGCCCCCTTTCGCCTTGTTGTGCACTGAGATAAAAACTTTTGACCCTGCCGCAATTGGAACTGGCCGAAATATCGGAAAGTGGGTCAGTAAACTTTGTTTGCCATTCGGTCGGCCCCAGTTCAGTCGGTCAATACGAACTTATGCAAATCTAAGCTTCCATTCCGTACTTGTCCTCGCACAAGTGTTTTAATCAACTTTTCGCTAGAAATTTTGGCATTTTGTCGGAAAATGCCAAATGGAAAATGGCATTAAAAAATGAGCAGTTTCCAACCACAAAAACTTTTCCAATTGCCATTTCCACAAGCCGCAAATGGAGGGCACTCCCGATCACAGTGACATCCAGATTGGTTTTTTAGCAAATAAAAATATTGGTCCAATCGGAATTATTATAATCTATCCGCCAATTGATGGGGCTTAGTGGTACACGCCCTCAGATTAAAAGTACTCTCACATATGTGCTTTTCGGCCAATATTGGCAATTTATTGGCGAAACTGTTTGAATTAAGTGACTTTGGTTAGTGAGTGGGTTTCAGTTTTCGGGTGTGGAGTGCCCTGATTACTGGCAGCTCAACTTTAAAACTTTTCAATTCTCCTTGGAGCGGATCGAGTGGCGTTAACGTTTATGGCCTTGGCCGTTGGCTTACGGTTGATTACTTCGCAGGACTTGCAGGACCCGGCGATGCACTAATTAAACTTGATTGCGCGCAAAAAATTCGATAAACTTGCAGGGCGATTCGGCTCACTCCATTAAACTTTCCGTTGAGTCAATAAAAACGATGCGAACTATTTGTTCAACTTCGGGCTAAAGTTCGGAATAGCGAATGCCAACACTTTTTAATCGACCCAATTATACTGGCAAGTTTTTCAGGCTGCGTCAGCTAATAAAAATTTAACATAAATTGTTCACTTTCCTGGGCCCAGGATCTCGGGCCCTACATGGCGGGGAATGATTATTGAAATGCCATAACTCAGCCGAACTTCCGCTAAACTAAATTAATTTGAGCGTATTAAAAAGTTTTCTCCGGGCTCGTCTTGCTAACTCGCCCACAACTATGTCCTGCGAGTCCTGAGGCGGAAAAATCCAAAGAGTGAACAGAAATCTTGTTTAGTTTTCGCACGCGCCCCGGATCGTAAAAGATGAATATTAAAGCCACTGCCTCAGCCACTTGGCTAATAGATTATGCTGCTGGTGTCCAAAAGCCAACAGAGTCCGCGGAAGGCAGCATTCCAATTATCCTCACTTCTTGACAGGTCCTGGCAGAAGGGCAGGAGCCTTGGCTGGATCTTCCAACCATATTCAAACAGTTGCAATCAACACTCTCATAAATTTGCATACCAAAACTCAGGCCTTATCCTGTCCTCTTACTTTAACGCCGGGCACAAAATTTACCCACGGAATAATACATGAGACGCGGAGTGTCTCCTTGGTGGGTTGGTCCTGGAAATCCTCACTTGAGCCGGAAACAATGGTGGGGAGCCACCGACAGTCGACAGAAACGCCTCATAAAGAAACGCACTTTTCACACAAAGCCGTTTCACGGCCATTTGAAATGGCCCGAAAGCGTCTGCCTTTTTTGGCCAGGTGATAAGGAAGTGGTTATCCTTATGGCGACAAAGCGGGTGGGTGCGAGTAAATTGTTTGATTGCCCCTCATTAGGATCACCCCAGCAGGCTTCACTGGCTCTGAATTAGTTCGGTAAGAGGTCCTCCTCTCTATTATCCCTTCTGCCAAATATAGCGTAAATAGGCTTTTAAATAGCACCTCGACTCAGACTCCGGCTGGGAGGATGTTTTTTTGGTTTTTAATCTGTAAGAGGCTTAACCAATTATCACTGCAGTAAAATCAGCTCCTCGAGGCCGAGAGCACGAGTCCCATAACTCACCTGGCAGCTCACAATCAGGATTGGGCCACAGAAACCGCACAGACAAGACCGAAACCCGAAACCCGAATGCCAAAAAATTCCCAGGACTCATGCATATCGAAGGAGGTATTCATTACCAGCCAGCAGGCACATCAATTCTCCGGCTGTTTTGGAAATCCGAACACGGATTGTGTAGACAAATGTTCCACCTATGTAAATTGCACCGCCCAGTGACAAGCTAAATAAAAGCGGCAGTGCCCTGCTTTTTCGGGTGAATATTCGAAAATGCCCACCTATTGCCCCATGCTCCGCCCAGACAAGGACTCTCTATGTTCTCGGTGTAATAAATCGCAGGCTGGGTCGGAAACCATTCTGGCAAATATTGAATATGGCTGCAGGTTATAAATTATGGCACCCAAACGCTCGACTGCCTCTCCATATGGGGAGTACATACACTTGTCGTAATTTATGCGCAATTGCAGTCCTGGATCCCGGCTCCAGGCATCCAGCTTTCAGAATCCCCGAATCCCTATTTCCCACTTACCTGTTGACTGTTCAAGGATTGAGCATTCTGCATGACTTTATCCAGGATGCGCAGTATTATCTCCGCGGCCATCTCGCGTTCCAGTTGTGTGCCTTTCAATTGCAGGTAGGTGTCGAGCTGTGAAATGGCCAAGGAAACAGAGAGTTGCGTTGAGACAACATAATACAAAGTCTTCTTTCCCCAAGTATCCTCCAAAAAAAAAAGTGTAAGGACGAAACAGGAGCAGGACCAAGAGCCTTAACTTCCTTCACCTTTAGCCACACCTCTCCCTACACCCTCGGCAATGGCAATTCGTTAGCTGGGAAATTTGTGTGCGCATTAAAATGAAAAATTGTTGCTAGGCGACCCCAAAGCCGAAGGATACTTTCCCGGGCAGCCCAACTTTTCTTTGACTGCAGTTCTCGGGCAACCGAAAATTGTGTGAAAAATGGCAAGCCGCCCGTCTGGAGTACGGAGGAGCACCAGCTTTTGCATTCATTTGCGTGTAAAAATAGTTGCTCTGCCTGCTCAAGTGCCTGGTTTTTGGCATTCAGGTGGAGCTCAAACGTGTTAAGGGTTTTGCGGCAAAAGGACGACGGACAAAACGGTTCGCAACATACTTCTGAATCTGTCTGGCAGTGTCCTGTGGCAACACAGGATATTATGCCGTAAGGGGAATCGCAATTCCGATTTTGATTAGGCCAATTTAACCAAATCTGTCACATTACAGGAATGGAATGGTATTTCTGTCCTCCCTTGACGGCTTTTACTTTAATGCCTTGGTCGGGTTGGATTGTAATTTTCACTGGAACTTGGTCCAGTAGGCTTTATAGTGGCTTTTATATAAAATTCTGGTAATTGATGATGAGATCTTTTCAAACTCTTGGGGTTTCTTTTTGGTTTCAATCAGTTTTATCTTCTTAAACAGTTGAAGTATTCTTGGTTTAGGAAGCCTATTCTGTTTTTGATTTTCCATTAAAAATGTTAAGGAATTAATCCTAAAAAGCCTTTCTTTTTTTTAAATATTTACAGTTTTAATATAATTAAGAGCCAAATACCTTGAGTTACATAAATTAAACCCAAGAACCATCCCAATAATTAGCTCTAACAGTTTCCTAGGTTATAATATCCTACAAACCCCCTTACCTCATGAAGCATATCGATGAGGAAGCTAGCTTCTCCGGGCAGGAAGCTATGCCTGCGCTGGAGAGTAAAGTCGAAGCAGGACTTGAGGATGTTGGAGGAGTTGGTCTGTTGAAACCCGGCACTCAGCGCCAGGAACCGGTTGTAGATGAGCAGAAGCTCATCGCGGACACATCCCGAGAAGTCAGGCAGTAGCCAGCTAGAATTTCCCGTGTCCCGCTGCTCACAGATCCTCCGCAGGTGTCCCTCAAAGCCACGCGGACAGTCGGTGATAATGGGTGCTCCCGGAGCACTGGTTGGCCAGTGTACTCCGTAGGTGGACTCGGCGGGGCACACATGCATGGCATTCCGTTCGATCACGTTGATGTAGACACTTCGGGAGACGGGACGGACGCTGTTGGAGACCAGGCAGGCGTACTCCGCCGACTTCTGGATGTTGTTGATCTTGAGGATACTGCCGTCCGGGTAGAGGTCCTCCCACATGGCAGTGGCCGGGTCTGATTGGAAAAGCACCCCGTTCCGCGTCCAACTGTAGCCCAGCTGAGCGTATCTCTTGATGTCATCGTTGCCAGGCGAGAGGCAGCGGACCCGGAGGGAGTCTCCGCGTTGCAGCGTCACGCTCGCGGGATCCACTCGGAGACGGGGTGGCGACTTGATGTGGATGTGGAGGGAGCGGCACTGCTCCACGCCCCAGTCAGTGACCTGTTGGGTAACAGGAAAGGAATTGGTGGTTAGTTAGGTTTGCCAAGCGAGTCAAAGGACTCGTGTCACAATGGCTGCGGTTTGATATTTCAAACATCAAACAACCCGGAAAGGCCATTATATTTAGTTGTGGTTATTGTGAGTAAGGAAGCAAGAACGAAGTGTATCTTGTACAAAAAAAAAAAAAACAAAAACACTTTTAATTAAGACCATAATTAGTTGATTAAAGTTACCTAAATATTTTAAAGAGTTAAAACAGACAACATAGTATTATATTCCTAACTAAATGCTTAGCCTGTATAGCTAATTATAATAATTATTTTAAAGCACAACACTACCTTTTGTTAGAAACAGAAACTAAAAGGCAAGCAAGAATGTTCTCTTCAATTTAATTATTCATTTCCAGTTCTCCTCAAGTCATGCAAGACATCATTTGGCCTAATAATTGGTCCCCAGCTGTACGTGCCTTGATATCCTTGCATATTTGTGTATAAACTAGAAGCCCCAGGACTGGGGAAAACACCGACACAGCCTTGTCTGAGAACCGAACACACATCCTGATGGTCAGACACTATGCTCAGTGTCCTTTTCAATCACATTGGTCGGAGGGAAAGGCCACAATTGTTGCCATGTCTGTCAATGTCATCGCCTCCGTACCGTAGGATTTGTTTAATAGACTTATTTGCTAGCTAGTCAGACTTCATTGTGTGCTGATTGGATATGACAGGCCAGGATTTGCTGGACTGGCCCCCTTGGCTCTAAGCGAATATGATATGCACTCGTACATCAAAGGCCAAATCCTATTTGGTATCTCAGGCTCCGGCTCGTATTAGTTAAGGGGAATGTAATTTAAAAGCCTAACTGCCCGAACGGGATTGCAAAATCTGCATATACAACGTAATAAAATAAAATCCTGAGTATATAGTATTTGCTCAGTCACTCGAGTGGCAAGTAAGAGGTTGTCCTGTCCCGGGTCAATCCAATCCTGGCTGGCATGTCGCTCTGGCGTGAAGGACACTTAAAGTTACACATGAGGACATGAGTATTTACGGCTACTTGCCCGGCCAAGATGGGCGGCTACTTAAAGCCTTTCGGGCCCTGGGGCCTTTTGCATTTATTTCCACGCGGCTGGCAGGCAAACGAATTGTAAACTTCTGTTGTTGATCCTGTCGTGTTGTTGTTGCACATTCGCCCCCGAGGACCACAAAAGTGCTGCACTCGAAGAACCAAAACATCGAGTTAGAGCTCGAGTTAGATTGGAATTGATTTTGAAAGTATCGAGAGAAACTTAAAAATGTTAGTCCTTGTTAGTCTCTAATACTTTTGCATACTTTTCAAAAATGTGGTATGTGAATGGAATGTGCATGTCCTGGCCAATAAAATGCCATTTTGTTAGTGTACTGGCTGTGGGACTCGTGGAGAAAATCATAGACATTGCGACACTGCCGACAACCATGTCGATGATGATGATGCTGGAAATGGGCGGGAGGACACAATGCGGCTTCGCCTCCTTACTCCGCCAGCTGCTCAGGAAACTTCCGTTTCAAATTCGAAAAAAAAGAAACAGAAAAATAAAAATGATACAACTAACGAGATGGGAGTTAGTGTGGAATGAGCCACCTCAGCGCCGTCATTGTCGCCAGGACGAAGGTATCGCACTTGTCTGGATGCGCCTGTCTGCAGCATCCTTGTTGTCTGATATCTCTGGGCCCCCCAAAGGCACTTGGCCCCAGCCGATCCGGAAATATTTAATAGACAGCAAAACACTCTAAAAATGTAAGCCGGTTAAGGTTAGGGGATATCTGGTTTTTATGGCATTGCGGCTTTAAATTTTTTTTCTCTTTGTGTTTTGTTGCCGGATTGTGGAGATGTTCGTGGCTTTGCAGAGTCATTTACGACTCTGCATCGTCGACAAATCTTTGCCGGCCACAAAATCCAAATGCCAATTAACTCATTAAGCTGCGACGTTGTTGGACTGCAAAACTTTGCCACTGCCACTGCCACTGTGTGTGGGAGGCGAGTGTTTTTATGGCCAAATGGTATTTTATTGGCCCCGGATAAGTCGCGTCTCATTAACAGGCCAAGTCGTTAAACCGAACACTGAAAAAGCTAAGCATTTGGCCAGGACCCAGGACCCTGGTACTTGTACGATTTGTGGCCCATCAATGGACAATGCTCGGATGAAATTAATAGTTCATAAAAATGGTTATTCTCGAGGCAACAGTATTTATTTGGCTAATGGATATTGGGCATTTGGAGGATGTAGTCCAGAATAAAATTAAAAGTACAAACTAAGAGTTACGTGCTCTGCTTAAACCTGAATGTCTTAAGGAGCGCCACTTCCCAATGCAGGCAGCTTAAGGACATCATTGTGCACGTAATGGACCCGGGCGGCCGTGGGTCCCCAAGGCAAATGAATTAATTGCAACAAGGCGTATACTTAATATCAATACATAAATAATAAATGCGCAAAGCACACGCCCCTCATTAGAAATGTGCGAGTGTGTCGGGATGTGTATTGGCAAGTTATGGACACGCAGGACATGCAGTCTGGAGGGACGCATAATGGCAGGCAGTCTTTATTGACTTGGTCCTTGAGGCAGTGTTATTGAAAAGGATTTCTGCTCTCGAGTTTTCAGCAAACAGCTGCGAGACGTGGGCACAATCGACCTTCAGGGACCAGGCACAAAGCTCAGAGCTCCCGCCCAGTTCCGTCCAGCCTTCCTGATTATCGTTCAGTTGTTGCAGCTGCTAAGCGTTTTCCCACAACTCCCCCACCCTCTCGCCCACACGCCCCTGCTGGCCATGTCCTGCTTTCCTGGCTTCCTGCCTTTGATCTGGCTGCGTCATTACGGGGTAGTAGTACCGAGCGACAATAATAAGTGAGCGAGCGGCAAGCGGCGTGAGGCTCACGGCGCACCAAAGGCACAAAGCTGAAAAGAAACTGGAAGCTGCCGGCAGCTCCCCCATAAAAAACTTAACGAAATCCCCTCGGAGAGTCAGAACCACTAAATACAATGGTCCCCCCAAGAAAAGCCAGCTGGCTGGTGCAACAGATGCTGCCGCGGTTGCTTTTTGTTGAATGCAGAATTAAAGTGTTGAGGCGTTTGCCTTTAATCTAGATTCTAGAGTCTAGACCAATGCCACAATGAAGTCCTTTCCGAAAGGCAACCACCTAACCCCCCAACCCTTAAACCCCCAAAAACCATTATGTTAATGTCAAAGTTCAATTGAGTTTGCAACAATTTGGGAATTTGATTTATAAGCAGCAAACGTAAACATTTTATTACAATCTACCGTGGCCAGGCAATCGAATTACCATTTGATTTATAAGCAACTACCCATCGTCAGAAAGATACCGGCACCGGCAAGTAAATACCCATGTGTCCACGTACATTGTGGGCCAACTTTCTCGGCCAGGCATTGGCCCCAAACCTGGAAAACTTTTCACGTGTAAGGGAATGGTAGTCTTTATGCCGGGCCAATATTTTTTACAAGCCATTTGCGTAATATGTTATTACCTAAGCCATAAAGAAAGGACCTACAGGATTTTCCGGGGATGAAAGCGATTCCGGGGATGGTTAGCCGGCCAGTTTTGGGTCTAATGGCCTGTAACAATTTAAAACTCTTACTTAGAGCGGACTTTTAAGCCGTCGGAATTTGGCCCAGTTATAAAGTTCGGCCAAAAATCATCCAGAAATAAAAAAAAGTAAAAGCCCACAGTCAAAAGAATATTTAATACCGTAGATTAAAATTTAATTGGCCCCTGAGAAAAGACCATTCAAGTGCAATGCTGCCAGTGCCCACATTAAACACCATCTCCAAACTCCATACCCATCCCACTCCTTTCTATCCGACCGGTCTACCATATTTTAATTAGTCTAATTAAAAGCTACGTTATAGCGAAAATGAAGAACAGAGCCGCGAACAGAACGCACCAGAGCCAAATGTAATTATGTGGTCTTTCGGGTGGATTTTTCCAGACTGGTTTCCCACCAGAATCGTCGGAATCGTAGGGCTCTGATATGGCAATTAGACTGATTAGTCAGCTGAAAATATTACGAGGCGTCGAGAGGGTCTCTAAGTGGCTGGGCAACCGAAATTTATTAGAAACAAGAAAGGAAATATAATCTATCTTTCTGCGGGAACAGAAGCTTTTAACTTTGGGTTTTAGGAAAATGTTCGTTCCAATCGTATTGACTAAAATATATGGAACGAATCCCATCACGAAAGATGGAAAAAAAATTTTAAAAAATATTTTGTCGTAGAATTTTGATGCAGAATGGTGGAGAATCGATCCATAAATCGTTTAAGGTACTCTGCTTGAGAATCGGATGAGAATGGGGAAAGATATAGCCATCGCTGTGGACCCTATAGGGGAAAATCGCATTTTCAGGGGAAACCCCATTGGAAATCGTTTAAGATACTCCGCTTGAGAATCGGATGAAAGTTGGGAAAGATATAGCCATCGCTGTGGACCCTATAGGGGAAAATCGCATTTTCAAGGGATCCCATCATGAAAAATGGACAAAAAATCTAAAAAATATTTTGTCTCAGGATTTGGATGCAGAATGGTGGAGAATCGATGTAGAAATCGTTTAAGGTACTCCGCTTGAGAATCGGATGAGAATTGGGAAAGATATAGCCATCGCTGTGGTCCCTATAGGGGAAACCCCATTTTTAAGGGGTGAAAAGTTTAGTTTTGAAAGTTCTTAAATATATTTGAAAAAAGTATTCGGTAGTATTCATGCATTCACTCTTTATATATCTAAGAGAGCTACTATATCCATCTATTATTTTTTTGAGATCTTAAAAACTACGTATTGAATCAACATTAAAATATAATAAACACAAGGAAGTCAGCATATTAATTTAAGCTCTATGGAATTACCTTGCAACTGTAGACGCCTTCGTCGATCCGACTTGCCTTGGTTACGCCGAGTATGGCCGTATAGACATCCTTGGTCTCCGGCGGCAGGACTGTGGTCCAGATTTCCCTGAAACGCATGAGAAACGATGAAAGCATTAGTTGTTAGTCATGCTAATTAGCACTCCACTTTCGGTTTCCGCGACTACTTGAAACAGATTCGCAGTTCGCCAGTTCGCAGCCAGTCATGCATTAATTCTCACGCCCCCGGGCAGACAACTGCCATGGAACTCGAATTGGAATCCGAGCCCAAACCGGGGACCAAGTGAACTGGATCATATGCAGCCAGTTGCTAATTGACACACTAATAGCAGCTCACTTATCATCCCCAGCTCCACTCCCACCTCCAGCCCCATCTCCAGCCACCACTCTGCTCCACTCGTAAATCCTGAACGAAAGAAATCATAGCTAATGTGGAAACAATCGCGGATGCTGCGGTTCGAAGTCAATTAGCAGGAACATGTTTCATTTTCAAATGCAGTGCATTGTTGCTAAAATTGTTAATAGTTTTTGGTTTTGTGGATAAATAGGTCGGCGACTGTGTGGAAAATTTAGACTGTCTGTGTTTCTGGTTCGGATTTATGTGGTTCGTGTGGGGAGACGTGGTCTCCTGGGATAAGAATCAATCAGGATATATGATATCCACCTGTAATTTGATGACTAAAACTGTATTAGTCTTTGGTTAACGATGTGGAATTCTATAATTTTTGTTGAATTCATACATCTTCATATATAATAATCCTTCTTTCGTCGTTGACGGCTCAAGTGAAAGTTGCGAAATCTGAAAACTGTCTAAAATGCAGGCCTAAGCCTATTAGCCCAGCTCTCGCTCTGCCTCATAATCCGCCGGGGAGCTCAGAACTAACAGCTTGCACCTGCACTAAGTAAAGCAAACCGAATGCCAAAAACCAAAACCTTCCATCCGGCAACAACTTAAGTGCTGTTTGAGGTTTTCGTGGCCAACAAACATCTGCAGTTTGCCGCTGGTTTCTCTCTCTCTACTTTTCCCGCCGTGGCGGCGGGTGAGTGCATTTCACTAATAACTTTTACGCATGGATAACGCTGACGTCACTGCCACAACAACACCAACAAACCGAACCATGAAGAGAGCTGAGGGTCCTCTAAAAAGTGCCCAAAAACCGCACCGCACAGCAAAAGTGCGGTGAGTTCTGCCTTAACCGCAGAATCCAGGTGCCCCCCCTCCAATTTCTTCCTGTTCCCCGTGTCATTCCCAGTCCGTATACTCTCAAGCTATTTACAGGTGTAGCACAGGTCTAAAAATGCGTTTTGAATGGCTCGGGGTTTTGGGCCTTTTGCTGGGCTTTCGCATGCAAAGCACTTAACCTACAATTTACTAATGGCCCATGGCGGAAGAAGGACTCACCTACTTAGGACGCACCCACCAACCTGCTGTTATGTCTCTATATTGGTTCATCTCCCTGTTCTCCGGCGAATACGCACCTTCAAAATCAATTAAAAGGCAACGGAAGTAATAACATTCCCTGCAGGAAGTGCGTAACGGTTAAATGCAGCAGAAGCAGGACGAGAACCCACTAAAGAAAAATAGGCCTCACATCCTTTGTTATATATTTAAGTTTTAATTAGTTTAATCATTTTCTCAGATTTAAGGCATATAATATGAAGAACTATTGAGAAACTTAACCATTTTTTAATTAAAGTTAATTAGCAAATATACTTGATTTTTTCCAGTGCACTCCTGGCAATATCAAAAGCCCGGGACTAACTACTTCGTCGCCGATTTGCAAACAACAACCGCAAAACAGCAAAGCGACGATGCGCTCGTTTACAGCAAATGAGCGGAGGCAGGATTGACATCAACCATGGCACAATGGCAATGGCCTCCAGGAAGCTGACTAAGCCGCAGTTACTCCACTAATGCCACTGCAATGCTTCCAGCCCTCGGCGCCGATGCCCCGGGCACAGTCACATGGCTGGGGGCAAGGAACGGGTCAAAGATTAGGCGATGCAGGCGAACGCGACCCCAAACTATTGAGTCTCAGCGATGCGGTCGTGCCGGTCAAAAGGAGCCGGAGGATGTTTATTGGTGGCTATCTAATATCGGTTCGAAACAAATGAACATTATTCGTTTTGGATCGTTGCTTGATGTTGCAATCCCATTCGATGTGCTTCATGGTATGTGCTTCTTTTTAATACACTTTCAAATAAAGTGTGTCTGCTTTTCAGGAGTTTTTCTTAGTTGGCCTTAGTAATGGTATTATAGGGTCATCCTCGTTAAAGTTTTGGTATTTTAAAGCTTTAATCTTTTACTAAAAATTAACTGGGAAAATAATCTAGTTACTATAAGATTATATTATTATAAAAGCTTTAAGCCCCCTTTGAACCACTGGACCCTTGGGAGGCAAGGAAACCAAAATTTAAAAAATGGCTGTATGGTTTCTTGCTTTCTAAAACATGATCACAGTCTAGCAAGACTTTATTAGAGTATTTGCATCTTTGACCCTTTAGGCCCCTGGTGTTTTCTTGGTAATGATGCATTTTCCAAATGCGATTGCCCTCACGTAACCATCTCCATTTACAGCGAACGACTGCTGCTCCTGACACTAAATGTTTCGTTCTGATGCGATTCTCGATGCGGTTGCAAAATGCATTTACCGCATCGAGAATACCCACTGCCGCAAATACCCACTGCAATCCTTGTTTCCCTGGATCCCTGGATCCCAGGACCCTTTGGACCCCAGGATTCCAGGGACTGCACGCACTTCAAATGGCCCGCAAAATGCCTTTGTGTAGGCGTACGTGGATGGATATTCAGCCCAGCCATGCACTGCACGCACTCACATCCTGTAAATACAGGACTGCAGCTTAACAATTTTTGAAGGATGTGCGAGGGGGCAGCGAGGGTAGAGGAAGTTGCTGATGGGGAATCCAAATCTGCGCTCCATTTGAGATGGTGTACTTTGGTTGCTGGTCAAAAACAACTCATAACAACTCATTGGCTGTAAACTTGAATGGAGCAATTACCTCGCGATTGAAGGGACTGGCTTATGGCGTTAGCCCAGTCTTGTGAAAGACTGTGATTTTGGTGGCAAGAGATGGCAATATAGTCAGTTTATGGATAAATCATCATCAAATAATTGTAAAGATTTATTGTTTACAATAAAAGTATAAATAATCTGTGTAATTATTTATAAAAACAATAAAAGGATTGTCCCTTTGAATAATAAAATTAATGGCAAAACCCATTTGAAAGAAATAAAATATTACGTATACGTATTATACTAGAATAAAGACTGAGGAAGAATTGATTAGAATTCCCTTCCAAATAAAACATTTAAATTACGAAACCTTGCACAATAAACTTCTAATTGCCCTTTTTGGCTAATTTTCCCTGGAATAGGTCGTTGGCATCACTATTACAGAAATCGAGAATCAATAGAGAGTGGGTGGGGTGAGCCAAACGCCATTAGACCCTAGAGCCCCTCAACTTTTCCGCTTAGAAAGCGTCTGATGTCACATCAATTTGCGTAATTAGGTGTCGCGGCCTTCGCACAATTTCCCGCTCATAAGTTGACGACCCCGGGGGTCGAGTTCCATTGGAATTCATTGAAGCTATTGAAAAGTTTGCTGAAAAACATTCAATCGCCGCCACAATGGGCCAAAACGCCATAAAAAATTAGTTGTGAGTCGCATAACGATTTCTGTTCAGAGTATATATATATGTGGCAGTCGAAACATAAAACAACAATGAAAATGGCCCGCAGCTCGATGTTCAATGTTTTTCCTGGGGTTTTTTTCGAACGGAAGAGGTGCATATGGGTTTTTTTTATGGGCGTGCCTGTGGGGCAGTTCTTTGAAAAGCAAAACGATATATATCTGTATCCCATATATACGAATGTATATATAAAATACGATTCCATCGGAGTGTTTTATGAGTTCATAAAATTGGTGTGTAGGTGTTTATTATCGTTGTATTATTTTGGTTTTGGTCTCTCCGTCACCCGAAAGCATGGGAAATTGAAATTGTGAAGTTACTTTTCTGCTGAATATTTTATCGCCGTTGTCTCCGCCTCCACACTCGTAAATATGAATATCCCTGGGCGCGACATTGGCCAGGACAATATCTTAAAGCTGCAGGCCTTATTCCCGCAGCCGTAACTTGATTAGAAATAAGGGAGTCCGCCGTCCTCTCGCATTGAAGGACTCAGGCCATAAAAAAACTTTATTAAACGCAACTACGCATAAAAACAAAACGATGACAGAGTACGCGACCTCGTCGTCCTCGTTGTCGATGCTGTAGCTCTGCTGCGGCCTGCAACAATTCACTTCAAGATGTAACAAATTTCATTACAATCGTAACAAGAAAACGTGTCTCAACAGCTAAATTGCAAGGGACGAACGGGACCAAATCAAATCCCGAGAACCCGGCTCGCCCACAATCCCACAATTCCGTCGAAGGCCCGCAAGGTCTGATTGGGCCTGATTGTTACGTCAATGGCCAGAAGCTCTGGATTTTAAGTCTACGGTTTTTTTTTCGAAAAATCTGTTGCATTTGAAGAGTGCCCTTTGACTTGCTGCACTTTTATTCCAGTTAAGGGTCAAGTATTTTTAATTATAGGGCTATGTATATTTTAACTCTGGCTCCTACTATATGCAAAGAAGGTTCTCAACTATTTCGACTGTTGCCCTTCTTCCGGAAGGTACACCCACATATTGTTATTTCCCCTTTGGCTTTTTGCAGCAAAACCATTTTTTTTTCTTTGCCCTGCCATCCTTATTTTCTTCTTAAGGTCGATAAACAAACTACATACATATGTCTGTATCTGTATCTGTATCTTTTTCTGTTTCTGTTACTGTAGCTTGTATCTTTTGCCTTTATTTTGCTGACGAGCTGGGTTTCCTTTTTGTCATTTTATGGGCCATGTGCCCGAGGATGGGAGAAAAAAAAATGGAGAAATGTGGATGGAGAAAATACACAAGGTGTTAGTGAATTTTATTCAAATTTGACGCTAATCAAAAGCTGCGTGACAGGAAAGTTAAAAGCGGTTAGAAATCCAATTCGCTCGGGATTTGTAGTAGAGCCCGGTTTATTCCCATAAGGCTGATTTATCCCTGATTTTGAATTGCTTTCGCGATTAGCTTGGGACTCCTATTCTAGACTGTGTTTGAAGTAATGAAGCAATCGATTGATGTTTGAGGCAATCGTGATTATACTTTTGAAGGTATTTCAAAGATTAAGTATTTCAGATAAAGTCCTTTATTGCGTTAAACAAAATCAGAGAAGCTGATGTGAACTCTTTAACTTTATTTTACTTCATATTGTAGATATTTTAGTTAAACTTGCAACCATGTCGACAGCGCCATATTTGCTCACGTTTCGAACGATTTACTACGTGCTAGCTATCCTGGAACAAAAGGACAATCCGAGTAACTTTTATTTGGGATTCTGTGGAAGTATGTAGGTTAACTCCAACGTGCATGTGCCTGGTGGCTGGATAAAGTGTGTCATCGCCGTCACCCAGAGATTTCGTCGCCTTCTCCGCCCTCCAAAATTTTAAGAGCTCCTCTCCAGCCGATCGACTGCCTCTGGCGGCCTAAACGCGTTTGGGCTTCCGCTTGGGAAGCAGGAGACCACGCCCCCAGCTGCAGCAACGGCGCCAACAACGCGCAACCGCCAGACGTCTCCGGCTTCATTTGTCCATCGCCGTGCCAGCAGGATCATCCCCTCCACCTTCTTGCTCCGCCTGCTCGATGGCCTTCGCCGCACTGGGATCGGCCACGCTGCCAAAATAGTTGCCCGTGGGCTCGATCTCCACCACGCGCTCCACGTCGTCCAGCTTCGGTGGTGCTGGCACCGTTATCATCAGTATACCGTCCGCGGAGAAGGTGGCCCTCGCCTGGGTGGCGTCGTAGTGCCGCGGAAGCTTGTAGGATCGGGTGAACTCCCGGGTGATGCACAGCTGGCCCTTCTCCGCCCGGTCGTCCGCCTGCTTGCCCTCCACACACACGGTGTCGCTGTTCTTGGCCTTAACGGTCAGCTCGCCGATTTGAAAGTGGTGGACGTCCAGAACCACCTTGAAGGTGCCCCGTCCCAGGGAGTCCGGCTCGGTCCCAGTCTCAATCACCACCCGCCCTACCAGGCAGGACCCGTGGCACCAGGCACTGTCGTCCATCCGCAGATGAAAATCCCGGGCGCAAACGTCCAGCTCATGGGAGAGGTAGTAGCGACGCTGCCGACACTTGGGCTCTCCCGTAGACCAGTGGCGCCGCGGGGGCCAGTGGTAGTGCGCCCCCACATGCTCGTGCTCGTGCTCCCAGTCCCAGTCCCAGTGGATGGGCATGGTTTACGATCCAGACTAGGTCCGATCCTATCCGATCCGATTCGTTGGACCCGGAGCAAGCGTGTTGATTTTTGGCTAAGATGGCCAAAAAAACCGTTGCCCTCTGCCCGGTTCGACTCTTACTAGCTAACTGAGGGCCAACTGAGGGTTAATGGTATGGTAATCCGCAATCCGCAATAGTCGGAGCTGCACAACTGTACCTGGCACCGCTGCCACTGTAACTGAACTATTTTTGCAATGCCTTCAATGCCGTGCATAAATACAGGTGTAAATAGACAGGTGGTACTAGGTAAGTAACTATCAGGGGAACTTCAAATAAATCTATTAAAGTAAGTTACGTTTTACTTATTTAAGTCAAAAAAATTGTAAATAAAATAATAAAGACTCTTCAGGGTGTTATTTCCTTCCAATTGAGTCTCTACTGTATCCCTTTCTATTAAACCAACACGCATAGTCGCTAAAGTGGGACTCAGCCTTGTCCGACAACCCAAACCGTTTGATCAATACCCGTCCCAGCAACCATCCAATCAGTTGGAGCTGAAGTCTCTTCCGTTCTCCGAACTCCGTTTATTGCACAAATGGCGCCAAGCAGCCGGAATTGTCCAAAAGACGACTACTAAAGGGCTAAGAAGGACCAACAACAAAACACACTGCACACCCAAGTCGAGCCAGTTATGAGATAATGCCAAAATTTTGAAACCCACCAACTACTGGTCACGGAATGGCGTTGGTGCCACTAATTGTGGCATTGTTGTCACTCCACAGCAGAAGGGCAGCAAAAGGAACACAGAGTTGAGAAAGGGCAGATGCATTGTGGCAAATGAAACTAATGAAAATCGTGACCCCCACATTGAAAATCTGAGGCACTGAAGAAAAAACTATCTCAGAGATACTACAGATTTTTTTCTACAGAGCTCTACCTACAATATACAGTATTGTATCTGTATACAATATATGCTGTGTAGTATCCTTCTTTGGAAAGAAATATTACGACAGTAAACACATTCAGTTTATAGTTTCTGACGAAAGTATCTAACATTTTGAGGATTAAATTTCTTGTGTAATCCTTTTTTGGGAGTCCTGCCCCCTCTATACTCGATAGAAGTATTGCACTCATCGTAGACAACGACAACGTTGCGTTGTCAAGAAATTTGTTGGCTCTTTGTTGCTGTTGGTGTTGCCTCTGCTATTTTGTATTACTGTTGCCCCGGGTTTGAGCCAATTTGTAAAATATATACGAAATATATTTTACTTATGTCTCGTGCTGGGGTCAGGCAATTTGGCTGCTTGGCTACATGGCTTCATGGCTTCTTGGCTGCATGGTTAGATGGCTGCTGAAATTGAATTTTTTCTCTGGCTTTTAAGCAAGTTTGACAAATTTTCAGAACCCGGCCAAAAGTGACTGCTGCAACAGTTTCGTTTGGCTATGGCTTTGGCTTTCGCCAAAGTCTTGTTCTTGGCCCGGATCGGATGGAGGGCAGAGGAGTTGAAATTGCATTGACAGGCAGTCAGGCCCTTCCACTTCATAGCGCTGAGACAAATATAGATTACGCAAGTGCTTAAGGTTGAGCTAATATTGGCTACGAGTTTCAATTCCCCCTTTAAAAGGTCAATTGGTTTGCTTTCGTTTCAATCTTTTACATAACACATTTAAGCCAAAGACGTCAGCCAGTTGTTGTGGAAAATTAACATTCCCTACCTGAAGGAATTAGCAACTATTTGTTATATATCGATTTTCTGATTTGAGTAAAAGTGCTCTTTAAAGGCGAAGCTGGTTTCAGTTTCTTTCAGACTTCATATCGGTACGGTATTACTTATTTAAAACAAAAAACAGTGAAAAAATCTATAAAGGACCCGCAGTGAATCAAGAAAGTGAGCCCCAAACCGCACCAGAAGATTCTGTAATAGAGATTGAATGGAAGGAATTGGCGACCCAGCACTAATAATAATAGCATTAGTACCGGTGTAGCACTTAATCAGCGGTGCACATCCGGCACCAGGGTGACCTTGGCCCTCCTCGTCCCTTATCCTTCAGGCCCACATTGCCAAAGGACAGAGGATTAGGGGCGCAATTAATGACCGAACCCCGGTGGCAGACATAGATTATTTTACACACATGTGTCCTTGGCTGACAACGCGACTGGGAATGCTGTGAACGCCAAGGCATGTTAATCACAGGCCCCGACCTGGAAGCCTCGGAGTCCTGTTGGCTCAGGTTCCGGCCCAGGATGTGGCAGGATCTTTGGAAGCCAGCTTGGGGATGCGTTAGCGCCGTGATTGGAAAATAATTGCATTCATTAAGTGGGTTATGGCCTGGGCCCGATAAACATCTGCTAACTGGGTCAATATTGGGCGACTGGCAATCGAACGCCTTTGAAAAGGATTCTTGAATTTAACAAGGAAATTATACAGGAAGTACTACATTTTTCTAAGATAGATTCCCCCACAGAACCTCATCTTAGTGGCCCTGTTTCGATAATAAATTACTGTTCCCTAGGGTGAAATCAAGCATTAAAAATTCACTTACTTCCGGTTATTTTAGTACGCAAAAGTAAAGTCATCGGACGGATTTAATGTGTAGTCGTTTGTATAATGCAAAGTTGGTAAATGTCCAAATGAATGACTTCGCTCACTTCACTTTAGTTAAAATATTTACTAATACTTCCATCTACCAGCCCGGTTGCCCGGATGCCTGGGGAAACATGTGTTTGCGGCTTTTGTACAGCAGTCATTTTTTACACATCAGTGCGTCTAAGTGGGGCATGCCACGTGTAGGGGCATGCTACTGCTGCAAACAGTCTTTCCCCACATATGTATGTTGATATTGAATACATACAAATATGCATAAAAGTAATCATAAGTTCGGACCAAAACGAACTGGCCATGAAAGGGTCCGAGAAACAGGAAACGTAAAGGAGAAACTGGACTGGTGAATTGTTTTTAGGAAGACCATTTGGGGAGCTCATAGTTGGCTTCACAGGATAACAAATACGCCCAGAATAGATTTGGCCATCGATTTGGCCACCCACTAGAATGGGGGAGGTGCCCTTTCATTTATTTATTTGAAAGGTAGTATGTAGTATACAGATGAGCAAACTTTGATTCGGACATAAAATAAAAATAGAACTCAACGTTACTGATAGAATAACATGCGATATGTAACCCGATTACACGAAGCGTAAATACCATATATATATTCAAAAATCTTTTTATGAATCCGAGTGTAAGGTAATTCATTTGGACAATTTTTGTAAGGTCTTTGGGTTCTAATTGATGCGGACTAATCGATTAGGAAATTATTTATTTAAAAGATATATACTTTTCTAATTTTAAATGAATGGAAAAACAAACTCCTTTATTATCCCCCTTTCATTTAAGTTTCTTAAAGTCTTCTTTGGAATCCTTTCTCTTTTAGAATTTCTCACAAAATGGACTCTGGCACAAAACTGAGTCAAAGGACCTACATATAATGCATTCCTGCCAAGGCTTAAATTTTTGTTAATGAATTGCAAATTCTATCGGCCTTGGAGCCGCCCTGTGCCACATTCCCCGACATTTAGAGGGCCTCCATGCCACCCTAAGCCACGCCATGCCACCCATTTAAAGTTTGAGCTTTGTGGCGAATTGTCAAGGCGACATAGTCGAGGTGGTGGAAGGGCTAAGCTCCTCATAACCCCTGCCAAGTCGTCCAAGTAACAGCCCCTCGTTAGTTACGGCCATATGCTTTTTATGTAATACACCCTACACCCTGGGTACACCCACGCACATGCACATGCCCTGAATGCGAGGGGTGAATGCCATGCCATTCGTATATGTTGGCCACACATGTGTTCCGGCTGCCTCACACTGTTGGATTTATGATCAATCATTCCGGCTAGGCTTACTGCGGTTAGGTTTTCGGCCTAGCCTGGTCCTGGCCAGAACTGAGACGTCCTGCTCCTCCTCCGCCAGGAACTGACTGACTGAGACTGCGACTGGGTCGGTCGTCTACGACTGACAAATCTTTATCTTTGGCCTGACTTATTTATCCTTTTTGGCCGTTTCATTTTTATTCTGCCTGGCATTTTTATGTCATGTTTATTGATGTGTAAAAGTCATAAAGTCAAATTGAACACTTGTGCTTGTGTCCCGAGTGTGGCAGGAGCTGGAGCCACAGATTTTTCCCAATTTCTTCAAGTTGGATACTATTTTATTAAAACCCAATGGATCAGAGGGGAAAAGATGCTTTCTCAATGGGTTTTATGGGTTGTGTTTTAGTTTTTTAGTTAAGCTGGGGACGCCAGATAAGCAGCTGGTGGTACTTCTTGCCACAAAGATAGTTCACTCACCTCGTTGCCTTGCTGGCGTTCACCACAGCGCCGTCCTTAAACCACTGGAACTGCATTCGGGATGATCCTTGGGCGGTGCAGGATATGATGAACTCGCTGGCCTCGCGCACACCCGCTTGCGGTTGATTGACACTCAGGTCCTGCGAAAGGAAACACAATGTTACGCTAATTAGACACTGGACAGCTGTGGGTTTTGGTTACGGGTTTCATGATTCGAAATGGAGGTTTTGGAATTGGAGTACTGATGGGATACTGAGTCCTGAGTACTCAGGAAGTTTAACCGTCAAACTGGGAAACCCCTGAGGTCGGGGCGGCTTGTTCGTCCTGTTAATGCCACGTAATTGCAGGTCGCCAGCCTGATGAGGCCAATTGTTCGGTGGAGCATGCCGCAATTAATAAATAATTATTTTGCGATCCCGGGCCGAGTGTCAAGTGCCACACTGTTGACATATTTATGTGCATATTTATTAACATGGCACTTTGCCACATTTGCCAATTACAACAATAGTCCGAGTGCCAGTGTAGTGGCCGCACTTTCATTGGCTCGGTTTTTGTTTTTTGCGCCTCAACACGTGCGCCTTCAATAGTTAATAAATTATTGTTTAATATGGATCGGAAATGGAACGAATTCCATCTATATAATGCGTTAAAGCCAGTATATTTATTATGCTTTTAATAGCCGGGCCCGGCCATCCTGTCTCGGATGCGAATTAATGAAAATACCATTCGATGAAAATCAATGATGGAATGCCTCCAATTGATGGATGTACCAGGGCCAGCACCGGGCAGGCCAGAGCAGTGAGTCAAAAGGAGTGGCTAGGACGATGAATTTAAAATTTATATTTATTCTTGGCCCCAGCGGGGGCGTTTTCAAAAGATATCTCCCGTTGGCTGGGAGAAAGAGCTTTACAAATGTCTGAATGTAAGGGGGGAGAACCTTGTCCCTCCTCCCAATCAAGTCTCCTATTCATTGGCCGGACAAATTGGCAATGTTTTGTGCAAAAAGAGATGGATTAATGCTTTTAACTGATAAATTAAGCTTTTCACTGGCCACTCACCAGCAAACTCAGCGGTGGGTTCTCGTCAAAGTGATGAAAATTGGCAACCAGCGTAAAGTTCCCAATCCTTCCCCGCTCCACCATCCGGGTGATGGCCTCCCGGATCCGCTGGGAATCGCCTTTGACGCCGAAAAAGTGAAAGGTGATATCCAGGCGATCGGTGGTGTTGGAAATCAGTTCAAGATCGCTGATTTTTGTGATGTTAAAGTTCCGCAAGACGCGACCCAACTGAAATGGAAAGATGTTTCAAATGTTTACTATTTTTACTATTTTATTACAATTAGAGAAAATCCTTTCGGGACTGTGCCCCAAAAATGTTCCAGTTCGCAGCACATTACCCTTTATGGTCCATCTACCTTTGTTAGTAAGCCAACGCGTCCCGCACACTTTTTCATAATTTGAAATTAATGATAATATATTCTACCCGAAAAATAGCACCACTGGGCTTTAGGAACACATCGGCTAGATACCAAGTTGGAGCATAAAAATATGCTCTGTTCGGCCAAGTCACCTGAAGTTCTGGCTCTGGAGAGCGCTTAAAGTGTGGTTACCTAATCTTGGTGGTTCACCTTTTTTCTACCTTCTTATGGGTTTGGCTTTAAGCTTCGGGCCAAGCAGCTGTTGGTCCTGTCGAAATTGGCCATAAAGGACATTTTCGTCTGGTTGGTTTTTCGGGCTGCAGCCCACCGCTGCAGGACTCAACTTGTGGCCATACCCCATAAGGCTTATCCTTGTTTAAATGATAATGCATTATGCCGAAGCCGTTTGGTTTTGTTGCTCATTGTTGGTCCACCTAAGTCCTAATACGGCGGTTAGTTGCTTTGTTGTCTAAAAGTTTTAGCCAACTTTTTCAACCAACCGGCAATGGCTTCTGTTTTTCTGTTTTTCAGCCAGCCAAACAAAAAGCTTTAAGGTTTAAAAACCTTTCTAGCAACTCAATTATTAGATGGCCCGCAAATAGGGCCCGCACAGACATAACCAATTAGCGCTTTTAATTAAGATGGCATTAAACTTTTACAATAGTGCGGGAAAAATGAAGGGGAAACTCCCTCGAGGATGTGGCATGCCATGAAATCAAAGCTGACAGGAAAAGTCCTTTGGAGCTGGTCACTATGGCGCACTTATTGGAACTTATTTTCGTTACCCTTTCGGTCGGCACAACCTTGGTCGCCTAGCACTTGAGTTGGCATTTTTTTTTCTAGACCCACTCCGTTGTGTTATAATTTCTTGGTAAACTAATTCCCAGATTCGTGGCCTAATTAGTGAGTTTCGGGCCGTGCAACTTATACAAATTAGGGGCATTGTTTGGCGCAAATGCGAAATACTCAACAATAGCTGGCAAACCCAGGGACCCGAGCCCACTAAAATCCGGCCATGAAGTGGAAAGCAAAGCCTGAAACCCAAACCGAATCTCCGGCTTGGCACTCTCCATAAGTGGCCGCCACTGCCGCCTCGTCATTCCGGCGAAAACTTTGCCCAAGTTGTGTAAATATATAGTTACGGAATTAATCAGAAAAGTGCGCACAAAAACGAAGCCGCCAAGAAAAAGAATAAATATTTTCGGTTAATATAAAAGAATTTCGCCCCCACCCCCAGCCACCACTCAACATAACCCATTCCTTGGTCCCTTCCCTCCATATACATACTTTTTTTTTTATATATTTTGTTTCTTACTTTTTAATAAATATGCCGCAGAATGAAAGATGGCAAGTGGTAAGAAAAAAAGTGCAACAGTATACGAGGCTGCAAAGTGGCTTCGGTTGTTTGGCTTGAAAGTTCCTAAGAGGCTTGTGGGGAACGGGTGAACGGGTCCTGGGTGTCCTGGGTACAGGATTCTGGGCCATGCGGACCGAGAGGACCAAAGGAACGAAGACCGAAAAGCCAGTAACAAGAAGAGTAGGCCGTTTGTTTTGGGCCTGCTGTGACAAAAATAATACAAGAAACACAAAAAAAGGGGCAAGTTTTTTAAGTAACAGTGTGGCAAACAAAAAAGCAAATGTTTGTGAAAAAAGTTACTTATTCCTGCCGGGGAACGGGTGTCCGGAAAATGTCAACCGACGTATTCAAATATTGATCAACTTGAGAAGAACCTTTATGGTCTGCTTGCCCAAAAATAATTTCACGAATTTAAAATTAAATGCCACAAAAGCATTTATTGTTTTTATAGGAAGTCGGATGAAAAATATAATAATAATGTTGCCTGTTAAGTTAAAACATGTTCACGCTTAGAGACATATGTTAGTACATATAAAAACATGAATTTTGAGAAAAAAAAACATGTGTTTTAAAAACATGTTATTTTTATGTAAATAGCAAATAACATGATAGAACGATTAAAGCCATATTACTTTTAGACTTTTAGGCATTTATTTTTGAGTGTAGAGTTTTATATATTGTTGTGGCATAAAAAAGAAGATACGTTTCCTTGCCAGCATGTCCTTGAGCCAGCTCAAGCAGGGAAGTGCATTTGCAGTTTGCCGACGTGCCTCGAGTGGCACTGTGATTTCATTGGAGAGCAAAAATCGCAGCTCCATTAAATCTCAGGCCCTTATTCGTTTACACTTTCACTCCGGCCCAGGCTCTCGCTCTCGACCAGATCCAGCTGCCAGGAGCACTGGGTATTAACCCAGGCTCGGCATTCCACCAGGCAAGAGCTCCTTGCTCCTTGTTGTTTAATCACACTCGCATCGCATTTTTATCTCGACTCGATGCTAATGGCATTTTAATTTCGAGAGCAAATATCCTTAAAGGAGGCTGCAGGCTCGCAGGCTCCCAGTTTCTACCTGGTATTGATACAGAATATAAACTAACAAGGAGGGAAGTGGATGTCGGGTTGGATGCGCTTTAATTAAGAAATTGTTGCATTAATCTGAAGTCCATCAGCATGCCCGAGAAGTTGGCAACGCTTTAGGAAAATGAAAACAAAACGGGAAACTACTTATAGAAAGCACAGCCTTCAGTGCCCATTTACGGCTACCTTGTCGGAAAGTTGGAGGAGCAACTCCGGAGAGAAAGTTGAGTTTGTGAGGCGAAAATGAAACCAGACAGAGATGCTAATGCAGTGACTGAATATAAAAGTCGAAGGATAATGGGATGTTGTTGCTGGCAGTGTGGCAGGGTGTATCCTTTCAGAGCCTGCTTATGCAAAACAAAACGCTCTCTTTTTCGCAGTTTCCTAGAGTTTAAAATGCACTCACAGCAGATATACATAGGCGTTGGCAAGTTCTCAGCCAAGTTGGTTTGCCAAGTTTTTGGCCAACAGAATTTAAATTAATGTCTCAGCCTCTGACATAGTCACAGTTTCCATCTCCAGTCACCAGTCTTGGCCGGGCCATTACAATTTGTTAGCTAAACGGGCCACTTTTTTTTGGTTGGTAGGTTGGTCTTATCGTTTTGCCGGCTCAACCGACCGCCAGGACAGCCGTTGACAGGATGCCCGGAGTTGTCTTCCTAATCGTTGTGCCGACGGCGAATTTTGAACGTGAGCTGATTTACGGTAAGTAGCGGGGGCTACAAGGGGTATACTGTATCCCACCCATCCACCTAGTCCAAATTGAATAAGCACCTGTGCCTAATTAAATACAAACTTGCAATTTTGTTTACACGAAACTGTAGCATTAATCTAGGCGTCGGCAAACCAACACCACCACACAATCTGGCCCACTCATCCACTCCCCCGCCACACCACGCACTATAGGAAATTTGACCACTTTTTCTGGCCAAAAACCATTTTTTGAAAGTTAAAAGATTAAAATAATTTTAACTGCATATCATTCACAATAGATTAATTTTTAATGTTGCATACAAGAAATTTTCATAGATGGCGCCACTGCGAAGAAATCAGCTGTTAAAAACAGCCTTTGATGTTAACATTTGCATGAGCTTAGAATTTAAGATTTTTTGGTGCGATTTTAAAAAGACGAATACTGAAAATTTTATGGACAAAATCAAAAGTTTTGAAATGAATACTTTTCAATGTGGTTTGTATTATGTGTTCGTATATGTGAAGTGTCCAAAAAACTTGTGTTGTCTTTTTAATAAAGTGAAAATGTAAGTAGTCTAGCAAAAGAAATTTTTAGAAAAAAATCACATTTTTAAAAAGAGATTTAAACCAAGTCTGGCCGAGTCGGACAATGTAATTTAGTCCATGTTGTAGATTGTTTAATTTTCTTCAAATGAGTGAAATATGAATATGCCCTTTAATGCACTTTCGAAGAAATTCATAATTTAAGGAGGCAACCTCATCACCTTGAATGCAAATCTGTTAGCTGTGAGACTAGTGTAAAACCGAACAGTTAGCATGTTATTTTTAAATAGGGGGCGGTGCCACGCCCACAATTTTTTCATTTCTGAGTTCTTTTGACCATATAAACTCAAATCAAAAATCAAAATTTAAATATCTTGCATAGTTTTTGAGTTAGAATGTGTTTCTTAAAAAGTGGGCGGTGCCACGCCCACATTTTTTTTAAATTTTAAATCTATTGACCATGTGAACTCAAATCAAAAATCAGAACTTAAATATTTTGTTTCGTTCTTGAGATATTATTTTTGGCCAGAAAAAGTGGTCAAATTTCCTATAGTGCCACGCCGCACCACACCACACATGAGGGTGTATACACATACCGATAAACGTATACCTCTATGCTTTGGCTTAGGCGCGTAATTACGTTGTTTAGTGGCGTTATTAATTATTTTATGACATCGTAAAAGTGCTTCCTCGGGCCTAAGAGCTTGCCATGAATGTTGCATGAATCCCGTCGGACAGAGCACACGTGGGAGTAGGTTTTTTGTTTCGCATTCCGAGAGTGCTTCAGGTATCCGACCGGGTTTGCGGCCAGGCCAGGCCAGGACCACCACCAGCACCAAGACCATCAAGTCATTCGGAAGAAACTTTCGGCAAAAGATAATTTTACAAGCGGATGCCGAGCGAACGTAGCACATTTCACAGCCCGAAAAATTTAATATTAAAATTTAATTAGCCACGACGAGATTGGTTGTCGAAGGAGTCAGTGAGTACCTAGTACTAGGAAGGTTCCGCCAAAATATAGACACGGCAAGTTGAAGCTAATAGGCACCTCTTTAAAATTAAGTGGTAATTGGTAGGGGTAGCATTTCTCAGAAATATTTTAAAAATAAATAGAAATAAGCCAAATAATATAAAATATTTAATACAGAAACTAAAATCATATTTTATAACCTCTAAAATACAAACTATCTTTTGGTAGTTGACTATTTATTATCCTGTTTTGTCTTGTTATTAAAAACTTAACTTTTTTCCATAAAAAATAAAAAGTGAAAAGTTCGAATATCGTATTATTAAGTATTTAATTAAGTATTTTATTAACTGGCCAAAAATGAAAGCTTTCTCCACCAACCAAATAATAAAAGAGACTTACCTGAAACCAAGTACCCTAAAGTTTAGGGCCTAAACTGTTTTAGAAATTTTAGCCATCCTAGTATTAATTACTAAGACTCAACGTTCACCACCACCAGGTTCATGTAACAATCATTTATCACAATCAGTGGTGATAAAAAGCACATAATAAAAACCCATAAAACAATATAATTTATGAAATAAATGGCAGCGAGAGTAAATATGGCATCTTACAAAAACCGATGGGCCGGCCGATGGGCACAAAAACAGGCTTGCAAGAGTCGTTTTCAAGCAAGAGCATTAATCAAATATTTATTTAAATACAAAACAAGGCGATGGCAAAAGCCATCAAAGAAAATCATCATTAATTTAGTTTGTCACTATGGCAGCCTCGGTCTGATAATGACAATGAAGCATCCTGGAAGGATGATGGTAGTCCCTGATGGCTTCTGCAGGAGTGGCAGGGGCGTGAACAAAGTTGCTTCGACTTGAGAAATAAACCAAAAATTACCTCCATACCCTGGACGAAGGTATATCACATATCAGTGAGATAAGTGAGACTTAGGGTATCTAGGCTTCGAAACGTGGAAAAATCAAAGACAATCTTAATGTTTTGCGCTGAAAAACAGGCAAGAAATGTTGGCCTTGGCAACAGCTTAAAGTGTGCCAAATACTTAGGCAAACAAAAAGACTTAAGAAAAGTCTGGAGGGAGAAAAAAAACAGGAGAAAATTGACATGCATTCTGGGTTGAATCGCTGAGCAGCCTGGCTCATAGGTGTCAGACATAAATCACGAATCTCTCAATTCCATGGCAACCTGAAACGGAGCCATTGAATGCCAGGAACCGAGACAGAATTAAATAGGCAAAAAGGACGAAATAATGGTCAGGTGGGGTATGGCGAAAAATTTAGCTGACTTTGGGGAACTTTTCTCTACTAGAGAAACTATGCGAAACAAATTCAGACACACACAAGAAGGGTCCCGAGTCCCGAGTCCTGGGTGCTGGGTCCCGAGTCTTGGCATCACGGCTTTTGCCCTAAGCGCATTTAAGCTTTATTTTGGCATTTGTCAATGTGGCGGGATTTATATTACATTTCGATGTCTGTCTGGCCCCTCGCTTGTTGGCATAATAAATTGTGATCCTTTGTGTGGTTTTTGTAGACTTTGATTTGATTTTTCGCCTGCCACTTTATTTATTTATTTAGCGCAAGTGGAGCTTAGAATCGTCCTGCAAAAAATACTGACGACTCCTGTTCAAACACACTCGAAAAAAGCCAAGTTATCTGTATAATTGCATAGCTACAATCATTTGTTAGTCCAGCCCGATAGCCGGCCATTTAATTAGCGTAATTTGCAACAAAATTAGGCTTAGCCATGGTTTCTGGCTCAGAGAAGCACAAAAAAGCAAATATTTGCTAAACGCTTAACTGGATACCGAAATATCACAACAATTTGCACTAATTGCAATATAAATAGTGCAATTGCCGTGAATTAACTAATCAGTGCTGGAATTAAGCTGGCCTATCCAAACAGAAATGCTAAAATTTTGTGCCAAAAATTTAATGTAGACATTCAGAGATTCCCCATATACTAATCACCTCCCATAGATTCTTCACCATTTCCATTCCCATTTCCATATCCATCACCATTCATGGAGTGGCCAGAATCCTTCTTAATGCCAAATCAGCTTAGCTTTATGTAGACGGCCGTATCACCTTTTCATTAACCCCAAACCAGGTACTTCAAATAATGCCCCAGTGGACGCATCGGCAGGACATCATGGCCATCCTGTGGTCCAGCTCGCCACCGGACCAGGTCCAGGTGGCAATGGAGGTGGCAACAATAATCTGAACATCAATCTTCCGGAGAATAACAACGCAATACTACGACTCGAAGTTGAATTACGTGACAAGAATGTGGCCAAGTATCGGCGGGGAGGAGGCGGAGGTCCTGGCATTGGTCATGTGGGCGGTGCTCCTAAGCGCAATGGAGCACAAGGACCGGCACTTGGTCCGAGACAGGTCCAGGGAGCACCTGACACCACCACGCTGGCCGGCCCGCTGGACAGCCGTAATTTAGTGGTGCCGCTTGAAAAGGTAAGTTTTCCAATGTCCAATGTCCAATGTCCTGTTCCAAGTGCCTGTTCCACACTGGTCAAGTGGGCAGGACTTTATGCTTCCCCAAGCACTTAAAGTTGATTTTCGTGTGCGTTTTGAACAGGGATAAGGGGTTGGATACTAGCTTTCAGTGCGAATGGCTACACAGAAACGAAAATCTTAGGGTAACCTTTTGAAGCTGTGCCTTAATTTACAAAAATCTTGCTGTGTGGGTTTATTTTTGTCTTTATGAAGGATTATTTGCTTGACTTAATGACTTAAAGGACCTCTAAGTTAAATCTGATGTAAATAATCAAAATCTATTTGTTACCACTTAGAAAAATGCTTTGATCTTGAAGTGTTGTTATGACTCTATTCACAGAAATTATTTTCGGGTTGGTCAGAAAAGGTCAAAAGAAAAGGATTTTTAGCTTGGTCCTAAAAGAAATCATTCAAGCATGTTTTTTCAAAACTTTCGTTGATAGAAAACAACTCTAACCATAGTCATGAAAAATTAAATCTACTAGTTTCAAAAAATCTTAAACATTTATGTTTCTGTGTACAACACCGATTGTCAACTGGCACAAGGATGGCTGGCGGGGTCCTTTTGTTGGGATGCACTTAGCGGGTCAGAACGTGACTCGAGCGCGCTGCGTAAAAGGTTGTATTCCGAATTGTATCCTTGCCAAAGATTATACTGATGAATGAGGTAGCTTAGCTGCCGGAATGTGAAGATTGATGGCTAGATGCACCGTTTCGGCCAAGGTCAAGACAAATCGCCAATCCGTCAGCCTTCAGTTATACTTTGACTAGAATCCCATTCCCCCGCCACCAGTTTGTTAGCCATCTTTCCGATTCAAAACGATTCCCTGGCGATCCAATTAAATGCAAAAGCTGAAAGCCATAAGCCTGATGAAAATGCCACACTAAGCTGTTGCTCCTCTCTTGTTCGCACAGGTACTTGAGGAGTTACTTGTCAAGCTTGAAATTGAGCACGTTACTTGGACGACCAGCAAGAAAGGTTATTTCCATCACGTCGTTTTCCCGCTGCAGGCAGGAGCCGCCTGCGAGACCACCCTGCACTGTCTCACGGAACTGGGCATTGGCACTAAATTGAATTCCAGTGTCAGGTAAGTTGAGACATTGAAACGGGGGATAGGAGGATGGGAGGCACGGTCCTAACACCAAACGCCAAACGTGCCGGGCAAGTCAAGGAGCTCCGCAACAGCTGGTCGAACTCGGGCAGTGGGTGTCTCCTGGCTTTTAATAAAAATGCAATAAAAATGCAGAAAGATGGGGGTACCAAGGCTGACCGGCCAAAGGGAGTCCCAATGCCATATTTTGATTGCTTGTAGGCGGAAATCCCTCTAGCGGAAGCACCAGGAGTCGATTATCCTTGGCATCAGCTGAATGCGGGCCATACGGATTCCATTTCCCAAACGCAAGTGCCCTATAATGCTAATGCAATTCCTTTGAAGTACGTTCCTTAACCCATAGTAATGTAGAGAACATGGCACTTTAATCTCTTTAAATTTAATTAAACAACAATAGAGACGATAAATTAAAAATGAAAGGACAATGGCACGTTTAAACTGAAGTGTGAGAATGAAAATAAGTAGGTGTGATAATCATTTAATGGCATTAAGCAAAGGGATTAAAATGCAGGTGAAGGTGCGATGGTAGTCTCCACCATACTCACAAGACCAAAGAGCAGATGTGCTTCCTTGACCTCAAGGACCTGCTGAGTAGCCTGCAGACAAAGTAGAACTTAAGCTGATTAATATGCGCTGAAATTTAATTAAGAAGAAGGTGTTGCCAGGATGCACTGAGTCCTGAGTCGATGGAGTGCCACTCCAAGTAATCTATAATTCATGTTTACTCTTACACTTGAGACATCCGAGGATCTTTGTCTGCTTATTCCTACCAAACATCAACGCATATCAGTGGCAATGTCAATACCCGAGGCTTGACATTCCAACTGATATGCGATTACAAAATTTCAATTTAAATTGCACATAAAAAAATAATAATATATATTTCGATAAATAATTGGTTTTAATTTTATGTACATGTTTCATGCATTTTTTTATGCACCCATAGGTAGACATTATGGTGTGTTAGTAGTTAAATATTATATTAAAGTATTTTTGTTTAATATGCTTTTTCTAAAACATTATGCTTTTATCAAAATTTTCCCGCAGTGTTCTGCCTTGCAGCGTTAGTTATGATGCCATCACAGATGCGGCCAACATGCGAGATGACTACAGGTAAGTCTACAGGTACAAACTAGACTCTGTGAAGGGGGGGGCACGTGATTCAGTGGCAGGAACAGCAGCAGAAGCACTCGTATTGTGTTCCGCCCCCGTATTGTATTTGCTGGCTTTGTGCAGGACCCGTTAGCAGTGAAGTGTCTTTTGTCAGGATCCCACAGCTGTCGCTTTGTTGAAAACTAATTTCAGGTGTTCTCGTACGTGTCAAAGGCGTCAGTCATTTCATTAACTTTCACTTGCACTCGTTCGTTCAAACTCACGGACTCAAGGACTCAAGGACTTAGTCACTCACTTTCGTCCGGCCGTGGGAATCGTGACATTTGCCTCTTTGGCTTTCGGCCGAGATCGTTATTTGGCTTTCCATTTTTTTCCCCTCCTTTTCACGGTTTACGGTTTATGGTTCGTCTAGCCAAAAGGAAGATGGCTTTGAGCTTTGGGCCTTGGGCCTTGGACCAGGACCAAGTTTATTACTCTCGGGGCCCGGGGGCAGACTTATGAGCTACTTGGAATGAGGGGGAAAATGCTTAAATTTGCATATGAAAGGGGCAAGGAGAAGGTGCTCAAACTATGAACCCTCGCCATGGGTTAAATGCATCCACTGTGTGCTCACAATTTATGGGCGTGCTTTCATCCAAAATGGCAAAGCCGACAACCGACAGTAAATACACACACGCTGACTTCTTGGCAAGCAATTGTCACAGGCACAGGACTACCTGTGTGCATAACTGATGAGCTCGTAATTGAGGTTAGCTTGTGGTTAATTTTTGGGGCGACAATTGAGGGAGTCTCCATGGTTGAGTAATTGAAGCCACACACTCTAATCACCAGGCTGCTTATAAAATAAGCTTTTAATAAAATCTAGGGAAAATAAACAAGAAATCTTGACTAGGTCCTACAACAACCATATTTGGTTTAATTTTCAATGAAACCAATTACATCCTTGAACACATTAGCCACTTTGTATCACATAACAGTCATTCTGTTTAACTGCCATTTTCATTTCCATTTTATATTTCCTTCTGGCGTTATCCTGTCTGTGAAATAGCGAGGAAGCCGAGGATGCCTCGAAATGGAACAATTTTGTGGAATCAATTAAATCGAAATTAACCGTCAAACAGGTGGTGGACGGAGTCCGGGCCGGAGGATCACTGTCCTTCGACTATCTCCTGCTAATTGTTACCGCCGAGTAAGTACTACACGGAAGACTTTATAAAAATTGATATGCCAACAGCTGACGTTGGTCTGACATTAAAAATAATCATTAAAAGGAGCCAGAATGCCTTCTGTTTCTATATAGTATATATTTTTTCTCTTTCCACTCGACTCCTTTTGCAGTTCTTTGGCAGCCCTTGGTCTGGTTGAGAATAATGCTCCGAATATAGTGGCAGCCATGTTAGTTTCCCCACTTATGGGCCCCGTAATGTCGATAACATTCGGCGCAATTATCTCCGACAAAGAACTAATGGTAAGTGCTGTTTCCCCCATATGGTGGTTGTGGCTTTTTCGGTGCACTAGCCCATTTTTGCACAGAACCAACAAATTGTATAGCTCCCCGAAAAGCCATTCAAACCACCGGTCAAAAAAAAGGAACCCATCCCGAAAGG
This sequence comes from Drosophila bipectinata, assembly GCF_030179905.1. Classification (NCBI taxonomy): domain Eukaryota; kingdom Metazoa; phylum Arthropoda; class Insecta; order Diptera; family Drosophilidae; genus Drosophila; species Drosophila bipectinata. The sequence continues at coordinate 3,468,322 of NC_091736.1, forward strand.
AAAAAATTTGAAAATGTGAAAAACAGAAAAAGCGTAAAATAAACTGAGCAATACTGAAGTGAAAAATGGAATAGTTTGAAAAAATGGAATAGTTTGAAAAATGGAATAGCACTCCCAAAAACGGGCCAAAAAAAAAAAGTAGCACCCATTTCGATGCGCGTTAAATGAAATCGTCAACACTCCTGCTCTGCACTACTACTATGTGTGAGACTCGTTCTTGTGAGTGATTTATGAGCAAATGACATTTGGAAAATAATAAAAATTGCACCGAAAATTGGTATGCCCATCCCGTCCGTCCGTCTGCTATGTCCTTTGTGCCAGCTGTCAAAATTCGCATCCAGCCAACAGAAATATGCGAAAATATTGAATACTAGCCCGGTACTGATAGGAGAGGAGGTTGTCCTCCGAGTTGGGGGGAAAGAGTCCTGGTCCGGGTCCTACTCCTGGTATGGGTTATTTCAGTCAAATGCATAGCGACATAGCGCTTGATGTTTTGCAAATTTGCATCGCTTTTGTGGTAAATGGCAAAGTTGCTGAATTGTTTATTGACAGATCTGGCTTGAAAAGGGTGGCGCAATATGAAATATTTAAATGTTTTTTTCCGAAATTGGATACAGATGTAACGGCAGCATACCACAAGGATTTGAGTATTTGTATTCACACCGAAACAGGCAAATGGATTGGGTTTAAAAATTCTTTGAATGCCAGCGGGCATTCCATATAATTTTGTTTATTTGTATTTTGGTTCTGTTTTAATGGAAAGCCTTTCAAAAACTAGGCAAAAGGATTCTTTAAAGTTTTTGGAGTTCTTTTTTAGTCTGAGAACTGCACTTTGTATAACTCAGCCATGCTGCCTCAAAACTATGAGTATTTCATTGTGAAGAGGGACCGCAGAGTGGCGGTTTCCTCAACCAGGTGAGTGAGAAAACCCCGGCTAAGCTACTTAGAATTAAAGGACCAAGCACTTAGGTCCGCCATTCAGAGCTCAGCCAATAAAACAGAACTTTAACTGCAGCCAGACTGGAGAGGCAGCTGCTGCTCTCCAAAGTGTCATAATTGTCACTACCAAGTTGGGGGAGAAGCCAAAGCCGCCTTATTGCTCATCGTCTGAGATAAGAATGTCGGTCTCTGTAGTTTCCCCGAATCAAAGGCAGTGGTTTGCGCTTCAGGAAATCCAAAACCCACGACTTAATGTGCCGGCGAAGCGTTAAATAGAGGCTCTGTGGCATAAAATATAGAATATAGAAGAAGCAACAAATAAACAAAATAGAAATATAAACATGTAGAGTGAAATAAAAATATATAAAATAAGGAACATAGTATATATAATCGTGTCCTGTCTGTTCTAATGAAGAGACTGCTGAGCTAGTGAGTTTTGTGGCCACCACCCCAGAGGCAACTTGTTGTCAGCCCCGGTGTCTGCTGACACAATTTTCACACCGCACACCAATGGCTCATACCTGGCATATACCTGGTCTGCTAAACACACGAACACACACACACGTGTTTCCAGGTGTCTTGCCGGCTGTTGACATCTGCGTCGTGTACTTCAATTAAATTTTAATTGAAATGAATACGACATACACACATGCCACTATACTATGTATGTGCATCTTTTTTGTGGCCTTCCTTTTGTGAGGCACTGTAGCTCCATCTCCGGCTGCGTCATCATAATCTTTGATAAAGCCAAAGGGTGAATCGGTTGTGGCCCAAAAAGGAAGGACTTCGAAATAGCAAGCTCAGGTTGTGGTCTCTAAAATGTTAAAGTTTTTTCACTTCAAACTCATTTCAAGCTTCAGGATGGACATCCTGAATCTTAACTATTTTATTAAATGTCAAATGCTTTGAATATTTTGAAGTTTAAGCATTTTGATTGTTTCTCGATGATGTGTTTAATGAAGAAATATTTCAAACTATAAGGAATTCAGCTTCAAAATATTGCCAGACACACGTGCTGTGGCGAACATAATTTAAAAAGCCATTTTATATAACCAATGAAAATGCTTGTGGCCAAAATTCATAGGCAGCCGCGTTAAAACATTTTCACACAAAAATGCCAATTACAAACGATGAGAGAAATAACACTCCGTTGAATGGAGCAGTCAAAATTGATGGCCTGCTATTAAAAATAATTGCTAGTGAAAAAATTGTTTCCCGGAACCCCCGATATGTGCGGCAGGAAGCGAGTGAATAGTTGAATGTTATTGAATTTCCATTTCTGTAAATATTTGCAGGCCATTTAAAAAAGATGATTCAGTTGCGAATGTTTAATAATTTGTGTGCGAAATGCGCATTACGCATACGCCCCGTGGGCTGATCCGATGGGTGGCCTGATGTGTGCGAATACAACATACCTGAAAATAGAAGAGCAAACAATAAACAAGAAATTAGCAAAAAGTTTTCACACCCGCAACTTAAATGCCAGTTGGTTAAATTGTTGTGTAAACTCTTTAAACTGCATTTACTTGAAACTTTCCCTCTGGCAAGAATATTTTCTGGCAGCTTGTTAGTCGGCTGCTTTAAGCCTCAAGACAAGTTACTTTATATGCGTTGCCAGTTGTGTTTGACTGGTGAACGAGGGGAAATGAGGAAAACTACTAGTCGTAGTAGTAGTGTAGTAGCAGGAGAGGGTGTGAAGGAACTCCAACCCTACCCTAAAAACCAACCCATCGTTCTGACTTGGAATACCAAGACGACATCATGTGGCTGACATTAGAGCATTTTTCTTTTGTGTGTGCAGCTGCCAACAACAGTTTTGCAGTTGCGTGGCTGCAAATTTGGGTTAACATGTCACGAATCTACCACCACCACCACTGCCACTACTATTCCACGATGCCACTATGCTACTTTCATCTTTGGGGCGCTTCAAAGTATGCAACATTATCGCTTAAAGTGTCGGGTTCCTTTCGGCATTTAACTCGATGTCCCCCTTCTTAATTTTCTCACTCTTCTGCTCATTCCAGAAAGTTGGCTTCCTCTGCCTGGCCCTTGGCATGTTTATATCCCTGCTATTTGGCTTCATCTTCGGCCTGATCCTGGGCACCACCGAGATGCCATGGGGCCAGAACTCCGATTGGCCAACAGAGGAAATGCGTGGAAGGTAAGGTCAAACCGGGGCGGGCAAATACCTTGACAATCCTAAACAAGTCCCAAATCAAAGTCAATCAACCAAACAATTGCGGTAGATTGGGAAAACGCCGCACGTTCAAATCACTCAGGAACAATAAATTAATTCCGTCATTTGGCCATCGTCGAATTGGCCCTAATCAAATTTGAATGACATTGCATTGCAGTAGTTGCGGTCCACAATTCGATTGATATTTCAAACTGATGCAGAATTTAATTAAAAGATATTTATTATTTGCATTTCATGCAGATCTGTGAACGACAAAATATGTCCAATACCGCAAAGTATTAAACGAGAATGAAAGACAGCTGTCTATCAAGGACAGTCCTTTAATAAGGTTAATTCAGTTAACCAAACTTTGATTGAAAATTGATAGCTTATTTAATTTGTTAAGTAAACTCATTGTTTTAATTTATCACCACCTACGATTAAAAACGCAATTAAATTTATTAAGAGTCAGGTTATCGATTTGAACCTTTTTTTCTAAAAACTTTTTGCTTATCAAGAAAGTTTAAAAAGTTTGGGGTAATAAAAAAAGATCCAGACAATATCCATTTCCAAATATTAATTAAGACACATTACCCCACATCATTTATTTGCCAAAAAACAAAAGACGTGGGCCAGTCTCCCTAGAAAATCCCTAGACTTTCGAAAGTGACTTAGGAGTTTGCCGAAAATCCAAAATCCATTAAGCATGTTAATTATCTAGTGTCTCGTGAAGCCCTCTGCTTAGCCCTTGCTGCTGGGGGATACTACTTTAATTCAGTTGGTAAATCTATGAGTGCGAATGTAACAAATTACTTGCAAATAATTCAAATAATCTCACGACCGGCGGTAATGTGAGGCGTGTGCTCATTAGAAGGCCTCCTTCAAGGCTCTTTCTGGGACAATCCTCTACCGAGTACAGCACAGCACAGCCCAGCCCAGTCACTTGAGTCCTATATATATGAGCACACATTTATTATGGCATCGTTTTTTGCCAAACGAACGAAGGAATCTTTAAGTCGCCACGCGCCGTCTGTGTAAATCTCTTCCAGGACTGCTCCCGGCTCACAATAGGCTTAGAAATGCGTCGAAACACGCCCCCACGGCGGCAACAATAAATTAAGCTCAGCCACAGAATTTGCCGGAAGTTGCGTGAAATGAATGTGTGTCGGCAATTGTGTTAATTGCACAAAATAAATTGTTAAAATAATAATACAGACAATAGACAATACCGAGTAGAGCCTGACATCTAAATAGATATACATACATATATAGGAGAGTGTTACGTATCTGTATAATTAAGTGGCTTTAGCCTATGGACGCTACTTGTGCTTTATTGTTGCCTTAGGCATCGCAAATAGTACATCTCCATCACAATCTTCACATCTCCATCTCTCCATCATAATAATACTCGTGTGTCCACATAATGAATTCCCTCAGATTGCGTGTGCCCATCACCTCGCATGCAATCAACGTGAGTTTCGAATGCTCATTCTTATCCGACCTCTTGTGATAGCTCACTGGACTCTATAATTGTGTCACGTGGCGCGTGAAAATATAGGCTTGTCATCCGCTTCATTGGCAACTGGACTGGACAAAGGCCAAAATGCCGTCTCATCCACCAAAGATGGTCCCCAATAGAGCCAATACTGGCTCAGCATGATTAGTATCAATTGATGTAAATTTGGTTAATTAGGAACTTGAGTTGATTTGCTCATTGGTTTGTTCAATAATTAGACTGATTTGTCTTCCAAGAAATTTTTGTACATGAATTTTAAATCTTAAAATAAATGGTATTCAAAGGGTTAGTATCTTTTCTTCCTCAAATGAATGTGAGGGTTTTTAAATCTTTTTCCTTGAAATTTCTTATGAAAATTCCCATTTCTATTCAAGCATAAAAGCCTTTCATTTCTTTTGAACTCATTAATAATAAACAAATTCCTATAAAGTGATATAAAGTAATAAGGATTCTGATTTCTCTACAATATAATTCAACAAAGCTATTTAAATAGCTTTAGGATTTGAACTTAAAATATAAATACACTTTTGTCATTTAACCGAAAACATTAATGTAAATATTTGTTCGCCCTTTCATACATTAATTTTATATTAAAAGGACACCCCAATTACATTAAATTGAAAGAGGAGAAGCCTTTGAGTTATTCTATTTTAATTAGAAAGTTAGCTGGCGGCCCAGCCCCCAACATTTTGCCAGTGGCCGCATAAACAGCAACACCGAAACAAATTAAATTTATGCTACTTTACTGCATGGGCGTGGCGACACGCCCATAATGTTGCAACTGTCGGCAAATGCCACATGCGAACTGGCAAAAATAATCAGTGCAAATGTCGCCGGGGGGATATAGTATGTGGCCACCACCTTTCAGAGGACGAGGAGTAGAGAGAGAGGATATCGTCTGGTTTGCAGCAGCCAGGAATGAAGTATCTACTGGGTTTTTAGCACGACATTTTACAGCCAGACAGCCAGGAGTGTGGCTGCCACAGCAGTGTGTTGATTATTACATTTTAAAAAGCTTGGTAAAACAAATCTCCCCGGTCAGGTCAGCATAGTTAAGGGAATCGCAATTAAAAGCAGAGCGTCTGTTCTGGTCATTTTCCATTATCCTCTGAAAATTATGCATCAATGCAGGGGATTCTGTGTTCGCGACGAAGGTTCGTTCTTTATTTCTAATGATTTCTTTTATCCGACATTGAAATCTAGTTCCCAGGGTCCTCCGACCCACATCAAAATAAAAGAAGGAAAAAAAATCTCGATCCTGCTGGAGGCTCATTAGCATTGTTTTCAATCTACACGAGGCAGGAACCGTAAACAATTTGCTGCAACAAATTTATAGGACTTGGCTAATGCTGTTTGGGGCTATAATTGAGCGTAAATTGCCGGCATATAATAAAGTTGTTTTATGCATAAAAGTTAAATACTTGTATAACTCAAACTGCGGCGGATCCATAAATAAAACTCACACTTTTCGGCGACACACAAAAACCACACTAAAGCAAAGTAAAAGCGCCATTAATCAGAGAAAGTTGGTCCCAGGTTAAAAAAAAAATGCCAAATTTTCATATATAGGCAGGCAGGTAGGGGCACAAATGAGGTGCATGAATCAAGAAACGAGAGAGTTACACAACTCGGACTAGCCAAATCCCAAAATACCCTTGCGCCCTTGAATCTTTGATTCCTGGGATTAAAAGTAAGCGACATAAAGAAAATCTGCTCTGAAGATAAAGGGCGAATATTTACTAGGGTGGACCATGGAAAAAGGTTTTTAATTTTATTGGTATTTTCTGATATGTTAAAATATCAGAAAATGTATTGAAATACTAGACTTTTACAAAGTTTACATATTTATAATGAGCCAAGCCACCACTGCGTATGAGTAATAAGCTATACAGCAAGTCGGCACTTCTGGCACAAGCACTTAAACGTTTAAAAGTTTAACTCAAGTTTTCTCTTGTTAGTATTAAACGATTTAAGACGCCACTTTAAATTTCATCTTCATTAGAGCACCACCCTGGGACGCCTGACTGCGCCAGAATTACGACTAATCATGGGCTTTACTTTTTGCTGTTCAGACCGGGTGGGCCTAAATCATAATACCCTTAAGAAGGGTATAAAAGCCAAAGCGCAATGAAAAGTTTGCCAACATTTCTCACCATTAAATGACTCTGACTTCTGACTCGACAGGCCCTGGGCGACCAGGTTGGTTGGCGGAAGCGATAACAAAGCCGCTGACACTTGACAAACTTGCGCGAGTGTCAAAAAATCTCCGCGGCCTGCAGGATACCAAAGGTTTTTGAATGAAAAAAACCCTCCCAAAAAAAAAAGAAATCAGCATCACCTGGCGCCACCAACGAACGAAGTGTTCGGCCCACCTGCTGACCCCGACACGCCAAACGGCAGATAAGCAGTGTCAGCGCCAGGCGTCCTTTCTGCCCAAACATTCATCTTGAAGTGACTTAATTTGCAGTGGCCACCGTCCACGCCCCACTGCCCACCTTGAGTCGGATGTGGCCCGTTTAGCGGGCGGGTCAACATTTGTCACTTGCCTGCTGTTGTGTTTTTAATTAATTTTTACACTTTTTCCCTCCACCTACCCCATTTCTGTCCATTTCACAGTTGATTTTTCAATAATTTCCCCTTCGATTCGCAGGGGCAATGTGCGCGCCCTCTGGATGGGCGTTTTGTGGGCGTTAACATCTGGCACAGGCGTGGCCGTGGCCTTGCTCCAGGGCTCTGCAGGACCTTTGATCGGCGTGGCTATATCCGCCTCCCTCCTGCCACCGGTTGTCAATTGTGTAAGTAAAACAAAATACTAAAACACAAATTTAATTTCCAAAAAAGTTCAATAAAATCAAAGAGACAACTCTGTTGTGATTTTTAAGAATAATATATCCTTTTTAAAATATTAGATAAAATATTTTTATTTTATTTTTTCCATAAAATTGAATTACTGTGTATGAATTACAATAAAATTTCTGAAAAAAAATGGTATCAGATGCCTAATTTAGGGTGAGAGAAATTAATTATCATATCGTAATTGAATAAATTAAATTCAAGCTGTGATGCATAAAGTAATACATTAGACAGAAAATTAAAGCGGAAAGTATGGCTTTAAATAGCAGATTCTACGCATTCAAAACCGAGCAAGAGTTCTCAGTTTACCATGTTTACATTGTCAGGTTCTTAAGGAAATCTCTGCCTGAAGTTGGCTTAATTGGTAAGCCGATACGTGAGCCAAACAACGGAATCCAAAGACACACACATCAAGTGACAAAACATCAATATGCACAAATATGGCAACTGATACATACTTGTAGAAGCCTACTTATAAAACGCTACCTACCAAGTCCTTGAAAGAGGCTTCCTCGTGGCAATTTTCTTCCCATTAGCAAGCTATTAACAAAAGCCTCGTCGACCTTCGAACGACTGGCAACAAATGCGCAGTTGATATTTCATCATGAGTGAGCAGGTGCCGGAAATGACTTTGCCAGCAATATTTATGGCAGCGGGACTCCATCCATTCCTTCAAATGTAAATAGCACAGCAACCGAACATTCCAATCAAAAAATCCACTCTGGTCAGCCGAATGGAAAATTACGCAAATTCTCATTTATATTGTATTATGTGCTCTCGAGTTTTGACTCCACTTGAGTCTTCTAGTCCATATCGATCAGGACGGAGTTTATTTTGCCACAAAATTTTCTATATATTTCAAATGCGGCAAACATTGTGCAAAAGTTCCGAGTGGCTCTAAGCCAGAAGTTGATGTTTTAAGGACCTGGAAGGCCTATATTGGCCAGGCCAAATAGAAATCATGGTCAGTTAGGATTTTTGGGTTCTTCTAGCGATGCTGGGTGCGCTTCAAGTGAATTTGGCCATAAATTAGGCCGAAAATACAATTTGCTGATTAATCTGAAGTGCATTGCCCAAAAACTTTTGGCCATAAATCTGCCCCGAAACGGCTCGCCGCAGGAGTACGAAGAAGAGATGCCACCGGGGGCATCCGATTCTCAGCTGTTTTTCCCCACTTTGTGTGGCGCAACCGCAACGAGTGCATAAATTTCGACCCAATTTTCAAGTGCAAATTGCGAATCCAAAACGGAGGAGCAGCCGGCACAGCCTGTTACGTACATACTTCTGTTCCCCAAACTGCAGTCAGGATGTTGCGTAAAATTATAAAGCCAGCAGAGGCAGTGGGGGAAGCCAGAAAGCGAGAAGAATACGAAAGGCTCCGAAGGGAAACGTTGCATACAAAAACTTGCACAGAGGAAACGGCGTGGCAAGTGCCACACAAACAAACAAACCGGCAAACAAACGGCGGCCCAGTCAGCACAGCCTGACATTTATCAATGCTGACAGGGAGGACAAAGGCGTGCCGCCGAGAGGGGGTTTTTCGCGGGGAGTATGGGGAATAGGCCGCAAGCATGACAAAATGATGCAAAAGGCGAATTATGGACACTGGCGGCTAATGGGGGCATACTAACAGCTCGACTACCAGCTACCGAACTTTAACCGGCTAAAACAATGGCGCCGAAATCGCTTAATCATGGCGGCTGTTGCGGTCGAGCATGTGTGCAAGTGTCGCTCCGACTGCCTTTATCCTTTAGCTCCTCTGTCCTTTATCCTCGTCTTGTGTATGTACATATGAGCTGCATAAATCAGTGGCACGCACTGAAGCTTGTTGCCTTTGTCCATGTTTTCTTCCTATATTTTTTTTCCTTGCAACTGCAAGCAGCAAAAAGCGTGTTACAATTAATTGCCCTGCTGCCGGGACCCTAAGGCAATAGCATGGCCAACAGAGCGTATGAGTAATTTCAAGTAGTTGTTAGCTACATACATTTCTCCCGAGGTGTCCCCTACATATAGAGATTAAACTAAAAGAAAATAAGGAGAAGTTTCAAGACGATGGCACAATAATTGCAACTCTTAATTTCAGCTTATTAAATTGCGAACGACCTTATTTATGTGGCCTGGCCAAAATGAACTCCGGCCAATGCCAAAAACGTTCTACAGCTTCTCCGCCTTTCTCGCTTTCGAATCCGAGCACGCAATAATTTAGCCAGAAATGGTCGTAAATTCGAATAATAGCGAAAATAGAAAGTAAGTCGAGGAAAAGAAAAGTCATGAGCTCGCACACAAATGGAAAAACAAGCACACACGAAAAGATTTGCTGAAATATTGGATAGTGGTGGTCAATCAAATAGGGACGAATAAAGAAGTATTATTTCAAATGCTTTGCTTGAGTTTAGTAAAATTATCTAAAAAAGTATATTTTATACCTATTTAATTTATAAATTATACCTATTTGTGTAACCTCGAGTATTCCCTCATACATATCGGATTCGCACGCACTTCCGTTCCGACTAAGCAATGTGCTGAGTCATTATAATTTATAATAGCAGAGAGGAGCGTCACAAAAGCGAAATCGAAAAAAAAAATGAGCGAAAGGCAGAAAGGAGACCGTAGAGAAAATGCGACAATGAAGTTTCATCTCTCATCTGTGCCCAAGTATGTGTGCTTGTGTGAACACGCCCTCACACTCACACACACACACTTGTCCTGTAAAGTAACAATTCAAGGCCGGACAGCCACTACTTGGTATGCCAACGGCAGCGGCATCTAACCGGAACTAAGCACGCGGCGACCTTATGACCTCGAAAGCAGAATCAGAATCAGACCAGACCAGACCAGACTGAAATTGAACTGAACTGGACCACAAGAGTTGACCATGACAACTTCAAAGTCACGCTCCAACCCGCCTCAACTCAGTCCCCACTTTCTTCCGCTTGTGCTCTCTTCCGCAGGGTCTCTTCTGGTCACTGGCCTGCATTTGGCTCATCTATCCGGAGAAGCGGATTCCACACTTGAAGAACGAGGCAATGAACTCGACCAGTGCGTATCCCTTCATCTACACGAACTACTTGCCCACGGAGTTCCTGATCAATGGCATTGTTTCCGCCTGCCTGACCATTGTGAATGTGATTTGCATATTCATCACGGCCATAATCGTTCTCAAGATTAAAGAGGTCTCGGCGCCGTATACAGCCAGTCCGGACTTAAAACGGTAAGTATTGGTCAATTCTTGGCAACACATTGTTTGCCATTTTTCAAGAATATAGTGTTTTTTTTTGTCATTGGCGACATGAAGTCGATGTGTCTTCTGGGGTTCAACTAGGGTGAATCAACTCATACATATATGAGAAATTAACTAAAATTTTAAAGATTTTTTTATTGTGAAATTTTTATAGAAAATATTAGTAATACGCCATGTGGTCATCTTGTCAGGTTTATTATAAGTAAGGAATAAATAAAAAAAATTTTAACATTAACAATTCAAAATATTATCGGTATCTCCTCTCTCGATACCTAATAACATTGCTGCCAATAGATATGCCCTTGTGCCATAACTAATTGATACCATAAAATAAATTCAAATATTAATCATACGCCACGTTGTCATATGCAGTCATTCAGCCATTTTTTTCAACAAGTATACGCAGTGTAGACACGCAAGTAAGTTTAAAATCAACGTTTTAAACATTTAAAGTAACATTTCAATTTTAAATTTAAAGTAAAATATAGAATAGGACCTTTAGTCCACCCTAATGGCAAATACTTTCTGTGTGTGAATAGCAGAAAATTAAAAATCTGCACAGCGCGCAAAGCGCTGGAGTGTGTTTAATGACGAGGGAGCAAGTGCTTTTAAGCTTATCATTTCCGTTATGTTCGCTTGGACAGAGTTGGCCATTAGTAAGTGTAATTAATAACGACAACAGACGCAGACCCAGACGCAGACAGGACACAACAGGGCTCTAGAGTTTCGAGTGCATCGCAACATTTACTTTGACCATTCTGTTCTGTTGACAAACCCATTTAAAATTCAGATCTCTTAGCCAGCAGATTGTTCTTTATATATTACATCAATATTGACTTTGACTTAATCAGGGATAAGTTAATAAATCTAGTTTGTTTACTTGTTTATTTTCCCAATCTTAGATACGTTAGTTAGGGCCGCAAAGCCCAGGCCAGCAAACGACACGTGTGAGCAAATGGCTGGGGAAATTAACTTATATTGCCTGACACTTGGCAGGCAGCACATTTAAATCAATAAAAGGCCAACGCTTAGTCAAGTCTCGGGTTATGTGGCGATGCTGTCATTTAGGAGAGAAGGATTTCCTTGTTTCGGTGCCTTCCAGGGCAGGCGATTTGTCAGCCATGCCTTTTGGGCTGAGCGCCTGAAATTATGTCGGACAGCGTGCAGCCTGTCGGCACAAGTGCTTCACTCAAATATGATATATCGCGTAATTAACTGACTGATTTCTTGTTTTTATTGTTGTTTTTGTTATTTTGGAGAGTGGCTGACTGGCCGGGCGACTGGCCGAGGCAATCTAAATGAAAATGAATGCCCTCCATCGCGGGTCTGGAGTGACAAATGGCGATATAAGCTCCAGTCTGAGTCTGAGTCTGTGTCTGAGTGCCTGGAAGAGGCCGAGGCCAGACATGTGCCTGGCCCGGCTGGCGGCCTTTAATTTCCCAAAGTGGCGCATTAAATTGCTTAAAGCGAGGGCTTCCGTCCAACCCAGTTGTCAACATTGCCCGCGAAAGTGTGCTACAGTTTTATTTCTACTCCCGCTACTGCTTCTCCCCGTTTTTGGCATCCTTTTTTATTATTATAGTTTTTGGTGTGCACATATACATATGTATGAATGTCCTGTGACTATTCCAACGTTTATTTAAGCATACTCACGCTCGTCTGCTCGCTTGTTTAGATTGTTTGTGTAGCTTTTAGAAATTGTGTGTACTCTCTGCCCTATACCCTTGCAAGGGATACACTTGTTTTGACCAGGAGCCTGCTATTTTTCTGTATATTGTGCAAGTACGCACTCCTAGTTGGCTCACATATTGACCCTTGAGTGCCCGGATCAGATTTTTATATTAGCCAGCCACTAGACAGAATGGATATTTGAGTAAATTTGCAAGCAAAGCTATCCAGCTGGCCAACAATCCTGTGATACTTTATCCTCCTCTCCCGCTTGTTGGGCTGCACTTAGACCCAGTCCGACACAACAGGGTTGTGTAAATAAAAAGAAAAGAGGGAGTTCCCCGGCCCAATCCCGGACTCTTTCCTCAGGCTGTTGCATTACGCATAAAGTGCATGATTTCATATTTATTTGTTGCTATAGCCAGAGTTTCGTCCGCCGACTCTGGCGAATTTGTTTTTGTTTTCATTGCTGCGGTTTTCTTTTGACAGCGGTTTATGGTTGCGAATTTCTTGTCTCCGACAATTCAAAATGATTTTTATGGGTTTTCTGTCAGTGGATGGGACTGAGAACAGTGGAGCGAATGGGGACAACGGCTCCTGCAGGCAGTCAGACAAGTCCTCCGATCGCCCAAAGGTTATTTCCTATAATAGAAAAACTTTCCTGATGGGAACTTGCGTAAAATTGAACTAAAAGTTTCACAGAAAAAGAGTCGTGCGTTGCCAATCATTCAAAATATAATTTTACAGCTTCTCTACACTGAAAACTTTGAGGGGGAGTAAAGGGATACATACATCGAATAGTAAAAGGAGAGTCATTTGTTAGAAAACTATTAAGATGAAGCTCGTACCATAAAAAATACTTTGTAATTTGTACTATAATGGCGTTTCATGGCGGGAATTTCTTCAAAAATCTCTTAAAGCTAAACAAAGCTAAAGCTAACTAAGCTTTCACTTTCAGGACCTAATTTTCCATTGTGCATTTAACTCATGAATATCTGTAACATTTATATTTCTCTTATCTGACACAGATTTTGGGAAACAGATCTTCGTACTGTTCGAAAAACGAATCGCTCAACAATGCGGCATCCTCGCGCCCGTGGCAGCATATTTGGCGGAGGAGGTGGTGCGAGTGGCGGAGCCGGAGGCAGGGACAAGTTCAGCGGGTGAGTACAAAACACATGAAGGACTATGCATCGAAACTCTTTTGGGACCGACCGCCCCTGAACCAATTCTCATATTTCCCATATCCTTTACAATTTCGTTTATTTTTTTTTTTTTGTTGAATAATTGAGCCCGAGTGTGTATACAAGGCATGTGGCCCTGAACTCGCACTCGGTATCACGTCCTGGGGGCAAGTCAATTTAGCGTTCGCAGCATTTGTCTGCGAAAATGCTTGAACGCAATTTGAAAAGGTAAATAATGAAGGTATTTATGTCGTAGGAGTGCAAAGGTCCCGCCTAGTCCATAAATAAATACTTTGCAGCCAAAAAAAATATGTTTATCGCATAATTGAAATCATACTCCTGGTATTTATGGAATTTTTAGGGAAATCAAAAATATGACAAACTGGGGGAATTCTGGGTAAAAACTGCTACAAATTGCAACAGCTGTCAAACGAATTTTACCCAATTTTTTGCCAATTTTATATTTATTTGTAAATAAATTAAAACACAAGTGTATCAATATGTTTTCATATCCGAGGACCAATTTAGGTTGCCCAAAAGGCAAATTGAAATCGAGCATTTTCTGTAAATGACCATAAAATAAACATTTTGAAACCTGCAACAACGAAAAATAGAGAATACTAGTGATGGACGTTATAACAATGCAAATTCAGGCTACAAATTAACACACCGATATAAGCTTTTTAATTTAGCACAAAATACCGCCACCATTTGTTTACACAAAACATGCAAAAACCATAAATGTTTTTGTAAATAGAAGGCAATGTCATTCCACTCTAACGCCTCGTTGAAAGTTCACGGTATTGTTGCATGAAATTAACACTACCCTAAACATACATATACATAAAATAAAGAGGTTTTTGTATTTTTCCATTATTCAGTAGCTATCAGGGATTAAATGAACGCGATGCCCAGATGGATACCGCCCTGGAACGAGCTCTAGCCCAGGCTGAGAACGATGCCACCTTCAAGAAGGTCAAGCGTATGAGTTACTCCAGCAATGCTGCCGGTGAGGTAAGGATTTCTTTAGTCCTTAATCTCTTTATAAGCCATAGCTTCATTTTGCAACTAAAATTTTCAGTGATTGAAAAATTCAAATAACAAGAAACGAAAGCTAGCTTCAGGAGGAACCGAAGATGATATACCCTTGTATATCCTTGTATATACCTTCTAGATTGGATATTTATCGCCTTATTCTTATCCTTTTTCCGATTTTTCAGTTATATGGTAGCCAATGGGCCCATGACCTATGATTTATAATTTTTCCCCTATAGGGTCCACAGCGATGGCTATATCTTCCCCAATTCTCATCCGATTCTCAAGCGGAGTACCTCAAATTTCTAGATCGATTCTCCACCATTCTGCATCAAAATCCAGACCCAAAATATTTTTTAGATTTTTTGTCCATTTTTCGATGGGGAGATGGGGTTTCCCTTGAAAATGGGGTTTTCCCCTATAGGGTCCACAGCGATGGCTATATCTTTCCCAATTCTCATCCGATTCACAAGAGGAGTACCTTAAACGATTTCTAGATCGATTCTCCACCATTCTGCATCAAAATCCAGAGACAAAATATTTTTTAGATTTTTTGTCCATTTTTCGATGGGGATTCACAAGCGGAGTACCTTAAACGATTTCTAGATCGATTCTCCACCATTCTGCATTAAAATCCAGAGACAAAATATTTTTTAGATTTTTTGTCCATTTTTCGATGGGGAGATGGGGTTTCCCTTGAAAATGCGATTTTCCCCTATAGGGTCCACAGTCATGGCTATATCTTTCCCAATTCTCATCCGATTCACAAGCGGAGTACCTTAAACGATTTCTAGATCGATTCTCCACCATTCTGCATCAAAATCCTGAGACAAAATATTTTTTAGATTTTTTGTCCATTTTTCGATGGGGAGATGGGGTTTCCCTTGAAAATGCGATTTTCCCCTATAGGGTCCACAGTGATGGCTATATCTTCCCCAATTCTCATCCGATTAACAGGCGGAGTACCTTAAACGATTTCTAGATCGATTCTCCACCATTCTGCATCAAAATCCTGAGACAAAATATTTTTTAGATTTTTTGTCCATTTTTCGATGGGGAGATGGGGTTTCCCTTGAAAATGCGATTTTCCCCTATAGGGTCCACAGTGATGACTATATCTTCCCCAATTCTCATCCGATTCTCAAGCGGAATACCTTAAACGATTTCTAGATCGATTCTCCATCATCCTGAGACAAAATCCAAGGGTTTCCCTTGAAAATGCGTCTACATGCGTCCCATCTACAGAGGTAGAGGTTTCCTCTTGGGATGGCTTTATTAAACAGAGCCCATCCAACGTAATTGTTCATTTTGTAAAATAAAAACCATGGTTTTAAGGATTCGAGAGATCCGGAAGTAACTTGAAATTGCATTTTTCATGTTGCACAGAACCCCAGGAGACTGACCCAAAGTCCTCTGACAAACAGCATTTAAGCTTAATTACGGGCAATTATTTGGACGGAGTCGAAAGCGGAGAGCAGACAGGGCGGCCAAGTGACCTCAATCATTAGTTGATAAGCACTATGGCCGCAGAAGAAAAGTGCATGGCTGGAAAAAAAATGCCGCCCAAAAGCAGTGACAATAAACCAAGTTGGGGAGATCATAAATCAAGGAGGCAGCATGCAGCCAAGAAAAGGTCATCTCCGAGAGGGCGAGCTTCTGGAGGAGGGTGGAGAGTGGAGAGAAAAAGGAACAACAATCCCTGGAAACTGGCTAGTAGTTGAAAATGATGTAAGATTTATAGTTAAGCCGAAGTGAACCTGTTGGACTCGCAGGACTCTAAGCCAGGAAAGAAGAAAGCAAGATGAGATATAAACTCCTGTCGGTTTTTATGGCGATGGCCGAAAGTAGTAGACCCACTGGACCATATCTGTCATTGTGGGGCAAAAAGCCCTTCAAAGCTGCAGCTTTGTGCATTTGATCCTTTCACTCAAGTCTGTGTCAGTTCAGTTTAGTAACGATTGGGCTTTTTCTTGGAACAGGACTACGGAACAGGTCAGGACAGGCGATAATTAGCGCCAAGGAGCACCCTTTCGTAGTCTGTTAATGATGTTAGTCCTGTATTCCACAAGCCTGAATTCATAATCATAGGTCCTTCTGCTAAAAAACTTTCTTAATTTCCTGTTTAAGAAGCTGACGAGCCAAGGCAGCCCGGGCGCTTCAATTAAAACTCGCCGGCAAGAAACATTCAAAAGCCATCCAAGCGTCGATTGCCACAAATCAACTTTTACATTAATTCGTTTCCAGGACGAGGTCCTGGCAGGAGCGAGGAGGTTGGAGGTCGGGGCTCGAGTGGCTGCCAGACTGACATGCTCCAAATATTTCGAGAGAGACAGTAGTAGCTGTAGCTACGAAATAACCGAGTGCGATGCAAAACAAACTTGCAAAGCCTACTACCACAAACCAGGCACCGTACACCCTACACCCGGCTACCCTTTCGTCCTGCCGCCTTCTGGCAGCTTGTAATCAGTTTAAAGTGAGTCCCGGCCACTAAAACTCAATTAACCCCATTTGAATGGAGCACGAGGCAATTGAAAAAAAAAAGGAAAACATACAGAACACAGAAACATGAAATGAAAACGAAAACGAATTGCGAGAAACGGAACAGAAAGCGAGCAAATCAAGGCAAAAGATTAAAAACGGAAATGGTTGGCCATTGAGTATGGTGGGTGGAATGGGTTGTTGGAGAGTGGAGAAGGACCCTGGATGGAGGCCAAAGGTTGGCAGCATTTTTCACTTAAAACCGCATTGATACTCAATTACCAGGTCGACAGTGGAGCTCCCTCCAACTTTGGACAAAACAAACGGCGGATGCGCCGTTCAGGAAAACGGAAGCACTTTGCAACGGAAATGAAACATCAATTAAAGTCGCACACACCCACTGAGACGATTCGCGGAGGCGGTGGAGATCCTGGCAACGACCTGACAGACCTGCCAGCCAGTCAGCCTTCTCCTGCGCAACTATATATTGCCTTTCTTCCTCTGGCCTGGCTCCTTGTAGACTTGCTCTGTGGCTGCCACACGGCCTAGGGGCAAGTTTCGTTAGTTTTTATTGCTTAATTGTAATTTCGCATATGGGAAATGAAAAGTTTAATTGGCTGAGCTTAAGTATCACTACCAGAGCGACTTTCCAGGGAGCTGCAATATAACTTTCACAATTGATGACTAATGGTGCACTGGGAGAAACGGTTAACAATAGATTAAAAGGGCATACTATTTTTAATTACTAGAACATCTATGATAAAAAAAAGCCTATAATTTTTCTCATTTTCTATCCTTTCAGCTCACTGAACGCCTGGCCAGGATTGCTGGACTCAATCGCCTCAAGACCGACGGGGATCCTGGACAAACCAGCTCTGGTTCCGGCAGCCGCATGAACTCCATACCCAATTCCCAACTAAACGTGGACCTCAAGGCACTGGACAAGCTGGTGAGCACTTTGCTGGAACAGCGTTCAACCGGAAGCAAGGCAGCTGGAGCCTTTGGGCCGGAAACGGGCACCCGGACACCGCCACTGCAACGGCTCGCCTCTAAGAAACTGAACAGATGGCGTCCCCTTTCACGATCCGCCCATAGTGTCAAGCACAGGGGTGATGGTGGCGACATGATTGGCGGCAGCTTCACCCAGTTGCTGGAACGGGTGGATCCTCCGGCCACCTCAATCAATCACCCCCATCCACCCAACATGCCTACGATCATGGAGAGCAGTGCCGGAAGTCCCCCGACTCCGAGTAATAGCCAAGAGCCACCGCCTCCTTGGACGGCAGCCTTGGAGGCGCCTCAGGGAGCCGATGACCCTAACCTGACCCACAACTATGTGGGCTGAGATACGAGTATATTTCACCAATGAATATTGAAAATATTTCCATATTTTATGAACATTTGTGTTGAAAAATTTTACAATATTAAACTGATAATAATTTATTGAAAACGCCTAACATATTATTCGCAATTAATTGGAAAAATATGATTGGCGAGAGTTGTTACGCGATTCAATTAAAAATTTGGCTGTCGGCTAGCCTTATAATTAGTTTGATCCCACTGCTTTTGTATTATTAATTATAATTTTTAACAGAGAGCCCAATTATGTTAAAAATTCCGATTCCGAGCCCACCTGGGCCTACAATGTACATATATCAAGAAACAAATGCAATTAACTCACCTGTCTTTCCATAACGCCCGACACCTGCTCCCGCTCGGCATGTCGATAATATCCCGTTAGATTGGCCCCCAGTCGCATGGTGACCTCGTAGCGCGTCTTGCCACTCCGGCCCGAAATCCCCCTGCCCTTCAAGGCGGAATAACTTTGCCCAAAGGACGATCCCTCGCCACTGTGGCTGTCAAAGTCACAGGCCTGATGGCAGTCAATGGAGCTGGTATTCCTGGTGCAGCCTGTCGAGAGGTAATGAAAACTTTAGTAATGGCTCTCGAAATGGGTCAATCAATGTGAAATATGTGTGACATTCAAGGCAATAATTCAAGTCTGGGAAAAAAAAATGTATAACACCTAAAGGACATCAAATTATAGACTCAACTATGCTAAGCATTTTTCAGGTTCCTCCCTTTTCAGTTTCATAAATACCGGAATAAGGTCGATAAAATTGGAATTTCCTTTTTTTTCTATGCTTGACCTTAATCTGTGACACCTATATGCATTTTTCAATTTTAGAAATTTATACCAAGGTCTGCAGGAATATTATATTGAAATTCCATAAAAGGTATCCCCAAAATACCTCATCATAAGTATGACTTCTTTTTTTAATAATATTCTTGATTATTTTCAGTACATTTCCTCATTCGCGGAAAACCGGAACAACTTGAAATACGCTGGAAACATTCGGATTCCGGTTCTTCATCCTGCATCCATCCTCCGAACTCATTACCATTGCAGGCACTCTACGATTCAATGAACTGCAGAACTTAAAGCTTAAACATTCCTGCCGACTGGTGACATGGACGTTGTTGTTCTTGTCAAGAGCCACCCCGAGGGGGGTCCTGTGCAGCAGGAGTAGCGGCAGAAGCTGGGGCAGCAGCAGGATGGAAATTGGCACGGATCCCGGCCAGTGACAACCTGAGGTTTTCCACTGTGTTGCCGGTTGGTTGTTCCCTTTTAATTCTCTCCGCTGCAGTTGCTCCTCGTATATATACTTTTATTGTTTTTGCACGCACTTGCCGATTAAATGGCGCGAAAGGACATTCAGTGGGAAAAGGTAGGATAGTGAGAGAAAGAGGAGAAGGCTACCACCCACCCACTTCATGCCCTTCCTTTCAATTTGTCTGCAGTGTGTCTACGCCAGCACCCCAGCTGGCAGTGAGTGCATTTTTAAGGCTAATTATTTCTGTAATTACATTTTCACTTTAACAGCCGCTCCTTTTTGTCCACCCTCGTCCTTTTCTCCCTCATTTTATGTGCCTCTCCTTTTTTGTATATCTTTTGTTTTGGCCATGGCGCCTATTAGCCGCCTTACAACTCACAGCATATACACATACATACATATCTTGGAAATAACATTTATTACTGCACTTACCCAGTGTCGTCTCATTTATTTCGGGTATTTCGCATCTGGTCCCCTTGAAGCCTTTGGGGCAGTGGCAAGTTATGGCGGCGTCGCCGATGTGCCTGCAAATGATGATCCGACAATAAGAAAATGGCGGCCGGAAAAAGGAAATCCGGTTGAAGCCGATAACACGGAGGATTGGCCAAAAATAAACATATCTTTTCGAAACAGGCACTTATCTTTAATTGTGTGTACCGAGAATGGTGACACTTACAAAGCTTCTTTAAATGGAAAATAAAGGATAAGAAAACAATCACTTGCATAAAATCGATTTCAATGAGACTTTAGATATAAAGAAATAAAAGTTAAAGGTACTGTCCCTGATTAGAAGAATTTATTAAATTTCTCTAAAAAAACCGATATTATTTTTGGCCACTTCCTATCCTCATGTAATACTTACTTGCAAGTGCCACCATTTTGGCAGACATTGGTGTGAACATCCTCGCAGAGGGGACCATGTCCACAGTCGCTGCCACTGAAGCCGGAAAAACAGGCACACCCATAGGAGCTGCAAGGACAAAAACCGGACACTGTGAGCACGTTTCGAATTGTATATCTCCGATCTGGTTGGGGAACTGCAAACTTTTTGGCCAGCAATGGTCAAATTCAGAGACGACAAGTTGTCAGAGCGGCTGGCGCAGGACACGCATTTATTTTGGCCCAGATATTGTGACTCATAAAAGTTTTATTGGACCCACTTGATGTGGAATTTGTTGTTTTAAGTACGTGCCTAAGCTAAATTCTTAGTTATTTGAAATCCCACTTCGACATCATCATCAGATATATGTACAATGTATATACTGGAAGATGCTATGTGATACCAAAGGTCAAGCACTGGGTCACAGACAATAATTTAAATATATATAAGCTGCCCAGCCAAGGTCAGGCTAAAAAAGCCTTAACAGAGATTAGTTTATTGAGTGGGAAGGTCAAAGGGGAAGGATACTATTTACTCGAAATTCTGATATTTAAATGCTAAAAAATCAAACAAAAATCAAGCTTCACAGCCATAGTTATCTGTTCAGAATGCCTTTAAAAAGAAATTTTCTTTTTTTAACTTTCAAACAAGGTAATTAAAGAAAGCTTTCCCCTTGTCATTTATTCTAAACAATTTTAATGGAAACCTCTCTCAATCCCTTACAAATGTAATTATCGTCCTGAACTTTGCAGACATTTGAAATCACAAATTTTTGACAATTTAATTGGGGTTACCCGGTTTGACCCATTATTTCCCACTTTTTTTTTGTTTTTTATTTTTTTGGGAAAATGTGTAACCATTTGTTGAAAATAATTGGGCATCCCTTGCCATTTATTTCCAACCCTGTCGCTCGTTATTCAGCTGAAAGAGCAACAATTGCAATCCTGTTGTTAGTCCTTGTTGTTAGTCATGCGTTGGTGACACACGTCAACTGAAATTAATTTTCCATTCCGACCTTCCTCATGCTACTTACTTTTAAAAAAAAGCACCAAAAAAGGTTCAGGTTCTCAAGAACTCATAAAGCGTAAAAAAATAACCTTTTTCTTTGTTTTGCCACTTCCAGGAAATTTCGTTTAAGCCTAATGCCTATTCAATGAAAGAAAAATTCTAATTGATCTATTAGTGCCATCTGCAGGAACCCCTGTCTCGACGTTTATCATCAAATTCAGATCTATGATAAGAAAAAAAAAGAGAACAAAAAACTTTAACGCCGCTTAGTCAGAATGGTCGAAAAATCAAATGTTCCCCAGGGACGAAGGACAAAACAAAAAGTGACTGGGAAACTGGGAAACTTTTGACGCCCCATAAAAGTTGTACTTTTATGCGAAATCTTTTGCGGAGACAGAAGTATTAGACGAAGGGCGTTTCGCAAAAGTTTCGTCATTGGTGGCCGCAATTATGCAAAATATATTCGTCTGTTAGTTACTATTCAACGAAGACAAAATTATACTCTTTACGGTCATTTATCATTTGCATTTGGTAATAGCAGGCTGCCCTAAACTTGGCCTTGCTCTAACACAAGAACTATTGTCCTTGTAGAACGGAAATTAATTGCCAGTTTGTCCTGACATCTGCGATTCTTGCAACATATAATGTTGCCTATTTATGGGCATCGTTTCTTGTTAGGCCTTCTGTGACGGAAGTATTTTTTGAAGGACATCATATAGGCACGCACATATGCTTGGATTTATTTAAAAGAACAAAATATTGTTCTCATTCGGAGAATCTTGTACAATATTTGGATAGAAGGAAGCCCTTTTGAAATACACCACCCGTATGTAAACTTAAAATTAAACAACGTGGGTTGTTCGTAAGGATAAAGAAATATCACGAAAAGGACAAAAACTCTCTCTCACTGGAGATTTTCGCATCAGCGCCTGCACTAAACCTTCTTCATTTCAATGAAACGGGCTTTGCATTTTTTACGAATCGTCGAAAATCACCTGCAGCTGTATTTGGCCGTATGTTTGCGAGTTTTTGGTAGTCCTTATGGTCCTTTTTCGAATTTATTTTTGTTTTTTGCATAATTCTGTGTATTTTGCGACATGTGCACTTCGAAAGTTTTTTGTACACAAAAAAGTATTTGGCACACTGAATTTTATTTTTGCCTTTATACGTGCTTGATGCTGCCGGCCCTTTGTTTTAAATAAAAATTAAATGTGCCGCACACATAGTAGTAGTACCACATACCGCCATACGGTTCAACATTTCGTTGGAGGCACAGAGATATACATAAATATATATTTTCGGTTACCAGTTCGGCTGGGCTCTCTCAGGGGGCATTGGGCATTGTTTTGACTGGCTCTTGGCAAACCAATTTTGCGCATTTTAAATTCATTCATATTCCGAAAAGCTGAACAATTAAAATCGCTTGCCAAAAATCTGCAACAACTTTATGGGGGGACCGTCCTCGAAAAACTGCTGACAACAGGGCTCGTGGAGCTTGGGGAGCTGGAGGAGGCGATGCTTGACTGCATTTCGAATATGACGACGATGGCCTAAACCGAAACGGCATAACACACACATATGGCCCATAGTATGAATGCCATGAATATGTCAGATGAGACGCCAGTAGTGCCTTTGGCTTTTCCCGAAAAATGGTTACTTAGTAGCGGGATTTTTTGGCAGATTTTTGACAAAGAGCCAAAGTGCATGGGATGAAAAATATGATGAAAAAAATAAAAAGAATCATAAATATATTCCCCATTTTTAGTGGGCCAAAAAGAAACTTAAATATTTGAGATGCTTTTTGGGAAAAGCTTCTACATTTCCACCACATTAAATGGCTTTAATTCGAACGAATCAATAAATGAAAAGTCAACCATTGAATGACTGATGAGTGTTCACTCTCACATATTTTATTTCAACTTTAAGTAATGGCATATGTATTTCTGTACTCGTGTCCTGTGTGTTTCCTAGATGTCTGTATGTTTTCCTTTGGGCCTGGCCATTCAGTCCTGGAAACGCAATGAAATTACAACAAATTGCTTTTTTCTTGCCAGTGGCACGTGTAACCGTAAAAAGAAGCGGTTGAAAAAAAAAAATACACATATAGTATATATAAAGAAAGGAAAGGCTGAAATGTTGGCAATTACTTTTTCACCCATTCGCCTAATGCAATAAAATTTAATTTGATGGGAGTATGTATGTGGAAAGGTGCGCGGGCGGCAAGGATAGAAGTCCTGATATGGTTTGCGGCTAGGCAATCGTAAAACACAAAGGATGTGTGGGATATTAATATGAAATATATATATATATACGCGGTGTGGCATATATACAAATAAGTAAGTGTTTTGCTGTTGAATTTTAATGGCTTTGTTTTTAAAGAATAAAATATATAAATGTATCTTCAAGCACATGGCTCTAAATCTTGTTATTTCTTTTAAACAATTAATATAATTTATTTTAAAAAAAAAATCTAACCCTAAGAATCTACTACCTTATTTTTTATTGGGTATATGATTTCCCCTGATATCAAATTTTAAAATTTGAAGCAAATGAAACCCCAGGTACGCATGCAGGTAAAGTTTTTTATGTTCTACTTCAACCCACACACATTTTCATGCATCTTACAACTTTTGAAATAAATAATAACGTCTGTTGTTCCTGGAAAGAGCCAATCTGGGCTGCAAGACAGGAAAATTAAAAGGACGAAATTACCACAACATTGGCAGGAAAAAGTTTTAATTGAGCGCCACATGCTCCTCTTATGGAGGACTCTGACTTGGATAGGGATGTGAAAATGGGCGAATTTCGTTACCCAAACAAAACATAATTGCAATATGCAAAGCTCGGGACTCTGACCAGTTGCAGTTGCAGTGGCAGTGGCAGTGGCTGTGGCAGTTGCAAGTGCAGCTCCCAGGGCGCTTGTTCGTCGACTTTGGATAAATGACAATGTTTGACATCGCAAACAATGCAAGAGGCTCTGGCGCAGGCGAATCGGAATGACACTGACACAGTTGCCATGCGGCAAGCCAAGTGGCATGTGCAAGTTGCACGAATGGACGCCGCCCCGTCACGACCGCCCTGTTCTCTGTCTTTGTTTGGTCTGATCTCATTTGGTGCTGACATTGTGTTTGTTCAGCACCAGTTCGCTTTTTGTTATTAAAGTTAAGGCCAAGACTGGAAACGGACGCAGATCCATAGCCAGCGGCAACGCACATTGATTGCCCCAAAAAGCCACCCGCCCCACTCAAGCCACTGGACCCCACAATATGCCGCCCGAATGTGGCCTAATTCGGAGCCGATGTCATTGCCGTTGGTGCAGCTTCTTTCGGCCCTGTTTACGGAGCTGCCCTCGAAAAAAGGTTGCCAATCAGTTGGCTCCGGGATTGGATTTTACGGCCTCTTTTACATTTTTGGGCACTCAAATATACATTGTTGTATTTTAGACCAAAAACTCTGCCGCCAGACTGTAAGTTAACAAGTTTTTGGAGCAAAAAAAAAGGGTGTAGAATAATATTCTTTTTGCAATACTGTGTATACATTTTGGTGCCTTTCTCTGACTTGTTTTTGGAAAACTTAAAGGAAAAATAGATTAAATTACTGATTCGGTTCAATAAAGGGCCGGCCCGTCAAAGGACGGGTTCTCAAAGCGAAAAAGTTTTTCAATTAAGCGTCTGTTAATGAAAATATATAGAGAAGCTACGCAAAGAAAACACAAAACAAAAGTAAGAGCCATCCAGGGCCACACCCTGCCAAAAATGGCTTAAAACCGTAAAAAGTATTTAAAAAATATAAATTGGTTACTGCTCTGTTGAGTTTTGCGGTGAAGTGCAACAGATTTCCACTTTCCACCAGCAAATTGATGAACGCTCAACAAATAAATGCATTCAAAAAAAAAAAAACAAAAAATACTTCCAGCTACCAGCCAGGACTCAGTCAGTCGAAATAAATGCAGGAGCCAAAAGGAAGTGCGCTGGCGAAATGGAAACGAACAAAAACTTCAACTTGCTGGCTTTTGGCCAATTGTTTATGCCTTATTGTTTCTGCTCTTTGGCTTTTGCAGCGAATTTCTAAAGTTTCTGCAAGCAGTTTGCAGCTCAGCACCATTTTGAATATTTTATAGAAATTTTATTGGCCATTCTATTTGGTTAGTAGAATTGTGGTAATGAGATTTGCAAGGAATTGTGTAAAAAAAATTATTTTAAAACACAAGACTGAAAGTAAACGTTCACTCCTGAAAAGAATTAAATTTTCTCGTCACTCTCTTGCACTTGACACTTTTACTTTCCACATTTTAAGGAGTAATAAGCTCCACATTTTAAGGAATAAAATTTTTTTTCAAGAGAGTCATATGTACCCACAATTATGTCTAAAATATTAGGTCTTATGGTGTTTATTAAGCTTATATTTTTATAACTTAAGAAATAAAATAGAACCACCAAAGCATAAACTCTTACTATTAACTTTATTTGATAAACTAAAAAAAATAAACTTTCACTATTCTTATGAACTTAACCATACCAGAATATGGTGACTCCTTCAAAGCCAAGGATATGGCACTTCAAAAGTATAAAAGGGGCAGCAAAAAAAAATTAATAAACGGGGGAGGACTTAGCATACGCACACTGGATGACACATAAAGTTTCGGGACGAACACCCCCGCGTTTTTTACCATCTATTTAGCATTCCCCGATGCTATGCATTTTTCGCACATTATCTTAACAAAGGAGATGCTGGAAACGAGTGCCATAAACGAGAATGCAATGAGAGATTGTGCTGCCAGGGGATGGATTTTTTAGAGGGTGCTGGGAGACGGAGGCGGGACGACCGACCTCCTCATCCTCAGATTGGGGTAACAGTTGACAACATGAGCATGACTGTTTTGTTGTTTATACAACGGCTGGAGCAGCAGATGTGATGCCTTGCCTCTGACACAAGTCACTTGACAGCCACTGGCACATCCACCCATTCCATCCAGGATCCCCGTTCGCCTCATCGTGCACTGAGAGATATTTGGCACGGAAGTTCGTTATCTAAGGCACGTAGTGCTAGTGGAGGATGAGCAGCCCCCCAAGCCCCCAGTTGCCTCTAGTTGGTAATTAACTTACGGGACGGTACGTGGCAGGCGCGAAATTATATTGCTCTTCTGATGAGCCGGGCCAGACTAAGTTCAGCTGTCACTTTTATATTAATTTTTGGCCTTCGCTTTCACCGAATTTCACTCACATTTCGACATTGATATTAATATTCAATTAGCTGTCCGAATGCGCGGCCTTGGGTCTAGTAATTAATTATAATTATGTTAAGTAGGCTGGGAAGTTGCAACTTCTTGTTCTACTTAGAAGGCCAAACCGAAGGCAAAAGTTTCTCGATACTGCCCTCTACCCAGTCCAAAAAAATAAATCGCGCAATTAATTTGATTTGTTTAACCTCCTGTGGGGTCATTGTTCCGGTTGGCATTTACGTGTTAATTACCTTAAAATTGTCTATTTGTTGTCATTTAACTTTATAATTGGTTTGGCAATTGAAATTGTAATTTTATTTGCCTTTTATTTGGCCGCAGTGTTTCCGCCATTTCCGCAATCTGATGGAGTGGGCTGGGGGTAAAGAAATCTCTGAGGGTGCATCAAGCTGGTATGTAGAAGCTCTTCAATTAATCAAGCCCCTGGCAAAGAACCCGTCCACGGCTTGTCATGCCATTGTAAGTACAATACCGCAAGCCCTCCTCACGTCAAACTCAATTGCGAAGCTTATTCATAAAACCGCACTACCTGGATTTTGTCAGGGAAAATGCATCAAGCGCTCTGTTCGCTTTTCTTTTGACTTTTCATACGGTTTTTCACGAACACATACCTTTCCTTTTTGCTGACATGGGTTTGGCATTGGATTGCTCTGGAGTACGGAATACAAAATACGGAATACAGAATACGGAGGTAGTTGTTTTTCGGGTTTTTTTTTTTTTGGGCTACACTTATTGAAACATTACTAATGTATGGCTCCCACTTGGTTTAGTTTTGAGAGCCTCGAAACGTAACCCATGAACCCAAAGCCCAAAAACACAAGCTCAAAAGCCCGGGACCAGTTGAACAAGTTTTCTGTTCGCAAAAAGGGCCAAAAGATTGATGGGCGAGCAGTTAGCAGTTTCGACGGTTCAACCTGTCGGTGATTTTCCGCTGCCGGGTGTATAGATTTGTCTGAAAAACAAAACGGGAATTGTGTTTTGAAAACGAGAAAATCTGGGGCCGTTTCTCCACCGTTTTCACTTTCACATTGCCATATTTTCGCCAAAGGGTCGATGCGGGCCGTAAAAGTTTCGTTTTCGCTTAAAAATGCTACATATTCCGGACGCAGGTGCCCGCCGTGTCCGCGGGGAAACCGCCGGCAGACTGCCGGATCGCTTGAGTTGTCGAGCTTGACTTACAAAGGGCAACAAATGTTGCTTTTATTCACATATATGAACACATGGGAGCTTCAACAAACTCTAGTACTATATTAAAGTGAAGTTTTTCATTCCGTGTTTCAGTTTTAAGTAACATTTTCTGAAAAAATTAAGCATTTGACCAGCGTACCAGGCCTAGTCTACAAAAAAATAGCGTATGGAGAAACCATAAACGAAATTGGTGCATATCTTTCATCTATAAAGATCTACAAATATAAATTTCATTTTCCGCGCCAAGTCCTAGGCAACGTGGCGTATGAGTAATATGTTGGGTGCCCTGCATGTTACTCTTTTCTAACGTGCTATTTCCAGTACAAGGAGCTTCCAGTACAAGGAGATACAAAACTTAAATTAATTGGTTTAATCAGAAAATTAAAACACTAAATAAAGATTTGTATGTACATTTATTGATAAGTTAAGAATCAATGGTATCGACAATGGTCGATTACTTCTCGATTACTTACCTAAAATCTTCACTTGCATAGCAATCTCCCAGGAACCGACACTGCAAAGTGTTGCACTGCGTCTCCTTTACATCGTTTAGCACTTCGTAGGTGATGTTGAACCCGTAGACGTCCAGCAAACGGTCCAGGGCTCTTAGGTGGGTGCCATCCAAGGTGGCCATGGTGAAACGGATCTCGAGGTACTGGCTGTGGAACTGCACCCAAGTGACCTGGGTTACGTCGTCCTCGGTGAGCGTGAAGATGCGGTGGGCAGGCACCTTGAAGTCGTCGGAGTAGTACATGTACTCGGTGAACTTGAGACCACTGAGGACATACAGTTGTGTGAGGTACACCACGATGGACACGTTGCCCTGGACGGGCAGCTCGGAGGCGTCGATTATCCAAACGCACTCGATGGGCGTGGCGAAACGGTGCGGGAAGTTCGGCGTTTGGATAATGCCGTAACGCTTGTTGAGGACGCCGCCGCATCCTGGACTACTGCCGGAGAAGGCGGACGAGGAGGACGAGGGCCGAGACGCCTGCTCGCCTCCCGCAAAAGCATTTAATGCAAAATTGTGCTGCACCGCCGTAAAGGGCGGTGGCGGTGGTAACGGCACGGCGGGCAGCGAAAACTTCTGATCCGCCACGGTGTCCCGGACATTTTGATGACGCGTTGTGGCATCCGTCTCGAATTGATGTTGCCGGCTCAGGGGCACCAGCAGGGTCAGAAGCAATATCGTCGATGCTATCCGGACTTGGTTGGCCGCCCGCAGCGACATTGACTTGGCTTTTAGCTCTCTGCCCCGCTCTCTGTTATTTTTATTTTTTCCTCCTCGTTTATCGGGCCAAAGCTAGCTTATCATTTGGCCAGGACAGGCACTGGAATCCAGTCTGCCGGTATAGTTTTCCGCGTTTCCACAGCCCACTCACTCATTGACATTTGGCCCATTTTTTTCGGCCAGGCTGATGGTGGGTGTGGGCTTGGATTTGGGTATGGGTGGTAGATGATGTCGGCTGCAAGTAGATAGAAAAAAAAGGAAAAAATAAAGTCGAATTTTTAGTTAAAACCATTTTGACAGCTGTCGTTTGCATTTGAATAACTGCCGCTGGCTTGCCACGTCGTCGTCGCAGTCGCACCCGTCCTCGTCCTGACTGTCAGCATGAAAAAAGCAATTTGGAAATCCACTAAAACGCGGAGGCGCTCGAGGAGCGCATCAATCATGGCTTCACGGTTTTCGTCGAGCATCCCCGGCCCATAAAACAAAAACACAAAGACCCACTTCACCTTTCTTTCCGCATCTCAAATTGTTTTCCCATATTTTTTTTTGTGACTACTCTCCTATTTCTTCTATGCTGCACCAAACTAATCTGAAGCCTCTGGGGATGGGTTTAGTAAAGCATATCCGAAAAGCTGGCAAAAGCCTGACAGAAATGCAATCATGGCTAATCAAATTCACATAATTGTGGGCAGAATACACACAGCAATGCAAATATATAACCGACTCAACATAACATTGTATAGTAATTAGGATGGACTAATCGGATAAGTAAAAACTTGGTAAACCAAATCAAAATTTGGATTGCCACAATCTCCGGGCATGTCGTCAACAATTCAGGGCACAGCGGTATTTGCCGGAGAATTGTGTGTCTAAATTATTCATAGAGTCCTCTAAGAGAGCCGGGTTGTGTGTGTGTGTCTATGTGGTTAATAAGATTATGCAATAGAACTTCCTGCCGGGTCCGGAAATACCCTGGCAGATATTTTAGAATTTATGCCCGGGTTTCGTTTGCCTCTCCGAGCCAAATGAGCTCGCACCGTTGACTTTAAACTGATGTCAAACTTTGGCATCCGGCGGCTGTTCCTTCGTCCCATCGCAGGATTTAGGATTGCTTAGTGGGGAATGAGGGTGTGGTGGGTGGTAGGTCCTTTCGGTGGCAAGATGTCGCTGCGTGAATGTGTGTTAACAAGTTTAATCAAACGACAATGTCGTGAGATACGTGGCATACTTTTAGGCACAAAAGTCGACGCGGCATATGAGCACGTAAAACGGCGAGGGGCCGCGCGTACTCTGGGCTTGAAGAACTTGAAGTGAAAATGAGTTTTACTTTGAAATTACTTTAGTTACGCATTTAAGACATAATGAATAAAAACTCGGTTGCTTTGCAAAGAAAACTTTTTAGCCTATCTGTGACGCCTGGAGAATGCAAATTTGTGGCGCTTAGTTACGCCGTTTAGTCGACACGTTTATATATTTAATTCTTCCTCAATGTTTAGACTAAAAAATAGGCATTTCTCGAGGTTGGAGCGATCTTTTTCGGGATTTATTTGATGTATTTTTGAGGCTGAAGCCCCCTCGTTTTTGGAGACCCTACTGCTATGTCGGCCGGGTTAAAAGAACGTCTCGCGTTAACAGTGACGCTTGGCGTGCCCAACACTTCTCTATAGATAAGGCCACTAGGCAGGCACTTCAACTGATACCGATAAACGTAAAGCTAGCCGTCGCAGTCGCCGTCGCTGTCGCGGTTCAGCGGCTACGCCGGCAGAGCCGTAGCTGGCTCGTCGAGCAAATTGCCAATTTAAATTGGCCGCGTTAAATTAGTCGAGTTATCAGCCTCCACGGCGACAGGTGTGCGGAAGGTTTACGAATCGCAGGGCGCAGTACTTGGCAAGCCATACACCCTGGCCCCCCCCTCGGCATCGGGCAGCGCGGAAAAAGTGATTCAGACCCTAAATGGCCCAAATGGAGCGGAAATGGTTACGTGCAAAATTGTAAAAATGACCATAGTGTTGCTCTCTGGCGAAGGAAGTGAGAATGCCACCATATTTTAAGTGCATCCGCAGTCGCAATTAATCTTCGGCCGAACCTAGTGATTCGATGGTGACATGCCCGATCGTCGTGCTTGCCTCAAGTGGTTTGTGTTAAAAAAAAAAATAAATAAATGAGAAATCATTATGAATTATGAGTTCAATCGGTGTATATTTTCAACAAAAATCAATCGGAAATATTTATGCTTTTTGTCATTCATTTCTATTCTATTTGACAAATTAAAAGTCAACAAATATATCAATCATCTTGAAGTTGCTGATATTGATATCTAATCAAAAGATATGGCAGACATGGAAATATTTTGAGTGTTTTAGTGAAAAATTAGTTTGCGTCAGACCCTTTTCCAATAAAAGTTCCAACATTTTTTTCCTGCCAAGTGTTCTGGTCAAGTTCTGCAATTTTCAGAATTGAGAATTTCGTGAAATCGCAGTGTTTTTACCTTTGCTTTCCACAAAAAGCTTATCAGGCTGTAAAAGTTACCTTGGTCGTCAATTTAATGTTCCGGCCATAATAAACAAGCTTATGCTATAAACCCGAAATCAAAACCTGAAAACAATTCAGTCATTATGAAATGCAATGAATAAAGAAAAAGAACCTTTAAAGTAACTGAGGAACAACAAATAAAGCTGAAGAAAAGTGTGCTGATAACTGCCAACGAATTGTCAATAAATTAATATAAATGGAGTAACTCGTGACACTAGCTGCGCTTTTTGCCATTGCTTTTTGGCCATTTCGTAGCTGGCCAAAGTCAAAAATCATGGCTGAAAAAGCAATGCAAACGTACAAACACAAAGTTATATTTTTTTTCCCGATTTGAAAAGTGTACACCGATTAGTTGTTTGTTTGTTTGTTTGGTTGATTGTTCGTTTGTTATCGACAAATCGTATAAGGAAATTCAATTCGATAGGTGGCTAATAAAAACAGAGCTATGGACGATTATGGACGACAACATTAAATTTGTTAATTCACCCACCCACCTACGGTATAATGCAAGAAGCCCCAATTCCGGACTGGCATTGTTGCCTTTCGAGGCATTTGCTTTAGAGCTCTTGCCCAAACAATGAAATCCCACCGCATAAATAGAAAACAATTAGGCATTTGGAGACGATAAGAGCCAGAATGATAAAAGCCAGCAAGCATTCTGACTCATCGCAGTGGCCAAAAAACAAAAACCGGAGAAATTGGTAGCAATTGGTCGCTCCGAGCGGTAATTAAAGCAGCCAGTTGACGATGCGCATAATTTCTGAACTTTGAAACTTTTGTTCCACAAACAAATTTATCAGATTCAAAGCAAATGCTGCTTTCTGGGACAGTTTCTGGGACAGTTGATAAACCGATGTGGTCAACACAAAATTTAGTGGCCCACTCTTGCTTGGAAATCCTTTTGTTTTTTATGGCAAAACTCAAAACTGAAAGCTGATGGTCTTAATCTCTGGCTTGTACTTTTTTTATGTCTCACAAGGTCCGGTTATAACTCAAGAAATAATAGTTCTTTGATATAGACAATCAAAAAAACAAGTATTTTTAGTTTTTGATGAGATTTTTATAAGTTTTTATTGTAGAAACATTTCAATAATTACTAGATAATTACAATCCTTAAATTAGCTCCAAAATATGTTAAATGTTTGTAGTTTTGTTTTTCAAAGAAAGTACTAAAAACTGTAACAGTTAAATTATATTTTTTCAATTCAGATAACTTTAATCTTAAATCGTTTTAAAGCTAATACAGTAAGTCCTATAAAATTTATAAACTGGCTGAAATTCACAAATCGTGAATCGTAAACCACAAAAAATCGAATTGAAGTCAAACGATTATCGAAGCATACATAATCCGCGACAATTGCAACCGAACACAACAAATTTATGGCCGCAATTAAATCCTTGACCATAAATCAGAGAATATGGCCGCGGTAATCAAAGTGTTTAACCCACAAAAGCAGTACCAGGAGCAGTAACAACGGCAGAGCAGTAACCGCAACGTATCGAGATAAAAACATTTGGCCAACAGAGAGAGAGAGCAGGGCGGACAACTAACCTCGGCTAATACACACTAACAAGGAGCAAAAGTCATTTAGTTGGCCATTAGGTGGGACGCCCCCTCTCTATACCCTCTATATTTCCTCAATTCCCCATCCTCACCAGCAATATGGCCTGCTTTCCCCGATTATTCCACCATCGCAGCAAAAACAAATTCACGCCCGCCGAAGATGAAAACACCGATACGATACTCAACACACAGGATAGCCCCGTGGTGAGTTCCGCATGCCAGAGATCACGCTTTGGTGTTGCACTTGTCTGATAAGCCCCCTGATAAGTTCATCAAGTGCTTAATTGAGTTAATCGGGGCGGCGCGAAAAAGCCACAAATAATGTGAAGTCAAACAAAAAAACAGAAAAAGTACAAGTATGAAAATTAAGTTAATCGACAAGAAGATACACTATAAGAGAGGATAAATATCTTGATATTATTAGGGATATATTTCTCTTTCTTTCTTTTAAAAATATTTCAAAACCATCTTTCCTATAATTTCTTGTTTAATTTTTTTTTGTTAAGTCAATAAAACCTTACTACAGAAGAGCAACTACAATACCTAATAAATAATATATATAATCTCCACATCACATATGGAAAGTTCCCCACATTTGGGAAGCCTCCCAAAATAATCATTATTATTCATAATTGTTTATAATCGATAACATGCGGATATTCTCTAAATATAGGGTATTGAATCACGCTAAAATCCGTTTGGTGCAAAACCTTGTTAGCCTTATCATTCACTTTTCTACCCATGACGTTCACTTTTCAACAGGCTTATCTCACAAGAACCGAAAAAAAAACTGGGGGAAAAACACGTGCGTCGAACACAGAATTCCCATTAAAATAAGGTTGGGAAAATATTGCTGTAGGTTGTCATAAAAATGTATAAATAATACTACTGACCATAAACCTGTGACTAGTAACTAGTAGAATACGAAAAACATGGAAAATTTTGTTAAAGAAAAAGTCCACAGCTCTAATAAAGACACGTTGACACAGAAAGGCTTCGATTATTTCGATTAAAAAACCATGTTTCTACATAAAACATGACGTTAGATTGAAATATATATAATAAACGTGTGACCAAGAAACTGTTCAGTTCATAAAAGACAGAATATTTTATATTAAAATAATTAACTGCTTTAACAATAAAGCATAAGCCGAAGTTCCGATTAATTTCGATTGTTTCAATAAATTCAAAAAATTTCATACTGATTTACATTTATAATTTGAACATCCCATTGGAATTGGTCACATAAAATGGCGGAAACTTATCAAGACAACTTCAATCGCCAGGCACTTGACTTTTTGCAATCTTTGCGTTTCATCAACGACAAACATTCAGCGACGATTCTGTATTCACTCGTTGGTATGCAAAAATATGATAAGCATGCATGGTATAAATAGGTGTGGGTCGAAACAGAAATCGTAAAAATAAATAAAAAATATTCAAAAGAAAATCAAATTCGTGGCATAGCAAGAGGAGGAAACTCATGCATAAATCTAAAAACAAAATGGGCAAAGTGGCAACGAGATACTTGCAGCCGGAGCTCCAAATGACGTATAAATATGCAGAATCCGTTGGGCTATCTATAGAAGCATCTGTAGCTGTCTCTCCAGAGCCAGACTGACATGTTCCTAGGCACTTGGATGACAATGAACGTGATTGCACGCACAACTTACACGTCAAAGTAATTCTAAATAACTGCGCGACATTCAGGGCCGAAGCCGTTAGAGAAGCATACGCCCCCGGGGAGGAATACTGGCAGTTGGTAGCTGAAATTTGGAAAATTCCTAGTCTCATTCTCCCATTTAATTTTTGTCTTTTTTCTTTGGGAAAAATCCTTCGAGTGCAGGGCTGCGAGTTGGCCTTATCGTTTGGAGTTTATCGGCCAAAAAACAGAATTTGGCGCTTCCGTGGGAAAACGGAAAACCTGTCAAAATGCCGTCGTTTAGGTCGATTAGCATATCAAAGCAGAGGCAACCAGGCGACTCGAAAATTGACACGTGTTTATTTATGCCTGCACTACCATAGGCACCCCCTTAGGGGGTTTGAATATTTCATTAGGCCCCCATGCCAATTGAAAGATAAGATGTAAGAGCTTTTCGCATGAGCGGACTTCAAATATATTTACGTCAAAACTTTTAAACAGGCAGTAAATTAACAAACAAAAAATCATAAACCTACCGCAATGTTTAAACAGTCAACTTTTTTGGCTTTGACTCTCTGACACAGTTTCAAAAATAAATTATAAAAAACAAGACAAGCTGACTTTTTTATTAGTTTAAGAGCAGGAATAATCAGAGTTAAAAAAAATGCTATTAAATAAACTTTGGGTAGAATAATAAAAGCTTTTGACAATAAAATTCTTTTGAAACCTTGATGCTTGATTTAAATCGGTATCTCATCACCACTTTAAGCCAATCAATTTGCAATAGTTTACGGAAAATCCCTAACTGACGGATTGAAATCAGAAGAAGAAAAGGATACAAAAGGGACACATTTTCGCAACCATGCGAATTTCGCATAAAATGTGGCAAACAAAGCCGGGCATTTAAAGGACATAATGCCACTGGAAATTGGCTGTGATGTTGTCGAACTAATGGATATTTTACACAGACGGATTGAAAGCCTTAGCCTTATTGGTCAGAATAATCTGGCGAAAGGAAGTGTTGAGAATTAAATTGATTTTATGCCAACTCTTTGGGAGAGAGTTATATTTTATACGGTATCTAAAATACGAAACACCTCTTTTCTGGAAAAAGTAAACATATATTTTAATTATAGGCCAGAACTCGGCGAAAACAAAGTCATGGGCTTTTGTTGCAACATTTTGATTGTAGAGAGTTCAGGGCAAATATTGGGCTAATAGAGGTTGTGTGTGCTCTGTACATGGAGAAACAGATATCAAGACTTTTATAAAAAAATGCCTCTATTATTAGCTATTACATTAAATATTCTGCTATTAAAAAAATCTATTTAATCAAGCATTTATTTACACAACCTTATATAGACTAACTTTTTTATTTAAAAGTTTCCCTTGTCTATTTGCTAATTAAAGTCCAATCTATTTCAGCAAATTGGCCTGTATATCCGTCGCGAGGAGAAGCCACTGTACTCGCCCATCGTCACGCCCAGCGCCAGCGAGGTGAGTAAGCTCCGTATTTACCTGAAAATTGTATCGCGTCGCTTTGCGTTTCCACCTGTTCGTTGGGGGACTGTATTTTGTGGGGACCCAACTAATATTTGCACACATGCTTGTATGTTTCTTATACTTTCAAACGAATTGATGTACACAATACTATCGGCACAAAAACACTTGTAAATATAAATATATGTACGAACACTCGACAACGCCTTCTCCTCCAATGTCCAATGACACCCTCACACCACCTCACACCGAAACACCGATGCCGAAACTTTTGCACCGCTTTGTTTGTCTTGGTAAATGTTTTTGGCCAGGCCAAGCTCCAACGGCTGAGACAGCAGCAGCCGCCCCCCTCAGGTAGCTCCTCCTCGGCGTCGGCCTCTGCCTCGGCCTCTGCCTCGGCCTCAGCCTCCACCTCCGCCTCAGCGGTTCCCTTCGAAAATGGCAGTGCAAACAATGGTGGCCAAGAGAAGAAGTTTAAGTCGAACATGGCCAGGTTACAGAAGGCCAGCAGAGAGAAGGAGAGAGAACGAGAAAAGGACAAGGAGGCCCAGGAACTGGACGAGGACAGGCAAGAGGATGCGACAACGGCCTCTGTCAACGGCAATGCAATTAATGTCACACGCTCAAATTCGAAATTAAAACCGGTCAAAGAGCGTCGTCCCACAGCCCTGCCCTCGGAGGTGCCTAGCATTGAGATCGAGGAGGATTCGCCGGAGGATGCCAAGGATACGGCGCAAGAGGAGGACCGGGAGGAGGAGCGAAAACGAGGCGAGGGGCGTGCTAATGCACATGCCGTCGATGTCGTTGATGGCGGCAAGTCAAAACTCAAAGTGAATGTGAACGGCATAATTGATGAGAGGGGCGGTGCCGATGATGTTGCCACATTCGATGTCGCCACACCGCCAAGCACCGCCGCCGCAACACCTGTGACCGAGGGTCCTGTAAAGTTTTTCATTGGTCACACACAGGAACTAAGCACACACCAAACAGAGGACACTTTGTCCTGGCAGAGCAGCGATACCAACAACAACCGCAACAACGATGCCAGCAATACCAGCAAACTGGCAAATGGTTTCCTGCCGCTGGAGCGACGGGATCGGGACAAAGACCAGCTCGAGGCTCCACCCCGTGCCAAGAGCTCCAGCAATGTGTCACTCAATTATCTTGCCAAGCCACCAAGCAATGCCGGCAGTCCCCGCCGCAGACGAGTGTCCACGATGCCCGATATTAACATACCGCCGGCACCACCAATGC
The DNA here is from genome assembly GCF_030179905.1 of Drosophila bipectinata. NCBI lineage: Eukaryota > Metazoa > Arthropoda > Insecta > Diptera > Drosophilidae > Drosophila > Drosophila bipectinata. The sequence goes on from NC_091736.1 coordinate 3,506,065, forward strand.
CCCCGGATCTACTCGTCCCGGGAACTCCACTCCATTTGCGCAAGAAACGGAGCATGGAGCGTCCCCCTCAGTCGCAGTCCCAGACGCAGTCACCTGGCATTCCGCCGGATGCCTCGAATAATCAAGTAAGTAATGAGTTGGGTTCCCAGATGACATGGGCAGGAACTAGCCAGAAGCGTGCGGTTTTTGGTTAATTTGCTAACCTGTCAGCCGCCAGTTGTGGCCAGGATTGACTTTCCATTTTTTTTCTTGCTCTTGAGTTTTTTATTTTTGTCTAGAAAGTTGTACAGGTCCTTCGTGACATTGAGTGTGATTAAAAATACTTGTAAAGTAATATGATTGCTTTTACCTTATGGAATGATTAAAAAATAGTTGCTAGACTACTAGAGAATATGTTTTTTTACTATTTTTGTATAAAAGCCAAAGACTACACCCCCATCCTCCTCCGATAGTCACTTAGTGTCGGCCAGCTATTTACTCAGCAAAGAAAACTTTCATATGAAAACTAGAGAACAATCTTATGGTGGGACTTTCTCAGACTTCTCAGTATCTATACCCGAGGGCATACACAAGGAAAATTAGAAAAGCAACAGCTGCTTACAAGTGTGCCGCGCCATCCAAACACACACTTGTAACAACAAGTGAAATGTTAATTGTTCGCCAACAGACACGATCCGAAACTTTCGCCCAGCCAAGAGCCAAATAAAGTCGTTTTCGCCAGCTTTTCGCCATTTGGGCCTTTGGTTCTGCTGCATTAGCAGTCTGTGGCTAATCAGCCAGTACAGGGCGTCCGTTTAAATTGAATCCGAAGCTGATACAGCAAAATGTTTTCTTAACGGCTGAGATTTTCCCACTTTTGGATACAACAATATAGACAAACTGTTTCCTTCAGGTACTGGAGTTCCGAGTTGGCCTGAAATGGCCTTTCAGCCCAAGCAACAAATGCTTAGCATGTCCTTTGGTTTTCATCCGATTCCAGAAAGGAATACACCAAATGATTTGTAGATTGATTCTGTATAAATCTGCACCAAAACCTGTGCTCAAAATTTTTTATCCATATTTTTCATATATTCCTCATGGACCCCCTAGCAAAATCCAGGATATCCGTATGTGACCCATTGCGATACCTATATTTTCATCCGATTCCAGAAAGGAAAGCCCCAAATGATTTGTAGATTGATTCTCTATAAATCTGCATCAAAACCTGAGATCCAAATTTTATTTTCCTGATGGATCCCCTTGCGAAATCCAGGATTTCCATATGGGACCCCCTGCGATGGCCATATCTTCCGCAATTTTCATCCGATTCCAAAAAGGAATACCCCAAATGATTTTTAGATGGATTCTGGATTCGCAATTTTCAACCGATTCCAAAAAGGAATACCCCAAATGATTTGCAGATGGATTCTGTATAAATCTGCATCAAAACCTGAGATCCAAATTTTTGATCCATATTTTTCATATTTTCTGATGGACCCCTTTGCGAAATCCAGGATTTCCATGTGGGACCCCCTGCGATGGCCATATCTTCGGCAATTTTCATCCGATTCCAAAAAGGAATACCCCAAATGATTTGTAGAACGATTCTCTATAAATCTGCATCAAAGCCTGAGATCCAAATTTTTGATCCATATTTTTCATATTTTCTGATGGACCCCCTTGCAAAATCCAGGAATTCCATATGGGACCCCCTGCGATGGGCATATCTTCCGCAATTTTCATCCGATTCCAAAAAGGAATACCCCAAATGATTTGTAGAACGATTCTCTATAAATCTGCATCAAAGCCTGAGATCCAAATTTTTTATCCATATTTTTCATATTTTCTGATGGACCCCCTTGCGAAATCCAGGATTTCCATATGGGACCCCCTGCGATGGGCATATCTTCCGCAATTTTCATCCGATTCCAAAAAGGAATACCCCAAATGATTTGTAGATGGATTCTGTATAAATCTGCATCAAAACCTGAGATCCAAATTTTTGATCCATATTTTTCATATTTTCTGATGGACCCCCTTGCGAAATCCAGGATTTCCATGTGGGACCCCCTGCGATGGCCATATCTTCGGCAATTTTCATCCGATTCTAGAAAGGAATACCCCAAATGATTTGTAGATCGATTCTCTATAAATCTGCATCAAAACCTGTCTTTAAAATTTTTGATCCGTATTTTTCATATTTTCCTGATGGATTCCCATGCATGATTTCCATAGGTGACCCCCGGCAGGCATCCTGTAACTTTTTTACCTCTTTTTGAAACGATAGAATTTAAATCAACCATATCGCTTCAAAAGCACACACATGCTTAAAATCATTCTATTTTCTTTACATTTTTGCCCAAAAACTTGAAGGATCAAATAACTGGGCCCAAGGAGAGCGATTCCAGCGATGGCTCGACTGCGAAAACACAACGTGTGGACGGCGGAATCATCTACGTCCGACCGAATGTGCCCATTCGGGGCGACATTGAAATCGAATTTATTGCAAAGGACGAGGCGTAAGTTGGGTGCCGGGGGGACTGCCCTCGAATTAGAGAGAAAAACAAACAAGCCCTGCTTATTACCCCCATGAATTCGATTCACAGCACACGCAATCTCATCCGGACGGCCATCGAGCGCAATGATTTCCTCAATAATCTAATGGACAAGGAGCGCAAGGAGATGGTAATCAATGCAATGGCGCCGTGCTGCTACAAAAAACACAGTTTTATCATCCGCGAGCACGAGGAGGGCTCCGAGATATATGTTTCCGCCGAGGGTCAGTACGATGTTATCCGTGCGGGTCAGCTGGTTGGAAACTTTGGTCCGGCCACCGTATTCGGGGAGCTTGCGATTCTCTACAACGCCCCTCGCCAGGCCACCATACAGGGTAACGACCAGCATAAGCTTCTTTAAACAAAAAGTATCAGGTTTTTAAGACTCGGTATTTTCCATCAGCTGCCACGGATGCCCACGTTTGGAAAATTTCACGTGAAACCTTTAGGGCCATCATGCAAATCTCCGGCTCTAGGGAGCGCGAGGAAAATCTTCAGTTTCTGCGCTCGGCACCGTTTTTGCAGGAGCTCGACCAGAGCCTGCTGCACAAAGTCGTGGATCTCCTGCAAAGGGTAATTTATCAAGCCGGCAATCCCAATTTCCCAAATCAGTTTTGTTGATTTTATCGCAGAAATTCTACGAAACCGACACCTGTATTGTCCGGCAAGGCGAGGTGGGCAACGAGTTCTACATCATCCGGTGCGGAACTGTGACCATAAAAAAGAAGGACGAACAGAACCAGGAGCATGTGGTGGCAAAAAGGCGAAGGGGAGAGTATTTTGGGGAGCAGGCGCTTCTGAATGCGGATGTTCGACAGGCCAGTGTTTATGCCGACGCCCCTGGCACGGAAGTCCTAATGCTGGACAGAGAGTAAGTCCTTCCTGAATAATCAGTATATTTAAATATTTTATTAACCCATTCCCTAGGGCCTTTATAAGCTATTTGGGAACTCTGAAACAACTCCGGGAGAAGCCTAGCCAGCCGGGCGAATCATCCGGCAGATCTAGCAACAGAAGCTTGGAGTTCGACAACGAATACTCCCAAGTGGCCATTTCTGAGCTGAAGAAGATTGCTACCCTCGGATGCGGAGCCTTTGGACGTGTGGACCTGGTGGCGTATGGCAAACAGGCATTGGCTTTGAAGATCATCAAGAAAATCGAGGTGGTCAAACAGGATCAAATCGAGCACGTTTACAACGAGAAGAACGTAATGATTAAGTGTCGGAACTCGCCCTTTATAGTGCAGTAAGCCATAAATCTCACAACTCATAACTCCGGCGGGTACTTAAGTTCCATTTTATTTTAGGCTCTATCGCACGTACCGGAATGACAAATACGTTTACTTCCTAATGGAGGCCTGCATGGGCGGTGATGTATGGACGGTGATGTCGAAGCGGCAGTATTTCGAAGAGAAAACCGCCAAATTTATTGCGGGCTGTGTTGTCGAGGCATTCGATTACTTGCACTCCCATGACTTTATTTACAGAGACTTGAAGCCCGAAAACTTAATGCTGGGCACGGACGGGTACTGTAAACTCGTAAGTGTTTAAAATCTCTATTGCTCACTAATACTCTAAGTTCTATTGTATTTCTAGGTTGACTTTGGTTTTGCCAAGTTTGTACGCCACAACGAGAAGACCAACACGTTTGCCGGCACGCCGGAATATGTGGCTCCCGAGATTATCCTGGATCGTGGCCATGATCGAGCCGTCGACTACTGGGCCTTGGGTATCTTGATCTATGAACTGCTTGTCGGAAAAACCCCCTTCCGTGGAGTGAACCAGATCAAGATCTACCAGCAGATCCTCAGCGGCATCGATGTTATCCATATGCCGTCAAGGATACCAAAGTCTGCCCAACACCTGGTAAGGCATCTCTGCAAACAGTTGCCGGCGGAGAGGCTGGGCTACCAGAGGAAGGGAATCGCGGACATCAAGCGGCACAGCTGGTTCGAGAGCTTGGACTGGCAGAAGCTGAAACTGAAGCAACTGCAATCGCCCATCAAGAGGCCCCTGAAGAGCTGGACGGACCTCCAGTACTTTGGTCCGTCAGGAGTGGAGAACGACTATGAGCCCCCGGAAGAGAAGAGCGGGTGGGACAAAGACTTTTAAAAGGAAAGAGTTCGAAAGTATTTAATCGGATATTAGTTAATAGTCAGAAAGAACTTGTACTTAAAACAGCCACAAAGCAGCCATAACAAAATAATCATAGCTTAGATTACCTTTTAATAATTAGATTAGGTTAAAAATAAGATAATTTCATTCATTTACCGACTTTGAGCCATTGTACTTCACAACTGTAAATAAGTTAGGTTTAAGTTATATTTCCAAGGCTTTTTAGTATTTTTTTTAAATATTTCAACTTAAATGAACAACCACTAAAAAACGTATAAGAATTTTGAGAAACCTTTCAAGAATATTCTATAAAATGACAATAAACTTTTAATACTACAATCATAATGCATAGTTCTGTTCTTTAAAGTTGTCTAAATATAGCGTTTTGTTTACAAATCTTTTACATTTTAAACAAACTAAACTTTGATTTTCAAAGTCACTACCTTTTAGCTACAGGAAATCACACGAAAGACAAACAAATAAATTCAATTAAATGCTTTCTCTGAAATTGCATTCTACTCTCCGCTGCTTGCCAAATGCAATTCTGAATTCCCAACACAAAGTTGAGGAATATAAGACTACTTTGTCTCCCACAGGTAAGAGCCAGGTGCTCCCCTTCTTGGGTAACAAAACTTATTGGGACGTCATAGTCTTGCTTCGTTAAATTATGGCTTTATCATAGAACGGCTTTTATCATCGCCATCAATACCAGTGTCGCTCCTTTGTCCTGCCGATGGGTGTATCCTCGTTTGTGTGTTTGGTTTTCATCAGGGAGAACGGCTTATTGTTTTCTCTAGAACTACGACTACATATCCATGGCCATTTATGTCCCCTAGCTCTTTGAAATTCGCATTCAAAGCAAACTTTCTGCTTTGTCATTTCATTTGAAAAGGTGATACGAAAGGAATGTTGCAGGAAATTCCAATTGTGGTACACTTCAGGTAGGTTAATAAGTGGTCTTTAGGACAAAGTACTTTCGGGTAAAAAACTCTTCTATTTTTCCCATAATAATTTTATTAAATTTCTAATTTATAGACCCTTTCAAATCAATATTTCAGATTCCTTCATTGACTAATCAATTGAAATTCTATCCATAGAGGCAGTGAAAAAATTCAATTTTATTCAGGAAAAAAATAAGCTAAGTTGTAGACGTGCTCGAGTCTAACAACATTGTTAATCAATAATTTATTGTAGTACTAGAGAACGAAAATTTTCAAAGGGATGAAATATAGGGATCCATAGAAAAGAGGACCTTTCCGGGCTCTCTGTAGACATTCGCACTCATTTAACAATTTTACGCTTCGTTTAAGAACCGTAGAGGGATTGGCCAAGACCACTTGGAAAAGTTCCGCCACCGCCTTTGATATCCGGGAATTTTTGTATATATATTTTATGTTTCTATTTCGTTTTGCGGCCAAAAGTTTGTGCGGAAAAAAAGCATTTGCATGGCTTTCTTAGTTAACCTTTTTTTTTTTTGCACCAGTCGAAACACCATCACGGAAAAACTAAGCGGCGGTTTTTGTCGTCCTTCCCCTCGTCCTGCCGCGTCCTGCGTTGCCGGTTGAGCGAGCACAGTTTCCCAACGGAAATGATGACATTTCGTCTAACTTTGTCGCCGATGCGGTGTGCAGTCGCATAGAAATGCTGGAAGGTGTCTAAGAAAAGGGACAGCCACACACCCACACACCATACGACAGTTGCGAAATGAAAATTTTCACTTTGCCAGGCGGTAGAGGAAATTGTTGAAATGTTCCTCGGTTCCTGCCCGATGCCGCAAAATTGAAATTGTGGCCAAATGTTGTCGACGTCGTTCTTTTTATTGATTTCCCCAGCACACTTGTACAATTTTCCTTTCCTTTCCGACTTTTTGCGGCCTTTTCGGCGGAAGGAAGGTAGCAAAATGTTATTATCAATTATCATTTATTATTGCAGACCATTTTTTCGGTTGGACGATTATGTTTTCGTATTCTTTGTTGCCATTTCCGGGAAACTGTATCTTATTTATTTACTTTGAAAGCCAAAGAAACGACCTGATCAATGTGGCTGGTTTGATTCTTGAACAAATATTATCCTACATTCTGATTCAGTCGCTTAGAAGTGGATAACTCAGGGATAAGTTTCCACGGCACCTTGACATTGAATGCGAAAGAGTTCCCAGAACTTTGCCTAAAATATCCGCCAGGAACGTCAAGTAAACATTTTCTGTGAAATGATGTGGAAACTCCTAGAAAAGGATACACAGCCCATTTAATATATGCATGGAAATACATGTCACAACATCTGCTAAACAAATTTCTATTGCTCATACACAGCCCCCATTTATGAAAGTCCTTTCAGCTTGCTTCTCGAAAGCTCCATACAAATGCAAATTGAATGACAGCCTTTTCAATGCAGGGCTTTAAACAAAAATTAGACCCTAATCAAAGTAACTATTGTTTACTTTACACCCAAGAAAGGATATCCCTCTTCCTGACAAAAAATGATAACAAATTGTAAGTTATGTTGGCAGAAACTAAATCATATCGGAATCGGATCAGTCTTTTAGATTGGAATTTCGGGGCTGTCACAGTTTATTAGTTAAGACTCCTATCAACTGTAAAGTTGGCCCTAAAAACTCATTCTTGAAGGCCAAAAGTCATCATTAGGTTGAAACAAATCAGAACACTAGGCTTCGGGTCATATAAAGCATTCATTTCCCAAATGAAGCGAGTCCTTGGCCATTTTCAGTTGACAAACATGCACAAGCAATAGCACTTACTAGTGATCACCCAGGGTGCAATTAGGATTTGAGTGTTCCAATAACGATTTACACAAAAGCAGGCCCACAGGCCAAGGAGGTCCTTCTGGGAGCTGACAACTGGGTACTGGAAAACGTGCGGTCGAGCAAATAAGCTTTAAAATGTTACCAATCGAATGTATCGAACAAACGACAAATGCAAAAGTTCCTTTTCGACACAACAAGGACACAGCACGTATGGGGTAGCCCGGCAACAAGAGTGGCAATTATATGGAGGCTGGAGTCGAGGAGTCCTTTTACAGTTCCAGTGGCTGTTCCCCAATCCAATCTAATCAGCTTCGGTCGAAAAGAATCTGTTTACAATATTGACAATTTTGTTTTGTGGGCGAGACCTAAAACTAGAGGTTGAATCAAAAAGTTTATTTTTATGCTGAGCAAAAAAGTTAAATTTGCATATTTTTTTGTCCAGGCACAGAGCAGGCAGGGCCAGTTGTCCTTTTTTCTTCTTGAGAGCTTCTGGTTCATGCTTCTTGCTGTTAGCCAATTTGTGGCCGAAAAAGGAGATGGCTGGCGAGTTAAGGCCCTGCCACATAAACACTTCTCTGCTGAATACTATGAATAAATAATGAGCTTTGTCTTCCATCGCCCGGCCAAGTGATGGTCCTTGCAAATGCATACTTACAGAAGTACCTCGTACCTCGTCGGCAATGGGCTCATGCAATATTTCTGTGCCATTTAAGCGCTAAGAGTCTTAAATTTAGCAGAAATCCTTAAGGATTGCACAGAGCTTAGGACAATCAATGCCTCTGTATGGTCAATAAATCAAAGAAAAAAAATATATATCTTGGAGTATGCATTGATAATAAAAATCTGGAATAAATATCGGTGCAAACGTAAACATATGTTGACTAAAATCACATTACCACTCGCCCCTCTTAGTTGGAATCAAATTATGTTATTCTCATGAGCAGCCCGAAAGTATGCAAATATTTGTTAAGCCCAAACACTGGATGCGCCAACCTCTTGCCACACTCGACATACGGCATACGGAATACAGAAGAAAGCTAAAGCAACAATGAGGTAGCCAGGCAAAAAGGTCGTTAGATTGTTAACAAGTTCATAAAAAGACGCTGGCATACAAAAACGACACACAGTCAGGCCCACACACCCAAGGGGGTCAGAGGCTGTGCGGGTGGGGGGGCAGGGCAGGGCAGGGCGGGCTAAGGACACCACAGCAAGGACTGCCTAAATACTATACGACGCGTCTCGTTGCGTATTTACAGAGCACTTTTTCCGTTTCTGCTGCTGCTGCTTCTCAACAAGTACCGGCAACAAAAATGCAAACAAGTATGCACTTAAAAAAATGATACTAAAATATAAAATTAAGTCTAGAAAATATAATTTAGAGCATGTAGCTTTCAATCGATTGATTTAAATCTTTTTATTTATATGAAATTAATTGGAAAAGCATCCATTTTGCATATTTAAGCCTCTTTAGTTCAATAGATTGTGAAATTTAAATTAAATACACATTTATTCAACAGGAATTTATTGAGAAACACTAATCTTTAAAAAATTACGTTAGCGCCTAGTGGATCTAGAATTTTAAATAAAAATAAACACATATATAACGTATACGACGCATTGGTTTGAACTCGCCTTGATAAATTACGTATACGACTAGTTGGTTGAATCCAAAGGCTTAAAATTTTTTAAGAACTATTTTTTCTTGCTGATTATATCAAAATAATAATTTCTATGAAATATAAACCACTGACAATTTTTTTTAGCGTAAAAAGACGAGTTAAGAGGTGGGTGGGGAGAGGTCAGAGCGCGACTATGAATATAGGTATGGGTGGGTGTGCACAACAACTGAACTGAAAACTGAGAGCTGAGAGCTGAGAAGGGCTCCTGCGGTTGTTTGCATTAGGCAATTGATGTTTATTATTTCTGAGGGGATCAGGAGGCACAACCGGCGCCGTCACCGTTGCCGCCAACAAAGCGCTATTTGCGTTTGCCATTCCGGCTGAATGCCCGGGTCTTTGCCAACAACAGTTAAAGTATAATATGCTTTGGCTTAAACCGTATTAAAGCCTAATGAATGCAGCATGCGGCATGCAACATTCAGATGCATTAGCCTGCGTCTTTGCCACACTCCTGCGGAAATCCCCCTCCGAATTCCGCAAATTGCAAAATGGCCAGTGGCATTTTCAGGTCCAAGCCTTATTTAATAAACAGTTTAGTGGGCCGGCAATTAAACCCAATTTGTAACCGCAATAGAATGTGCTTTAAATTTAATGCCGCATTGGATCGCATAAAATATATGGCTGTGCAAATTAATTAAATTTCCATAAATATGGTATTATTAATTATTTGTTTTGTTTTTTTCCACCCCCACATTAGAGCTTTTAATATGAATAAGTAGATATTTCCTTTATTAGCTTTGGCTTATGATTAATTTATAAATTAAAAATTTATAATTAAAGACTATTGTTTTAGTGGGAAAAAATGAACAGATTTTTATGAATGGCCACTTGCCATATGCTCTGTTTTTTATTTATTCCCTCAAAGTTTCATTAATTTTAATATAAAATCAATTCGTTGAGGAGAGTCCAGGAGGAGCATGAGCAGACCCCAGTCTAGCAGCCATTGAAAAGGATAAAGTTTTAATTAAAAAGAAAATATTTATTCAATATTTATGGAAAGAATAGCGCAGTAAAACCCGAATATTGAATTATTTAGTGAATCGTTGCGGGACGCACAAATGTTAATAATTGAAATACTCAGCCCGCCCCGCCCAAAAAAGTTTCAAAAGAAAAACTGGTATAACAAATAGGCGGAAAACTTTCGCCGTCGGCCCAATTAATAATAAATCGCGAGGCAGGAATGTAGGAGGAGGAGGAGCGACTGAAAATCAACGTCTAGCAACTAATGATGCGCCTCATTTAAGCGTCAAGAAAGCAAACCACGTGTACCAACAAATTACCGCCACAAAAGCGAAAAACTTTGCCAGATAGCCATCAACCTCTCACCCGGTATGCGCCATCCGCCATCCGCAACCCGGAAGGTTAAAGGTGAGCCAAATAGCGAAAGGTAAACTGTAAACGCTTTCACAAAACTTGAGAAAAGGTTCGAGCGGACTTAGCGCTTGATTAAACGCCACAAAAACCTGGCCATAACCCCATTGTGTTGTGGGGTCGGTTGATTGATAAGGCAAATTGGTGTGCAGATTGTATCCTCAACCGGGCACTTTTCACCCGGAAAACTTTCCCACAACCGATGCAAATTAGGCCCAAGGCGTGGCATTTGAAAACTCGGCGATTTTTAATTAATTCATAAGAGAAAGAAAAGTATCGATCCTATCATTATCAAGTTTAAAGCCATGCGACTACAAATTTCTTCAAAGACAGCAGTTATACCATATGTAAGAGTACATATAATAAAAGGTAATTTAAAAAGACTTTTCATATTGTTGGGAAATTCGTCGACACTGCCTTGCGGCATAATTAAATTTTCTAATTGAGTTACCGGTGCTGACACGCATTGCCTGTGCCAATTTCATTCCATCTTTCTTTCGTCCTGGCAATGTGGTTGCTCCGGCTTCTGTTCAGGACTTTTTACATTTCGCTGACTTTGCTAATAAATTATTGTATGCCAGTCAAACTTTTGGAGGCATAATAAAAAAAAACAAAAAACAGGGAGCCGACAACAGTCAGTCGGCAATGCTTTATGTTGGGCTATGCGTAAATTGCTTTCGCTTCTCTGATTTATACTCAATGCACGAAAATTGGTCCAAGTCATACTTTATGCTTGAAAAAAGCCACATCCAGAGAATGAAGAAAAGGAAAACCAGAACACCCATAAACAGAGAAATCTCTTCATGCATTTAGATAATTGGTGATTTTATTGACTAAGAAATAATGTGCCGGCAAATTCTATTTGATTTAATAAAATGCCTGGCAAGCTAAATTATTTGCCAGACATACATACATACGTATTTGCACTTAATTTCTTAATTTTTATTTACAGATGAAAAGACACAATTACAATTAAAGCCTAAAGATTTATGACGTGGTCTTATCTTTGGGATTACTGTTGGCATTAATAGTACACATCTATAATCTGATTTTCTGCTTCAATCTTCTGAATTCTCAAATTTTAATAATATCCTTAAAACTAAATAATGATAAAGGTACTTCATTTTCCGCTAAAAGCTCTGTCTGGTTAAGGATACTCCGGCGCATCCAGCCCCTTAACTTTATTGGGTGTTTATTGAAATTTATGGCTCGTTCGGCTTTGGCATAACAAAGTTGAGTGCTTTATATGTTCGGCAATATGTTGAATTTATGGCTCAGCTTAATGGCCAGTGTTAGCACTAGGCTTGAACAGAGCTTGTTGGTTTATTAGTCAGCTAATCAATGCAATAGTTATGCATGTTCTGTTGCCAGAATTTATAGAATAGACAAAATGATATAGACAAAATAATAAATATTATTGATGGGATAGATTTTCAGATTAAACTATAAATGCTAAATAAATCTATAATGCAGTTTAAAACTCTCAGGTAAAACTTTCAATCGAATTTAATTATAAACACGAATATAATTTTAATTATACATTTATCGATGGCTTAATTATATTAACAACTAATTGAATTGAAAGCCTGCAATTGCATTCGAAATATTAACATAATTAATACTCGACAAGGATGTTTTATTGATAAAAACTGGTAATTTGTCATAATCCAAGGAATCCACCAAGCTCCCGTCTGCGTTTGACATTAATTGGCAATTAATTTGGGCCACCATTCACGGAATGTTCAGTTGCAAAATGTCAAGTGACTGAATGAATGCCAAAGGGCAAACTCAATAGAGTTTCCGAAAAGTATACTCCAAATCCATGCTGAAAATCCACTTCAGCGCCACAGCAATTGCCAGACAAAGTGCGATAAAGGCGGAGAGGCCTTCCGAAAAAGGATGAGCCCAAAGCCGATGATGATAGCCTGCTACTAAATCAATAAAATGGTCAAGCAGTTGGCGCATAAGTCGAAAACATAAACACATAAAATGCTGGCCATAAAAAGGAGCTTCCATTTCATTTGTAAACAAAAGCATTCCGTATTGGCCTCCTCGGAGGGCCACAACAATTGTATAGGCCAGAACAACTAACCCGTGGCTTTTGTTGTTGGCCCTGCTGAGCTTTTATTTTTGTTATGCGGGACTCTTTTTTTTTTAAATAAATAAAAAAATATTTTCCTTTTGTCCGAATCCTCCCCCAAGCTGTCCAGATAATGTTTTGGCGTCGGCGTGATGGACGGCAGTTTAACTGTAAAATCAATTTATAGCCTGGCCCGCATTTTTGTTGTATAACTAAATTATAGATTCATGACTTTCCATTTCTGAAGCCATCCCTAATCTTGGGTTAATGTCGGTACCTCCTTAAAAATGCTGGCCAAATCAAATGTGCGTGAAAAATGCTCAACCGAAAAGATCCAGAAAGTCAAAAGGTCCTTTTTACTAAGAATTCAACTATGTGGAAAATGCTGGAAGGACTACTACTAAAAAAGAGGACTATTATTTAATTTTATTTACGCATCATTTGCAGCTTTCTTCGGCATTTTTCGGGACTTGCAGAAAGCCAAATTTCAGTTCCCTGAAGGCCATTTGGGCCAAGCTTCTGTTTTGTTGACAAGACAATTTGCAAGATACATACAGCATGTAACATAAGAAGTCTACTGAGGCACAAAACACACACCCAACCTCACACTCCCCCTACCCCCTAATACACACACAACAAATAAAATATTAATGCGGCAGATCAAAGCAAAACATACCGTAAAACTTGCGAATTATCCGCGCATACACAGCTCCCCACGAAAAAAGGAAAAGTTTTATGTTTTGTTTTCTGTTTGTTGGTCCAAAAAGTCAATTTATGGTTTTCCACCCGCATAATTTCATTTTATTTGGCCGTGTTTGGTTTCTTTATATATGAGTGAATTATGCAAAAAAAAAAAAAAGGAGAGAGAATTTTGTTTCAAAAGCCTGCGACTGAAGGTTATGTTAAAGTATGTAACTCCTCTGAAAAAAAACAGACTTACAGGTTCATCTAACTATACCAACAGCTCTATTAAAATATATTGGATTGAATATTATATTAAAAACTTTTAATTAATTAAACAAAAAAATATTAAAGCCAAAAATGGAAAAAAAAAAACTTTTTTGTTATGCTAGGATGCTAGAAAATAAAGCATATTTCTATACCATGGCGGTGGGATGAGCCAAAATGCTGACAGCGTTGACCAAAAACTGCATCGCCAAAGCCATTTATCAAAACTAATAGCCGCCTAGATAAAGTGTGAAAAAGTGGAAAACGATAGGACGAAAGTAAAACCATTAAAGCCAATGCAACAAGGACGAACAGGACATGCCGGCACATGGCAAGTGGCACCTACAAAATTACAAAAAGCGACCAAAATAAATACATATTTTGTGTTAAAAAGCAGCAGGCTGGAATTTATGTCATCGGCCATTTAAAAATAGAAAATATCGGGTCCATCAATCAAATAATTTAGAATTGAAATAAAAAAAAAGAATAAATGGAGCGAATGGATTTCGGGACAGAATTCCGGAATGTAAACTTCAGGGAAGTTGACGTAAATAACCAACAAGGTCGTCCCCTCAAAAATCGCATTTTGTTGGCACTCGTCCGCATTTTTAAAGAATTAATAAAATGGATCTCCATTGTGATGAACTGGCTAGAGATTATTCTTAATGTCCCGCTTAACTATTTGAAGGAGAAAAAGATCATTGTTCATCGAGATACTCTGGCGGAGTTTTCGCAGTCCCGTGGTTGGAAAACTGTGGTCTACAAGGGTATGGAGTTCCATCCCACTTGTCCATACGAGGTGATAGCCCTGCTGACCCATGCTGATATTGTGATGCTCCACGATGAGCGATGCCTCACACCTACAAAGTTCAGTGCCTTCGAGCAGAAGGATGCTACTTGCATGGCCTTTCGGCCTTGGTCGCATGGCTATGAACTGGCGGTGGGATGTGCAGCCGGAGTTTGCCTCTGGACTAGTAATGTAAGATCTTCCCCGGTTTTGGAAATCCGTGAAAAGCAAATGCGCACTTGTATGCATCTACTGCAGGACGAAGGACATGTCTATGTGACGTCGCTGCAATGGAACGAAGATGGCACAACTCTTGTCAGTTCTTCTCTGGGAACAAATCACATTATTATGTGGGAGCCCGACAGCCGCCAGAAACTGCGTTTGATTCCACATCCTGGCAATGGGTCATCCTTCTTTCTTCTCAAGTACTCTCCGGACTTTAAGGCCCTGCTCTGTGGCCAGTGTGATCTGGGCGCCAGCCTCTTTATGATGGAGCCATCCAACTCGCGTCGGTTTGAGGTCCTATCGAAGCACCGGATTCAAACAGCCGTCTGGACCGGTTGCAGCAGCTATATCGTATTTGCCGAAAAGGGCAGCTCCATTCTATACAGCTGCAAAGCGGATGAGGAAAGTGAAGTTTTTCTGATGCCAGAACCGAGTTGGAACGTGGAAATGGTTGCCGATCTTAAGGAGATAACCACTTGTTATGGTCAGGAGCGAGAAGGCGGGGAACCCCACACCTTAGTCATGGATCCTTTGGGCATTTACCTAGCCATCATCTTCAAGGAGCAGCCTTTTGTGTTGCTCACTCTTTTGATTTCCAATCGAGGCTGTCGCTTAAAAGTGCAACCCCTGGAATTTATTTTTTGTGAGGCTCCATATCCTGATTATCCTGATAACGAAACCTTTCCGGTATGTATGAGTTTTGCGAAAGCCCGAGTAGATGATCCGGATTTACGTTGGTTGGTGATTGTTTGGAGCTCAGAACGCGTTCAGCGGAAAAGTTTGGAAGCCAAAACTCTAAAAGAAGCCCTACAAATTTACGGAGTTAAAAAAACTTAAATATCTGGAAAAACAATGAATGAGAAGGCGAAGTACAACTGCATTTTATCCTCCTGTTTCACTTTACGATTGCTGCTATTAAATACTCATCCCTTCATATGAATATTCAATGACTCCGCTTATGCAAATCGGGGACGAGCTCAAGTGGCAGGCAACCAGTTTTCGAGTTCCACCTGCAGCACACTCCTCGTTGGGATTTTCGCGATATTTGCAAAGTATTTTCCCCTTATCCGGCCAGTCAGCTTAATGCCAATAAATTGTTACTGAAAAATTGGTTCCCACATAGATGTTTCTCACTTTTTATGATTCATGTAATGGATATATTGCGCAACGCAATACAGATTTTTTATTTTTCAGAGACCTATCCGAATTAATCGACAATTTTCCAATAAAACTCCGCATTTGACCCTAATCATAAGCTTATAATGTATGCATATCCCTGCTCTTTCTGGGTATTTTTTTCGGACTAAAATGCTCTTTAACGACTCCCTCGATGCCGACACATGTCGAGGCACGTGCTACAAAAAAGGCCAAAGTAAAATATAAATTTATTCAGTCTAACGACCAACTCTCAATGGATATTGACAATTCAAAGTTAATCTAGGTGGCTAATGAAAATTGATTTCGGGTTGGCTGTGCAAAAAAAAAGGACATAATACAGAGTTCATATTATATAATAGAGTATATATTGCAGAAAACTAAATAACAACTATTTAAAAGGCAATCACAATCAAGATGTTTCTCAGAATCTCAATATTGACAAAGTTGCAAACAAAAAGATACAGAATAGAAGAGGATTAGTAGGTTTAAGCTGCAAGGAAACAAAGTTGCAGGGACCCAAGAAGCCACTCCAATCACAATTCCCAAACCGAACCAACATTGACTTTCCTTGGGTAAATAATCTTAAAAACTGAAATGCCTTAAAGGAAGTACTACCAGGGCAGAAAAAGTGCAAAAAACATAAATGCAAATAAGTTTCCAACAATTTCCTAGGCATGGACAGCATTCATGAATCACTTAAATTCCTCAGACTACAAAGGACTCAAAGTCCTTTGTCCTTGCCCAGTCCCCATACATAGGTATGGTACACGGAACTAATTGAATTATTGCCCGATGTTACAGGTCTAATAATATTATAATAAGAGGCCCCCACAACGCAATGTCCATTTTTTGGGGCTCCGGAACTAAAGTTAAGACCTAAGAAAATAAACAAAATGAGTTTTTATTGCCAACACACAGGAGCTAGTTCCGTAAAAACCCACAAGAGAGTAAAAATTCTAAAGACCGCAGCATTAAAGTTTAATGTTGGGAGCAAAAATGTGTAGCCATAAAAATCATTTAAATGTTTGTTTGCTTCTGTCCGAGATCTCAGTTCCCAGTTGGTGAATTCAAATGTGTGAGAATATTTGAATATTAATAATACACAATATTTTGAACCAGGGGAAAAAAAGCATCTGAAGCAAGTGTGATATCTGCATATCCTCGTATGTTTTTTCAACTGGCAGACTTGCAAACACGCCATAACAGTGCCAAATTTTCTGGCATAACAAATATTGCTGATATCACAATTGTTGCGAATATATTATATCACTGCTTTGTGATTCGAAAACCTTTTCAGAAAAAGCTGTATTTATTGTTTTAGCATATTTTGCGCCAAAACATCAAAAATACAATTTGATGCAATGAATGCGAGTCACTGAAATGGCAAACTTGGCAATAATTTTGCGCAGACATTGATATTCTGACAATGTGAGCGTTGATTTTTTGTTGTTCCTGGCCAGGCAGTTCCCAGGACCAAAAATATAATACCCAAGAACCAGGCCCAGAAGGAAATGTGCGTCAGACATCACAGAGCAAGAGTGGGTACATGCTAGACATACCAAATAAATTTACTTATTTTTATGCCCAGGAGGGGATGTCACAGGGGGCCTCGAATTATATGCCCGGCCGGGAGGATTTCGAATGTGTGTCAAATGGCGTAAACGCGGAGCAATCAGCAATGAGGCATCAATAATTCTTAACGCGTTTGCGGCACACTCTCGGTGTCTCGAAGCATTTGGGAATTTGGCTTTTGCTTTCACTTTCACTTTGGCTTCCGTTTTCCAAGCTGGCGGAAAACCCAGGACTAGCCCCATTTAAACTTAAGTTTTCCTCAATTTTCTACGTTTAACTTTGGGACCTTGTGGCTGGAATGAGGGTTGTGGTTTTTGATTTATGGCCGAAACATTCTCCAATATTTATGCCCCAACAGCCAAACATGTTTGTTTTCGTAATCACGTTTTTATCTTTTCCTAAGCAACTCGTGTATACGAACCGCAAGTCAAAGATTATTTAAAAAATAGACAAAAATAGACTAAAGTCAAGGACGAACAAAAAACTTCCTTCCTTGTTTACCAGGAATATTGTTTTGGAAACCGTTAATTGACAGGCGGAAGATTTCGTAGTAACTACTATTCGAGCATGAAATCCTGGAAAAAACAAAGCTTCTTTGTTTTCTTCTCTACTAAGGACCTAAGGACTCTCACTATCCCCAGTGCGGCTGACATTAATGCCCTTTAGCATTTAAGTAGAAACTTTTAAGCTGCCAACTGTAATTGGTAATGTAAGCTTAGTTCTAAAGTTTCAGTTAAGTGATGTCATGACCAGTCTTACTGTCTTACCAGTCTCCGTCTCATCAAATGTGTTCATAGTTTCTGTTGCCAAAAAAGTTGTGTAGTACGAGTAAGACCCAATTATGTTAGGTGCATAGCTAAAACTATATTCTTTCTGGCTAAAATCATTGCTGCGTTAACAACTGATAAATGGCACAACCCAAAAATGTATGCTACAAAAATACAATTCTTTCTCAAAAACACACACACACAATAAATTTGAAACTTTGACCGATAAAGCTTGTTTTATTTTCGCCTTAATTAAAATTTATGCATTCTGAATGCGAAATCATAGATTACAATTGTATGTACAACACACACCCGGGCCATATATTTTGAATTTTTGTTCAAAAATCAATGTGCAAACTATAAAGCCTGTTTGCTTTATTCTTTCCGAGGACTGACACACAAAAAAAAATACAATAAACAGAGCAGCCAAAATAAATTTCCAGCCGCAAATCCTTGACAAATCTGCTGCATTGGCTTTGGCGGCTGCCGTCCTTTTGAGATAAATCTTTATTGCCTCATTTTGCTTAAAGTTGATTCTATTTTTATACTCTGCCTGAGGGATGTCTCTGAATTTGGTTTCAAATATCTGTCCAACTTTGTCAGAGAAAAGGATATAAAAGCTTATACGCTCCAGTTAACTACACTACACTATTTCCTAACTAATAGATAAAAATGGTGAAAAGACAGTTGATTAGATTTCTTCTTCTACTTTCTTTCTCATTACATTACTTACAACTGAATTAAAACTCTTTGACAAAAAAGGGTATTCAAAAGCTTATACACACATACTATTTTACACACTTATTTATGTATTTTTTCCTGACATTTCAGTTCCTACATTTTTTTTGTGGCCAGAACTAACAGTGTTCGCGGCAGGGTCTGCGGAGTGCCGCCAAAAAGACAATGGCTCGGAGATAACACGGCTGAGGAAAAGCCCGCATTGAAACTAGAGTCAACAATAGCAACTCGACTTACATCAAGACAAAACTTTTTCCAAGGCATGGCAACAAAATAAAAACCTTAAGGGGAGGGTAAGGTCAAATCATGCGAAAAAAGCCATGTTTTTGTGATTTTTTTCCTGACGACACAGTTAAAATTTATTTATTCAACCAACGGTATATTAATGTATAACATTAGAAGAATGTTTAATAAAATTTTTACAAAAACATATTTAAAAATATGGCAATGGTAGCAATTGTCCGGACGTGTCGCCAAAAAAAGTTGAATTGCGGTGCCCCTCATAACTCGGTGCTGGATCATTTGCAATCAAAAAATGAAAATTCATTCGTTAGATAATAGTTCGCCCCAGGTAACGCTGTAAAGGTTTTTTGAAAATTGCAATTTTTTAATTTTTTCGAAGACTTTGAAGTGAAAAACTCAATTTTTTGGGAAAAAATCGGTTAATTTGTCATTGCAAAATCAAAATTATGAACAAAAAAAAAAAAAACTCGACAGCGTTACCTCGTAAAATATGTACAGAAATAGTGTTTTAAATTTCAAAAGGATCGGTGCAGTAGTTTTGAAGTTATGAGGGGCACCGACTTTGAAAACGTGAGTTGTGGGAAAAACGCTTTAAAGTTTTAAACACAAAAAAATCCAATGTAAAACGTTTGCAAGCAACTTCGTCAATAACTAATAACTTCGTCAATTTTGCTTTAATTGACTTGAAATTTTGACACAATATTCTTCAAATATTATGCATTCAATTTAAAAAATAAAAAAAAAATGACAAAAAAAAAATTTAATACCTTACCCTCCCCTTAAGTATTTCCCACAGCGAAAAGAAATGATGATATGTAAACTGGTAAACTTTTTTGTTCGTGACCGTTGCGTTGAGTCAACAATGCCAGCAATCTCTATTTGAAGGTCCTGCTGATGTGTCTATTAATTTAAAATTTCCGTCCAAGAAAAAACAAACATACATAGAACTTGATACTTACATTACGCATACGCCATGTGAAAAATTCCGTGGCCGAATGCCACCTTGAGTGCAATTTAAATGCCACCCGGATGCAATTATGGAGTCCCGGATCCTGTCCAAACACAACAGCCACTGTCAGAATCCAAAACTTTATGTTTACTTTGCCGCAGCTGATGTTTTTCCAGCCGCCGGTTTGTGTTAACGGCTTTTCTCTCGTCAACTATTTTTTATTTATTTTTTTATTAACTTTTTACGAACACCATCATGTGTATTATTCGAGCGACCCGAACGTAATTAATTTAATTACATTTATTGTGTTTATTTAACATTTCTGGGCGCTTGAATGGCTTAAATGCTCATTAATTGTCTGCTAATCAGCTGCCACATAAATACTGTCACAAACTGCCCTCCGAATGATTCATTTTCAACTGAACGAAATTAAATGAAGACTCCAATAAATTGATATCGTAAATAAGTAGAACATATAATACATCTGTTGTCATAATTCAGATAGAAATATACTTTGCCATGGTTACAATTCCCAAATGAAGTAAAACTGATTCGCATTCAGTTGGGAAATTGAATTTTCGTTTGATTTAGTTTGTATGGAACTGCTGCAAGTATATCGTATTCAATTGAGTGCAATCAAAATCCAGGACTCTAAGTAAGGACATTTGATAAGCAATTGAGCTTGTCAGCAAGCTGGCGTATCGGGATAATGGAATCATGTGGAGAAAATTTATGATTTACTTGCAGTTTTGCAAAATATGTTATCAAATAAGTGAATGGAAAATTTGTATAATAAAATTTAAACCATTTTATTCAATTTTACATAAATTGTCGAAATACAACATAAATCTATTCATTTTAATTTATCCGACAATAAAATTAACTTTTACTAAACAGCAAAAACTGTAACAAAGTTAACGAAAATCCGTGAAAAAAAAAACTTTTCAGCATCGACCCCAGTGGAATTGCAATATAAACTAACGAATTGTAAAATGTTTTTTGGAAAAACTGTCTGAAAAATGCGCGCACATATATTTTCAATGGTAAACCGATGTATTGCTGCGTCTGACAGCCCCAGCAATAAAAAAGCACGGGCACGTTCACAAACAGCGGCATAAAAAGCGGCAAAGCCGTAGGGTCCTGGGATATAGTATTTGGTATCTGGGCCCTCCTCCGCCTGAAGGTGGAGGAAACAGGAGGTGGAGGATGAGGCGGAGAAGCGCGAAAGCCTGGCAAACCGCTGATGTACAAACAATAAAGTTCAAGGGTATTACAAACAGGCGTTCTTTGCCACACACTCGCATGTGCTCAAATATGAGTAATAGGGTTTGTTGCATGCCCCGCTGTGGTGCGAGCTCAAGGCCCGCGGTGGGTCAACGAGGATGGGTCGGTCCTGTTGACTTTTGGGGTGGCCTCCCAGTTAATGGAGCAACGCGGCTCAGTTAGGCCTAGTGTTTGGCGAATTTTAATTATGCTAATGCAAAGGGTAAGTAACACTCGCTTATGCCCACAAACACTCAGGTGTATTCATCTGAAAGGCCAACTACACATCCTTTGACTTCCTCTTGCCAAGTAGTAGTTTGTCTATACTTTCACCTTTCACCTTATCCTTCAGATGATATTCTATTACTTTCCTGTGTTCGGCAGAAGGAAAAGTGGTGATTATCTTTTAACTTTTTTTTTTGTTCGTTAATTGAAAGAAACGCAACTCTAATTAGAAGCGGATTAGAGGGTCCACTAGGGACCTGAACCTAACAAGGCTCTAGGGATAATGAATTCTGGCTTTAAATCTATTTCTTTGTAAGAGTTTTATTTTTATTTCATCGAACTTTTGACCATAAACTAATTTTCTAGCTGATTGATCATTTTTGCGTCAGTTAGCTTCACTAATCAAAGGATAGTAATTAAACTAACGAACCAGCAACCGAAATAAAAACACTTTATTGTAAAAACAACTAAAAAAAATAAATAGAATTGCTGGACGCGGCTTTTGGGTTAGGTCAGAACCGGAAATTTGTTGATTTTGATGGGAGGAGGTGGGTCGGCATTACATCCATATCCGCCACTAGACTCACAGTTTGTTCAATTACAGGCCACTCCAACGGATATTTGCATATTTAATTTCTGGCCGTACAACAAATATCACACTCCCGAAACTATTCAGTTGATAATTGAAATGCTCGCTGAAAAACACGTGTTGGCGAAAGGACACCGACGATTCGAACAAGCGACGGCGAACGACGATTGACGAACCGCAGGATGAACCGCACGGATACCCGGACACGAAATAACTGAACACAGCATCCGGAAGGACAAGAATCCTTGTGGCAGGCGAAAGCGCAACAGCATCTGGCGTTCGTCAGGCAGGCTGTTACTGCCAGCCGAACAGAAACGACAGGATCCGATGTGGCACGATGCCACCTCGTTATGATGCTGAATGAGAATATATCAGTATGGTTTCTCTAGGAGTCCTGCAGATTCAGCGCGAATTGTTGCTTACTCGTTCAGTAGGTCAGGAACTGTTCCCTATATCATTTACAGCCGGGTTCAAGAAATTAGATTTATTTTGGAAATCGGTTTTATGAGGAGATTGAGTAGATAATTTGAATTAAGGATGTGGCATGGAAACCGCCATAATCCGCCATTTTGAAAGGAAATACAATAGAAACTAAAGGTGTTGAAGGTTTATTGAAAGTATCGTAACTTAAAAACCACTACTTTCTGTAGTACCCACTTACTTTTATGTTTTAAACCTTTTCTGGTAAGAGTCCTTTGCTCCAACGACAAAAATATGAGTTCTGCAGAGCCCCCTGCCGACATATAGAAATCCTTCAAAATGCATTCAATTGTAAAATCAAAATGGATAAATATATTAAATACAATACGATTAGCCGACATGGCTTCATGTAGCAGGAGTATGAGGACGTTTTTATTTTATGTGGATGGCGGAATAGAAAGTACAAAAAAAAGCAATAAGTGACGGGGTAAACAGTTACAAAACATCAGGGCCAAGATGCCTGGCCGGCTGGCTGGAATGCTGGATGGCTTGGCTTGGCTGGGATGGTTGGTTGGTTGGCTGGCTCTGCGTAAGACATTTACGAGCGTTTGAATTTGACAGATTTCTTTTGTTATAGCGACAGACAGCGTCAAAGGAACTGGCTAAGCGCTCATGCGTGCCAAATCCAAGTGCGGCTAAAACCATGAGGTCCTACTCCAAGTAGAATTTAATAAAAATAAAAAAAACAAGCCACAACATTGGCCAAGGCAAGCCGAAGGCGATCGAAAATTCGTATGGAGACGTCATAAAATGTTGCAGTTCAGTTCAGCGCATTTATGCCACAAGAATGAAAGGACCTACAATGAACATCCTTACTCGAAAGCTGAACTACTTATCAGACTACAAAGACTTTGATTTTGATTTGCCAAGAAGATAAATCACTTTTCGTTGTTAGTAGATACATATTATACAAACATTTCCAGGCACGCACAAATTAATTAGACAGACGAAAAGCATTAACCTTGGAGGCATGGAGCTGCATACATAAAATAGTCTAATTTCTCCACATAAAATAGAATCTTGAATAACCCTTAAAGCGAACAGAAACTGAAAACTTCTTGGTACATATTTTGCATATCATTTAGAAAGGGTGCCAATTAGCTATCGATCTGCATTGGAAATCCCTTGAAATCAAAGCCGCTTACTGGGCAAAAAATATAAAAACGTTCTCCCCCACCAAAAAACCTACTTAACAATGCAAGCTCCTCATCGTCAATTGAGTTTAATTGCCCCAGCGAACGAACTACTTGAAATATACATACAAAGTGAGCCTGCCTGCCTGCCTGCCTGCTTTCCACTTTCCACTTTCTACCCCAAACATTACCAATGCCGATGGCTAGAACCATTTAACAATCAATTTATTTCGCAATATTTTTGTGCTCCATCTATCCTTAGCAGGACGGAGAGTCCTAGTTCCCAGCTGGACTATATTCCCTGAATATTCATTCAAATTTCGAGTGCAGAAGTAGCCACTGTGCCTGTCTGAATCCTAATTGGCTGTTACTTTTGTTACTTGAATAAAATTAAACTCGATTGTAACCAGTTATTCTGATTTATTTCAAACTAAAATACAATATATGGAAAGTCGTTTTAGAAAATAAATACATGCATATTTTGGACTAGTACAAAATGCTGTTCAGATCACATACATTAAACAAATAATAAAAAATATATTCCATTTAAGACTAGTACAAAATAGTATAAGGGAATAAATACTTTACAAAAATATATACTTTACAATAAATTCAGCTGAATCGTTAATTCTACAAAATATTTTAAACATTTCTTTCAATAAATAAGTATAAGGCACAAAAAAAATTCTACCACTTATCCGAGCCCTTCTGCAGTAAATTATTGAAAACAGATCCCGGCAACTGTTGCAGCTCCCTAGGATTTCCATCCTCGATTATCCGTCCCTGATCCAGGACAATCAATCTGTCATAGTCCAGAATGGTGGACAGGCGGTGCTGGGGAGCGAAGGATAATAGCCAAAATATAGCCGTACTAGAGAGGATTAAAAGTAAACTCACGGCGATTGTTATGATGGTGCGCCCTTGGAAGGCCTGGTCGGCTGCCTTCAGGAGTGCATTTTCCGTGGAGCTGTCCAGGGTACTTGTTGCTTCGTCGAGAACCAGACAGGCGGATCCGCGCAAAATGGCACGTGCCAGGCAGAGCAGTTGTCTGTGTCCTGCGCTCAGGTTAATGCCCCCATCACAAAGCACGGTATCTGGAAAAAAATGTAAGTTATTTGGGGTTTTGTTTCTATTTACTGTTCTTGCAATTTTTCACTTCAATAGAAGGGAATTGGAAAACAATACCATTTTAAAAATTACCTTCCCACTCACTTTAAAACCTTCAAAAGTTAGCAATGTTCAACATCTTCTTGTCAGCTTGAACTGAATATTTAACATATTATTCAATCGAACGCGGAAAAGCACCCAATATGCATCGCCTCCCAGAAAAAAAGCAAAAGTCTTACCCCCCTCTGACAAGTCGGATAAAATGGAATAAGATATCAAGCTGACTTCCATTATTTTTTCATAGGGCAAATGCTGATCCCAAGGACAGCAAAAAGCCACTTCAAGTGGTTGTTTATTCCAAACGACAGCAGAAACCCAAACGAAAACCAAAAAACCGAACCAAACTCACCCAGGCCGAGAGGTAGGTGGCCGTTGACGAACTCCTTCAGCTGCGCCAGCTCCAGGCAATTCCACAACTGCAGGTCCTGGAAGTAACCATGTGGATCTAGATTTTCACGTATGGTTGCATTGAACAAATGCACATCCTGCGGTATAATCGACAATCTGGTTCGCAGCTCGTCCGGTCGGATTCGTTTGATATCCACATCATCAATGTAGATGTGGCCTCTGGTCGTTTGCAGGACTCCGAATAAGGACAGGCCCAAGGATGATTTGCCGCTACCCGTTCGACCACAAATCCCAATCTATTGAATATTTCATAAAAATTGCACAGAAAATTATTAAAGAATTTTTTTGTGTAAAATCTGAATGGGAAATTAACATTATAATAAAAATGGTCATTTTATTTGGCCATTAAATTAAATGGCCAGGTGCCGGCAATTTCTATAAACAATCATCAATCAAAATATATATATATATATGTAGGGCATATAATCACCAGCTCAGGACAATTAAAACCTATTAAACGCCATGGCAGTTTTAACAGCTACAGTTAGTATATCAGACTTTTCGAATTTTATGATTTATTATCGCATCATATTTTAACACTCTAATTTAGAAAAGTTTTTTTTGCAAATCAAGGAATTGATGACTCAAAAAAAATGGTATAACAAAATTACATTTTTATTGAAAACTTTTTATAAAAATATGTTTTAATTTCTTCTTTTTCTATAAAGTTTTTGGCAAGAGTACAAGGTTTGTGATTTTATTTTTTCATGCTTTTATTTATTGTTAAATATAAATTGACTATAAAACTGGGTTGACCCCAAACGATTATATTTTTAGTGTGTTGACTATTTAATTTCAACCCCAATCAATATTTGCCAACATATGCCATATAATATTTGAGTTTCTAGTATTTTAGGCAAATACTCTGCGGCTATGGCTAGTTTGTGGATGAAATACACTCTCTATTTGGCGAGAGAATCAATTGTTGTGTTATTTTGCTTACTGCTTAGATTTCGGTGCATTTCAATCGAAATTGAAAACTGAAATTCGAGTATGTTTTGTACTCACCCGCTGGCCTGCAGGAATTTTCAATGTTAGGTTGCTGATGACATTTTCCTCCTGTCCTTCGTACCGCAGACTGACATTATCAAAATTGATGTCGCCCCTCTGGGGCCAAGAAATTGGTACACTTTGGTCTAAAAAAAAGAAAATATTTATCTCTTATTTGGGCCTGACAGTTTAAAGGGTAAAGGTGAAAGAAATGGTAAGGTATGCTTCTTGGTGTTGAACAAAAGTTAGATTATGCGATAAGGAATGTATATTTGGCATTTTTAAGGAATGTATAGACCTTAAATTTAATTTATACATTTTAACTTAAATTTGAAAAGATAGTTTTATATTTTTGGGGATTTTTCACCTGCACCACTAGTCTTATAAGTAACATTTTCATATAAATTACTCATACGACTCGTGGTACAACTTGAATACGAAATGATTTTTTTAATTGTTACTAGGATTATAGTTTCTGAATAGTTTATAATTACACAACCAAAACCCTCAAAAAGGACAAGTTTAAAAGATAATTTCCATTGATCTATAAGTTCACACCCTGATAATCCTTTGGTAATTACATCCTTGAAAAATGGAAATTCAATGATGCATGCTAAACGCCCCGAGCCAGTGGCCAAAAAAGGTGAATACGTACAGCGTTCAAGCTTCCTGGCCGGCTCATTTGGCAGGACGACCTTCTCGTCCTTGTCCTGCGGCGGCAGTTGCTTATCTTTAATCACCGACGTCTTTGTCGTCGCCTGTTCCACCTTGTCGGCGTCGCCAGCTGTCGCCGTGGGGAAGTTTAAGGGGAAGTTTAAGTGATTGCCGTCGCTGTCGCCAGTTGCATTGCCTGCATTTAATTTATCAGCATTTGCTTCAGCCCCTCCTGTCCCGTTATTTCCTCCTGCCACTGGTCCAGCTCCTGCTCCTGCTCCTGCTCTGGCTCCTGCCGCAGTTCCAGTTCCATCTTCATCAACATCACCGGCAGCTGTCGTTGCGCCTGGGTAAACTTTGTCACCGGCAGTCGACATCGACGTGGACAAGGACGACCTATCGACTTCAGCTCTCACATCTTCTTCGCCTTCGAGCGTCCCCAGATCCTTATCCTCGTCCGCATCCAGGGCATAGTGGGCGATGCGTTCTACGGAGCCCGCATACATCTCCATATCAGCCAAAAGTTTTACAACCCAATTAAGGTAAATCGGCACCAACAACGTGTAGTTTATGGCCAGTCCCACCAGCGACGGTGTGGGATTCAGTTCCGTGGAGGAGACAGGCGCAGAGCCGGTGGCGGCGGAGTCTGGCGGGCTTTTATTGACAGCATAAGTTTCGGTTGCCTCGCTGTCATGCCGCATTCTGTAGTTGCTGCAACTGAGACTCGCCGTTGCCAGGGCCGTCACAGTGGCCACAAAAACAATGCAGCCACCCAAATAGTCCTGCCGGATGGAATACATTAAAACGAAAGAAAAAGACTGATTAACTAAAAGGAGAGAGAGCGAGTGTCTTGTGTTTTATGGAAAAACTAAATATTAGTCACTCAGATTTAGTATCTAATTCACTTAATTTTAAGCTCAAGAATATAGGATAAGAAAGGATACTTTACCAGGGATATGCCCAACCATCGATGGCTGGTATTTAATAAAGCAAATGCAATTGTGTTTGCCTCCAGACGTTTGAATAGAATTTCCGTGAAACGAGTCTGTTGATTATATGCTCGAATAGTAGTTACCCCTTGGATGGTCTCGGCCAAATGAGATATGACTGGGGAATTGGTGGCATTTTCAATGCGCTGGAGCTCTCTGAAAAAAAAAAATTGAGATTAAATAGTAAGTGGCAATAGTACGCTGCCAATAATCAGATGATAAATAAAAGCCACTATCTCTTCTGGGCCTCGCAGATTAAACAATACTTTTGAAAGCGATAAGACAAGTGTTATCATTACGTGAGTCTACAAAGGTTTTTCCAATTGTTTGGGGGTTACCACAATTATAAGGTTCTGAGGGAAAGAAATGTTTATTCAGTTTAGTTTCAACTGCCGGCTCGTCACCATGGCTGCCAATCCGTGTCGGCTCTTAATTTTGGTTTTGGCCTTCACAGGGCCGATGAATAGAATTCAAAGTGCCAATATACTGGGCCTCTTTACGAGCCTAAGTCCCTCGCATTTGATTATACAAATGTCCACGGCCAAGATCCTGGCCGAAAGGGGACACAATGTGACTGTGGTTACGGTCCTTAAGCCGTTGGTCACCCACAAGGACATTAATCTAATCCAGGTGCCACTTAGTTCGGAGGATGCCCAGCGGCACAGTGAAATAATTGGATCAATGTCCAAGAACGACAACAGCAATATTATAATATCCTTGTTTGGGATGTTGAAACGCACGGGCTTCATGTTCAGGAAAATGGTGAACGCTCTAAAGGATCCACGTGTCCGCGATTTGTACCTCAACAATGGCAATAAGTTCGACCTTGTCATAGCCGGCTATTTCATGAATGAATACCAACTGGGATTCGCCAGAAAAGTGAAAGCTCCCATTGTGCTTGTGGCTCTGATGCCCCCAAATCAGATGATAGGTCCGCTGATTGGCAATCCCCTGGAAGGATCGTTTTTATCTGCCGACAAGGACGCAGGAGAAAAGGGTCAAGCCTCATCCTTCCGCCAACGACTGACAAACTTCTTCTACGGCCAATTTTTCAAGCTTTTTAATTACCTTTCTGAAAGGCGGAATATAGACTTTTACAAGTGAGTAGATCCCTAGATAAGTCAAAGATTTTTTAAAATTTATTTAAAATTTTGATTTTTAGCGAACTTTTTGCCGATGATCCTTTGATTCCTCCGTTCCAGGACATGGTCAAGAATGTTTCACTGATTTTCTTTGCTTCCCATGGACCGAGTGAAGGACCTATCAAGCCTCTCGTCCCGGCGGCCATTGAAATTGGTGGCATACACATCAAGGATAAGCCAGATCCGCTTCCAAAGGACTTGGCCAGTTTTCTGGGCAACGCCACAGATGGAGCCATTCTCTTGAGTCTCGGTTCTAATGTTAAGAGCAGCCATGTCAAGCCGGAGACGGTCAAGAAAATGTTCAATGTCCTGTCCAAGCTGAAGCAGCGGGTCATCTGGAAGTGGGAGGACCTGGACAAGACCCCTGGCAAGTCGGAAAACATTCTTTACTCCAAGTGGCTGCCACAGGACGATGTCCTGGCTCATCCAAACACCAAACTGTTTATAAATCACGCCGGCAAGGGTGGCATTACCGAGGCGGCTTATCACGGGAAACCAATGCTGGCACTTCCGATTTTTGGAGACCAGCCGGGTAATGCGATCGCCATGGTCCAAAAGGGTTTCGGTCTAACCCAGAGTCTCCTCACCCTGGAAGAGCAACCCTTCCTCGAGGCTATCCAGGATATATTGACAAATCCCCAGTACACTGAAAAAGTGTCCTCTTACTCCTCCCTCTATCGTGATCGGCCAATAACTGCTCGGGAATCTCTGATTTACTGGACGGAGTATGTCATCCGTCATCATGGAGCTGCCCACCTGCAGAGCCCTTTGGTGCACATGAACTCCATAGCCGCCAATAATTTGGACGTGTATGCCTTGATTTTTGTAATTTTAGGTGCCATTGTACTTTTAATAAGATTAGGTTTCAAATTTGTTATCAAAAGTATAGCCTCGAAACCAAAAACAATTAAAAAGCATAAGAAGCAGTAGGACTTTACGAATTTTTAGAAATAAGTAGAGAATTTTGTAGTAATCTTTAATATAAACATATTTTATAAAAAATCACAGGCAATTAACAATATTAATAGCAAATTTGTTCAATAAATTAAAAACAAACTGTCTGATTTTATTTCAAGAAAAACCTTATCAACGCAGGTCGCACCATTATTAAACCAACTTATCAGTTCATTTGTACGTTTTAAAAATAAAAACATTTAAAATCAACTCTCTGTGCTGTGAACAAGTCATTTTCGGAAAGATTTTAAAAATGTACAAGCTAGCTCTCACTTTCCTGTTCACCATACAATTAATTATAGTTTCTGCGGAGGATTGTGCAGTTGAAAGTGACGATAGTCTATGGGAGGATCCGAATGTTCAGTGCAGCTCCTTTTGCTTCAAGGCCCTACATCCAATGCTTCGATATGTGGAAGCCAATCATAGGAAGTGGAACCACAACGAGGGGGACCTTCAAAGCCAAATAGAGGCCATTGATAGCAAACTATCATCCTTTCTGAGTTCTCAAAAAAAACTTGAAGAGAAAATTGATAATTTGGAAAACCTTATCAAAAGCTGCTTATCAAAAATAAAGTTTGAGAAAAACATCGAAAATGAACGTGTAACAGAAACAACTTACCAGAAGCTCGGATCAAAAACTATATATTTTGAGGATAAAATAGAAGTAACATGGCAGGAAGCCTTTAAATCTTGTCAGTTGAAGAATCGTACTCTGTTAACTTTCGAAACCAAGGAGGAAATCAAGCCTATATTTCCGAATTTAAGGTCAATGGAATACTGGATCGGAATTAATAAAAATGAACAAAATATTCCCTGCGCTAGCCTTACAAAGTATGGACATCTTAGCATTACATCGAGTCCAATCTGTTCCGAGAAACATTTTTTTATTTGTCAGGACAATAATACATAAAAAATCAAATTATTCACATTTTGTAAAAGACTTTCTTTAAAAATAAATTAAATTGTACACCAGTTTTTTGACTTTTAACCTTTAACTTTCTACAATAGGCAACTTGATTAGATCTATGAGTGAAAAGCTCCCCGTAATACTTACTTTTCTTTTTCAACAGTTTTGTAATCAGTTAGCCCTAAGCCTGATAATAAACATAACCTGATAAGAATTCTCTTATAAAGAATGGTTCGTGGCGATTGGATTAGTCGTCTTCGGAAAGTTGAATCGGAAAGTTGCCAATATGATTCGATTTTCGGGAAATTGGGTGCTCGTGTTGGGCCTCTTAGTATTCCTAGGATCTGCGGAAAGTGCAAATATCCTGGGAATCTTTACCGTGCCCCAGCCATCACATGTCATTGTGCACATGTCCCTGGCAAAGGTCCTGGCGGAAAGGGGACATAACTTGACGATCATAACCTCAATTGAACCTCCGATCAAGCACAAGAACTTTAACATTATCCGAGTGCCACACTCCAAGGACGAAGAACGAGACCTCAACGAGGCACTCGTCAACATGGCCAAGATAGACGGCGGAGTGCTCTCTCAACTTCTTAACATGCCAAAGTTTTTTGATGTTAACTCCCGGATAATGACCAGCGCCTTGCGGGATCCGCGTGTGGTGGATCTTTATGAGAACAAGGACAACCATTTCGACCTGGTCATTGCAGGATACTTCATGAACAACTTCCAGCTGGGCCTGGCCCAGAAACTTAAAGTTCCCGTAATTATCTCCTTCTCCCAGCAACCTGTGGAGTTCATGGCCAACATGGTGGGTAATCCCAGGTCGCTGTCCCATGTTCCAGGCATATTGACCGCCGTGGAAAAGGGCCAAGTTATGTCCTTTTCCCAAAGATTCCACACGCAAACTATCAGCTGGCTGCAAAGGATTTGGCTGGCGCAGTACGACTGGAATAATAGCAAAATCTACAGGTGAGAAGTTAATAATTTTATATTTAGACATCCAATTCTGAGAATTAAGTCCTTTAGATCTCTGTATGGGGATGATCCTTCAATGACCGCCTACGAGGATCTCTCAAAGAACATATCACTGATGTTCTTCAACTCGCATGCATTGAGTGAGGGACCCATTCGACCCAATGTTCCAGCTGTCGTTGAGATTGGTGGGATTCAAATAAAAAACAAACCCGATCTTCTGCCTCTGAATATGGCAGAGTTTCTAGGGAATGCGACCAAAGGAGCTATCCTGTTAAGCCTCGGGTCTAATTTAAAAGGATCTCATCTCACTCCAGAAATGGTTCAGAGCATGTTTAAAGTTCTCTCTAATCTTCCCCAGCGAGTGATTTGGAAGTGGGATGATCTAAAGAATACCCCAGGAACATCAGACAACATTCTCTATTCCAAGTGGCTGCCACAAGACGATATCCTAGCTCACCCGAATATCAAACTATTTATAACCCACGCTGGAAAAGGAGGCACTTCCGAATCCCAATATCATGGTAAGCCCATGTTGGCTATTCCCTTTTTTGGCGACCAGCCAGGAAATGCAGGCGTTTTGGTGAAATCCGGTTACGGACTAAGTTTATCTTCTTTGGACTTGAATGAGGAGAATTTCCGAAGCAGCATCGTCAGGATTCTAGAGGATCCCTCTTTCACCAACAACGTTAAGGCTTTTTCGGACCTCTACCGAGACAGACCTCTGACGGCTCAAGAAACTGTGATTTACTGGACTGAGTACGTTTTGCGACATCGAGGAGCTCCTCATCTACAGAGTCCTGTGGTCCACATGAGCTTTATAGCTTACCACAATATAGATATCTACATTATTTTAATACTTATACTCTCTATTGTCGTCGTATTAACTAAATTTGTAT
Source organism: Drosophila bipectinata (assembly GCF_030179905.1). Lineage (NCBI taxonomy): Eukaryota > Metazoa > Arthropoda > Insecta > Diptera > Drosophilidae > Drosophila > Drosophila bipectinata. Next base: position 3,538,772 of record NC_091736.1, read on the forward strand.
TCAAGCTTTGCATAAGAAAAATCAGTAACGCTAAGAAACCAAAAATCAAGAGGAAATAGGCTAGTTTTGTAACACATTTTCTTAAATAATATAATTTAAAAATCACAATGACTTGCTGTTCTACTGATAAGCGTGGGAATCTCGTAACAAATTTCTATTCAACTGATAAGAACATAAGTGATAGACTGATATCACTAATCAGAAAAAATCGCCAGACAGCTTGTGACGGAGCCTGGTCACCAGCAGCGGTCTTGATAAGATTATTTTGAAGCAAAAATAAAAAATATAGAACCATAAAAATATAATAAAATGGTCAAATAAAAATTATAGTTGGTTTTATTTAAATGGTATACTTTTTGAGGAAGGTTAGGGTTAGTTGTTAAGAACCCTTTGTATTTAAGTGATTATTTATCATTCAAAAGTTTGCTTATCAAGCTGATAACACTTATCAGCTTCGTTCCGCATATACGTTTTTTGATAAGAAACAAAATTTATAGAGTTTAGTACATATATTAAATGGGTTTTGTATTAACCATTTAGTAGAAGACAGAACCTCCCTTAGCCAACATGCGATTATTTTCGGGAGTGCTCTCTATTATAATTGCTCTACTGAGTATATTATCTTCCGGACAATGTGCCAATATCCTGGGAATCTTTACGGTACCCATGGCCTCTCACACCATTGTACATCTGTCGGTGGCCAAGGTCCTGGCCGAAAGAGGCCATAACTTGACGGTCGTAACGCTTTACGATCCGCCAGTTAAGCACAAGGACTTCACGGTTATTCAAGTGCCTCCTTCCCAAGAGGACGAACAGCAGCTGAACGAAGTAGTCGGGGGAAGTAGCCGCCTCGGCTAGCAAGGGCTTGCTGGCCTCTTTTCTTAATACTCCAAAGTTCTTCAGTTCACTTTTACGGATAATGGAAAACGCCCTAAGAGATCCGCAGGTCAAGGCACTTTATGAAAACAAGGACAACAAGTTTGATTTGGTAATCACTGGATATCTACAGAACGATTTCCAGTTAGGAATCGCCCATAAGTTGAAGGTGCCCGTCATCGCCGCCTTTCCCCAACAGCCTCTGGAGTTCATTGCCTCTATTGTCGGCAACCCCAGTTCCTTGTCCTCAGCGCCGGGCATGTTGAACTCTGTGGAGAAGGGCAAGGTCATGTCCTTTGGCCAGAGACTGAAGGAAGTGCTCTTAAGTTGGGGTCATAGTGCAGTTATAAAATTAGTAGAACATCGCAACAGACAGCGCTACAGGTATCTATTAATAATAAACTCGTTTTTCCAAAGATTATTAAAAAGTATTCCCTTTCAGATCGCTGTTTGGAGATGATCCTTCAATGCCTGAGTATGATGATCTCTCCAAAAATATAACGCTAATGTTCTTTAACTCTTATGCTCTCAGCGATGGACCCATCCGACCCAATGTCCCAGCTGTCGTTGAGATTGGTGGGATTCAAATTAAAGACCAGCCAGATCCCCTCCCTTCGAATATGGCAGAGTTTCTGCAAAATGCCACCGAAGGTGCTATTCTTTTAAGTCTCGGTTCCAACATAAAAGGAACCCATCTCACTCCTAATATGGTTCAGAGTATGTTCAGAGTTCTTTCTAACCTTCCCCAGCGAGTGATTTGGAAGTGGGATGATCTGAAGAATACCCCAGGAACATCAAAGAATATTCTCTACTCCAAGTGGCTGCCACAAGACGATATCCTAGCACATCCGAGTATTAAACTTTTTATAACCCATGCCGGAAAGGGGGGCACTGCCGAGTCGCAATATCATGGGAAACCAATGCTGGCTATTCCATTTTTTGGCGATCAGCCTGGAAATGCAGAATCTTTAGAGAAATCCGGATACGGGCTTACTTTAGTTTCTTCAGAATTGAATGAGGAGAATTTCAGAAGCAGCATCGTTAGGATTCTAGAGGATCCATCTTTCACCAACAATGTCAAGGCCTTTTCTGAGCTTTACCGTGACAGACCTCTGTCGGCAAAGGAAACCGTGATTTATTGGACTGAGTATGTCCTGCGACATCGGGGAGCTCCTCACATGCAAAGTCCTCTCGTCCACATGAGCTTTATAGCTGCCCACAATATCGACATATATTTCTTGATAGTGTTATTTATTTACTTGCTTGCAGTCCTTTTTAAATTCATAATAAGACTTTGTAACCAAAAGCTTTTTAAAGTCAAAAAACAAAAAATTAAGAAAAAGTAAAAGTAATCTGAAAAGTTAAGAGTCTGAAGTTAATGACTGATAACATCTTATCTTATCCTAAGAATAAATGTGAAATTCTTGAATACAAAAGATTATTATTAAGTCTTAATCAAAGATTCCAGTTACTTACCTTGCGGAGCACCTGTAGAACTTCTGCACCACATAGTAGGCCCCACAGATGGGAAGTGTAAGGACCAGAAACCACGGAGTAATCGTGACATTTATCAGAATGGCAGATAGACAAAGCAAAGTCAATTGCAACAATCGCTGGCCGGTGGCGGCGATTTTCTGTTGACAAAAAAGCAGGAGAATTATGGACAATGAAGAGTATTTTTTTTTTTTTTTTTATGAACATAGGTCAAGGACTGTAGGGATGAAATAGCGTTGGCAACGCGTGCCTATCACCATACAATCTTAATCAAAGATTCCTACAGGAATCCGTATTTCATTGCGCAACAAAAAGTTTTGTTAAGGGGAGCAAGTAGGGGCGTGGGGGCCAACTGATGGCTAAAACCGACAAACGGATAACAGAAATAACAAATCTCACCTTATCAATGACGGCCATATCGTTGCTGAAACGATTCACGATGCGTCCGAGCGGTGTCACTTGGAAAAAATGCAACGTTTTATGCAAAATCGTTTGCAGCAGCTTATCGTGCAAATTACGACGGGCATTACAGCCGGCCCATTGTCCTGCCGGTGTTGATACCATGGCCATTATAATGCAAACACACGAAATTGCAGCATACATGCGAAAATAGTACGTGACTTCGTGCACCTCCGTCACCGTCTCTACAGCCACAATGGGGCCAACCATCGTCCTGCCATCCGGCGATCCATCTGGTGGAGTTTTGCCACCGACATGGACATCGCTCCAGTGCCGTAGCCAAACGTCCGTGTAGACACGCAAACACTGCCAAATTAGTGCCGTGATAAAAAAGACGGTGATTATGGGTAGACCGGCGGCTCGTATATACATTAGATATATGTCGTCCGATATTTTTCCATATTTGCGTTCGGTATCAATTGCAGGTCGTCCTGGCTCATGGCTGCCACCTGCCGGCGTCACGTGTCCTTCAGCATTTTCCGGTAAAGGCAACGATGTCACGTTTGCCTCCGATTCTTTGTTCGAGCCTGATTCACAATTGTCAGCGCAATTTATTGTGGTTTCCTTTGAGTCAATATTTACACCTTTATTTGGGTAGAGAAAGGAATATAAAAAAGGATGTTTTAAGAGGATATATTTAGGTGGATTGAATGCTAAAAAGATTTAATTATCTTGCCTTAATCTCTTCTAGCTTGAAAACCTTTTACAAACTAGTTAGTTGAACTTCTTTAACTCCTTTTATCCTTTGAAGGCCCTAAACTCTCTCACAAATCCCTTAAGAACGCATTAATAATTTCTAGGTAGCGGTTAACTAGTTGCACCGTCAAACTAATTGAAAGAAAAGTTCTCTTTCAACCTTATTCCATGGCCCGGGGAAAGGAGTCTTTGCCATCATCGGATGGAGTGACACTTGCAGCACTGATTAAATCGAAAGTTTAGCGCTGGAAACTCGCTGACTTATCAGCCAAATATTGATAGATCAATGCATCAAGTTAAGCCAAAAGTTTTCTGCCTTGCCAACTTTGGGCGCGCCCTTCGAATAAACTGTCTCTTTGAGTTACCGCTCGGGAGCTCCAAACTTTTGAAATCAAAGTTGATTTAAGTTTTAAGCTACATACGCGTGCATCCAGGATGCAGTCGAACTATAAGGAGCAGCAGGAGCCCCAAAGGATATAGACAGGAGGAGGAGAGTCTGCAGAAATATGCCAATATATTGCATGCATCCTGTTTGCAGCTTTTGGCTAATCAATATTCATTATAATTGATTGCAGGGCATAACCAGCATTTCCGTGTCGTTAGGAAAAGTCAATTTTCATTAAAATCGTTAAATTACAAAATCATAATTCTCTTACCAACAAAATCTGAAAGGACACAACTTACTTTTCTTGGGCTTTTCGTCGGAAGACGTTTCGGCCAAGTCGCATTTGGATTTCTGGCCATCTTGTTGGGAAATTCCACGCGGAGAGCTCAGATCAATGGCGGCGAAATGGACAATGGGAGGAGACTCTTCAGAAATGCTCCTTAAAGTGTAATAAATAATATAAAGATCTTTAATCCTTCAACTAGGCCTACTCACAATATAGAATTGGTGGCGCTCAGAGGATGATGATGGTTCTTTGGTTTGTTGGAACGCCGCATGGACATTCTTCGCAGGAACTGCTGAAAGCCTCCTCGCTCTTGATCATCCAAGGGATCTTCCGCGTTCTCCGAGCCTCGTCCATCATGGGGCTCTATGACTTTAACAGGTGCCTCAATGGCGGGCGGGGATGAGGCGTTTCGGGCCAGGGGCTGATGATGAACGCTCTGTGGGGGCTGCCAGGACTGGACGCGGGGCTCTGAAGGTACTATGGGGGCCAGGTCACTGCCATCGGCACTGCTTTCCGCGTAGCTACTACAACTAGTTGCCAGGGCGTTGCGATTGAGGACATCTCCGCTATTGGAACTGGAGGCGGAAGTGGCGGTAAGGGTACTCAGTCCGCTCAGGCGATGCCACGAATTGGTGGTACGGCTGCCCCTCCTGGTAAGAGTGTGCTTCCGACGAGGTCGCAAGATAACATCATCGTTCTGGCACTCATCGATGGGCAGAGGAACATCATACATCAAGTGCCGAGATCCGTAAATACTGGATCTTTTTCTTTGAAGACTAAAACTGCCACAGGGTCCAATGGAATAGGACTAAGAAATGGTCTTTAAAAAGAACTATTTATATTATTTTGGTACAGCTTACTTACAGCAGATATATGATCATCCTCCTCCTCCTCTTGGACAATATTTGGGGGCATATTGGCCACAGAAATACATCCACTGCCGTCAATGGTATCTGCATTACATCCTCCACCCGGATCCATGGTCACCGATATAGAGCGTTGCAAGCCCAGTTTGCTGACATTCTTCAGCAACTTCCAGCGCTCACAAGCCGTTCGTTCAACAGAACTAGATATAAGTTATATTTTATAAATTTTATTTAAATTTTAGCTTTAAGTTCTAATAAAATATCTACCTTTGTGTAACATATTCCCTCTTGGCCTTGCCTATTGCCAGGATTGAAGTCCATTTGGCGGTTATCTTTGGATGCATCAGTTCGATATCCGAATAGCTACCACAGGCTTCCACTTTTCCATTTTTCATAACAATTAACTATTAAATAAATTAAAATATGTACATATATATACTAAAAACTCCTTTTTTAAAAACCTTTCTAAAAACCTTAAAACTTACATATTCTGCCTCCTTAATGCGATGCAATTGCTGAGTCACTAGGATAAAGGTCCTGTTGGACTTTTGTAACATCTGGCGTATACAGTGCTCGAAAATGTGATCACCCACCTCATTGTCCAGAGAAGCTAAAGGGTCATCCTGGAAAGAGTTATCATAATAATCACTTTCTTAGTAAAATAAGATACTAAATAGAATAACTTTATTGATAATTTCCCTTCTAACACAAATTTAATAAGAAGATTCCACCTATTCGGGAGCCAACATTTTCTCTGGATTGATCCAACTCTCATAGTCCTGTTTCTCGATTCCAGCGTTTTGACACTCCTTCAGCAAAGTGGTGCCGTTCTGGTGGGCTGCCATCGCAATAGCGGCGGCCCTGTCATATCCAATGTGTGGACTCAGGGCAGTGACCAGCATCAGGGAGCCCTTCATGGTGGAGGTAATCTTTGGTTTGTTCGGCTCGGCACCCTTCAGGCAGTTCTCACAGAAGGAAGTGATGCCATCGCCCAGGAGTGTGATAGAACGCAGGACATTCGAGACGATCATGGGTAAAAAGGTATTCAGTTGAAAGTGTCCAGATAAGCCGCCAATGTTAATAGCTGCTTGGTTTCCCATGATCTGGGCACAGATCATGGTCATGGCCTCGCACTGGGTGGGATTCACCTTGCCGGGCATGATCGAGCTGCCCGGCTCGTTCTCCGGCAGCATCAGCTCGCCCAGACCACATCGCGGCCCAGATCCCAGGAATCGAATGTCATTCGCTATTTTCATCGTACTGACAGCAATGGTGTTGAGTTCCCCGTGAAGCTCCACCAGGGCATCGCAGGTGGACATCGACTCGAAGCAGTTGGGGGATGACTCAAACGGCAGGAAGCTTAGCTCGGCAATCCGCTTGGCGCACATGTTGTTGAATCCCTTCACGGTACTGTAACCCGTGCCCACAAAGGTGCCTCCAATGGGGAGCTTATACAATCTAGAAAGAGAGTCGTCCAGGCGGGATTTTCCATTAAATATCTGCTGATGGTATCCACTGAACTCCTGGCCCAGGGTCAGAGGCACCGCGTCCATCAGATGGGTGCGTCCGATCTTGATGATGTCCTTCCAATCCTCTGATTTTTTCCGCAACATCTCGCCGAACAGCCTCAAGGACGGATAGAGCTTCTCCTGCAAGTCCATGGCCACGGCCACACGAACTGCCGTGCTGAAGGTGTCGTGGTCGCTCTGCCCCATATTCACGTGCTCAATGGGATCCACTGGATCCTTCGTTCCCATCAGGCCGCCCAGGATCTTGATGGCTCCGTTAGCGATCACCTCGTTCACATTGCCATTGGTGTGATCTCCCGAGCCAGACTGCCAAATCACCAGCGGAAAGTGCTCCTCGTCGTACAGTTTTCCGGAGATGACTTCATCACAGGCCTGGGATATGGCATCGCACAGACGCTCCTCCATGCCATTGGCCTTGTTCGACTCGGCGGCGGCTTTCTTCACCATTCCCATGGCTCTAATAACCGAACGCTGTGGGTTTGTTTCAGATTTTTTAATAAATATCTATCTATATATTTTTAAAAAGGTCTTCTCGTACAGGCATACGTTCTTCGGTTCCGCCAATCGGAAATTTCATCAAGGATCTCATGGTGAGTGGTCCGTACATGCGGTCCAGGGGGATATGGATCGCTCCCTGGGCATCATATTCGACTCGGGTATCCGGGACGATGAGCCGGGCCAGCTTGTACATTAAACTGAAAATCTCCTTTTGATCGAACGACATTTTGGGGAAAATATAAATACATATACGGAGTAAACTAGCGAAGGGTCGAGAGAATAATCAAATTTGACTTGATCTTTAAAGAATAGTTATGTGATGTAGAAATTTTGTCTGATTTGAAGCCAGACCTTGACTCATAACTAAACTCTTAACTATCCAACTACCGTAATCAAAATTTTTGCTATTTTTGGCCAACCATGCCACAATGTAACAAAATTTTTACAACCGGCAGGGAACTTTACTATCAGCTCATATGGCTTATCGATTTCTTGAGTCATTGCTGACAGTTTTGATGACATCCTTACCATTATGACGACATTAGCCGAGGAGTATAAAGCCCGGGCAATGGCGATTCGTTGCCTTTGTCCCCCCGACATGTTGATTCCCCGTTCTCCGATTATTGTAAAGTCGCCACGCGGCATAAGTTCGATGTCCAGCTTGAGGGCACAGGCTTCTATCACAAAATTATACCTGTTTGGCCGAAAGGACTCGCCGAAAAGTATATTCTCCCGTATGGTGTCATTCAAAAGCCAAGGATGTTGCGAGACATACGATATGGTACAGGTTCTGGAAGTAAACATTCAAAAATTTAATTTTTTTTTAACCTTGCAATGTAAATATCTTGCAATCCTTTCAAGGATTCCTATTTAATGCTTGCTAGACTGTACGTACATAAATTTGCAAGCCTTGAAGATACCACAGCAGGAAGGAAAAAAAAAAGAAACCCGTACTCGAACTAACATAGACATTTATTACAGTAATTGAAATTATTGCACATTTGCCGTTTGCCAAGCCATGGAAATGGAAATGGAGCAGGCAGTCCTGCCTGGCAGTCCCGCAGGAGGAAAGCAATAGAAGCAAAGGGCATAGGATCGGATTGGTTTGGTAGGGTTTCGCCATGGGGCTTGCGGGTTTGGGGCACTGCAGTGGCACAGACTTGGTTTCTGCTCCGCGATTTCCACTTGTTAAATGCATTTGTAGTATGTATATGCCCATGCCCGCGCCCATCACGCCCCCTTCTTACTTGTGGAGTCTGCTCCACAGACTTCGCAGTCATTTTTATTTTATGTGCAATAAAATTAACAACGTACACACAGGCATTTTGTGATAAATTACCGAATCACGTGGCGTGCATTGAAACGACTGTTAAAATATGTTGAATGACTGCGGCGAATTCCTCCTCCATTCCGCTGCAACAATGCAAGTTCAGAACTATTCCACCTGCCAGCCGGTGGCTATATCAGGGATAGGATAGGAAACTGGGTTAGCTGGTCAATCGTAAAAAATAAATCTGGTTTTAAGAACCAAAAAAAACTCCAAGATACTTGTGGTTTTAGTAGTTCCTCCCCACAATAAAATCAATACAAACAGAAGTCAGAGACTAGGATTTAGAAGCCAGAAGCTAGTTCTAAAATAAGCTGTATATACTTCAAATGGCCCGGAGGTAATCTGCATACCAAAAAATAGGTGAAAATTATGCAATTAAATGTGATAAATGGGCAAACAAAGTTATCCTACTTGGGGCCATGGGCGAGGCAACTACTTCTGTTCGCAGAACTGAAAATGAGCACATAAATAGCTAAACAAATTTACATCAGGAGTGGGCTGGGGATGTCCTGGATGTGCTGGATGGGCTCCACCCATGTTGACACACGAGAAAACGTGCTTAATCTTGGCCAGAGGCATGTGCCTCCAAGGTACTCCTAAGAACAAAAACCAGCTTTTGATATGAAAATGTTTTTTAAACTAAAATAGGAAAATCAACATAAAAAGGGAGTTGTTGCTTCGGGCCAGGATTAAAGCTCCATGGTACTCTGCTCTAAAAATTAATCCCTAAAATGTTACTCACTTGTGCCAAAACATATTCCCTGCCAATAGAGGCATCTCCATGAGAAGAGCAGACAATAGCGAGGTCTTGCCACTCCCGTTCTTGCCCACAACGATGGTGAGCTTCCCCTTTGGCACCACAATCCCTGCCACATGCAACTGCACCACCGGCATCTGGCTCTGGGGCTGCCATGTGAAGAGTCCATCGTTGATGGAGACCGCGATGTCATCGGGCATTTTCAGCAGAAGAGAGTCCCGTCGCCAGCTGTCCGTGTTTCTGGCCCGGATCACCGAGAATTCCACGGGCTTCTCCACCACACTGCCCCCGCCAGCGCGCATCTTTGGTCGGATTGCCACGTACGGGGTATTTCGGAGAAGCTCCCGTCGCTGCTGGACCAGTTTGTTGTGCCGCAACTCTTGAGAGGAGGATGAAGAAAGGTCGGCACCGGCCTGCTCCTCGTTTTGCTGCAACAATGGGGTGGTGGATGTGGCTGGCACGGATTTCTCCTCCGTTGGGGGCTCAGGATTCCGCCATTGTTGGGCCAGTCGCTTCTCATTTAGTCGGTTCTCCGCCTGGGCCGTACGCATTGTCAGGTTGGACTTCTCCTGGGTCTCATACATGTCCAGGGAGGCGTCGCTCTTGCTCAATATCCTGGCCATATTCCGGATCCCCTCGAACTGCTTCTGGATCTCGCTGGATCGAAGGAAACGCTCCAGTCGTCGTGTGGACACTCTGGCTGCTATAATGATGGGCACTGTAATGGGAAATATCAGCAGGGGAACCGTCATCTGCTGGAACAGTGCCAGGGACGAAAAGAGCCTGCTGGGGTTTAAATCGAAGGACTCTCCTCGGGATAACCACACGTAGACGCCCAGGGTTACGAAAGTAATCAAAACGGTTGCAATGTGGGTAAGAACAGCTGTTAGGATATGATAATATTAATCATGGATTAAATAATCATTTTTGAAAAACATACCCATCAAGGTCCAGAATGTAGCATCTTTGTTGAGATACTTGAGCTCTTTCGAGCGGGCCACTTGAATCTTTTTTAGGAAGACCTCGTCCCAGGCATTCAGTTTTATGACTTTGATGCCAACCAGGGTGTCGTGTATTTTCTTTAAACGCTCATCTGTATATTTCTAGAAGAATACATATCATTCTATAATATATTCCATATAAAAATATACATTTTTGATTCAATTACTTACTGCAATAACCTCGGCATTTTTAGACATTGCATTTCCAATTATAAATTGCAGAGGTGTAATGATCAGAATACAAACAATAGAGCCAATAACGGCACTGATTCCCAAATTCAAATATAACAAGTAGATAACTACAATTATCTAGAAATAAAGATGTATAAATTATAGATTATTTATTTTCACTTCTAAAGCTAAAGTTTCTAGGCCAATAAGAACTACATAAATTCTGAATAAAATCAAAAAAAGGTTCGAAAAACCATTCACATTTATATGAAATCAAATTTATTGCCTGGTGATTATAAAACATATTAAAAACACTTGTAGTATCCAAGTCAAGGCTATCTCAGTCAGTAAACGCCATAAATTAGCTTCTTGTTGGCTTCGAACATCAAACGACACTCAAGTGGCACACAAGTTGCTCATAAATTTTAGAAAAACGATTAGACTATTAAATAGCTGGCCCATCCTGGATACGAACCTTGAAGGGAATGGCCCAGGCATAATGGATGATCAAGAAAAATTCCATGATGTTTTGTGCATCCTCCGTCATATGGTTGGTGATGCTTCCAATGTCATTAAGGTTATTTGAATCTGGAAATTATAAAGTTATTAACGAATCCTTTTTAGATAGACATATAACTCACCCTCTATACTATCCTTGGCTTCGGCATTTTTTGGTTTCTCAGCCGCAGAACCAGAAGGACACTCAGTGTTGGATTCGCTGGCACCGCAGCCTCCACCGCCCGCATTTAAAAGCAAACTTTTTCTATAAATTAGACCCCGTAGGGATGTTTTTATCCTGATGCCGGTCATATTGAGGATGTGCGTGGAAGCCTGCGACAAGGCGCCCTGTGTGAATGCGGTCAGCAGAACCAGCCAAGCGATGCACCAGCCATTCGCCAACAGATCCGACCAAGTTCTACAGTAAATTCTCACTTGTCCAATATTGGTGCCGAAAACCTCATCAAAATCTGTGCTTACACCGGAGGTAGTGGTAAGTTGGGCGGGCTCATTATTGACCGAATCGGGCATCGTAGTCCTGGCATAAAGCTCTTCGATATATTGAACGATTTTCTGTATGGCAATTGGACCAATCAGGGAGAATAAATCCCCAGCCAGTTTTAAAATGCCCCCCAAGGCAAACATTTGCCAACTGTTTTTTAAATAGCAGTACCATAAGGACGGCGAGGTGTTTGACTTTTTCTGTAATGAAAATGTTTTAATTAACATTTTTTTATCATTATACCATTTCTCATATAAAACACCCACTGCCTTCTCCGTGTAGATATACAAAAAGTGGTCGTAATGCGACCTAGCACTATCCTCCAATTTCATTTGCCCCAAATCCTCCAGTTCCAGTGGCTCTTTGTAGCCCAACCACAGTAGGGGGGTTAGCCACCAAAAGCAGGATTTTGAATAAAATGTGGCCAGAGAATGCTTATAGCCGATTCTCTCATAATCGTCCATATAGTCGTCATGGTATTGCTGTAAAGTCAACACAGAAGAAATGATTTTTTAATCTTTATTTTCTTGTTGGTTTATTTTTATTGCAACTGTCCTGCGGCCAAGCCAAAAAGAAATAAATAAAACACACGTCAAATAAACAGGCATTAAGCCTAAAATCTCAGCTTAGCCTCAATTAAAGTTTAAACATGCAAATCACATTAGGATGTTGACCAACGATTATGTCCACTGGGTTGGATTTTGTTTTGGTATTAAAAAAGGTGAACTTTAAAGATTAAGCCTTAAGAAGAAAATGTCTTTTAAAGTAAATAAAAAATAGGAGAAAAATACTACATTAGATTATTTCTAGAGAATAGATTTTCACTTACCTCTTTGTAGATGGTATAACCGTCTAAGGAGGCCAAGACGAGCATACACGTGGCTGAAATGGCCACAAGGCACGTCTGGAGCTCCCACAAATCCTCGTAGTACACCAACTCAGACAGCTCATTGGTTCGCAGAACAAATGTCAATATCTCGACGGCAGTACTTGCATATAAAAACACTGGAAAATATGAAAATTTGAGGGAGAAAAATACACAATAAACACCTGACCCACCTGTCGCCTTTTTGCGCTCCACAACACGATGATACAGCATTAGCATTAGAGTCAAGAGCGTTGATAGAATTGCATTCCATATTTCTCCAGACCCTATTACAATCAAAAAGTTCTGCTCACGGGGATTGGAATCAAAAAGTAGGTTAAGCTGGGGGACACTATGATAGGGCAGCAGGGTCCGGGCGAATTCTAAACTATTTGCTGCCAAAAGGATCAACGAAACAGCAGCTCGTCCATTGTGGAATAATAGTAATGTTTTGTGGCACCTGTGATGAGGAGACAGGAATATGAATAAAGCATTTATTTCTGGAATATCTAAATATTAATATGATAAAAGATTATATCTAAAAATCCTCCCCAATTCAAATCCAACAGCTACGGTAAAATCCACTTCATAAAATATGCATGTATAATAAAAATTTAAGAGCCATCAGGCATACGTTCACGTTTCTATAATTAAGAGTTCTTCCTAATGATATTGATTTCGTGTATCGGGCCTTGAATATTTATTTATATTTGAATGCACCCTTGGCACAAAGTCACGTGTAGATGCAATTGAGATTCCATTCATTCAGAGACTACTTTGGCACGCGACGCGGTATTTTTCGAATCCAGAATGGTTTGTGTTTTTGTTTCTATTTCGCTGCGGGATACCGAAGACTCTCAATGGCCTATGCACTTCAATTCCGGATATCAATTATTGGCTTTTAAGTGGTTTTTCGATATGTAAAGTGAAAGGTCAGATTTGTTAATGTAATTATAAAGTTTTATTAGTGTTGCACGCTGAAGAAGTGAAAATATTGGGTTTTATTTTTTTCGATAACCAAAACATTGCTTATTTGGATCCGATTCTAGAAAGGAATACCCCAAATGATTTGTAGAACGATTCTCTTTAAATCTGCATCAAAACCTGAAATGCAAATTTTTGATCCACATTTTTCATATTTTCCTGATGGACCCCCTTCCGAAATCCAGGATATCCATATGGGACCCGCTGCGATGGCCATATCTTCCGCAATTTTCATCCGATTCCAAAAAGGAATACCCCAAATGATTTGTAGATCGATTCTCTTTAAATCTGCATCAAAACCTGAGATCCAAATTTTTGATCCACATTTTTCATATTTTCCTGATGGACCCTTCCGAAATCCAGGATTTTCATATGGGACCCGCTGCGATGGCCATATCTTCCGCAATTTTCATCCGATTCCAAAAAGGAATACCCCAAATGATTTGTAGATCGATTCTCTTTAAATCTGCATCAAAACCTGAGATCCAAATTTTTGATCCATATTTTTCATATTTTCCTGATGGACCCCCTTCCGAAATCCAGGATTTTCATATGGGACCCGCTGCGATGGCCATATCTTCCGCAGTTTTCATCCGATTCCAAAAAGGAATACCCCAAATGATTTGTAGATCGATTCTCTATAAATCTGCATCAAAACCTGAGATCCAAATTTTTGATCCACATTTTTCATATTTTCCTGATGGACCCCCTTCCGAAATCCAGGATTTTCATATGGGACCCGCTGCGATGGCCATATCTTCCGCAATTTTCATCCGATTCCAAAAAGGAATACCCCAAATGATTTGTAGATCGATTCTCTATAAATCTGCATCAAAACCTGAGATCCAAATTTTTGATCCACATTTTTCATATTTTCCTGATGGACCCCCTTCCGAAATCCAGGATTTTCATATGGGACTCTCTGCGATGGCCATATCTTCCGCAATTTTCATCCGATTCCAAAAAGGAATACCCCAAATGATTTGTAGAACGATTCTCTTTAAATCTGCATCAAAACCTGAGATCAAAATTTTTGATCCACATTTTTCATATTTTCCTGATGGACCCCCTTCCGAAATCCAGGATTTTCATATGGGACCCGCTGCGATGGCCATATCTTCCGCAATTTTCATCCGATTCCAAAAAGGAATACCCCAAATGATTTGTAGATCGATTCTCTATAAATCTGCATCAAACCCTGAGATCCAAATTTTTGATCCACATTTTTCATATTTTCCTGATGGACCCCCTTCCGAAATCCAGGATTTTCATATGGGACCCGCTGCGATGGCCATATCTTCCGCAATTTTCATCCGATTCCAAAAAGGAATACCCCAAATGATTTGTAGAACGATTCTCTTTAAATCTGCATCAAAACCTGAGATCCAAATTTTTGATCCACATTTTTCATATTTTCCTGATGGACCCCCTTCCGAAATCCAGCATATCCATATGGGACCCTCTGCGATGGCCATATCTTCCGCAATTTTCATCCGATTCCAAAAAGGAATACCCCAAATGATTTGTAGATCGATTCTCTATAAATCTGCATCAAAACCTGAGATTAAAATTTTTTATCCATATTTTTCATATTTTCCTGATGGACCCCCTTGTGAAATCCAGGATATCCATATGGGACTCTCTGCGATGGCCATATCTTCCGCAATTTTCATCCGATTCCAAAAAGGAATACCCCAAATGATTTGTAGAACGATTCTCTTTAAATCTGCATCAAAACCTGAGATCAAAATTGTTGATCCACATTTTTCATATTTTCCTGATGGACCCCCTTCCGAAATCCAGGATTTTCATATGGGACCCGCTGCGATGGCCATATCTTCCGCAATTTTCATCCGATTCCAAAAAGGAATACCCCAAATGATTTGTAAATCGATTCTCTTTAAATCTGCATCAAAACCTGAGATTAAAATTTTTTATCCATATTTTTCATATTTTCCTGATGGACCCCCTTGTGAAATCCAGGATTTCCGTATGCGACCCCCTGCGATGGCCATATCTTCCGCAATTTTCATCCGATTCTAGAAAGGAAAGCACCAAATGATTTGTAGATCGATTCTCCATAAATCTGCATCAAACCCTGAGATTAAACTTTTTGATCCATATTTTTCATATTTTTCTGATGGACCCCCTTGCGAAATCCAGTATTTCCGTATGCGATCCCCTGCGATGGCCATATCTTCCGCAATTTTCATCCGATTCCAAAAAGGAATACCCCAAATGATTTGTAGATCGATTCTCTTTAAATCTGCATCAAAACCTGAGATCCAAATTTCTGATCCATATTTTTCATACTTTCCTGATGGCCCCTTCCGAAATCCAGGATTTCCATATGGGACCCCCTGCGATGGCCATATCTTCCGCAATTTTCATCCGATTCTCTCGATCGATTCTCTTTAAATCTGCATAAATTAAATATTTCATCTTCACGAAAAACTTTAATAAATAAATCACCTACACATATGTTTAAAAATATTTTCAGGCAAAATAATATATCCAAAATATAGCATCGTATAAGTAAAATACTCCAGCTCCCCGTCATCACTCCAATATTCGTATTTTCTACAAACGCAATGCGCTAAATTTAAACAAATGTGCCCATTTGCTTATACACGGATGTGGCTGGGGCATAAGTAATTTCTCGTTTTTGTAGAAGGAGTGAACTGGATGTGTAATATCTAACGATGATCCCATTAAGCCACAACCAACAGAGCTAATCCGAAGCGAATTACATCTGACCCTATTTTAGCACATGCTTTACGCGATTTAAGAAGAAAAATCGTTCTGCCAAGAGAGCAAACTGATTGTAAACAATACAGACACATGTTTGTACTTGTAGTATATACTTGTATATGCAACACGAACAAAATAAACTTAAATTCGCTTTAATTTTAGTTTAAAAATGTGTCAATTCAGCTTTTTCTGAACTACCTGTTTTGTGACTAAGTGTGTGATTCTTTCTCACTTTTCTAAGCAAAAAAATAAACTTAATTAAATGGAAACTTACTTTTTGTACTTGATAGAAACAAATATACAGCAACAAAGTAGATGAATGATTTTTAAACACGCCAAGACGAGTCTCACATGGTCAATGCCACAAACATCTGTATTTAAATTATCATAAATAGAGCGTACATGCCCATTTAAATGATCACAGTGTATTATATTGAACAACTGCTTCATAATGGCCAATAAAAGCGAAGCATATAGCCAGAATTTAATGATGTTTGCTAACGTTCACGATGGCGCCGGCTTCTCGTTTTAACTCTCCAACGATTTCACTTTTCTGATTTCATTTTTCAAAATATTTTCCTCCCGTTGCGTATGTATTCTTTCACATTTTTCTTTAATATTATATAGGTTGGTTATGATTCTCGTCGAGGCATTCACTTTCAAACTTTCGCGTACAACAGGTTGAAAATCAAATACAGAAATTCCCAATATAAACAAACGATTTCGCAATTGGGGGAATATGCACTGGGATTACTTCTAGCGCAATACAATGTGCTAAGCGAGTTGTATCCAAAATTAATTTTCTTCCCAACAGAGCACCCGACGCATTCACCACAGTTGCCATTCAATTATTATTCTTTTAAGTAATTTTTTTTCCCCCCCCTTTTTGTTTTTGGATAAACAAAATATCAGCGAGAAATTTACATATACGGCGCACGTTTCCCGAGATAAAGAATCTTTTCAAGAGAGAGAAGAAAAGCCCGACCGATTGCTTCCGAGCATGGCAGCACACTAAACGAGCTCTCCGAAAAAACGCCGGAAAAATCACAAAGACGCCGCAGCCACCGATCTGGTGGATCCCGCACGTGCGCGGTGGAGAAATGCTTTAGCTTTTTGTGCAACTTGCAGATTGTTTATTTGGTAACCAGTTATGCCAGCGAAAAACAAGACGAATCGACCTGGAAAACCGGGAAAGAGAGCAGATGCAAAATAAATAAAAAAACCCATACCGGATATTATTTAAAGTAAATCCTGTTTCTTAATTGATTTCTTTCTGCAATAATTGGTTTTTTGGTTTCTTCAATAATCAATCTGTATCTACACAATATATATGCGCTTATTCATAGATAGATTTCCCGAAAAAAGGAATTGATTTTTAAATAATAAATAGTTTATATTCCATAATTTCCATTCAAGACTCAATCAATGTTTGATGAATTCACAAAGTTCCGAATTATATCTTTTCTTAAACTTAGGTATCAATACGATTTCTATAAACTTAGACTAGTTCAATAAAAATTCACAGTTTAACTCATGTTGGTCGCTGGGGGCAGGGAGTTTTCATTAAACGGATGAGAAGTAATCACAAGATCCGCACATGTTATACAATTGGCCAGAGGATGGTTCAATAAAGAAGCGCAATGCCTGAGTGCAATGGAGCTCGTGGGCGGATATCTGTTTGTGCAGCAATCCTTCTAGCTCCTCCATAGTAGCAGAGTGTTCAAATTGTACGCCACACTCGCAATTGTAGTTAGCTTTGCCACGCTGCAAAGGTTTGACGAGGCAAACTGGACACAGGACATCCTTTGGCTGTCCATCTTCAGACTCTTCGTACAAGGTCTCCACATTCTGTTCGCCCAGAGCATACCATTCGTTCACATCCGAGAGTAGTTCATCCAGGACAAGCTGCTCCAGTTCCAAATCGTGCTCGAACTCACTTAGTTCTAAGCGCAATATTTCCTTCAGCTCTGACTGCAAGAATATACATTTTTTAATGAACAATCTAATAGTCAGATCTTATTCATAGATAAAGCTGGGAAATCCTCTGACTCACCAATTGTATGTCGCGGTTTGCATCCGTACACTTGTTGCGCGTTTCTATGATGCGCTTCCGGTACTTCTGTGATGTAAAATGATTATTCTAATTGTCACATTTACACAGTAAAATATTGCATACCTCCCGCAGCATCTCGCGCAGTTTTGGCATTTGGGCACCCATCCTCTTTCTTTTGGCCACATCCTGAGCATGTCGCTTTTGCTCGACAGAGGTTTGATAGACAGGGCTCTGTGCAGTATTCATTTTACCCAAAATAAGTGGAAATGGACTATGGCATGCCAAGCTTTTTGGAAGAAATGCGCTTTTGAAATAATTCCGAACTGCTCTATCTATTCCAAGCGAAATATGAATCTAGATTACGGTATCTACTTTTAAGTTATGTAAAGCAAAGTACCACTTTAAAGTAATGTTTTTACTTTACTTTTATTGCAAATCCACAAAAATAGCGCACAATGTCCAATAGAGATGGACAGGCCCCGATAGAATTAAAAGGCCCGATAAATATTCTTGCGTCTATCGATAGTTTAGCATTGTACAACACTAAAGCGCATGGTTGCATTGGGGAATTTTGACAGCTCTAACACTGCCTACTACATGTTTCCGGTCTCTCTTTCCCTTTCTTTTACCAGCGTGTATAGTGAACAGTAAGAGGTTAGTGCGATATTTTCATTAAAATAAAAACAAACTTGAAACGAGAACCTTCAAATGACACTGCTTTCTGCCGCCCACAGATGCCTGCTACGGCCGTTAAGAAACCAGCAGCGAAAAAGCTGCCCGCTGTGCCGGAATCCAAGCTGAAGTTCAGCAAGAAACAAATCAGCAAGCGGGTCGCTGACTCGAAACGTCGTCTGAAGCGTGCCGCCGTCATTGCCCTGCGCAAGAAGGAGAATCTGGTGCGTGCTGAGAAGTACCAGAATGAGTACATCAAGGCTGATCAGCGCGAGATCAAACTGCGCCGTCTGGCCAAGAAGCGCAACCAGTTCTACGTGCCCGCTGAGGCCAAGCTGGCCTTCGTTGTCCGTATCCGCGGGTGAGTAGATTCGAGTTTCCCTGCCTGCGGATCTATTAAAATCGCTTCTTCCTGCTTCCTGCTAACAGTATCAACAAGGTGGCTCCCAAGGTCCGCAAGGTGCTCCAGCTGTTCCGTCTCCGCCAGATCAACAACGGTGTGTTCATCAAGCTGAACAAGGCCACCATCAACATGCTGCGCATCGCCGAGCCCTACATCACTTGGGGCTACCCCAACCTGAAGTCAGTGCGCGAGCTGATCTACAAGCGCGGCTATGTTAAGCACAACCGCCAGCGTGTGCCAATCACCGACAACTTTGTCATCGAGCGCAAGCTCCGCAAGGCGCACAACATTCAGTGCGTTGAGGATCTCGTCCACGAGATCTTCACTGTCGGTCCCAACTTCAAGTATGCCTCCAACTTCCTGTGGCCCTTCAAGCTCAACACTCCCACCGGCGGCTGGCGCAAGAAGGCTAACCACTACGTCAACGGTGGTGACTTCGGTAACCGCGAGGACCAGATTAACCGTCTGCTGCGCAAGATGGTCTAAGCAACAGTTTAAGCATTGTGTTGGACAGCAAATACAACAAAACGGTATGATGTAAACAGTGGAAGAAAATAAAAGTTACTTTTACAAACTACGACGAATGCCGTTCAATGCAAAACAAAAAAAAAAGCAGTGTTTTCGCTTCGAGGAGTATTGCGTATATTGGCAATAAACGTGAAAATAAGTCGATTTTGTGAATAGTTTTGTGGCAGATTGAATTTTGATCATGTAGGAATCTTATTCAAGTATTTTCCGTAAATTTAATGACTTGAAATTATTTTTAGAGTAAAGTCTGTTTAGTTTATTAGCGAATTTATTAATTTCCATTAATAACCATGGCCCACAGGCTTCATATTTTCCAATTTTGGATTTAATTTTGGCAACTTCATTGCTTCACTGCTTCTTCCAAGCCACAAATATTTGGAAAACCCCCACTACTCCCCATAAAAATAGTCAACTGTTTTAATTTTTCTACGCTCTATATCGTTTATTTTTGTTGTTCTGGTCAAAATGTAAGCGGGCATAATGCACAACACTTAAATGCAGATAGCATGCTAGATTCTGGGTGCCATGGGAATAATCGTTAGCCAATTATCGCTATATTGAATACAATCAGTTGCCTTTCAGCTGGCAGTGGATTTCTTTTTTTAATAAAATGTTACACACGGTAATGGTCCAAAGCATGGCGCAATCAAATATATAATTTAAATTCCAATAACATGGATACTAGTCAATAATCGAGGATCTGGCACCCTTTTTTTTAAATATATAATTAGTTAATTAATTGTTACCACATGCAGCACATGCCGTTGTCCGCTGTATAAATTCTGTTCTCTACTGATGCCCACCGGCCTGTGTGGTGGACACATGAATGTTCTGGACCAGACGCTGACCCCAGTACTCCTCCAGGTTGAACGGCTTAAAGTTTTTCAGTTGGTTATCTGATTCATTGCAGTAGATCACAGGCGTACCCTGCTCGTAGACCTGCAGAGAGAATGGTCGGCAAAGCATGAAGAGCAACTGAATTGTTTTTTTTTAAACAGGGACCGTAATTATTTAATTACTAAAAATTAGTTAATAATTTATAAAATACAAAATGGGGCTATCGGAATTGCGGTCCCTGATATCTGCGGCGGGCAGAAGCAAAATAGAATGAACAAGTGTGTGGACTGGCTCCAACTGACTGATTCCCGCACCAACTTACCTTGTTCCATGCCTCCCGGATATACCGGATGAGCTCGTCGTGCTGCGAGAGGGGCACATTCTGCTGCGGGGGGGCTGCGTAGAGGGTATTTGCGTTGCTGTTGTTGCCGGCACTGTGATTGTTGTAGCTCCCGGGTGCATTTGACGCCCCCGTTCCGGATGATGAGGAGCCGCTCGCATTATTGTTGTGATGGTGGTGGTAGCTGTGCATCGTATTGTGGCCACCGCTGCTGCCCTGGCGGCGAATGTAGGGGTAGCGTCTGCAGGGAAAATAAAAGAAAACAGACAAACATATGTACATACGTGCATGTGCATATATATGTGCACGCATATGTGCGTATGTATGTAAACACAGGCTATTGTTCGGAATGGCCCCGTTGTCTAAAAACGGGCAGGTAAAGCCCCAGCCACAATCTCCGTTAGTTTACCCGTTATTGCGTTCCATGTTGTAGTGAGTGTCTGTAAGATAATGGTCTGAAATTGTCTTGTTTATCGCTGAAAAGTTATTTATTCCGACAAAATCTTTTCTCCGCAATGTGGCCAGGTGTTGTGATGGCAGTCATCCCAAGCTTTCGGTATAACGGAAAATTATCGACACCCTCGCAGGCCATTTTGGGTCTAATTTTTAGCACATTGGCGGGATTGCAGAAAGATTTTAAAATAATTGCTAATTTGCTAATTGCTAAATTAATTTTTCAATCACAATCACCTTAAGTTCATTTCCCATATCAGTACATTTATTCTTTTAAAATGCATAACATATTTCGTCTATTTCTAAAATAAGGTAAATTTACGTACATACATACATATATTACAATACATGAAATAATAAAAGAGATAAAAGATGTCATCAAATTTCCATTTACAGAGCATGTACAATAATTCAACACGTAGACATAAATAATGCTGGGTAAAGGAGCTTTTCCGGTTGAGCATTCATAACGTTTCGGCTCTCACTTGTACTTTCATTGAGTGGGTAGATGCACCTCGTCATCTAGATTTCGTATGCAAGTAGCAGCGAGAATAGTCTTTTTTTTTTTTTACACACATATAAAATCTATAACCATAGTCGAGTTAAATGAATTAATATGGTTTCTGCACCTACACCTTGCGCTTAAATTTAATCTAGTTTGGCGATTTTGTTTCGCGGAAAAAGCGTTTCCATATTGGCAACTTGTTTAGCACGTTCACAGATCATCATCCCCGATGCCTTCGAACGCTTCGTTGGGTACTTGGGCTCCATCGTTTGCGCCATCATTGCGGAAGAACACAGCTCCAAAAGTGCGGGAAGTGGTCATCTTGTGTTGCTGCCGTGACCTAGGAGCCGCATCTTCGGGCAGAAATCGAACCGGCGGTGTTGTGGGTTCCGAACAGGGTGTGGTGACCCACGTTGACATCGAGCAGGTTGAGCTGGGTGTAGTTGAACACGAGGGGCCCGCTACAGGCTCCTGCTCGTCATCACTGCCGGGATCCCGTTGAAGCAGCTCGTCGACCATGGCCTGTAGACACACAGACATCAACATGGCTTGATCGCTGGTGATGGTAATCCAACGCAGGGTCTGTTTGGCAATAAGATACTCAAATGCCAGCTGCAGGTTAGTCGGTTCAAGGCGTGACTCTAGCGCGTTATGAGTAACACTGACGCGCCATGATCTCATTCGGGTAACCCGGAACTTTGTCTCGTATATCTTGGAGCCGCGTGCAGTGCGAAGACCCAGCTCTTTATTTCCGATGGTGATGAAAGCCGTTGTCTGGGACTCCGGATAGTCAACCTCCGAGGCGTTGAATTGCAGACATCCATATGAGGGTAACGTTCGCACTAGCTCCATATACTCCCGCTGCCTTCCATGAGCCTGCAGGCCGGTAAGCTTATGTCCCACGCTCGATGAGCAGATCACTACCCACTCACGGGTCACATCGCCCACGGCTTGGTTGTAGATAAGGTTCAGGGCCACCTGATTCCCATACAGCTTGGTGTCACACTTGGGGTTCCAGTAGCTTGTGCGCAGTAGCAGATCACACGGCTGAGGCACGTGTAGTCGCGTTATAAAAGGCGCCTCAAAGTCCATGAGGCGTCGCTCCAGGTAGACCTCATCCCCCGTACGCTGGCGACGAGCGAGGAACAGGCAGAAGTAGCGCGTCAAATCCTCAGGCAGTTGGAGCTCCCGGCAAACAAGCTTCAGCAGGGCACTGGAATTCTGTTGTACGTTGCAGCTAATGGGTATCCTATGTCCAGACGGCCTTGTGAGGACTTGCACCTCCAGTTGCTTCTCCTCGCAATCACTGGTCACCATTTTCTCGGCCAGGGCGGTGTCCAGCTGAGCACGCTGCAAGAACTGATGCAAATGGGCGGATCGAGTGAGACGTCCATCCTGGCCCACCGCCTGTAGGTAGTGCTCCAAAGCACAGCGTCGCGTCTCCAGCTGGTTGCTGGTCAACGGAAGCAGACGTTTCGGAGGAAAGGGGGGCAGGCTCACGCCCACGCAGTGCCTGCGCAGCTGCTCGTTCAAGGAGTGTAACTGCTTGTAGCGCAGGCAGCAGTGGTAGGCGCCGTTGATGTGTATGTTGTAACCTGTGTAGGAGGGCGCAGAGCCCAGCTCCTGGGTGTCGGGGATTGAGAAGTGCATCCTGCTGCTGTGCGTTGGCGCCGGGCCAGCGGCTCACACCTGCATTTTTTCCGACTCTCCTGCGGCACTTCTTTCTGCGAAAATTGGTGTCAATTCAATTAAAAGTGGCCAGATTTTTGCCAATAGCTGCCAGGGTTGTAGCCGTGCCAGTTGGCCCACACTTTACAGTTCACCTTTCCGGTGTTTTCCAACACTGCTAAGGGGCTTTACAGAATTTGTAATCCGAGGCGTTAAAAAACTTGAATTTTTAAATTTAAATAAACATTTCATATTTTATATAGTATTGGTATTGTAATACCTCTCCGGGTATAGTTAAAAATTTATTATTAAAATAAGTTCAAGTACTGTTAATAATAAAGTTTGGGCAAGTTCATTTAACAAAGTAAATTACAAGTCAGCGGGGAATTGGACTTCCCCCTTCAGCATAACCACTCCAGAGGGATTTACTTTAACTTTTATTTTAGTGTTGGGATATAAAACGCCATAATCAACGTTCTCGTAAAGGTCCTGAAAAATCAAGAAATCAAATGAAAGTCTCATTACAGAATAACATTCAGAACTCACCTCTACTCGATATCCAGTAAAGTTAATTAGGCCTAGTTCCTTTAAAGTTACTGAAATATCAGATGGAGTTCCGTCCGTTCTTCTGTTTACAAAGGCAATGGCATAGGAATAAAAGTTTTGGTAGAGAGGACTAATAGGCCTGGACCAGATTTCAATGCCCTTGTGCTTGTAAATTCGTCGTCCCTGTATTCCAAGTGGATCTTGGTCCACAGCAATTATTTTCCGATTTTGTAAAATATGTTTAAATTGCGGGCGAATCGTTCTCAAGTCAACAGACATTAAAAGAGGAGCCGCCAATATTGACCAAATTGCGAATTGAGTCTTTGCTTGCTCGTAACTTAATCCAAAGTTACCAATAATTAACTGAAATTTAAAAGAATTAGTTATTAAAATATATAAAAGAATTTAAAGTATTATTTTTACCATGTCAGGATCATTCCAATGTCCAGGTCCTGCATTTGGTGCTATTAGATCTTGGTTATTACCATAATAATCGATAATATTTTCCACAGATGCCCATGAATCCTGAATATCATCGTAATTCCTCCACAAGTTGCAATGGGATTGAATTGCGGAGTAGTTTGGCTGAATTCCGGCATATATTTGATAAACTGGCCAGCTACACGAATAAACCATTGACTTTCCTGTGCTATTCAAAAGTCTTCCGAAATTTGAATAGCCCTGATCCATGTCATAGGGCAGAGCATAGCATCCATCTAGTTTTACGTAATCCACATTCCATTCGGCAAACTGAAGGGCATCCTTCTCCTCATAACCAATAATGCCTGGATAACCCGCGCAAGTATAGTTGCCATAATCTTCATAAATTCCAAATTTCAAGCCTCTCGAATGGACCTTTTAAGGAATTACTTATTTTTCAAAACAATTTAAAGATTATTTTGTTAAACTCACATAATCTGAAAGTGCTTTCATTCCACTTGGAAATCTTTTGCGATCAGCCACTAATTTTCCATCATGGCTTCGATGCTTTTCCAACCAACAGTCATCAATATTGATGTATTCGTATCCAACAGATGCGTAGCCATCAGCAACTACTATATCTGTCATAGTTTGAAAAAGCTGTTCACTATAGTATTTTTTTTTTTTGGAAAAGGTGATTAAATTAAATGTATCTTTGAGTTGTTCATATCTACATATACCTTATACAATTATCAGGATCGTTTACACAATCAGTATTGCAGCGAAATCTCTCCCATGAGAGCCATCCCATCGGTGGAGTCTTGGCCAGACCATTGTCTAGGGCACAACTCAATTCGAAACTCAGTAAAATAATCCAGATAACTGAAAACATCGCTATTTGAAAATATTAAAGCAGGGAAAAAGTTTAAAAATACTATAAAAATCTTCTTATCTATTCTTCTTCTAAACTTCTTATGCCATATTTAAGAGTATAATTTATACTCAAAGATAGTTTTAATAAAACCTCATAAAAATCAATAATTTTTTTATTTAAATTTGAAGAATATTTATTCTGGAACGATGGAATTCCGCAAGGCTCAGCATAAAAAGCGATTAAAATCTGGCAACGCCGTTTAAGCCTGGCTTAAATACAACTGGCTTGAAACAATGGCCAAAAGGGAAGAGAGATAAAAGAGAAAAAAAGGTCTAGGTCAGTAGAAGAGTTGAGCTGAAACTCTAAGTAACTGCCAAAATGGTTCTACCACTTCTTTTTACTTGAAATAAAACAACAAAATGTTTAACAATTACAATGAACTTGATGTCACAATAATCACATGTATATACATATATAAACCAATTTCCGCTCTTTTAAATCCAATCCGAGTGAATTTATTGGCTGAACAATAAAAAGCCTTTTAATAATCAAATTTATATAAATTTTAATGATATTATTTACGCACTTTCCGCAATTAAAAAGGTTTTGTCAATTTAAGCCGTTCATACACTTAAAAGAAAAAAATAAACTAGTTTGTGAACAGAAATGTATAGTACATACCAATGATTTCTATTTGTATATTTGCAGCGCAATTAAGTAATTGAGTTTTCCGCATTTGAGCCGGTTTATCCAGGCCCAAATTGGTTGATGAGCATTAGTTTTTATGTTAGATTTGCTAAAACTTTATTGTTTTTTGTTTTCCTTTCCATAATCATAAAATATTTTATGACTCACTAAAATGACCATTAAGGAATTTCGTTGCAATATAGTTAGCTTAGAAAACTATCTACTGTGATGTGCAACATTAAGAACTAACTCGTCTGTATACATACATAAATACAAAAGGGCAATTAATAAAAAAAAACAGGTTTCTTAACGGTATAAGATATGATTAATATCTGCCACGATGTACCTGCATATGTTTATGATTTATTGTTCATTGGCTTATATCGCAAAATTCGATTGCTGATCTATAAAAATGATTTTATATTTTATTTTTTGTTTAATAGTTTATTATTTCTAAATACTTTTCTCCAGAAAAAGTAAATAATACACATTTTTCCCCAAGTTCAAAAAAGTTTTAAAATATCGTAATGTTACCTAATATATTTTATTTGTATATTTTTTAATCATTAATAAACTTAATAATATTTTGATCTCTAATAAATTGACATTTTTGCTCATAGAGGAATAGAGATTCCTCCATTTTCATAAACTCCGCATTCAGCAATTTATTATTTTTCCTGATTTGGTTGAGAAACTTATCCATGGGAGAGGACTCTTCTTTAGGAGCATCTGAAAATGTTTTAGGTATAAAAATTATAGTACAGGCAAAACACAAATTTTGATTTATCTACCTTCTTGTTTGGAATGGTTTTTTTGTTGTTCTTGTTGCTTTTGGACTGGGGGAAGTGTTCCCGTTGAAATAGTTGACAAATTGGAACGTCCTATTTTTTCGCCGCTTTCTACAAATTGTGCTATAACGTTTCGGAACTTCTCGGGTATTAGAAATAGTCGGTCGAGGTTTCCTTTTTTATAGCAAAGATAGGCGGATTTCATTTGAAACCACTTCCTTCGGATTTGAGTTGGCGATTTGTTTGGGAATCCACGCTTTTTCATTTGGTTTGCTATTTGAATAAATGTATATTGGGTTGTGCTTGTGGACAGAGCGCCTTGTGAGTTATTGACTTCTTTAATCAAGTTCAGCATGCATTCTATTTCCGCGGATATCCAAAAGTTTCTTTTCAGCTTTTCCGACTTCATTTTGACAGATGTGGAAAATTATGAAAATTAATTAGAACTTTGTTTATGTTTTGTACCCTCAGAATAGTGTGACCGAACAAAGAGAATCTGAAAATGATTTATTGAAAGGTTTTCTTAAATCTTTGTTTAAGATTTTTTAAAATATAATTTTATTCTTTAAAAAAAAAACTTTAAAAAAATAATTCAAAAAAAAACTATTTTGAAAAACTATTTTATAAATTTAAAACTGATATAAACCTGTTTGTTAAAAATTGTAATATATCGAATCGTGTTTATATATCGTAATATATCGAAATTTTAATTTATCTGATATCGATAGTTTCCATCTGCTCGCCTGTTGCACAGTTTGCTTATTTTTGTAAATAATTTTCAGAAATTAATTCTTAACCGTTAGCTTAAGGTAAATAAAAGCAATCAATGGAATGAGACCTTTGAAGTTTATCTGCTAAGTAAACAAGACTATAGATGTTAATTTGTATTATAACGTTTACTTTATTTCACGTTTCTCCAATTGCAGAAACGTGCGCACGTTTTTATAATGGACTCGAAATACCTGGCCACCAGTAGAAATGATTCCGGGGGGCCTGGATCTGTCAACTTCTCAATTAAAAGGAAACATGATATGCTGGGAATTAGTCCTGTTTCAGAAAAGAAACTCCATCTTGCGCAGATAAAGCAACCAGTGCCAGCGCCTGTTTTGCTGACAAGCAAACGAACCACCATCGAACAGCACCAAAAATCCTTGCCAGTCTATAATTGCCGACAGCGAATTCTCAGGGAGCTGAAACTGAATGACACAGTGCTTATAATGAGTGAAACGGGGTCTGGAAAGACCACGCAGATCCCGCAGTTCTTATTGCATGCGGGCTATGCAAAGAACGGCATGATTGGAATCACCCAGCCACGGAGGGTGGCTGCCATTACAGTCGCCAAGCGAGTAGCGCAGGAGATGTCCGGAGGTCTAGGAGACACAGTGGGTTATACAGTTCGTTTCGAAGACGTCACCTCCAAACGTACAAAGATACGATTCCTTACCGACGGCGTGCTCCTGCGAGAGTCCATCAAGGATCGACTTTTGCAAAAATATTCTGCAATTATCCTAGACGAAGCCCACGAGCGCACCGTTAATGCTGATTTATTATTCGGCATTGTCAAGGAAGCCCAAAAAGAGCGAAGAAAGCAGAAGTTGGGATGCCTGAAGGTTGTGGTCACCTCGGCTACTATGGATATTGATCATTTTGGCAAATATTTCAAGTGCAAAGGAATGTATTTAGAAGGAAGGACCTATCCCGTACGAGTGATGCATGCCAAGGAAGAACAAGATGATTATGTTCACGCAGTACTGGTTACGTTATTCCATATTCACCGCACCACTCCTCGCAAGTACGTTTGACGTTGCTATGAAAGGGATATGAAAGAATTAACTTTTATTTGTTCCCTTGAATGTTTTGTATTTGTTCACCTCATGAAGGGAGCCCATTAACTGTTAGCATTTCAACTTGCAGCCATGACGTTTTAATATTCCTAACAGGGCAAGAGGAAATCGAATCACTGGCTCATCAAATCCGACAACTAGCAAAGGTAAAAGTGGCCCATTCTACTCACTGAAATAAGATTAAAACCATTATTTTTTTATAGATTGACGTCAATGGGACCGCAGATCTCCGTGTATATTCATTGTATGCGCAATTGGCGCAAAATAAGCAGCTGGAATGCTTTTTGCCAACTCCCCTAAACATCCGGAAAGTCATATTGGCCACAAACATAGCAGAAACCTCAATTACCATTCCCGGCATTAGGTGTGTTATTGATTGTGGATTTGTCAAAGAGAAATCCTTCAATTCCGCAGACGGGCTAGATGTTCTAAAGTCAGTCAGGATATCGAAAGCACAGGCATGGCAAAGAACAGGCCGAGCTGGTCGAGATGCACCTGGCACATGCTATCGAGCATATACGAAAAAACAGATGGAGTCGTTTGCGGATGCTACTCAGCCGGAAGTCCTCAGAACGAATCCCACGGCAATGGTGTTGCAACTTCTCGCTCTGGACATCGATTGCAACAATTTTGACTTCCTGGATGCTCCTCCGGAAGAGGGACTGCGAAGTGCTTATAAAAGCTTGGATGCCCTTGGGGCAATCAAAAGCGGATCAGTGTCACATATTACTCCTTTGGGCAGGCAGATGGTCCAGTTCCCGTTGGATCCGAAATATGCCAAACTTTTACTAACAGCATCGTCTTTTGGATGCATGGAGGAAATTTTAAGCCTGGTATCTGTCCTCACAAGTGATCATGTTTTTGTTTCGAATACCGACAAGAATGAAATGGCTTCCCTGGCCCACGCAAAGTTTCAGTCAAAACACGGGGATCACTTAACGCTTCTTAATGTATTTAATGCATTTGTTAAAACAGAAAAACCAAAGGTTTGTACACCTTGCTTGTATACCTTGAAGAAATTATAATGTTTTCTCCTTTTTGTTTAGGTGTGGTGCCATGATAATTATTTAAATTTACGTAGTCTAACTTATGCCCGAAACGTTCGACGTCAATTGGCGGAAATCGGCGAGCGCATGGATTTGGTCCTGAACAGTTCCGATGATATTGAAATGCTAAAAAAATGTCTTCTGAATGGATTTTTCGAAAATATTGCTGTTCTGCAAAGAGATGGATTTTATGTGACAGTTTCGGGCAATATCAGGGCCAAGATTCATCCGTCTAGTGTCCTGCATGGGAAATACAAGCCGAGTTATATTCTTTTTACTGAAATAGTTCAGACCGAACAAACTTTTCTACGCCAAGTCTCAGAAATATCCATCGAATGGATTAAGGAAGTTGTACCGTTTGTTAAAAATATACCTACAAGATAAAGTCAAGTGCAAATATTTTCTTAAAAATAAAGTTTTATTGAAAAATGTTCATTTTTATACACATTTTCGAATCTTTTATTTCTTGTTTTGGTATTTTAATTTAAATGCGAAAAATAACAATACATTTAACAGAAAAATTTACAAAATCCACAGTTATTTCGATAATTTTTATTATAGGTACCTTAACCAGTTAACATTTAAAATATTTTTTGAGATTATTTTAATACAACTATAGTAGTTTATTTATAGTATTCCTGCTAGTGCCGTTTCGTGATCGGCGGCTGCAGCCTGACTATGGTACCTAAGCCTAGCATTACTTACAGGAGCTCCTAAAAAGATGAAACAAAATATTAATTATGATTATTGATGATTAAATGAATAACTACTTACCTATATAACTTAACAAAACCGGCAGAAAGATTAGGCCATGCGCTGCCCCAATAACTACAATTCCCAAATACATGCGGAAATAAAAAACTTGAAAGATTTGACTCTTAGCAAAAGCTAAAACTAAAATGCCTGCGAATTTGGTCAACGTAATACCGGAAAATATAGAGCTACCCATTTTAGATAAGCTATCTGCAGCTCTATCGATTTGACTAACTGATTTAGATATCGAGAAACTGTGTACTAGATGAGAGCAGAACTCTACAGAGATACCGACAGCCATAACAAGATTAACTAACGAAACAGCATTTAAAGAAATGTTCCAGTAATACATAAGGCCTCCTAAATTAACAACAATCATGGTTATCGTGATTACAACAACTAAAGCGGAATGAACATCGAAACCCATCAAAACAAAGGTAACCACAAATATGGAAAGCACAGAAATGCCCATGCTTTGTAACGTATCCGACCACATGGTTAAATATTGTTCATAAAATACGTAAAATACTGAGTAAGGGAAAACCTCGACTGTTAATGCCGATTCTATAGGAACTCCGTTGGACATTAGTCTGCCCTGTAACATTTGTGTGATATTTGCGGATATCTTCCTAGCCGATTCCAGAGCCAGAAAATAGTCGGCTGATGTTTTCAATATGGTGTGATATCCCATAAAATATGACGCCTCTACGTTCAGTCCTTTTTTGCCGTTGGCGTATCGAACAGCCGAACCATACGCGGCATGCCCCGCCTTGGCGCACGAGTCGTCCGGATTGTCTTTCAGGAAAAAGGGCAGATACTTTTCAAAGCTCTTTTCTTCTGGCCGTTGGAGTGAATTTTTCGAGATATTACAATTCGAGCAGGAAGTATCTGAAATATATCAAAAGTTAAAAGTGTTTCAAATTATAAGATTTTTATAAACTCACCTTGGTGGGGACAGAAGCTACCATTGGAAGGATTATATTTGCAGCAGGATTGTGTCGATGACCAGTCGAAATAGTCATCCAACCAACTGGATGCTGGCCTAGCAATATAGGTTTGATTCGAATGCCGACTGGCCAAGTAGATTTGCGTCAAAACACTGTCATCGTTGCAATATCGACCTGCACAAACCAAATTCTGCACCGAACTATTCGTGTAACTCAGATCCCCCTTGAGAACAAAGTAAACCGGCGGACCAATATTTAGATTTTCGTTCAGGGATTGGAAGTAATGCAAAACGAAACTGTCCTCGGGCATAGCTAGTTCCTGGTCAAGACCAATATCGATTTTGGGTGCAATGGCAATACTGAAACACAGCCAGGCGAAAAAGATTACCATAACGGCGACCCTCACAATTTTCTTCATCAAAAACGGAACGTAAACACTCTTGAAGAACTTGTACAAAAGGCCCTCACTATTATCTATACTATCAGACTTCTTTCCCTTGACAAAACAACAAATGTCCATTCGATTCTCCTCCTTTCGCTTGGTATCTAACGTGAACAAGCTAACGAAACAGGTTATTTGCAACAAAAAGTCAATGATTAGGGCGACGCCCGCGTATAAGGCAAAGGCTCTCACAGCCGGCATATCCGAAAGGCCACCAAGGAAAAAGCAGAAGCTCTCACTAAGGGAAGTGAGCAGCATACTGGGCCCCACACGACCCAGTATTCTGCCGACCTGCTGCTCGAGGGTTTCGTTAGGTTTGCGTTGGTCGCGTTGGTGAGTTTGAACCAAAATGAAAATGTTGTCGACACCGACAGCTAATACTAAGAATGGTATCACCTCTACGATAATCAAGGTAGCCGGCACGCCCACGTACCCAAACAGACCAACTGAAGAGACTACTGAAGCTAATACAATTATAACGCCACCGATGCCAAGGGTAATCTTACTATCTATGAATACTCTTTTGAACTCCTTAACATGACCCAGGGATATCGCAATGTACATAAACATAATCAAGTAGGAAACCAAAATCGTAAGGACATCTGATTGTGATTCCCTATTAAGCTCGTCTTCTATCGACCTCTCTGAGGTGAAGGCTATGTCCATATGTTTAGATTTGTTGTGACTGGTATAGTTTGTCATAAATTCTACAAACATCTTCTCCCACTGTAGGGCTCTGCGGAGATCTGTTTTGTTATGATGATTCTTCACCAAAAACGTGAGGATTAGAGCATTGGCTAATTCGTATTTTGTGTTGCCCGTTAGCTGATCACCAGTCCTCAGAAATCCGCCTAAGGCTATAGCAGGATCTACAGGACCACCATAGGGAGCTAGGCATAGATAGGGATTGCTTGTACACTGATACAATTCATCCAAATAGGTCACCTGAAAATTTTAAAACATAAATATCTGTTAAATAATTAATTTGTAATAAAGTTACTCACATTAAATCCACCATCTTCATCATTATCATCCAAGCGCTCTATGTCATCTTGGAAATAGCCCCAAATCGATTGAACTACGCAATTAGAATCTTCTAAAGCGTTTCCATCCTCTGATAGTGGAGCAAAGCAGATATCCTTCAGTGTGGTTCCGTTGGCATTTAGTTTTTTGATGCTCTCTTGAAGGTGCAGCACATTGGTCAGAAATTCTCTGTCAAAAACGGGTCCAAACGTAATCGGTCCGTTTGAAGTGTTGTGTACAATTTG
The DNA here is from genome assembly GCF_030179905.1 of Drosophila bipectinata. Classification (NCBI taxonomy): domain Eukaryota; kingdom Metazoa; phylum Arthropoda; class Insecta; order Diptera; family Drosophilidae; genus Drosophila; species Drosophila bipectinata. The sequence goes on from NC_091736.1 coordinate 3,571,794, forward strand.
AGGTAAATCCACGGCTTTGATTATTATCTATAAAACATTATAAATCTTATTTATTTGCCAAAACTTCAATTAAAATGTGAGGACTAACCTGCTCAAGTCTGTAAAATGGTTCAAACTTGGTATCGAAGAACTCTCTTTCAAGTCTTGATTTCGACTTTGGCGATGCCCACAGTTTTACCGGATCAGTGGTTATGTTTATATGAGAGACTCCATAGCCCAACACACAAACGAGGCAAGCACCAGCGACTAAGGTCATCCATGGATTGCTGGCAAAAAAGGTGCCCCATTTTGTGAAAAAGTGTTCCAAAAATGTTTCCGTTCGAGCTCCCAGTTTTTCAAAGTAGGAATCATCCTCTCTATAGGCCATATCATCTGTGACATCATTACCGTCAATTTGAAAGTTTTCATCTTAAAATAAGAATTTTATAAAGTATATTTTATTAAACTATAAAAAATTGCCGTCTATCCTTAGACAAGAAAATAGAATTTCTAAGGGTATATATATTTTTACTTACTTCCTTTTAATAAAAGTGTATTAAGAAAAGGGTAATTGGTTTATCACAACCGTTGTTCTCAGAAAAGTTAAAAAAATTTTAATTTTGATACAGAAAAAAAACTGACTTTGAGGGAATAACTACTAATAATAATTCCCCTCGGACGAATAACATTCTTTATCCTAAAAATAACTTCTTATCATGAGGGAACTAAATCACAAAATTACTGGTCTACACTGCAAAAAAATAGAATGATGCCTAAAACTAAAACTCACCCAGTGACGAACCTTGGGTGAAAAGAAAAGATCCCATCAGGAACACCAATACCCCAACGAAAAATACAGCTGCCATAATAACGAGATAAGCATCAAGTCCGAATATTTTGAATGGCTCAGGTGGTGGAGGTTCTGGAGGTCCTTGGGGACAGGACATGTCGCAGTCCGAGCACGAGCAAGCAGGAAGTTTGCTCTAAAAAAAAAAACATAGAAATGTAAATTAATTATAAGAACATATTTCATGCAGATTACTTACATTGACGGATTGGTTGCAGGGAATGGTTGGTGGGCTCAAGGGTTTGAACTCGTTGCTCTTGGATTTTGGTTCATGCTGAATATATGTTATTTGAAAAGGAACATACGGGCTAGAAGCATCGCCCATAAAATTAAACCATTTGGTTGGATTGCAGCGGGATGCTGGATAAGATCCACACATTAAATCCAATGCTAATTGACCTGTTTGTGGAACAGAAACCTGCAAAAGCCCAAAAAAGTGTTTAATTACCAAATGAATCTTTTCCTCACTTTTAACATACCTGAGAGCATGATTTATAAGTCTTGTTAATATATTCGGTCGATACATGAAGGTCTACGGCACTGATGTAAGGACGACCTAAAATAAAAGACAAAAAGTGCAATTAAATAGAGAAAATATCAAACAAAATAAACTAATTGTCTTATTGATCTCCAAACACACAATTTTAGTAAACAAAAATATATATATTTATAATAATTACCTGTGCTACCATTTTTTTCTGTGGCCGCCACATGTATAAATTCCGATTGCTTTGGAGAACAAGTAAACTCGCAAATATGTCGAACTAAATTCTCCATGCATGACGGACATCGGTCCAAGAAATTGGCCGCTAGCTTCACATTTTTGTTTAATATTTGTACCTAAAAGTGCCCAATATTAATATAAGGAATAAAGTTTGTTGCAGAATATTTCAATTACCTGTTCTGTGTCGCAGCAATATTTATTTTCATTGTTCTGAAGTAAAAATCCACATCGCTCCTTTAGCAAATCCAAACCCGCCTGAGGCATTTCAATCGCCGACCCATTGTAGGGACAGTTCTGACTGTGTCCGTAGACATTGGTGTTACAAACTCCATACCACACACAGTCCTTTTAAAATAAATAAAAGATTCAATGAATTTCTTAACATTCCAAAAAGTGGTCTTTATAATTATTATTATTACTTTAATGTTTATAATTAAATGGAGATGAACGTGAGCGTTTATCACCTAAGTACCTTTAACCCACTTTGACTTTCTTAGCCTATTCAGTCTTGGCCTCTAATTTTAAGTTGTTTTGAAAAAAATGAAAAATAGCATGCATCTGTTTTAGCTCGTTCCACACTTTTGGATATATATACGGATGACGCAAACTTGCAACAGCCAAACAAATCCAATTTGGGAACTGATCTCAAATATGTAGGTTGATTAGCAGCCGACAGTCAAAAAATCATTTGCAAGTGCAATCCGCAAGTTTAACTAGATTTTTCAATTCTTTACAGCTGGTTTACACTTTAAAGTTTAATTTTTATAAAAAATATAAAAATAAAACTTACCTGCTTAGATAATTGAATTAATGTTAAGAGCACGACGCTAAAGAGTACATGTACTTTAAAGCTAGTACTCCGGAGTGGGGCTGGTGAAATCATCCTATCAGAATCGCATATCTGTAATGACAAAATGAGTTTATAATAAACGATCAAAGTTCAAAGTTTTTTCAAAACTATAACATATAAACAGATATAATCCTTATCCTCACAATGAAAATCCGCTATATCAATACGATTGCACTCGCCTGGATGCTGAACCGAAATGTAATCGAATTTGCCAGTCTTAAAACTGGACAAATACGTTGGCTTCATGCAAATGTACCAACCGAACATTAAAAAAACATTTATTCTAGTAATTGATATAACTCGTGTGGGTATCTGAAACAATAGCCATCGGATTTAACACTTGGATCTTGAAACTCCGAACTGAAGTTATCTATTTTCGTGTGGACTTGGCAGATGCCCAGCAATTACTAAATGATAAATTGTGTCATAGCAACAGCACATTAAATTTATTGACGCACCAAAAAGTCATTATGTTTTATATATGTATACACAGTATATCATTTATACGGATGGATGGTTATTTAATAATTTTTTTTAATGATAACACAGGTCAGAAACAAACAGATTTTAATGTATTTGAGTTTATTTAGAAGTGTAATAAAAATAATCTAACAAATTTTAAAACATCAGGTTCTTATATGAAGAGCTCCCAAATTTGAAAGATGATGTGGCTCCAATGAGCTTATATTTAAAACTAATTTATTTCACTCAAATTTCAAACAGCCAAACTTAAAATTTTTATATTTAAAAAATGTTTACTACTCAGCAAGCAGTATGAGCGATAAATCGCCTCCTAATAGTTTATTTTCTTTAATTTTTTAAGCGATATTTCTAATGTTGCTTGCTGGGTTACTTATTAGGAAGATAAGCAAGAGGAACGGGCGGCTGAAGTGCGCGGTAAGTGGGTTTTCCGCCCGCATTTTTTATGTTAAAAGGATCGATCATAAACTTCATTAATTATTATTTCTTATGTGAGATAATAACATATAGAAATCTTTGTTCTATTTTCCAAGGCCTAATTTTGTTTATCTTTTCAACCATAACCAGCCTAGTTTATGTATTCGCGATTCAGTCTTTCCAATATCAAAAAATAACTAATGGGCTAATCTTAAAACGCAAGTTCTCGAATAAAAGTCATATAATTATTTTGCAATTATCTGAAATCCACGGAGGATACTTTTTTTACAGAGGGTATAGCCAATATAATAACATAAACTTATAATCAATATTCGATTATGGAGAGAGACCACATCATAATTTAAAAAATAAAAGATTTTGGTTTATGTATAAGAGTATTTTTTTTATTGCCAAACGATGTTTTTTTTGTAAATACAAAGAGTAATTTTAGTAAATTTTGAATGGAAAATAAATTATGATGTGTTAGATACTATGAGATTAAACTTAAAATGGATGATGTGTACGATAAAACCTTTGTTATTTTTAAAATTGTTTTATATTTTCAAAACAAATATAATTTGTGATTTAACTTTAAAAAAAATTGATGTAATAAATTCAAAGGAAACGCTATGATAAAAAGGGATTTCCATTTGTTATTGAGTTTATATTAAAAATCATTTTAAGATTTAATATTTTGAAATTATATACGAAATTGTACAATTTCTAAAACTAATTTCAAAAACTAAATTATATTCAACTACATTTATGAGCCGGTCAAGGAAACTTTACCGTGATATAGTAAATGTTTTGTCGATTCAATGTCTGTGATGCTTTTAAGTAAATGTTTGAATAATTATACGAAACTATAAAAACACTACGGCCTTTGACGAAGCTATGTTAACGTTCACACTATATTCAGTAACTTGGCAGCTACTGTGAAAGTGATGATGCAACTAGTTGCCTGGTAAGGGATGGGGGTATTTCCTTTATGGTATCCACTGGGTATATTCTGATATATGATACACAATAATATTTTTTAAAGAAACAGCTGACAAAGCCAATTACCACCATCACCCGTTTTGAACGAAATATTGCCCACCTTGCTCTTTCTATCTACCGACCCGAACAAACTTTGCAGCCACAAGTATCACCGAATAAAGGAATGATTAATCTGCCTTCAAAACTTCCAAGGAAATTTATTCATTGTATTTACTACTATAGTGCGAGCATTCATTGAAAAAATAGTTTGATAAAAAGCTTGCATGTATAGAAGGCACGCTATCACTTTCAGCTTCTGTATAAATCGTTAATTGTAAACATCAGTCATTTAGCAATCAGCCAAGAAATATGTTTTCTTTGTTCTCTTTGCAAGTGTACACCAGTACCCTGTATCACATATGAAGGTGCATACTAATGAAGTCACCTATGTCACGAAACAATTAATTTAATTACATCAAAGATTTTATGCAGCGAGCCGCAATCAAGTTTTCTCTTTTTTTTCTGCTTTCTTTAAGCTGGTGTTTACGCACAGGCACTATAGTATATATTTAATAATCAGACAAAGACGTAGTCTGAATCACGTCAATAACCTTGCCCTTAGGCTAATTTGGAGCTTCACTAACCCTCGTTCCCAAAATATTGTTGTTAAATGATTATTAACAGAAATATACAATCAAAATGTAAACACTCCCAATACTATGAAACTGAGTAACTTTTTGTATCGAATATTGTAATCGATTTCGGTAAAAATACTTGGAACTTGAATAAGAAACGTTAAAGCTTATCGATATGCCGTTTTTAAAACGCAGTTTTTAGGAATTTATCGTATTTGTTAAATGCTTCTGAAATAATGATAAATATCTGATTGGCTATTTTTTTTAAATATTTTAATATTTATTTCTTGTTTAGTCTCATCGATATCTAAAACAAATTTAAGTTTAATACTATAAAAAAAAGAAAGATTCCTTTCAAAAATTTTATAATATCTATTGTATAACAAATATTATAAGTAAATATAATCGCTAATGTATAATCTTGATCTAATCGTAAACATTTTTTAGCACCATCACAAAGTGTTCTGTAATTCCACTGTTTCAATTTAATGGGAATTATTCCACTGTCGATAACTTTATTGTTTCGATGCCATGGCCGGCCACAGCTATATATCGAACATTTTTACTTGTCATCATCAGCGGCTAGCATTTTAAGAGTCATGGTAAAGTGTTTATTTGAAAAAATAAAGAGTTTTGTTAAACTTACCATTTTGATTCCAGTTTCGCAACCAATACGATAGCGACGTTACAGTATGGAGTCCCCAGGGACGTCTGCACCAGGTGGAGTACGCTATGGAAGCCGTCAAGTTGGGAACAACTACGGTGGGTCTGAAAAATAAGAACATCGCGGTATTAGTGGCGCTTAGCAAGCCGACTTCGGAGCTTTCGGTTTCACAGCGCAAGGTGATACCCATTGATGATCACTTGGGAATTTCTATTGCTGGCATCACAGCCGACGCCAGAGTTCTCAGCCGGTATTTGCGTTCGGAGTGCCTTAACTACAAGCACGCCTACGAGTCCACTTACCCGGTATCCCGTTTGATCACAAATTTGGGAAACAAAATGCAGACAACCACCCAGCGCTACGATCGCCGTCCGTATGGAGTTGGATTGCTTGTTGCTGGCTATGATGAAAAGGGGCCGCACATTTATCAGGTGATGCCATCGGCGACCTTTTACGATTGCAAAGCCTATTCGATTGGATCACGATCCCAAAGTGCACGCACATACTTGGTTTCCAACCTTGCTTCGTTCTCGGACTGCCCCAACAATGATATCATATGCCATGGCATTATTGCTATCAAACGTTCCCTGCCCACGGATGAGAACCAGAGCAAAGAGAATGCATCTCAATATGTATGTTTATTTTTGTTGTATGAAGTAATCTACTAATTGATATATATTGTAGGACATAACCGTAGCCATCGTTGGCAAAGGTCAACCATTTAAGATTCTGTCTCCTGAGGAGTTGAAAGTATATGAAGAGATGGCTAATAAGAAGGGTGGACTTGCCCCTCCACCAGCCGATGACGATGACCAACCACGTCCATCAGGATCCGGCGAACAGCCAGATGAAGGCCCACGAGATCCCCAAGTCGCCGTTGCAACAGAGGAACGCCGCTAAATTACTTTACGATTACAAAATCACCTTAACCATTAAAAATGTAAGATGGGTGGATACAATAAAATTGTTCATGCATTTGCATAGATATAAACTGGAAACAAAATGAATACTCATTTTAGTTATTTGTTAACCAGATGGTTATTCCTTTAATTTCAACATCCAAACTACAACAAAAGCAAAAAAGAAAAATAAAAGACCACAAAATTAAAAAAAATAGTTTTATTTTTCCCGCCTGCTTAAGTGAAACCTATGAGAATCGATGAGGAGGGCGCTATTTTTTAAAATTATTAAATGTTTTTCCTTAAAAATTATAGAAGAATTAGGTTAATGAATATATTAAGGATATATCGCCAATATCGCATATAGATGACCGATTCTTATAGAAATTTAAGTATCAGACCAATTCGTTATAATGTGTATTTAAAAAAATTCCCAACCTTCTTTCCCAAGTATTCTCATAGGATATAGTCCGATATAGTATTTGTAACACCCTCTGCAAGTTTATAAAAATTAAAGAAAAACATTAACGGTATATTTAAAAAAATAAAAAAAATATATCACATTTTGTACGAACCAAAGGTATACTACTTTTAATGAAACACGGTCACACCATTGGCAGAGTTTATTTTTCAATGCCGGTATTATTTTTGTTTCTGTTCCTATAAAATAAACACAATAATATTAATTTGTAAATGACTAGTTACTTTTTTAGTTAGCTATTAAATTTGTACAAAGTTTTTGTTTACATATTCTGCCAAACGATTGTTAAATCATTCCTGAAACACACAAAAAATTACATAACAAAAGTTATCTTGGACGAACTTACTTCACATTGGATTGTTTTTAATAAAAACTTGTTATGATTAACTATGAAAGAATAAACAAACTACCGCACTTCCTATGGGTCAATACCTGTTGAAGTGTTTAAGTTATTTGTTTTATTCAACAACATAGCTGAGATTTGATCAACAGGTTCTTTTGTAAATCATAATCCATAAAAATTTGATACTCGATCAAACTTATTTGGAAATTATATTAAATTATTATTTTTCAGATAAAATGACGTTGCCCGACCTAGTGGCTAGTCTGTCAACGAATCCCTACTTCGGTGCTGGATTTGGTTTGTTTGGAGTTGGGGCTGCAGCGGCGATATTAAGGAAGGGACTTCAGGGCGGATTGATTCTTTTCCGACGACACTGCATGATTACTTTGGAGGTGCCTTGCCGGGATAAATCATACCAGTGGCTTCTGAAGTGGATCACCATCAAGGGAGCGCGAAAGACCCAGCACTTAAGCGTGGAAACCAACTTTCTGCAACACGACAATGGCCAAATCAAGACAAGCTATGAGTTCATTCCCAGCATCGGAAAGCACTTGTTTCAGTACAAAGGGAATTGGATCCAAGTAGAGCGAACCAGAGAGCAGCAGACACTGGACCTACATATGGGCGTGCCATGGGAAACTGTGACCCTAACTGCATTTGGGAACAATAAGGAAATCTACTTTGACATCCTGGAGGAGGCACGACATCTGGCCTTACAGGCAACCGAGGGAAAGACGGTCTTATACACAGCGATGGGAGCAGAATGGAGGCCTTTTGGACACCCTCGGCGCAGACGTCCCACCGGATCGGTAGTCTTGGATCGTGGAACTTCCGAAAAAATCATCGCCGACTGCCAGGATTTTATCAAGAGCTCCCTTTGGTACACGCAGCGTGGAATCCCATACCGAAGAGGATATCTGCTTTACGGTCCACCTGGTTGTGGAAAGTCTAGCTTTATTACCGCCTTGGCTGGCGCGTTAGAATACAGCGTATGTCTGCTGAATTTGTCAGAACGGGGTCTAACGGATGACCGACTTAATCATCTTCTAAATGTCGCGCCAGAGCAAAGTATCATCCTGCTCGAGGATATCGATGCAGCGTTTGTTTCCCGGGAGGCAACTGCGCAACAAAAGTCCGCTTTCGATGGCCTAAACAGGATCACTTTCAGCGGCCTATTAAACTGTTTGGATGGAGTGGGTTCAACAGAGGCACGAATTGTCTTTATGACCACAAACTACATAGATCGATTAGACCCCGCTTTGATTCGACCGGGCAGAATAGATCTAAAAGAGTACATTGGGTATTGTACAGAGTATCAATTGGAGGAAATGTTCAAAAACTTTTTCGGCAATAGTGAAACCCCCAAAGCGGCAGAGTTTGCCCAACGGGTAAATTCGTTTAATCGCAATGCTAGTCCCGCCCAAATCCAAGGATTTTTCATGAAGCACAAACTTTCTTCCCCGCAAACGGTTATTGATTCTTGTGAAGACATTTGGGAAAATGTCGCAAGTCCTAATAAAAAAAACAATTGAAACCTTTTGAAGTTTTTCTTGGGATGATATTGAGTTAAGCTCAAGATTCGCATTAATTGCTTTCCATTTTTAAAACATAACTAAATATTACCATAAAAGCTCTTTTGTCCTCTGAAGAGATTTATGGAGGAATCTTTAAATTTCGATCGACCAAATAACTGATATGTTTTACATTATGATTTAATTACATTTTTATAGGTAATTTAAAAATATGAACTATGTTCTAAAATATATGTATATTTTATATGACATTAAATTTGATTAGTCCTTTGATCTTCTGGGTCTTCCCACTTTTCCTTTCCTCTGACCAAGTGTTCCATTCGAATTTGCGGGCCCCTTAAGTAATTTGTGCCAATCTTGCTCACATACTAAGCTTGCTCCTAACATAGTGTATCTAAAAGATAATGAAAAATAGTTAGAACTGGGCAAGCATGTAAATGTAGTGCTAGCACGTACCTATCTCCAGGGCGCAGGCTTGATCCACACTTAGCACAACTAAAGCACCTTAGATGAAATACGCAATTGATTATTTGTTTTTGTTGATTTTGTAAATCAATATTATTTATCCCAGTAAGTGCTTTAGCAACCAGTTCACTTGGAGGAATTGTTTCTCCACATCCTGAACAGACGCCTGAGCAGCCGAACATACTAAAAATAAAGTTGAGAAATCAGCCATTAGTTTAGTTCAATATTAAATCGTTTTTTGAGATAGATTTCATACCTAGAATAGTCCTTTTTGCAAAGAATCAGACCCCGCCTCGTAAAACAGCTGGAACCAACCTCCGCTAGCATTGCTCCACAACAGTGACATTTAAGGCATCCATTGTGCCAATATCTGTCTAAAGCGTATAAAAGATATCTATCACTTATTTTATCTGGAACGAAAGTAGAAATATAATATATAATATGTATTTTTAAATTTAAATAGCAAAGTCTTACCTCCACAACCGCCACACACTTTAATAAGAGAGTTAGAATGAATTAACTGTTGATTATTGAAATCGTTTGAAGATTCGTCCATGAACGATAGCTGAGACGAAGAAATATTCGAATTGGTCTCGACAGCGTCCTTTGTGTGGTTAGAGTTTCTATAATCAATTACTATGGGGGCGAAATTTTCGGGACTAGATGAGTCTTGGTGATGTGCCGCAAGTATATCTCTGTATGAATGGAACGTTGCATTCATTGCAAATAATGTTGATGACTTAAGTCGTAAAAGGCATATGGGTCCTGTTTATAGTTTAAACCTGAAAATGCAAAGTATAATCATTTTTAATTAATTAATTGTATTGATAAGTTTGGAATGCTATATTCCTAGTTTCCATGTCTATATGTATAAATAAAAGCTAAATTTAACACATTTTTATAAAAAAAACTGGCAATTTATTTGCAAATTAAGCCATTGAATTATTTATTTCGTTCCTTCATGTGTAGACGCTCCATTTAAAAAAGAGAAGCTACTGGAACAATATGTAAACTCTTCCTTAATTAAGTCGCAAAATTAGCATTTAATTTTAAAGTCATTTTGGACAATTACATTGACCACACAGCTGTCCATATATATGTACATCTCCATATATAAGTAGATATGTAATTAAGAAAACCATACATATATGTGTACATATGTATGTACGTTCCTGCAGAACGCTTGAATACTTATGTATGTACATACATACATATGTAGCGCGTGAAACTGCGGTCTTATGCCGATAGATTAATCAATATTTAATTTCTTTTAATTGTTTCACTGTTCACTGGGCACTTAAGCGTTCCCATTCATCACCGTGTTGACAAATAATAATACTTATTTGCCACTGGTCTTATGTTTGAGCAAATTTCGTGTACATATGTACGTACAATATACATTCATTTATTTTTCTTTGGCACACATGAAAACCTCGCGGTTTTGATTATTGACCACTGTTTGAACTTACACACTCATCAATTAATTATCAAATAGGGAAATCTCTTCAGACGACAACATGAGGAACAGTAAAATCGTTTCGGTTTCAAACACCATTTCTTGTATACGACTTTACATACCAAACTTATTCATAGATATGAAAGCAAGCGATTTGCAATTGTACAGGGTGCATCGTGCAAAACATAAAATGTTAATCGTTTGATGCAGTTTTTTCGATAATTTGACGTGTAATAAATAATCTCGCATTTATTGCTAACGTTAATTTGTTCTTTAGTGAAATTTAATTAATTTTTTTTTAAGTATGAATATACTATGTACATAATTTGCTATTTGTGAGTCTGTATACCTTTGCGGGTTTCAGCTGGAACAGCTGATTATGATCATAAAAGGTCTTGTTCTTTTAAGTTATGACATTCTTGTTAAGTCTTTTAAGTTCTTTTAAGTTTTAAGTTATTTATTTTTGAATGTTTACGTTGCGATAAAAATACGTAGATAAAAACATCTATAAGCTTTTTGTAGGTATTTTTCATTAAAGGCAAAGAGAATTCAATGGTGTTTTTAATTTTATGGAACAGTGGAATGGAACCATAGGCTTAAGGAAACGCATTTTCCTAACGTATTTGATTTACTTTCCTATTTAAGAATAAATTTCTGTTATTTAAAGACATATAGGTATGTGGGACTATGGAATCCTAAATTTTTAATAAGACGACTTCGAAAAGTTATAACTAGTAATTAAAAATATAACGTTTCCACTGGCAATCAGCTGTTAAACCATTTTTTATAAACGCAACTGACTCTGAAATGAATCGTGTCATAATTAACTCTTGCAAGACTGTCTATTAAATAAAGAGGAAGAGTCAGAGTACTACCCATCGCACCGCTGATGTTTTTTTTTTTTTACAAAATTGAGAAGCTGACTATATAACAGTGGTCGGCAGGGGCCTATTCCAGGAGCATAGGAAATTTCTCTGCCCGAGCTCTACTGCTCACACACAGTATAAAATGTATGAAACTTGATGCTCGCAGACTACATTCTGCCTTTCGTAACTAATACTAATGCATTCATATTGTATCGATGTATTCTGTGCCGACCACTGCTATAACAACAGCAAACTCCCACAATTATAGAAAATTGTATAGTACAATAATAATAGTACATTTTACAGAACATGAATAGATTTTTTTCGCCCTTTTCATTCACCATTATATATTCTTTTAAAGTGACAGAGGCTTCCGAATAAATCGATCTCTTTATCTTCCCTTGAAGCAAAAAGCAAATCAACCATAACATTTTCGAGTTGGGTAAAAACAAACTTTTCGTTTAATCCCATCCATCACCCACCATCTACCTGTCTCGTTGGGGGTTAAAAATCAATTTTCAAGCGATGCCGTCTCTTGGGCGCCTGAAAATATTCTCATAAACCACCTTGACATTAAACAAATGCATTACTTTTTAATAAAATAAAAATCGAAATGAAAATGGCTTTCCTTTTATTGTTGGTTGCCGATGGTTATCTTTAATAGACGTCGTACAAACCTAGATTAAAATACTTATCTTATTTAATTACAGGAGATTCCAGTTTATAAAATAGCACAATTCAGGTTTTATTTAATAAAAGATTAAGTCATCATATATAAAAAGTATTAAAAAAACGCTTATTTATTTAAATAGTTTAATTCTAAATTTATTTTTTTCTTGCAAAATAACAATCCTTAACTTAAAATGTCTATGTAGTTAAATCAATGGAAATAATTCGCCCAGTGCTGTTGAACGGCTGCACAGCGCTCAGAGTGTCAAACGTACTGCTCTCTGTTGATTGACTTGCTGTACTTTTTTCGGGGCTTGCTGAATGAGCATACCAGTCTGTTAGTGTGACCAATTTCTTAGAAAAATTGCAGTTTTCCTGATTGTATTCTTTTCTGAGTCTTTGCGAGTCGGGGAAGGTATTCGATGTATTCATTGAATTAACCAATGTATGATTTGATATTGAGTCAACTTTGCATCGGCTAAATACCGAGTTAGCCTTATAATTAGAAAAAATGTATAACGATTGTTGCAGGGGTTTAACAGATGTATCACCTGCAGGGTCTGATTCAGCAGCACAAGTAGTTGGCTCGTTCGATCGCCGACTGGATTTTCTGTTATGTGTGAGTTTTATTATAGTAAGTGCATCGGAAGCCAGTACTTTAGAAGATCCATTTGCCGATTCCTGTTGGTCGTCATCATCAGAGGAGCATAGGTCAATTGTATCAACAACAACCTCGCTTGAGGGCGAAATCCTCCAATGGGAATTAAGCGAATTGTGGCGCGTTAGTCTTATATTAAGTTTTGAGTTTGAAATGGGATTCGGATCTTCCATCATTTGCTCAGATATTTTTTTCAATCTGACTGAAATTGGACGGCATTGCTTGATCAGCGGCGAGTTCAAAAACAAAAAGTTTTCAGTAGTGTCTCTGCGTTTCACAAACTGACGACGCGGAAACGAATATATGTGAAAATTGTGTTCATGCGATTTTTTAAATGTGCAGTGAACGGTAGTGTTCGGTTTCCTATCGAATATTTTTTGCCTTGTGTTGGATTTATCAACTAATGGCGTGTAACAAAACCGATCCAATCGTTCCTGCCTTTCCGAAACATATTCCTTAGATATGGTTTGCTTTGTAGATTTTAACAATTGCTGACCCGCAGGTGATGATATCGGTATAAATGAACATCTATTAAATGAATGAACATTCCGATTTCTTCGAGATGGTAATCGCCTACTTCTGCTTGATTTTTTTTCAGTTGATGTTTCTTCACTTAATGAATATGTTTTTTGTTTCTCATTAGATGTGCTTGTATTAGTAAATTTGGATTGCAGGCTAAAGTTTAAAAGAAAGGCGTTACGCAGTTCATTATCCTCATTTTTCCCCTCGCATTTGCTTTCTGGCTCTGGGGAATCACATAGTATAACATCATCTTCCATACAACAAATATTTTCGTGCTCCTAAAATATTAAAGAACCCATTAAGTTCCAAATCATAATATAACTTGAATTTGACTTACCAGGATTGCTTCTTTTGAATAAAGTTCCGCATCACAATTGTCACACAGATAAATGTCGAAAGGTGGTGGCTCAACCATCATATGTTGTAAATTTTCATTAATTGAATTGTTATTTTTTTGCATCAACAAGCACTTTCTGCTTTTTTGTTGCCTATCATATGACTGAAACCAAGCAGAAGTTATGTTTAAATAAATCTTCTCAAAATGACTCTGCAAATCTTCAAAATTGACTTACCATATTTTCATTGCGAAATGTGACCAGCAATTTATTATTTCTCCTATCATAAAGTGATGTGGTTGAGTTATAATTATTTATGAATCTCAAACTGGCATGCTCATATGCAGCTAAATCATTACAAAACCTTAATAAAAATAGGCTTTTGTGAAATTGATAGCATATGACCACAATTTCTTTCATTTTTTCCATCCAGTTCTATAAAGAAAACGCAATTATTTTAGCATTATATTTTATGACTCTGGCACTCCCTAAATTAATTTCAAATGAATAAAAATGCTTACCCCTACGAATGATTTCGGCTTTTTTAGTGGAATTTCGAAAGGTGCATTTTCAGGCCACCACTCTGGTTCGCTGCAATCAACTTTCTTTGGTAAGTTTATATGTCCTAAAGAGCACTGCACCATAAATGGAATAAAGTTTTCTAGTTGCGGTTCCGTTATCTTCTCTAGAGACGTTGGATATCCGTTCGCGAACAGGAGTGGCAAGTTGGAAATCATGTTGTGCTGAGCCTTATCTTTTTCATCCATTGTCACTGAAAGACCCAATAAAATACAACTATTTTTAATTTTAAAGTGTTTAAATCGTTAAAAGTTTTGCTTAATGAACTAGAAAGTATAGAATCTATAGTATATATACATAGATGTTAAGATGTATAAACGTGGGACATTGAACATATGTATGAACATCTGTATGTCCACATGTTTGCTTGGTCCTTCTAATTTAACCTAACACAAAAGTTTATGCCACGTGGCCCAAAAATAAAGAGAATTCTCTGGGTCGTCTTTCAGATAACCCCTGCACGTCAGGCGATCTTCAATGACGTGTACTTTTAAGAACTAAGACGATACTGGCAATCAAAAGTATGAGAAGTACCAGGTATAAATACATATGTTCACATTCGACGTTTTGTACAAGGGTGGGTTTTTCAGAGATTTATTTGGAAAAACCGATTGCAAGCCCAAGATTAAAAATTGCACGGGCCTCAACATCCTAAAGGCAATTAGGTAGATTATCTTGACCCCTTATAATCAAAATTAATTAAGATAAAATAGTTATTTTAGATAAAGCTTGATGATATGTATATACCTCTTAATCTCGTATGGGGTATCGTATAGCCTAAAAGCAGCTCCCCACAGCGTTTGACGCGAGAACAGCTGATTGCGTCAGAAACCTAATACAAGCGGCAAGCTACAAAAAAAAATTGCTTCCGACGCCGTCCTGCGCAGTTAACAATGCTGCGAAAATGCTCCGAAACGTCGGAGGCTTCATGCATCGCAAAACCAGCCACACTCCCTTATGTTCATACATACATTCGTATGATGAATACATCAAATGAAAATATCAATGAGACTAACGCGCCAAAGGACTTTGGGAGGTACAGTAAGCTTAAAAAGCTTTTTGCGTCAAGTGCTCTTCTCATTTTGCGTCTAGTTCACGTAAAGCTAACGCTTTTCTTTTAATTAAAAATACTATTTCTTCGTTTCTTTCTTCAGTGTTCAAGTTTCTTCTGTCCCCAATCTTTGATGACCCCGTTCGCGAAGAAATACGCAGCAGGCGTTGCCACCTTGCGTTAGAACTAAACAAAGTTGGCTACGCCTCTCACTATTTCAGGAAATGAATATGATATGAACACCGTCCACTTTCCTAAAAAGTATAGCCAATAAAACTGGGCCCGTCCTTAGAAAGTAGTTTTTTTCCCAAGCCCCACCAATACACGAACGATAGTTTACGTAGCTAATAGAAAACAATATAAACTTCTATTTTCTAATGCAGACTAAAAACCACGAATGGCTTTCACACTACATGTACACATATCTACACACTCACACTCAAAAACCTACATATGTATACTAAGGGAACTAGAATAACTTTTCAATTGCAATTTTTGTTGCCTGAGTTCTGCGATCCATACATGAGCACACGAAAAAACCCACACTGACGCACTTATGGATAAAATACATACACACAGCCATAACACGACTCAATAGTCAGATGTTTTTCGGGCAGTCACTGTTTCATTTGGTGTTGTATATGTAAATATCACACCTGATTTATGCGAGTGTATTCATACACTAAACAAAAATTTTACTTTCGAGTCCTGTATTGCATTGGTGTATTGGAGACAAATGAATGAATTTATTTGCTTGCACCACACCAATGTTGGCATACACAATTTATTATGAAGGACATAAAACCCGATGCTTAGGAATGTTCAATGGCCTTTGCATGTACATATGAAAATAAAGAGATTTCTCTCTGTTACCACATTTACACTTTAATCAATACGCACCAAAAATTCGCAATGATAAACGAAACGCAAGACAAGGAGACCCACAATCACGAAACTGATAACATAGTAACAATACAAAACACTTTCTTCGTAAAAAATTAATTTGTTGTAGCTGCAATCGAATAGTCGAAGAGGGAACTAACTGGCAACTGAAGCCCGAGGTTGTGAAAAAAAATCTTTCATCTTGAAAATGGAACGTGGAATTGAAACAGAAAATATTAATGCCATTGTTGCGTATGTTGGATTTGTTTTTGCGTTCTTTTAAGCAAATTTTTTCTTGAAAAACATTCTGCCAAAAAAAATTGTTCATTTTAAGAACCGCTTTAAACGTCCTTTGATAAAATGATGTACAGTAATATAATCTTAATATTAAAAAATCAATGAAGCAGGATGACAGAAGGTCATACTGTTTATGTATCTATATGGAAATCTAAAAAATTACTTTGGAATAAATGAGTATATATAGGCACTATAAAGTTGGCGAACTTTTCTGTATCTGACCATATTCTCAAAACCCAATATTAAAACGCAACTAATTAGCGGAGTACATGATTTGTATTCAATTACTATATCAGACTAGATTACTATATCAGATTATCTTCTTAATCTGATTACCTTCACACGTTATACATATAACGATACATATGAATATAAAGTAAGGATGATAAAATAATTTCCGATCCTATAAAGAATATATATTCTCTGTTGTCTTATAGTAATAATGGCGTCGGTACAGTAGCTTACAAGTTGTTCTGCTGTTTTAGATACATTTTGTAATACAGATACAGATTTTTATAGGATAAATAGTGTAAGCAGTGTAATAGTTTTGTCGGCGTTGAATCCCAACTGAAATTGCTTCGATAATGATATTCTCTGACTATAATGTGAGAACTACCTTTACATTTCGAATTTTCTAGAATATTATTTGGTCAATTACTTATACTTTGTTCATAAAGTAGAAACTTAACATTAAAAAGCATCAGAAGCGGACACCATCCATTTCGTTTATCTTCTTCTTCTTATACATCTGTTTAAAGCGCAAGCCAGAGTAATAGAAGGAAGAGTGTTCGAGAGAATTTTAATGGAGAGAACAAAAATTTAGTATTTAAAATATTAAATTTAAAAAAATATATAATGGCCGACATCATCTAACTTTTTTGCAGGTATTGAAAATCTTTGAAAAAAATTAAAAAGTAATAAGCCCTATATCTAGGCTATTATTTTCATTATTGATCCATTTGGTTCTAAGTATGCTTAGTATTCCATTTCAACGTTCCACTTGAATCGCCATAGGTAACAAAAGAAAATTCGTAAATATATCGATATACAGGCAAATCTTGTAAGGGGTAAACGCTCGTTCAATTGTGCAACGTGTTTAAACGACAGACAAGGCAAAATGAAGGTAGAAGCACTGGACCAATTCTGGACTGACAAAAGCCGATATGATTTGGCTGAGAAGCGCTTCTATGAGGGCACCCTGAAGGTAAATAACGAACAAGAAATATAATACATAAGATAAGAAGCACATTCCATTCACGTGGCTCGTATGAGAAATAAGTAATATATAGTTTTGTGAATATACATATATATTTAATAAAAATGTGTACGTTAAATTGCAAAAAGTGCATGTAGGCATTTTATCAAAGTGGTTATATAAATTAGAAATTATTTTAGACTATCTTTAAGAATGTCTACGGGCCTTGTATTTATAACCCGGCATCTTATAGTTCATTGTTACATATGTATGTATGAATGTATGTACATACAAAAGTGTGTAACAGGTGAATAGCGTATTGAACTTGAAATATAAATACATGTTCTTAGTTTTGATAGGAACATTTTTATATAAAAGCTTATATAGTATCTATATAATAGAGCGAACAATAACAGATTAACTAAGGGAATTTTAGGTGAGAAATGAATGCAGTATACCCTTACAGAACTTTAGAACAAACATCCTCTAAGAATGCCCTTTTATCGAATGAATTTAATGATTTAGGAAACTCAATTCAAACTTCAATTATTTAATATTTTATTGGCAAACTATTACCTTACCTACATACATATATCTTTCAAGCTTCTATTGTTATTGTTAATTCTCAAATTATCAAGTATTAGTCTACACGAGTAATCATCGGTGTTGTCTTATTTTTAAGGTAACTGATCGAAGCCACTACAGCCCTTTAGTAAGCGAAATTGCAAAGGCTAGGGAACATATTCAAAACTCACTGGAGAAGGTAATTATTGTGCGTCATTATGTATTTTGTATTTTTTTTTTTATCCGGCTCTCAAAATTATGTTATTAGTTCGAAATTTGTTTGTACTATTAGCAAGGAATCATTATTTTAAATCCGCAAATTATTTTATTTATTTTATGCGTCTAACAATATTTAATTTATATTCCAGATTGATGGAGTTTCTTTGGACAATGTCTCCAGCTCGCAGCTCGCCAGCCGAGTGTCTCAATTGGAGAGCGATAACAAGGATCTGAGGCAACTGTTAAACGCCGTCCTGAAACGCCTAGACACCGTCGAGTCGCAATTAAAACTGACCAACGGAGAAGTGAAGAAGCCAGAGGCGCCAGCCAAGAAAGAAGAGAAAGCTGAGGATGATGATGATGTTGACTTGTTCGCCTCCGAAAGTGAAGACGAAGGTGAAGAGGCTGCCCGTGTCAGGGAAGAACGATTGGCCGCTTACAACGCCAAGAAGTCCAAGAAGCCCGCCCTTATTGCCAAGTCCAACATTATCCTCGACGTTAAGCCGTGGGACGATGAGACGGATCTGAAGGTCATGGAGGCCGAAATTCGTAAAATCACCCTCGATGGATTGCTGTGGGGAGCCTCCAAATTCGTGCCAGTTGCTTTTGGTATCCAAAAGCTGAGTATCTCCTGCGTTGTTGAAGATGACAAAGTTTCCATTGATTGGTTGACCGAGGAAATCGAGAAACTGGAAGACTTTGTTCAAAGCGTTGACATTGCTGCATTCAACAAAATTTAAAAAGTTAATGTATTTTTTTTAAACCGATTCGGAGTTACTTCGATACGAGTGTTTTGGGTGTCATTTAAATAAATATTTTGATAAAAAAAAAACTGATTTGTTTTAATTAAAAGCGATTGAAGAACAACGTTTTATTTTAGCGTCTGTAGACATCTTAGTGTTAGCTTCTTTATGGATATATGGAAGTGAAAAAAAAGGTGTTATACCTTACTAAATTTATATTTCGGTTCACAGCTAAATTAAAAAAATATCAATAGACTGAGGACTAGTTTTCGTAAAGGTCTATAAATAAAATTAGTTAAAAGATAAAAGTAATATCTAAAGCATAATTTCGTTCTCTGCTCCCGACGAGGGTTTTCGGGTAATATCGCTGATCCCTGGAGACGATCTAAGCGTTGTCAATGCTGTGCTAGTCGGGGCATAGGATTTGGTTAGGCCAACACGGTTTCTGTTTGATGTGATGGTAGTCTCTGACTGGATACCTATAATATTTAATAAAAATCGTCATTAGATAGAAATAATTTGTGATCTAATAACCCACCTAGTCTAATTAAAATTTCGTTCCAAATTCTTCGTTTGAAAACAAATATAAAGAAGACGAATATCCCAAGGAGCACATTAAATGAATCGCTAATTGACCAGAAAAATGTTTTTTTATGATCGTAAAATAGAATGCTCACAATCTCTAGAAGCCACGTAATGCCCATGACAAAGCATAACTTTGTATTCATAACAAATCTGGTCTTGTCTTGGAAAAATCGTCTTTTTAGTACGGGCTTGTCGCTGTTTAAGCTTTGCATTTTATAAATTTCATTTTTGACTTTGTTGCAATATTTAAGCGTCAGAACGAAAAGAACTAGGTTGAAAATAAAGAGTATTCCAACAGGTCCTGAGAAAAAAACCAAGCTAGCTGATCCAAAGGAATCATCTGCAAAAAAGAGTGATAATAAATTCTATTTAAACTTAATATTCTTTCGAAAACTTACAGGTAAACCAGCAACGACCGTGCCCAAAATTAGGTCTAACCACATCTGGTAATATGTTGGACTTGGTAAATGATATTGTGATGGCAGTTAACAATGTGGGAAGTCCCCAACCGTAGCAGGAATACCAAATAAATTGTTTTCTTTGATCTCTTTTCTCGCAGCTTTTAATCTTGGTTGAACTGAAAGAAATATTTAAATTTTTAAATACCAGATTTTAACTTGCATTTTAATAAAACTTACCCAAAAGTCTTCCATATATCGAAAGAAGTTATATTCATCCAGGAAAACGCAGCCATTAAACAGAAATACACGAAAAACCCTATAATATATAATACTTTTTATCAATTTTAAAGATTAAAGTTTCTCTTAGTGCATAGCAAACTGTGAAATAATATATCTATGATTTCATATTTCTCTTTCCAGTCGTGAAGAGCAACTTTTTCGACAGTTCCCAGTGGGAAACTATTACTTATGTCATAAAAATGTTGTTTCGTTGACCATCAACTCAAATAGCTTTCGTACTTTATTGTTATGTAATCATTTCAGTTACTTACCAGAAATAAAGCAGACGTCATCGTTAGATGTGGGCTTCAGCTGTCCCAATGCAATTCCCAGATACGCCGCAAATAGACTACTAACCAGGCAAATAAGAATCTTTCCGGGAAGATTTCGCAACTTGGCAATTGATATGTAAACAATTAGAGTTAATGCATAAAAGCAACAAGATATGAGGAGGCCAATCGGATACATTTTGAAACGAATGCGGTCACTGCCAACTACCTTTGTATCAAAACACAAAAATGTGTACAGCTGCTCTGAAAAGAGGCAAGAATTAATAATAGGGTACATAAAGCAAGAAATCAGTTTTTGAAGACACCGCTTTAGCTCTAACAATAAGTTCTAAAATCTGACACACAAAGGAATCTTACCTTTTGATGAGATCTAACTCTTTCCAAGCAGTATTGGGCGTTTGTGTATAATTTTCGGGTATTCTGAATAATAAGGGATCCATTGGATGAGCTAATTGTGTGCGAGTCGTCTGGAAAATTGTCTGGATCCAAACGAAATTTCTGACAATCTTGCCCATGAAGTATTCCAAACTCTAAAAAAGAACAAAATTAATATTTTGATAATATTTTAAACCATAATATGAAGTAGAGTTAACTGACCTAACCCAATAAAGTTTAATGGGCCAGGCAAACAGGGGTAATTGGTAGTGCAAGAGTTGAACGATAAGAAACTTTTAAAAAGATAATTAACCTGACCAATATGAGTAATCAAAAAATGACGAAATTCGCTATAGAACGACCATGGTGGTCTTCAAAACAATTGAAAATTATATTATGGTATCGTTAACTTCCATAATGGATTATATTATTGGACTATATTGGATCATTTCCCATAAAAAAATAGACACGAAAAAATTGTATATGTATTTTTAAAAATTTCCAAGCGTAAGTAAATGTAAAACAGGTGATCCCAGCAAATGAAACCAATCAAACGAACGTGTATAATGTGTTTTTCTATGTTCCTGGATTATTTTTATTCATTAATAGCGAATCGCCAATCCTAATTCGTAATAATGGCGTATATAAACAAATTACGAAAGATTCAATACTTTTTTTTCATTATTTTACTATTTATAGGGAATGCCGGTTTATTTTTATACCCTTTACTTGTTATGGAGCTCACTTACCGCGCGGTTTTGAAAAGTTTGCGTTTATGTTAAGGTTTTGAAATCCCTGGAATTTATTATCAGTCTCATCGCGTTTGCAGTAGGTTGTAAAATTGGCTTTGGCATAGATTTCGCCTTCGCCACAGCATCTTCGAATGCAAGGCAGGGTTTGGCATATTTTCGTTGACTGGCAGGCTCGTATCAGATACTTTTGTGTGGAATTAATTGTAGATTTTGATGAAGGTTCCCGCTCAAAGATAGCATCCAAACAAAACTTGTTTCTTTCCAAAACAATTGATCCGTCTTTCCAAAACAACGAATCCTTGTTGAACTTGACATCTTTCGAGGAAACCGTGTATTCCACGAGTGCGTGATTGTCCGAACATTGTAAGGTGTTATCAAAAAACACTTTTGGACTATTAATGATAGGCGAATAAACAAGAAAATCTGTTTCTCCAATCAAGCATGTATTATTTTCGGAAACATAAACAGATCCCAGTGGGCAACACTTGTATACAAATCCGACATTTTGAGGCGGCACATTCTTTTCAAAATCACAAGATAAACTTAAAAGCTGCTTGTTATTTAACAGGCCAATACAAGAATTATTTTTTAAATTCAATAAACTTTCACTTTGTTCGGTTATATTGTAGACCTTGTAGTTCGTACACTTTGGTAACTGAAATTTTAATTCTGAGTCATTTGGGTGGGCCTCCAAACCGAGGCCCTCCAGGGCTATCATTTCCCCAATCACTTCTATCGTATCCGGAAATTCTTTGAGATTAGCTTCGGTGGAAGTACATTGATAGATATCCGAATTATCCGCGCCACGGTATTTGAATAATATGGATTTGGGGCTACAGCATATACGAACGGCCAACACTTTTGAAATGCCACTTAAAATCAGGCAAATTAATATTAGTCCGGCGTTCATTGTTTACGACGGAGTGTTTACTTTCAATGACCAATTCACGAGCTTGTGTTACGTTTGTATCTTTCTTTAGAACGGACTTTTCATATCTTATCATTGAATCGTTATCGGGCAAGACGAAACTTCGAACCGTTGCAGTTGGCTGATTTACTGAACTGAAGGCTTCGCAATTCCTTCCCGACCAAATGCGAATGTTTATAGGTAAACATTTGGTCTTCACCCACACCATTTCAAGTATATAAGAAATACAATTATGAATTGGCGTTCACGTACTCGCAAACCCACATACAAATACACAAATAAGTTATACCCCATGGAGTGTTAAACACTCAACATGCTGTGGGCCCCCCGACATCCAGACAGCCAAATGAAGGGAATGGCTAAATATTTATCTGCCTAAAATATATTTATTTCTACAAATTTGATGTCTTTGTACACTTCATCTTATAACAAAGATAAACATGTCTGTTCTTGTTTTCATTTTCAACATATCAACAATTTGAACATTTAATATATAATATACACATTTTTAATTGAAGTATTTTTTGATAAAATTAAAAAGCACTTTGAAATTAAATAAATACGCACTATATGTAAAAATAAATAATTAGTGTACAAATAAGGAGTAATTAATTGTATTGTATACTTTCTTTAAAAAAAAAACCTCAAATATTAAATTTATTAAAATTTAAAAAATTATTACACCCGCCCGTAATACTCTGAAATACTCAATAAAATATAAAACTTCGTCTAAAAAGGCTAAGTGTATGGTTTTAGGTGTGCAATACGTTTACTTGGGTTATTAAAGTCAGTCCAAGAGGTGGACTTTAGGGGGTGTGAAATACATATTTTTCGACAAGTTACGTTTCTTGTTTACCTTTCGTAGGTAACTTTTCTGGTGCTGATGGGCGATGTCAGCGCAATCAATTAATTGCAACCCCATGAACTCTCCCCATGGATTGAAACGTTAGATTAAGGTTGAGTTACAGAAAATTAAGCAAAGTGGAGAGCTTCTTTACGACTTTTGTCCCCGTAGTGGCTATTCTGGGTAAAGATGAAATCATTTTTTTATATACTCATAAAGTATAAGTATATCTATATTTTTACTTGTTAGTAGTTTCCGAAATATATCTAGATTGAGCTGTTTTAGTAGAAGGTTTACATCAGTGGTCGGCAGTGGCCTATTCCAGGGGCATAGGAAACTTCTCTTCCCGAGCTCTGCCGCTCACACACAGTATAAACGTATGAAACGTCATGCTCTCAGCCTACTTTCTGATATTCGTTACAAATACTAATACATTAAAATTATATTAATGTATTGAGCGCCGACCACTGGTTTACAATCTAGTTGAAAAAATTCGTTACAGCTGTTTATGAATTGCATCTCTTGCCAATGCTCTATAATCAAGAGAGAGCCAAACAGCTGGACCAAACCAAACAGTATAATTCTTCTTTCTTTTAGATTTTTATTTCTATTTTGCTTGGAACGAATAAAACTCATATTACTATAAGATATCTAAAATAATGTCAATGTCATGTCCCCTGGTTCTACAAATGTATTGCAATAAAAAAATAATAATAATATACAAAAAGATAAAAGCTGGGTGTTTGATTTGTTGGTTGGTTGGTAATATTAATAAATTAACAAATACAAATTGAATTAGTATACTAAGGTTTTATAAGAGTTGTATAAATAATATTCTGTAAAAAGAAATAAATTTAATAAATAATTTCGTCAAAAGTGTTCCATTCCAGAATTTCAATTTTAACGAAAATGGAACACAACTGCGCAGATGTCAACCTTGTGTGAAAAATTTGTCAGAGTCAAGCGAAATTGGTATTATTGATAGCATGTTGTAAGGCGACTTGATTATTTTGTAGCTTAATGCAATTTTTTTATCGAACCGCAAAGTTGAATACGTGAGCAATATAAATAAAGCCGTGAAAGCAGTAGAGGGATATAAAAAAATTCGGCCGACATTGAAAAAATAGAACATTTTTTAAACATTTAATTTATATATTCTGTGGATATAATGATGACGGAAAAGCTATCTTCTGGGCGCACCAATCTAACAAGCAAAGGGTTCGTATATACATAGATATGTTTAATATAAGCATTTTATTTTATTTAATGCGAAAGTAATGAGAAATTAGCATTAAATATAGGAAACCGATACATTCTCAGGTGTATCCGTTTTCATAGTAATGCCGGATAACCAAACACTTCAAGCGCAAATTTTGGGAGAAATTGCCGATTTCTTTGTTTTCTAAACAGGTTTTCATAATCAAAAAACTATGCCCATGCTTTTTCTTTAGTGAATTTAAATAATTCCCTTTTTTAACTAAACGCAGTAACTTTAAATAAATATTCTTCTATATATATGTACATACATATAATTATGTACGTATGTAAGTAAGAACTATGTATGTACATACGTGTAAATGTACATACATATCTAGCTTCATGTGCACCTTACGCGTGGAAAATGTTTGAAATATGTAAATTGTTCGCTCCATTGTTAAAACAAATACAAAAAATAATTTTATTCAAAATGTGTTTACTTTTTTTTTGTTTTTTGCAGTATGTAACATAATTACATACAGTAAATTGTTAGGTCTTACTTGAAAAGACAAATTTATTTTATTGTAATAATTTTGGTAGTAATTTTCTGTATTTTTAACTTAATTTATAAACTAATGTAACGGGGGATCTACCATAACCTATTTCGGGTTCACCTGGCCATGTTATTTATACCGTTATACCTCTCCATGTGTCTGTTAGAATTATAAATGATCTTCAAATATCTGGAAACACAAGCGACGACGACATGGGCTGGAAGTCGAAGCTGAAGCTGCCGCCAAAGGATAACCGTTTCAAAACCACTGTAAGTTTATATTTCTCGGTTCAGTAAAAAATGTATTTACAAAAATAAAATATATAAGAGATAAATCATGAATAAAATCAATGAATTATTTTAGGATGTGACCGATACTCGCGGAAATGAGTTTGAGGAATTTTGCTTAAAAAGAGAACTGCTTATGGGTATTTTTGAGAAGGGTTGGGAGCGCCCTTCGCCGATTCAAGAAGCTGCTATTCCTATAGCTTTAAGTGGAAAGGATGTCTTGGCTAGAGCCAAGAACGGTACCGGAAAGACAGGAGCCTACTGTATCCCAGTTTTAGAACAAATAGACCCAACTAAGGACTACATCCAAGCATTAGTCATGGTTCCCACCCGAGAGTTGGCGTTACAAACTTCACAGATCTGCATTGAATTGGCAAAGCATCTTGATATCCGCGTGATGGTCACAACAGGAGGCACCATTCTAAAGGATGACATTCTTCGTATATATCAAAAAGGTAAAAACTTGAATATTTTAAATATTAATAGCCATAATTCGCCAATTCAAAAAAATATAACATTTTGTAATTTTAAATTTAATTTTAATTTTTACAGTACAATTAATTATCGCGACTCCTGGACGAATATTAGATTTGATGGATAAGAAAGTTGCTGATATGTCCCATTGCAGGATATTAGTTTTGGATGAGGCCGATAAACTTTTATCGCTTGATTTTCAAGGCATGCTGGATCATGTTATTTTAAAATTACCAAAGGATCCACAGATCTTGCTATTCTCTGCAACATTTCCACTGACTGTCAAGAATTTTATGGAGAAGCATATACGCGAGCCATACGAAATTAACCTGATGGAGGAGCTAACGCTTAAGGGAGTCACTCAGTACTATG
This sequence comes from Drosophila bipectinata, assembly GCF_030179905.1. Taxonomy (NCBI): domain Eukaryota; kingdom Metazoa; phylum Arthropoda; class Insecta; order Diptera; family Drosophilidae; genus Drosophila; species Drosophila bipectinata. Next base: position 3,598,462 of record NC_091736.1, read on the forward strand.
CATTCGTACAAGAGCGCCAAAAAGTACATTGCTTGAACACATTGTTTTCTAAGTTGCAAATCAATCAGTCTATTATATTCTGCAATTCCACGCAACGTGTTGAGTTGTTAGCTAAAAAAATAACAGAACTTGGGTATTGTTGTTACTATATTCATGCAAAAATGGCTCAGGCGCATAGAAACCGAGTGTTCCACGATTTCCGGCAAGGGCTCTGCAGGAATCTGGTGTGCTCCGATCTGTTCACCCGAGGTATAGACGTACAAGCCGTCAATGTTGTCATCAACTTTGACTTTCCTCGAATGGCCGAGACATACTTGCATCGAATTGGTCGCTCCGGACGTTTTGGTCACTTGGGTAAGTTCCATTCCGCTCTCAGCAAGTAAAATAATCTAATTCTGGATTTTTTTTTTATAGGTATCGCTATTAATCTGATAACCTATGAAGATCGGTTTGACCTGCATCGGATTGAAAAGGAACTTGGCACCGAAATAAAGCCTATTCCCAAGGTCATTGACCCCGCCCTGTATGTAGCAAATGTTGGCGCTTCCGTAGGGGATACTTGCAACAACAGTGATCTTAATAATTCGGCAAATGAGGAAGGCAATGTGAGCAAATAAAGATTGAAGAAACTGTAATACTAGCTTCTGAAGTAGAGTTTGAACATGAAATCAATAAAACCGATGAAATATTTCAGAAAACAAAGGTATTAATAAAATAAATCCCTGGTTCACTTGGTCGATTTTTTGACTTTGTGGATTGGAAAGCAAATTACTGTCGTTTTTTTCTATGCAAGGGGGAATGAAATTAAAAAAATATATTTACAGGTATTTGGCAATGCATGAAAGAGGAAACTAGATATGCCTCGACTTCATTATAATTTAAATAAAATTTATTTATTAGCATCCAAAATGTAAGCTTTGCTTGTCATAGAATATTTACAATAAATGTACAATATTAAACAAATCATATACATATAGTCGATAACTTTTAAAACTTTACATATTAAATATTTTCGATGAGGAAGATGATGAGTCTGATTGATCAAAGTCAATTCTCGCATACGTATTTCCATCTTCAGCGCAGGTGGCAACTGGCGGAGATTCGCGCGAACCTCTTTTCAAATATTTCTGATCGCTGCAATTTGGAAGATCGAGTTTTGCGTAATGGAGCTCCGGTTGGGATGCCTGTGAGGATGGCCGTGATGGAAAATTTAAATCTTTTGTTTGCAGAATGTTGTCCAAAGTAGTGGGGACTACGTTTTGAAATGTGTTAGCTTTTGGATAGAAATTGCCTTTGGTGGCTGCGCTGGGGGATTTGTCGGGAATCATATTAGCACTTTCCGTTAATCTCTGTTGCCGTTCTAAATTGTCTATGAGGCTGTTTTTTTGGGCTATCTTCGATGAGATAAGGGAACTATCGCTTTTTATTTGTTGAATCTTGTAACCTACTTCGTTATTTTTCGTGAAATCATTCAATTTATCCTTAATTTGGGTATAATCTTCACTACTTAATGAATGAACCAGTTTCTTTTCGTCCGTGGTACCCAGATCCCAGTTATTATTCTCAATAATGAGCTTTTCGACATTATTTTTCTTATCGCCTTTAAGCTCGGGGATATTAGGTTTAATATTGGCAACGTTTGCAGATTCTATGTTAATTAGTTGTTCATTCAGTTGGGAATTAAGTGTTTTCTCTTCGATTCGCGTTTGCTCCTTTCGCTTTTCAGGGACAATATTATACGAACTGACTTTGTGCACATCATGAACCGGCATTTCGGTGTTGTCTTTTAGCTTGAGCTTTTCTATTTTGCTAGGAAGGGTGACTGGACTGGAACTAAACGCGTTTCCAACCGGTTTCATTTCAAGGTATCCACCCTCTGAACTGCTATCGGTATTATTAATTTTCACTCCATTAAAAATGTCTTTCTGACTGGTGGCATGTAACGTCAAATTGGAGCTATCGTTTCTATAACTTTTCGGGAACACATTTTCGATATTCTTGGGAACTTCCACCACATTTCTTTTCAATAGTTTCGAATTTGTAATTGCAGTTGCCCACGGTTTCAAGTCAGACGATTGAGAAAAGTCTATTTCCATTAAGTCGCTCATGCGATCCTGGTTTATTTGGTTTTTCAAACTCAAGAGCGGCGCACTTGTGGATTTCTTTTCCCTGTTTGTACTTGTGCCGCAGATGGGGCCTTCTCTTGAAATGTTGTTATGACTTCTGTTCGTGTCGAACTTATTATCCTCCACAAGAACAACTCGTTGCAAATCACATCGGGGAATTTTTGACTTAGAACCGACTGAGTAGGCACGTACACGATTCGAATTCTGTCCTGTATCATTTATATAGCCAAGTCGTCTATTTAGCTTTAAATGCTCCACTTTATTTCCTATCGAATATGCACGAATAGGTCGTCCATATCTGCAACAATATTAATAGTTTAATAAACTAAACGTAGTTCTGTACTTTAAGTGAACTTACTGATTATCGGAATCCAAGTCAAAGTCATTTTCCAGCTTTTCGGATGTGTGCTCCGGAAAGTTAATATGCAAATTTGGATCTTCGGGTTTTGGCAAATCCACCTTATCTTCAGGGCCCGCCTCGCAGAATGAGGGAGGTTTAATAGGTGTCATTGGTATATAGTTATCGTCTCCTTTTTAATAAAACAATAAATTATTATTATACCAATCCTTCGGCTTACAAACTTACCACTTGGTCCTGTGCCTTTGCAATATTCAGCACTGGAAAAGTCGTCAATGTTCTCTTCTGGAATAGCCCCTTTCGATGACCTAGTACTATCGAAAACGATACATTTTAGTTATGATTTCTGGCTATATGGGTTTAATGAAACTAACTTTAAACGATAATGGCCAAAACTTGCATTATCATCGGATTCATCGACACTAATTGACGACTCTTCAGATTCGGAGCATCTCAATGGCATGTTGAACGTTGGACTGTTGCTGTGCTTGCTAGTTGAATGTGGACGGATACCAGAAATGGTGTTGGATCTTAGTCCAAGATTTGATCCAAAGTATGATTGGTTAGAGCTCTCGCTCAGAGTTCCATTTCTGGTTGGTAAACTATCGCATCTCTCTCGCGGAAAGCCTTTAATGAAACAGTAATTTATGATTATTTTCTTATGGTTTTAGATAGTTTTTACTTACCATAATTGTGTGGCGAGCTACAGTTTCGCAATTCTAGAGAGTTTTGGCGATTTTGTATTACGTTAATTGGCTTTGAAGCTTCGTTTGCAGAAGATGATCGTTTTCTCATTGGTTCATGACTGATATCTGGTCGAGCTTGGTAAACATTTATTAAATTCGTGTTGGAATCTGTTTTAGCTGACATCGCGCTGTAAATAGATGAAGGGTTTTAACAAAAGGTACTTTTATAAAAAATAATTCAATACCTTAATATCGTATTGTGCATATTTGTAGCGATAGCTGCATTATCCGTTTCCATCCACAATTCCCCAGAACCTAAGACACTCTGGCGACCCAGTTCCATGTAGAAAATACATTGGGGAGAAGCATGTCCGCATCTGATGGGAAAAAATATATAGAAAATGATTGTTTATCAATGGGATTTAGTCTAAAAATATAATTTATTTACCGCCTAATGGTAGTCAAAAGAATTTCTATGCTGGATATTCGATCATCTCCATTAGCCGTCTTCTCCGGGCCAATGCATACAAATGTCAGCGATTTAGCAGAAAGGCAACAATGATAGGTTCCAGTAATTCCGACTTTTTCCGACATTCCTTTTTTTTGAATGATAACTTGCCAAACATGCTCTGCAATGAAGATTATCGTTATTATTAAAGTGAAATTCTATATAAAATAAAACGCATTTCAACTCACCATAGACTGAATACACTTGTCCATTAACATTGGCTATATTCCTCTGTAGGAATAGTAATTTATCTAACCATTTCCGTAAATCATTTTCGCTCTCAAGAACAATTCCGAATCCGCCTTCTCGTGAAGATAGCACAATGACAAATCTGTGCTTAGTGTCTAGACGACGGTTTATATTGAAGCAATCCTTCAAGTAGATAACTCTTTTTGGTTCTGATCTTTGCAAGAATTTCTTTTCACTGTCATAATACTCCAAACGCGCTTGGTTAGTACTAGTTTCTTCGTAGAGGACAAAGAATTTCTTTTTCATTGTTTTCAACTTTTTGTGATAGCCACTAAGGACCATACCGTCATCGGATATTGATGCCATGACTTCAAAATTTTCCTGCAAAATAAAACAATTTAATTATATTATTATAGATAATTATAGATTTATTTAAATAATAACAAAATATATTATTTTATTTGTTATTTGTTTTTATCAGTGCACTTTAGAAAAATAGTAAAACGCAAAATGTCGATTTTTTGGTTGGCCTAATTGTAGTTTCACCCGCCCAACCCCCCCTTAGCCGTTCATGGTAGTCTTTAAATCATCACAGACTGATGTAAATATTGACATTTCAGCGGCAATGTGTTCCATTGAAAATACGATACGTAGTGGGAAAGATGTGTGTGGGTTTTAGGTGTCCTTCTGTTGAAAACATCTTTTCACTTCACAGGAATACTAAAATAAATAACTTTTCACAACAAAACACACAACTGCAATTCAGGTTGACAAAAATCCTTTCCTTTCGAACATCAAAATACGCAATTACGTCGTTTGTCAAGAATTGTACTGCAGCTTTCTTGGCGACGGATTATAATCGCAGAGTTCCGACTCAAATAGTAAATAGTGGAATTCGTAATTAGCTTACTTATTTCAGTTTTTTCTGCGTAATGCATTGAGATAACAAACGTTAGATGCTCACTTCATTATACACATTCCTGCATACATACATACATACATACATATGTATGTATATATGTTTGTACATATTTTGTTTTATAGACGAGCATCATAAATATATATGTATGTATGTACAACTGAGGAATTCTAATACATCTTACATATGTATCTACGAGTTATTTCTCTCTCTATGTATGTACCTTGTACATACAAACATACATATGGCACTCTAGTGATATGATTTTCAAACGCACATGGATATGGACAATATTTTCCCAGCAGCTAACCAGGTAGCGCCTATTTTACCTAAGTATTTTGATGATTGCGACACAAGTATTTCCGATATCACTATTTACACACACTCCGCTTGATACATTTAGGATCTTTATTATTATTGTTCACCAACGCAATACTTTTTTTGTGGGCTTAGGTTACCGCACTGCCCGAGAATGGTATGCGATTATTTGACAACACTCTCTTGGAGTTTTATGCCAAGTCAAAGTAAATAGCGCCTTTGTGTATTACAGATTGGCGTTTGTTTTTTATGAAATCAATTAAATCTTGGTATTTGCTCGCGTTTTCTTGTTTAATGAACATATGAATATAGTTGTGTTTGGTTAGAGATGGGAGTTTCACCCTTGTCACGTTGTATTACAGATAAAAATATTATGGTCAATGTTATCGATAGTTCGCAAGTATCTTATGTTGCTCATATATACCATAATTTCAGATAGATTAACAATAAAAACAAAACAATCCCTTGTATACGATAGTATCTTTAACTTAAAACTATCTTAAAATTTTAAGATTTTATGCGCGAAAACATAATATAATAAAAACGCCATGTGTTGTGGATTGATTTTATTTTTTAATGGTTACTATATTTTTAAATACAATTTGAATATTTTATTTGTGGTAATAATTTAACAATACATGCCGCATTGTTGTTAAGCTTTAGTTTTTATGACTGACTAAGGAGGAAAAAGTCGTTCTCTACCGCGTTCTATTATTTGTGTTGTGTGCTTCGTAGTCCATAACTTCCTCATAGATTAGCTCCTTCCATTGCTCCACAGTATGTTCCCTTTCATCTACACTATGATCATAGGGCTCCGGAGCCGGCTAAAAATAAAAATAAATTTTAATCCAGTCGTATTTGTTTATAGACAATATTAATGACTTACAGCGTCAACTTCTTCGGCATCATACCACACATTGATATATTCATGCTTCAAAGCCTCATCCACAGATATCCTTTGTTCTGGATCTATGACAAGCATTTTACTGAGAAGGTTTCTAGCGTCAGAAGCCTTCCTGCGGCTACTCTGATTATTATCACTTGGAAACAATCCATCGGGAAAGAGTCTATCAAATGAATATCCAGTATATCTGGGACGATTTTCCACATAATTTCGGACGGTTGGCTGTAACCGTTGCATAAATGAGGGCGATGGCGTACCTAATTGCTCTGGACAAGGACAAAATGAAACGTCAGAAACGTTAAATTTAGATGGATTAATCTGTTACTTACCAATGATTTTATTCCACTGATCTATATGATCCGTGCCAGGAAACAGTACTCCTCCTCTTATCATTTCACCCATAATGCACCCAACAGACCATATATCCACATTCTCTGTGTAGCCCATTCCCAAAATGACTTCCGGTGCCCTGTAATACCGGGTGACCACATATGGAGTCATCATAAATGTGGTTCCTGCAGTGCGTGCAAGACCAAAGTCCAAAATTTTAAGGGTACAGTCTGCCTTTACAACTATATTGGATGGTTTTAAGTCCTGAAATGATTATTATAAATACAATATTTTTATTTTGATTTCTAATTTATGGAGAAAGTAAATATCAAGTCATGCAAAAGAGATCTTCATATATATGTATATATGCTTAATATAAATGCTAAAAAATATTTTACTCTGTGTATTATTCCAGCTGAGTGTAAATGTTTTATTCCGCATAACATTTGGTACAACAAATACGACATTCGGTCGTGATCCAGATCCATTTGAATAACTTGGCAAAGGTTGGCGTCCATCAGCTCCATGACGAGGTAAACATCTTGAAACTCCTCCAAATTTCTTTGCGGAGTGAAAGCATTAAGTAATCCAATAATCTAATAATAAAATGTATCTTTTAAATTTTCGTTCTTTAACTTAACCAAATCTATTTACGTTTTTATGGTTAACAAGCTTCATCAGCTTAAATTCTCTATATGCCCTCTTGGCATGGGTAACATTTTGGAATGGTCGTGATAGTTTTTTAATTGCCACATTCTGCTCGGTAACAGTATCGTAAGCGGCGCTAAAAAATAATTTTAAAGATTTATTAAGTATATTTATGAATCTGATTATTTAAAATAAAATTTCTACTTACCATACTATTCCTTGAGCTCCAGATCCGATTGGCCTTAAATTAATGTACCGGCTATGAATAGTAAAATTGGTATCTCCCACTTCAACGGTGTAATGTTGGTGTTGAGCTGCCATTTTATGCTGTTTTTATAAAAATTGTTAGTTTAAAAAAAAGTGCATATCAGCCTGTAGGACATAAAATATTTATAACTATCTTTCTCGACCAAAAAAACACAAAATTAATGAAAACATTTAATAGTCGGGGAATAAATACGAAAAGGGAGGCAACTTGAGTCACTCACATTTTGCCAAAATAACAATTCTCAAAGAGGCAGATTTGGAGGGTAGAAAAACATTAACTACTCTGCCTTGCCTATTGGCCCGAATATTATGGTCATAAAATGGGTCTGTCGTCACGAATAAGGGGTGTAATGAAATGGGGAGGCAGGCGTTACAGGGTCGTTGGCTTATATCCCCAAACATTCCTTCGACAGACTCTTTTTTTACATTATACTTTTTTTGTGGGGTATTTTTAAAACTAACCACAAGAAAGACACAAATTATGAAACCTATCTTGAGTTGCAGGACTGGTTCTAAAAAGGATAAATTGCATAACTTTTATTCAATTAATGAAATCTTATATAAAATCACTTTTCCAGCAAAGGAACTCTGTTCCGACCAATTTAAACCTATTGTGGCAAGTACTTGAACATTTTGCCGCACACAGAGGAAAAATTATTTAAAATCGATAAGTCGGCCTAAACATAAGAGCAAGAAGTGTTGGAACACTCCGATGTACATAAGTTCTTGTGTATGCTTGTAAATGCGTACATACATACAACTATGGTACCGTGAAAATTGTAAACTTCTACTGGTATACATATGTACGATGTAAGCCTGCATTTGATAGTTTTTGGAAAGAAAATAAATACAAGTTTCAGAAGAAAATCAAGTTTTTTTTTTAAGTTATTGTAACAAAAGTAGTTTAATAGTATCTTTTGCATTGGGGTATTTGAGATAACAGTGCGGTGTTCTGATAATGTCTGACAATTCGGTGTATCTTGTAACGATAGATATACGCGCATACATAGATAGGTACACACACCTTCGTCATTTATGTTAAATATCAATAATTTTCCGACTACCGGCACAAGTTTCTCCTGCAATAATTTATTTAACACGTTTGGTCAGCGTCAATTGGTGGTCGGTCTTTCGTATGGGAATAACGTAATAGAATATTTATTTACCATTTAATGCGAAAGTTGAATAGATTTTATTTAGAGGGACACAAAATCGATTTTCCGATTTACTTATTCTAAACACTGGGCACACAAAGACGCGAACATTTTAGATTTGTTTGACCATTTAAAAATTATAGAACCAAGTTAGTTCCGCACATTCGCAAGAAATTGTACATAGATACAATATATGAAAGTGTGGCCAGATTAAAAAAACGAGACAATGCACAAAAGAGAAAATCGAAGTTGTTTAAAGTACAAATACAGGTTGAAAATCGAAAAATGTTCTCAGAACATTTATTGATTGAAAATCAAGTGTTTTTCCAGCGCTGTTTACTATTGCTTTAATATTTTATAAATCTCGGATTGTTTAGAAAGTGACCAAATTTGTTTTCAACATATACCAACATGTCATAAAAATACCAATGTACGTCAAATTAGCGTCGCTCAGTTAGCGTCGAAGTGGAACGGTGGAATTGGAACACAGCAACGAATATTTTTTTTTTCAATTATTTCCGTATTTAGCCACTAAATTTAATCAAATAAACACTAGAATTGTTAAGAATTGAATAAACTATTGTTTTTTCTTACTTTGAGCGGGCTCTTCACTCTTTAAGTAGCTTAAAAATGGGGTTGAAAAATTGCCCCTACACTGTATTGAGCATTATCTCAGAAATAAGAGGATGCGCCAATAAGCGCGATACACCAGCTTATAGCCTATTCTTTTGAGAATACGCCCTGAAAATTTTATTAAAATCGTTCCCTACGTTTTGGAGAAAATCGACTAAAAGTGGACCAACCCGGCTAACAGCCCATACAAAAATGACCCCAAAAAATTGTTTTTAAAATTGTGAAGCTCCAAGAGGATGCGCCAATATGCACGGTAGTGGAGTCGATGTAGGACCTTTTCAAGTATATATGGACCAAAAATCATACAAATCGTTCCCACAGATTTTGAGAAAATCGAATTACAGTTTCCCATATAATTTGAACTAATAAGAGGAGCGCCAACCAGTGAACCGGAACCAGTCCACAAAAAGTTCATTGAACTAGTTTAAAAATACTATATGGCTCTGTTAGACTTATTAAGTCCTTCACAGAGGATGCGCCATTATGCACGGTATACCGTTGAAAAGCTTATTTTATTTAGAACATTATAAGAATATTTTTATTTAAATCGCTCCCACAGATTTAAAGAAATCAAGTCCCGAAAATTTCAGACCCTGATTCACCAACACTGGCCATTAACAGCATCACATATTTCTGCGCTGCCTAACACGGCGCTAGCCGTTATGGAATTTGAATGCCCCCCTAGCTTTTTTTAAAGAGGATGCGCCATTATGCACGGTATACCACGAGAAAGCTAATTTTTAGCCCGTTCGAATGGTACCAGTGCCATTAAAATCCTTCCCACAGATTTTTAGAAATCAAGTCCCGAAATTTTCGGGACCTGGTTTGCCAATACTGGCCATTATCATTTTTCCGTGTTTGCACGCTGCACAACACGGCAGCCGCCATTATCTATGTTTGCCTTTTTTTAAAGAGGATGCGCCATTATGCACGGTATACCACGAGAAAGCTAATTTTTAGCCCGTTCGAATGGTACCAGTGCCATTAAAATCCTTCCCACAGATTTTTAGAAATCAAGTCCCGAAATTTTCGGGACCTGGTTTGCCAATACTGGCCATTATCATTTTTCCGTGTTTGCACGCTGCACAACACGGCAGCCGCCATTATCTATGTTTGCCTTTTTTTAAAGAGGATGCGCCATTATGCACGGTATACCACGAGAAAGCTAATTTTTAGCCCATTCGAATGGTACCAGTGCCATTAAAATCCTTCCCACAGATTTTTAGAAATCAAGTCCCGAAATTTTCGGGACCTGGTTTGCCAATACTGGCCATTATCATTTTTCCGTGTTTGCACGCTGCACAACACGGCAGCCGCCATTATCTATGTTTGCCTTTTTTTAAAGAGGATGCGCCATTATGCACGGTATACCACGAGAAAGCTAATTTTTAGCCCGTTCGAATGGTACCAGTGCCATTAAAATCCTTCCCACAGATTTTTAGAAATCAAGTCCCGAAATTTTCGGGACCTGGTTTGCCAATACTGGCCATTATCATTTTTCCGTGTTTGCACGCTGCACAACACGGCAGCCGCCATTATCTATGTTTGCCTTTTTTTAAAGAGGATGCGCCATTATGCACGGTATACCACGAGAAAGCTAATTTTTAGCCCATTCGAATGGTACTAGTGCCATTAAAATCCTTCCCACAGATTTTTAGAAATCAAGTCCCGAAATTTTCGGGACCTGGTTTGCCAATACTGGCCATTATCATTTTTCCGTGTTTGCACGCTGCACAACACGGCAGCCGCCATTATCTATGTTTGCCTTTTTTTAAAGAGGATGCGCCATTATGCACGGTATACCACGAGAAAGCTAATTTTTAGCCCGTTCGAATGGTACCAATGCCATTAAAATCCTTCCCACAGATTTTTAGAAATCAAGTCCCGAAATTTTCGGGACCTGGATTGCCAATACTGGCCATTATCATTTTTCCGTGTTTGCACGCTGCACAACACGGCAGCCGCCATTATCTATGTTTGCCTTTTTTTAAAGAGGATGCGCCATTATGCACGGTATACCACGAGAAAGCTAATTTTTAG